>NW_024885532.1:17061215-17134016 GCF_019232065.1 Centrocercus urophasianus
AAAAAAAAAAAGCTGTTTGACATAGTTCTGTAGATCATAGGACCAATATGATTTCTTTATGCTTTTCTTCTTTCTTTTCTTTTGAAGGTTCACGTTGTGCTACAGTACTCAGATGAATGTAGTGAGTTCTGAGAAAATTTACTGTTCTAATTTCACTTCATATTTTTCCAGATCTTGTTCCCCGTTGCCCTTTTAAGGGTCTTTCATGGGATAAATTGTTGTAAAAAGATGATACATCAATTTAGACAAAAGCAAAAGAAACATTCTGTGACTTCAGAAAAATGTTATTTTTCTTTCAAATAATCACAGAATCGTAGATTATTTTGTGTTGGAAGGAGCCCTTAAAGGTTGTCTAGTCCAACTCCCCTGCAGTGAACAGGGACATCTGCAAGATCAGGCTACTCAGAGCCCTATCCAGTCTGGACTTAAATTTTGCCAGGGATCGGGCTACTACCACATTTCTGATATGTAGTTCCAGAATCTCACCACCCTTACAGTAAATAACTTCTTCTTATATCTAACCTCAATCTCCCCTCTTAGTTTGAAACCATTTCCTCTTGTCCTATTTCTTTTTATAGCCCCCGTTTAGAGATTGAAAAGCCACTTTCAGGTCTCCTCAGAGCCTTCTCTTCTCCAATCTGAACAGCCACAGCTCTCTCAGCCTGTCCTCATAGGAGAGGTATACCATCCATTGGATCTTTTTTATGGCCCTTCTTTGGGCACACTCTCACAGATTCATCTCTATCCTGTACTGAGGACTCCACATCTGAATGCAGTACTCCAGGTAAGGTCTCACCTGCTCAGAGTAGAGGGTCAGAATCACCTCTCTCGACCTGCTGACCACACTTCTTTTGATGCAGGATATGATTGGCTTTCTGGGCTGCACGATGCTGGCTCAAATCCAGCTTGCCATCCACCAGTACCCCCAAGCCCTACAGCAGTAGAGCTGTGCTCTGTTCCTTACATCCCCCAGCTTATACTGACAGTGAGGGTTGCCATAACCCAGGTGCAAGATTTTGCACCTAGATTTATCGAACCTCACAAGTTTTACCTGAGCTTACTACTCATTCCTGTCTACATCCTTCTGAATAGCATCCCATCCGTCAGGTGTGTCGACTGCGCACTTAATGTCATCTGCTAATTTGGTGAGGGTGCTCGTGATCTCACTATCAGTGTCATTGATGTAGATGTTAAAGAGCACTGACCCCTGAGAGATGCCTTGTCACTGATCTCCATCTGGACATTGAGCCATTGACTACCGCTATCTGGATATGATCTTGCAACCTGTCCATCGAACAGGCCACCAGTCAAATCTGTATCTTTCCAATTGGAAGAGAGGGATGTTGTAAGGGACTGTTTCAAAGACCTTAATATGAATTAAGACTGAGGAATAATCCTCAATATGAATTAATATCTGGTGTGTGAATATTGTCCGGTCGCTTCCTGGATATTTGTAAATAGTTTTTTTGTTTTATTTTCCTTTGCTTTTATCTTCCTCTTTAGCTGTTATCGTAATCAGTGAAGAATACTGTGTATGTATCTAATGGCTCTCTATTTTTTCATACAGTAACAGAAGGATAGGAAGTAGTGTTTAAATTAGGCTTCCATCCCAAAGAAAAATATCCTCCCTGTTCTGTTTTGTGAAAAAGTTGTGAAATTCACTCTTTCTTGGGTTTTAGACTGCAATACCAACATCTTAGAATTGTAGAACCATAGACTAATTAATGTTGGAAAAGACCTTCAAGTTCATCAAGCCCAAGTATCAGCCAACCTACCTATTTTTCATCACCTCATCAACTCACTTATTTTAAAAGATGAATTCCTTGATTTTTTGCATGTTTGTCAAATATTAGGAAAAAAAATAATCCTTGGGCTGGTTACACATTAAAAGTTCAAATTCAAGTAAGTAATTAATAGTAATAAGATGACACTTTGGACATAAGTGCTCATTGGGATAGCAGATGATGTTTCCCAACTTCCCATAATATGAGAGAGAAGCTTATTTTCAATTGACCTATGGCATTCAATGTCCGTAATCGGTTTGTTCCTTTAAAATCTGCAGGTTCTTTGCTGTGTTAGTCGACCTGTTAAATACTGAGATATCTGAGAAGGCTGTTAGTCAGTGTCTTTTGTGCCTGGTACACCAGGAAGGAAACTCAGAGAGACAAGTCATCTGGAAACTCATTATAATCTCTCAGCCTTGCTATAAATACATGTGGAATGCCCCAAAAGACAGTAATTGGGGTGGGGGGAAGGAAAGTGACAGAACTCAGGAATGTCAGAAAGAGAATTTCAGTCAGCCCATGAACATGACTTGTTCATTTATTTATTTACTTGTTTGTTTGTTTTGCAGTCAGATGTTACATGATGGACAGTAGCCAGTTTTGGCTACTCAAACTTGTTTTGCTTTGTTCTTTCATGAATCCTTTACAGATGAACATAGGGCATGCTGTGAATGCCTGTAACAGTTTTGTTTTCTTGCAGAAGGGAAAACAGAATTATCTGTCCTTGGCCATTCAGTATTCTTTCCCATAAGAGTGCCTATTGTAGTATTTCCATATAGAAGAGTGAGGTAGTAATGGAGCTGTTTTCTGCTGATGTAACTATGTAATATTTATATTATGGATCTGAGAAAATTCTAAGTGATTTAAATATGATCTTCTTTAATACAATAATTATTCCAATTCGTAATGTTACTATAAAATATGACCACAGAAGTATCATTATTATTCCAGAGGGAAATATAACATGCCCTGTGTACCAAAATACCAAAATATCAGTCCCAAGATATGTTGTTAAAACAGTATTCTCCCCAGCAACATCTGAAAAGTTGTTTGCTCGAAAACTAAGTGTGACAAACATTTGTTTCTAAGCATAAGCTATAGTTTGTTAAATACCATGGTTCAGAGCTTCACTGAATAAAGTTGAAACATTCACCAACTGCTTTAAACAAATGAAAATTCCAATTCATGTTGTAATTGAATTCTTTTTAGACAGAAACTTGGGTATAGAGTAGATCCATGTGTTAAGATATGTAGCTTCCTTGTTGCTACACAATTAATTGTACCACTCGGTAGATCAGTGCATTCTGTAATGTAATACAAATTTATGTTTGTCACTCTTCAAAGTGTATTAAATATTTTAAATAGATTTTCGTGTTTGTAGAATTCTAATGTTTTTAAAGCATTGTCAGCCAGGCTCAGCATGGTAGGAAGAATACAGAGCTCACCTATTACCACATGCTTGGAAAGTGTGAGTTTCATTTAAATGATTCACTGTGCTAATTTACGCATGTAATTATTTTAGGGCTATAATTATGGGTCAGAAAAAGTAATTTGGTTTTGGATCAGATGACAGTATTACCTAATAAAGAGAAAACTCACAGTAAAGGAAGATGCAGATGTATTGTTAAGACTACAGATGATTGTGTTTCTCTCGGTTCCTCCTCCCATCTTTAAAAATGATTGACAGTTTATATTTTGTAAGTGCTGCTCTGGTGCCAATGTCTAGGAAGTTCTAAAAGAAGCCAGTTGTACACATTAACCTTCCTGAATAGTTTATGCATTAAAAATTATAACAGTAAAGTGAAACCAGATGGACTGAGTAGAGTTGACAGCACCTTTCCGAGTGATGAAATTGCTATTGATTTATGACAAATGCTTGTAAAAGCAGGCAGGGACTGTTTTGTTGCTATCAGATGAGAACTGAAAGTAGGCAGGTTTTGTTATCAATCATTTGTTGTCGGTGTAAAACAGTGGCAGGCTGTTATAACTGATTTGATAGCTCTGTCTGTCTTGAGCTCTAGTAGCCAAAGCAGACTGTGGCAGTGCAGCAGCGAATAGAATTGACGTGAAAAGGAAGTGACATGGATCCTCACTGACTGAGTTTTATGATATAAAGGAGTGCGTTTATCAAAACATTTTATAAATCAGAATTTTCAGATTGAAATGCAATTTATTGATAGCATTGATATGGTTTTTAAGCTTAATCTGGCAAGTAGTTTATCGTCTATGTAGCATTAATTTAATGGATGTTTTATGACCTGAAAGGATTTGCATGGCTAAAGAGGGTTTTTTCTATTTTCTTTGCCTTGAACTAGCAGCTTACATGATTTCATTCAGTTTGTTCTTTTGATGAAGCTTTTGCCCTGATAAGGTATCTATCTAACTTACGCTTAGTGTGATTAGAGTATCGCTATCACACTTTGATCATCTATAATAGGCTGAGTTTTTATTTTAAAATTGAGGAAAAAAAAGACCAACCACAGATGGCTACTGGAGACCTACTATGGCTATTGGATAAGACTTTCGTTAGCCCCAAATTATTCTACAGTGTAACGTTCAAGAAACCATATTAGTTCCTCTGTCCTCGTTAAGAATGTTGACGTTTGAGGTTAATTAACAAAGACATATCATCACCTTTCCTTACAAGGGTAAGAATTATAGAATTAAAACATACATTGCAGAGAATTATACTAAGGAATATTCAAAACATGCTTTAGTATAATTTTGTGGAAGTCATGGATACCTTCTTCTTGCCCACTTCTGTAAGTATAAAGTATACCAATTACATACAGTCTTTATTCCCAAATAGAGTTCAGTGTCAATAATAGTTGTATGTAAGTAAGACCTTGAGAGATGAAGGATCATATATTTTCTATAAATTCCTGAACTAAAAAGGTCACAAACAAGTAAATAGATGGAAAGATCAGTCTTATTTTTTTAATTTCACTGCACTTTAAGAAGAGTCAGCAATTCTATAACTCTACAGTCAGCACTCTACAATTTCCTGAAGGGAGGTTGTGGTGAAGAGGGGTTTGGCCTCTTCTCCCAGGCAACGAACAGGACCTGGAGAAGTTGTACCAGAGGAGGTTTAGGTTAGACATGAGGGAAAACTTTTTCCCTCAGAGAGTGGTCAGGCACTGGAATGGCTGCCCAGGGAGGTGGTGGAGTCGCCATCCCTGGCAGTGTTCAAGAGGCATCTGGATGAGGAGCTGCGAGATGTGGTTTAGTGCTTGTGGTAGCAGTGGTAATGAGAAGACAGTTAGACCAGATGATCTTACAGGTCGTTTCCAACCTTGTGATTCTGTGATGCTATGATTCTCTTGACTGTAGCAAGGAAAGTATTTTTGCAATAAAGAAAGTGAAGTATTGATGCCATTCACTAGTGTTCAAAACTAATTCATTTATCTAGGGTAAATTTAGACCTGAGCTGCTTGAATAATACAGCAAAATGAAGACTATTTAAAATTAATTAAATTATGTAATTGAAACAGTCTGGTTTGGTTAGTTTCACAAAGGCAAGATGAAAGTGTGTGTATGTGTACGTATACGCATGTGTGTGTATAAAATACACCCACACATGTTACATACAATTATAAAATAGCATATACTATATAAGTGATGTTTGGTAGGTAAATGTGGGAGAGGAAACATTAACAGCGCTAGCACAAGTACAAGAATTGTAAGTGAAATTTTGAAAATAGCTTTTTATCAAGACAAATGATCAATCACGTTTTAAAATGTCACCTATTAGTCATCAAGCCAAAGTGCATTTAGCTTTATGGTTAAGTATAATAGGAGGTACTTTAGACCTGTATTCTATATTTTCAACAGTGATTTATCTACGCTTCTTTGTAATTTTTCCTAGTCAGTGCCTCTCTGCATACAGTGCTCATCTTCTCCCTTAGATAAAGTGCTCTTTCAGAGGTGGTTTGTGCAGTTTGCATTAAAAAGAAGAAAATGTTGTTTGTTAAGTTTTTTTGTAGTCCAAACATCAAATATAGCTATACAGCTTTTGAACATATGTATCTTCCCTAAATTCTTTCCATTGCTTATTACTTTTTTGTTTGTTTGTTTCTTTGTTTGTTTTTTACTTTTCTGAGATTCTTTCTAGAGAATGAAGATAGTCATTTTAGAACAACATTACAGGTTGGACAGAGAAAGAAAAGGCAGCTTGGGGAGCCAAAGAGGGTTCATATTTCATATTGTTTTTTAAAAAAGTACAGTTTTAAGGGGTACTGGGTAGACAAGAAGTGGAAATCTGCTTTTGATAAAACACTTGAAGCTAAGATTTAAAGAAGACACAAAAGGAGAACTGAACTCTGCAAAAATCCTGGAGAGAATGAGAAAATTGCAACAAGTAGAATTAAAGATGTAGGTAAAGGCAATATTATGGATATAATCTTGCAGAACTAGAGTTTCTGTAACCGAAAAACTTGTAATGAGATCACTGTTTCAGGTCCTAAAGGAGTTACTCTGGGAACAGAAATCCAAACGTCATTTTTTGAAGGAAACCATGTTCTAAAGAATTGGAGGATACATTATGTGGACTAATTGCAGTCTGTTCTTCATCTTACACTTTACCTAGATGCAAGCACAGCAAGGCACAGTGGTGTAGTATGGTAGTGAACAACTATAAGACATTTAGAAATCCCAGTTGAAAATTCTACATGACTCACTCATAGAAAATGATGCATTTAGTTTCTCTACTTTTATGCCTCTCTTGTACTAGAGAATAACACTGCAGATGGAGTAAATTTCAACTGTAAATAAACCTGGAACTTCTCTCCCACATGAAAGGGCCTGGAACAGACCAGAAGACAACCTGGGTTAATAAGCTTCAGCTTTTAAAGACACTGTTTGCAAAGTGCTAATATTCGTGGCTTTTGACATACGTGGAGTCGTGAAATATCAAAATGGCTCATGTCAGAGGTGATTGTGCTTAAACTAAGCTTTAAACAGCTTAAACTATTTAGACTAGTGATGCTTCTGTGTCCTTGTCTCCTTATTTTATCTGTTGAACTTCATCATTAATGCTGATCTTTTTCTACTTGTTTCCACAAGCAATGAATTTTTATGTACTGTGATTTGTTTAATACACTAAGTTCCTCAGTTGAGTAGAAAGCTTGCTCATTATGGAGCTGACACCGCACTGAGCACTGTTACTGAGACTTACAGCTAAAACAGGCTGCTGTGTACTGATTGTATGCTCATTAAGCTATTGGTTTCTAGCCTCTACCTTTTCTTCCCCCAGAACAAATTCTGAAGGATCACTAATGATATTAAACTGGTTTTTCTCTTCATCCCTTAACCCACAATTCCTGTTTTCTGCTTGCTGTTTTGGACTCCTACTTCTGCCTTAATGAAATTTGAATTCACTGCATTGAAACATTCATACTTCAAGATCTTCCTTTTTATTAGGCTTTAGAGAAAAAATTCTAGAAATTCTTCACCTTTCCTTAAGTATTACAAATCCTTTCTTAGAGTACAAGCAATTGAAAGGTGAAATATAAATTTACATATCCCATAAGCTAAACGAGATGTGGCATTTCAGCTTAGTTGCACATGGATAAAATGAATCGCTTGTTTTCATTAATTTCACTTCTTTGGCAACATCTTATGAAGCTAATACATAGCTTCTAATTTTTCTTAGTGTACTTATTCAGAGCTACTCCTGGTCACCTGCAGTAGACCATTAACATTTTGGAGAGGATTTCATTAACATTTACATGGTATCCCATCAGACTGTCCTTTGACTTGATATATCTTGAGACCAAATCACCTCTGAGATTTCCCAAGGTTCTTCTTGCCTCTGAAGCTAGCATGTCAAAAGCCCTAGGAACTTTCATGTTTCTAGATTAAGATTAAGATGAGACTGCAGTTCAGTCAGATCTCTCAAGGAAGTTCACAAGAAGACAAAGGCTTCTTATTTATCTTTTCAGTTATATAAGAATTTGTATTAATTTTATATATATATATATATATATGTAGTGAAAAATCAAAACTGGCGAGTGAGCTGGATGACATTAAAAACTTCAGAACTCATTTACATTCTCAGTGTCCTGAAAAAATACATTTCTTCATCTCCTTCCACCATGCATTAAAGCAGAGCATGCATCAGGCAAGAAGCAAATTGCCCCACCTCCAGAAGGTTCAAATTCACTTCCTCTGCAAGGGTTAGGAGATGGTAGGCAGGCAACCTTTTTTCTTGCTGGCATGCATTTGGGTTTTATTTGTTTGGTTGTTTTTTTGGGTTTTTTTTCCCCCAAATGTGTGTTACTACACCTATTCTACAAACTGAACAAACAAACTTTAGTTCTTTTTTATATCATACTGTTACCTAGCTATTGAGATAAGCTGAATCTCTTGGAGATATTTAAAAGTTATCTAATGCCTTGGGTAGAAAAATAGGGAAAGCTTTCACTGGTTTTTGTTTTGTTCGGTTTTTTTGTTTGTTTGTTTTTTGTTTTTCTGTAATACTGTGTGTGAATACTGAGGATGAAGTTTTATTTCTTTCTTATAAAAGACTTTTATTCTTTGCTTCCTTTATTTATTTTTTTTTTCAATTTTACTCCTTTTACCCTTGTGCTGAAGGGTAAGTCATGCTATGTTGCTATATATTATGCAATTATAGCTTAATACTTTGTGTTAGCAGTTCTCAGGGAAAATATTTTAGCTGGAAATTTTAATTGTATGCATTTATACCTAATCTACATACTCCGTTTCTACATTCTGTTCTATTTTATATTCTATTATTATATTTTTCATGAGTTTCTGTCCATTATTGCTTTGTGAAAGTCCAATGCAAAAGAAGAAATTTGTTAGCCAAGCAAGGCAAATAATGCAGAATGTTCCCATATAGAAGGGAAATTATTTTCTTTATTTTATTTCTTTGAATTGCAGTTGGGCAAATGTGATTTTTAAGTTGGCTGTGGCCTTTTTCTAAAGCATTTGAAAACATTTAGCCAGATACTGATCCTAGCTAAGTCTTATAGAGGTACTGAACATTATTCATCATTATTAGTCTTCTTAAACCCTTCTGATTTTTCCTTTCATCGTGTTTCTGTTTTCTTTCTTTTTTATGAGTTTTGCATGTGAGATTTTTTTTGTTTGTTTTCTGGCTCGTTTGGTTGTTTTTAATGGTGGTGGTGGGGAGGGGGTATAAACAGTGCCTTTCCATACCTAGAATGTTATTAACCTATGTTATTATAGCTATAACATGTTAAGGCCTGTACCACTTCAAAATTTATATTAAGGCAGTTAAGTATGCATCTATTGAAATCTGTCCTAACAGTGCCAAGTTTTGTGTAGTTTAAGAACTCTCCTGGTGACTCTACGTCAAGTATGGACTATAATATTCATCAACTGCTTGCTTGATTCAGCACTTGAAACATAAGTGATATCTCTGTGTGAAGATATTTAGCTTTAGAAAAGGAAAAGTAAATTGTTGTGGTACCTATTTTGTTGAAAGATTAATGTAAATGATGCGTTGCTATAAAAGAGTTTGAATGTGCTCTATGGATTGTTAAAATAAAAAGAAGGAAGGATTCCCTACTAGGAAAGCACTCAGGTATCTGATAATTAGAATGGAGAGTCCTGCGCAGCTTAGGGAGAAAAGCAAAGGAAAAGCCCACCAGAAAGAGAGAATACTTATTCCCAGTCATCCTTTTGGGCATTCTGAGAGTTATAAAAATATTCTGCCATTTTAATTGGATAAGTCTAATCTATCATGTATCGAACAGTGATTTGATTATTTTGGGAACTAAACATTGAAGTATAGTTCATTGGAAATAGAAGTGAGTACCTGTTCCTGTCTGCAGATCTGAACACCTGGGTGTAAATACTCTTCTCATATTACAGCCTTTAGTTCTACTGTTTGCTACTTTTTTTCTTTCTTTATATTTGTTAAATACGTGTGTTATTGAATGAATTATCTCACAGTAGAAAAAAGAATTTTATCTTGGGAATGAGGAAAAAGCTAGGTGTCCTTTTGATCTTCGTTGCCCTGTGTCTTTGCTTGATATTTTGCTGACTGTTGAAGAGCACCTGTGCTTTGTTTTTCCATCTTCTGGATTAAGATTTATAGATGTTCATGATTTTCATTACTCTCCTGATAACTAAAAGGAAAAAGTCAGCTTCTCTCTCGTATTTCAGTCTCTAAAGCTGGACAAAGATGTTGATGTAGGGGAAGACCGAAGCATAATTTCGCATATCTTAAAACATGATGTTCCTGTTTATGCCTACTAGAAACAACCCGATATTTTGACTTTCCTTGAGTAATTCTCTGATACTTCTCATTTTATTATTATTATAGTCACTAAGCTTGCATTGTTCTGGTCATCTTAGATCAAACCTCTCCTAAAACTTTAAATATTTAAAGTAACATGAAAATAGTGCTAAGAACAAATTATTCCATGAAATTAAGCAATATTGCCAATTAAGTTACATATTTAAGTTACATAATTAAGTTACATGGTATACTGTATTGCAGATGCTATGTGTGTGATATCTGGTTCAAAATTGTTTATGGGGAGAAAGAAGACCCTTGGGAAGTGTGTTGCAAGCATGGAAAGAAAGTAGCCAGACAATAAACCAAATATACCTCAAATCTCACCATTCAGATGAAAACAATTGTATACTTTTGTGTTTTTCTATTTTCTGCTGAAAGTTTGTAGTTTTGAAAACCACAGTACAAGTTTGCTTCAGCCATAGCATAGCTCAGGGGATGTTGGAATACAGCCTCAGGTTGTACAGCTGAATCACAGAATCACAGAATCACAGAACTGTAGGGGTTGGAAGAGACTTCTGGACATCATCGAGTCCAATCCCCCTGCTAAAGCAGGTTGCCTACAGTAGGTCTCACAGATGGGCATCGAGGCAGGTCTAGAATATCTCGAGAGACTCCACAACCTCTCTGGGCAGCCTGTTCCAGTGCTTCACATAGTGAAACAGAGAGGAATATACCAAATACCAGAGAATTAGTTCATGTGCTCACTAAAAATATTTCAGTATTTGAACATTTCATTGTTTTAGGAAGGTTGAAAATGGGTTTAGAAAATAGCTTTGTTCCCCTTTCTAAGGAATCGATCAGCTTTTCCTTTTTCCCTTTTTGTCGACTAAGACTCCTATATAGACATTTTTCATGTCATTGTACTTTTCTGTACTATATTATGTAAGTAATATTTTGAATCCTTTAATGGACTTGATAATTCTTTCTTTGGTGGAATAAGTCTTTTAAACGTGAAATGCCTTTTTCTGGGTTCGGATTGCCAATGGGGTTTTTACTGAGAGTCACTGTTTCAAAGTGTTTGAGCAGAGCATTAATAAAAATTGTTTTGGCCTTAGTAGTTATATTAAAGCCTGGGTACAATATATGTGCATGCACAGTATCTCTGTATAATATATATATAATTGGGGTATTTTGTACATAGGTACATATTCATTTAAGTATCAAACCTTCATTTTTCTGCAGTAAGCAAAGTCATAGGTGTAAAGAATGCTCCCAGTGACAAACATTTTTTTATAAAAGTAATTATATAAATGTAACATCTTCTGTTAGTTTTGTTTTTCCACTTTAGTAAAACATGTATTATATTTTTTTAATTATTTGTGGTTTTTTTTTTCATTTTTGGATAATAAATTCTCCGATTTTTTGTACCTCAGTCACTCACTGACAAGCATGTCAATTCTGTCTGAAATTCATTGACTTCAGCTTGACCTACATAAAACAATTTAAATTTAGAAAAACATTACGTGAAGGCTCACTATCATTCAGATAACGGTTGTTGGCTTACGGTTCTTGACTTGGTAAAGTGTTAGAATGAAAATAAAACTTTATAATGAAAATATCTAGAAAATAAAACAATTGTGTATTGTGAAATCTATCACTGTTTATATTTCTGATTAAGATTTTTTCAAAGAACACTTCTGTATTTACAGTTCTAGTTCATTTTCAATTGATAATCATATTTTAAACTTTGAATATCAGTCTGCCTCTGTGACAGTTCTACCACGGGAAAAGCCCAATTTACAGTGTCTATTTACAGTAAAGTTCTGATTCCCTTGGTGTTGTTATTGACAAGAATTCTGGCCATGGTGAGTT
This sequence comes from Centrocercus urophasianus, assembly GCF_019232065.1. NCBI lineage: Eukaryota > Metazoa > Chordata > Aves > Galliformes > Phasianidae > Centrocercus > Centrocercus urophasianus. Next base: position 17,073,099 of record NW_024885532.1, read on the forward strand.
TAATGCCAGTGGCAAAGTCAGATGAAAAATACAAAGTTCCCAAACTTTAAAGATTTGGTTCTAATGTTCATTAAGGTAAAATCATGCCTTAGACATCATCAAATGATTTCCCACCAAGTGCAGTATCTGAATTATAATGTGAGTTTCTGGCTATTTGCAATAAGAATGTAAATAAGGTGGCACAAAGCCTTATTTACAATGACTAATGAAAGCTGTTATACTGCAGTCAGAGGGATACAGAGCAACAGGGCAATTCATTAGGAGAAACACAGTTAACAAACAGCTAAAGCGTGCCAGTTTGGACCTTTTCCTTTGAATTTGAAAACATATATGCTTCTTTTGATTTATTATGCTAGATAATTCTTTCTAAGGAAAAGTAGGTGGTAAGTAACTATTGTTGCCTGCTGGTTTCTACTAACTCACAGAGGTGCTTAGAGGAGTTGTATCATTTCTGGCTTTGTTATAGATAGATAAATATGTTTTTGCCACAGTAAGCAGCTTTAACATGCTGTACTTGTGATTTGCTGCAATAAGGTGTCGATTCAGTATACCATATAAGCACATACATAAATCCCTCCTGACTTCAAGCACCTCCATTTAAATTCAGTGTTCAACTAAGCTAGATCAGGGAATCAGTAATGCAAATCAGGCAATCTGGACTTAATTTATACGCTTCTAAACTACAGCTTCTGCAATAATATGAATGTATATCTAAAAAAAAAAAACCGTGCACTAGTCTTAAGCTGTAGTAAACTTGTCTGTAATTTGTGAAAGTTAAAATTACTGTGAATTTAGAAGTACTTTGAATAATGTGTATGACAAATAACTTACTCGCACAAGCTGCGAACAATTAAAGCAAAGTTTGACAAAGGATTCAATAAATACACATATCTATATATAGTACAGAAATAGAGAATTATAAATTAACTGTAGTTGCCGATACGTTTTTGAATTTTAATCTCCACAAGAAAATGACCTTTCCCTGAACAGCAGTTTCATTTAACTGTTAGACCTTACTTTCTTTAGGAGAAGAGATGGAAATAGGACAGTTAGGCCATTTGATCCTTCTTTTATTCTTTCTCCCATTGGAGCAAGCTACAGTTTTGCTGTCTATCCATCCGGAAATCAAACTGAAATATTAATGAGATTTCTCTTTAGGCACTCATATGAACATATCAGAGTTAAGAAACAAGTTTGTCCTCCAAATAGCATTAAGATAGTTGCATGTCTTTTGCTATAATTACCCATCACAAATAACTTTTCAAACTGCTCTGTAACAGGCAATAAATATGGGGATTTGCTTTCACAGAAATCAATCTTAAATCTTACCTGACCCTTTGATAAGTTACAGATACTTACTGAGTAGGGGCAGCAAATAGTAAAGAATGACTGGGGTAGTTAAAGAATTTTTAATGTGTCCAACTTTAAGGAATTTTGAAGTTCACTAAGGATGCAAATTTCAAGTTTAATTATGGAGAGGAAAACACATGGTTCTTAAACTATCTGAAGGATTTTCAGGCACATTAGCTTGGACAGAGTTGTACATTATAGAAGCAATTGGTACTCCGACACTCTTCTGATGTAATACTAATTCTTTAATATTTCATCTTTTTTCTTAGTTTTACTAGGACATCATATTGGTAATCATATAACTGCACTGTGCAAGTATTGAGATCTGCTGATCTGTTACTGCCACTAGTTACATAAATATTTGTTTGTTATATATAAGGGGAGTGTGTATTGTTTGTTTTGGTCAGTACAGTAAAATGTAAAATGCTTGTAAGGACTTCAAGCTGATAGAATCTGCCCTGAGAAGTTTCTAATTGGCTTTCTGTACTGGTGCAGAGATATGTGAAGTAGTACCTAGGATGTATTATTTCAAATTTTTCTTCTCTCAAGCCCTGTAAGTTCAGTCTGCCATACATAAGACTGCAAGTGTAAATGATGCATATGAGTGTGAATTTTAGAGATGGTAGGTGCAGTTGGTACAGCTTGCTCGGTTTTCAGTGGGGAAGTTTTACTAGGGTTGTACGACAGTAAAAATGAAAGCTATGCAGCACACAGAAATGAATATATTGTGTGTTAGGAATGACTATGCTTTTGATGAAACTTATCTAGAAAATTCCGTTCTGTTTAATAAAAGCTCTCCAAAATACAGCAGTGTACAAAGAACATTTCATTGAAATTAAACTTAATTAAGAAAACTCACTTAAGATTCATACTTTGGTTTACCTGTCTTATATAAGCATCCTTGTCAACAGTCTAGAGATTCCACTTTGAAACTGCTGTTTTCCAACCAGTCCATATGAGAACAAAACTTGGTGTTCATCGTGCTGTAGTTCCTAGTCATATCTGAGCAGAAAATCAGTGAGACCTTGTTTCTTTCATTAGTTTTGGTCTGTTTTTAATCTGGCAAAAGATAGCGTTTAACTGAACAATTATAGCAGCTTTTTCTGTGTTTCTTTACCCTTTCAGGACTTCAGACTTTGAGCTGCTGTCTTAATTTATATGTTTATCATCTTTGAACTTTCTTTCATTCGAGACCAAAAAAAAATTAAACAGGCCGCTTTTCATTTTCATTGCTTATGCCTTTGCTAATCTTGTTTGTTATAGATAAGATTTTCTAGGTACTTCCACCTGAGGTTGGTGATCCCCCAACCCTCTGGGTTTTCCTGTTATCCTGTGCTCCTCTCACAAGTATACAGAAGGAAACTGAAATAAAATGTATCTGTTGGAAGAAATTTCTGACTTCTAGGGTTTGGGGAAGATGGGAGTTCTTGAACAAGAAGTGGATAATTGGACTAGACAATTTGGCCAGAAAGGGGGTGGAAATGAATGGAGAGTTAGAAGAAGAGATACAAAGGCTAGGTGGCCAGTTAGAGTGCACGTGACAGCTAGGCATTCAACTGAGGTTGGAGAAATGAGGGTTAACAGCTGAAAAACACGAAAAAAAAAGTTTTGGAAAACTATGCAAAAACATTGTGTGATAAATAAGTGGTTGCATTTAGTCAAGAGCTAAAAATGGAGAAAAATTAAGGAAGTCAGTAATAGCAGCCTGAAGTTATACCAGGGGAGGTTTAGATTGGATATTGAGAAGAATTGCTTCATGAATTTCTTGAGTACTAGAATGGGCTGCCAAGGAAATGGTGGAGTCCCCATCACTGGAGGTATTAAGAGACTTTGGGTCCTGGCACTACAAGATGTGGTTAATGTCACATTGATGGTTGGAATTGATGGTCCCAAAGGTGTTTTTCAATCTAAATGATTCTATGATTTTGTGGTTCCTCATAATAGGAATTCAGGTGTAAACAGTAAGAAAATTTATGTGTAAGCAGTTGTTAGAATATTGTCTACAGAAGGAATAGCTAAGTTTCTTACCTTCATAGTAAGAATGGGATACTTCTTATACCAACTTTCTCAGCTTTGTGACTACACAAAGATGATGTCATTCTCTCTAGGCTAATGAAGTAAAGTAAAATAAAGTTTCATCTGTTTTAGTATCTCAAATAATATGATTACTGGATTTTCTGTATTTTTCATGAATTATAAAACTAGCTATTAAAAGAAGTTCTTTTTTGTTCCCATAGTTTTGGAGAAATGTTCTAGATGTTTAAAAATTCAAACACTGTATGATGCATAAGCTCTGAGATGCTAAACTTGAACATAATGAACTTTCATGGTAATGCTTGTGAAGAACAATGGCATTTGAAGTACAGGTTGCTAAACTACATAGTTTCTTTGATTGGGTTTAATAAGTAGCGCAAGTTGGATCAAAATGTTACTTAAGAGCATTTAGAAGATTCCCATTAATTATCTGGGATAAACATTTTTCTTGTATTAGATTGTATTTGCTGATCTAATGTAAGAAATACTGCAGGGTGACTGATGTGCAGCAGATTTTCTTGTATTTTTTAACCATACTTAAGCAAAATAATCACTTTTTTATATATCCCTTCTGTGTAGTATTTTACTTACTTGATAGGGGAAGAAAATTCATCTGTAACTACAATCAGTTCTGTAGTTTTAAACAATCAACAATAGCTTGTAAGTAATGACTATTACCAGTATATGTTGGAGCAACTCCAGAAAAACCTTCTTACAATGCTATCATTCTCTAAAACCATTCAATCTCTACATAACAAACTTGAATTTGTTCTCTGCTTTGCAATGTCTGTAAGCCTTATGCAGTAGCACTTACCTCTAATGATTCTTCTACATTTGAGTTAGTAGAGGGATAGAGAATGTAACTGTTAAAGCTGTTTTCTTTTGAAAAAAAAATTGAGTATTCAGGAGAGATATGATCTCATATAGGAAAAAGAAAAAAAAAAGAGAAATAAAATGCTTTGTGATCTTTATTGTTCATGAAGCCTGGTTAATACACATTTGTATTTTTTAGTTGATAGACTGTGTAAGTGAATTTTACTTATTACTCTGGATAGTATGGTAATGCTGTCCTGTGTGAAATGCACCGGTGATTTCTGTAGTATATTAGACTCCAAAATTTAGCTGAGGTAATTAATTGTCACTAAGGTTGAATGATGAAATTTGAATTTTTCTTTTTTTTTTTGAAAAAAAAAAAAAAAAAGTAGGATCTACCTTAACAGCTGTATCTCACTTTGAAATTGGGTGTGGACCAGATGACTTGGAGAGTTCTTCTCTAGCCTGAATTGTTCTACTGCCTGAGAGATATATGCCTCTTCTTTAAATCTGGTAGAATTGAAACACATAAGCAAATTTGAAAGTTACTAGACAGGCAAATGTCTTGGGTATGACTATTTTTTTTTTTTTTTTTTTTTTTTATGGCTTTCATCAGAAGCCCTGAAAGAAAACTGTTCATTAATTTTTAGTAATATTTTCTAATTCATATTGGATATCAAGAAGTTCTTGATTGAAATGAAAAGATGCATCGTTTAGGTTAAGATTTTAATGGGACACCAGATATTTGAGAGAAGTGCATTAGGATTTTTTTAAGGGTGGCTATTATGCAGAGACAGTACCAAAGTCTATTGTAAGTCATAGCAGTAACAGCCTTGGTTTTTCTTTGTACTTTCTTACCAGGGAAATCTAAACCTTAAAAATACCTTTTTTCCTTTTCTTTTTTTCCTTTTCTCTTTTTCCTTTCCTTTTTCCTTTCCTTTTTCCTTTCCTTTTTCCTTTCCTTTTTCCTTTCCTTTTTCCTTAGTCTCTTCTGGGTGGTAAAAAAAAAGTTTGGAATTCTCTGACTGAGATTTCATTGATTGAATAAATTTTAAAAAATTAAAAACCTATCCTTACACATCTTCCTAAAATCCCTCTGGAAATGTGTTTCTCGACAAGTCATCTCATAACTCCGTATTTTGTTGTTTTGTGATTCTAAGCAGAATCTGTTTGCCTTCATGACAAGCTGAGCATTTCTGCAAGCTGTTCTACCTGTTTGAGGATTCACTTACCCAGCTTCAACAAATCTGATTTCAAAATCATTAACTCTGGTCCCTAGTTCGTCCACTAACAGATTTTCTCTATAGTATATAATTTGATATTGTATGTTTAATTTCAAACTTTTTTCTTCTAGCAGTAATAGCTATCTCAATTAATAAAGGTGGGAAAATGTTTTGAATTGGTGGAATTAAACTTACTAGAAATTGCATAGCCTATCTTGTCACATTCAAATTGGAAAAACAAAAAACTTCTGTCAAAAATTCAATTTAGCATTACAGAGATCACTGCTGTATAACAACCCTTTATCTGTAGTAGTGTACAAAAGCACTTCTAACAGTGCATCAATTTTCACAGCCATTTAGTAGATTAGAAAGCAATTGTAAACAGAGTAAAACCCACATTAACTCCTGTCAACAGCCTGCTTTTTTCTCAGTTATGGATTTGTTTGAAATAACACTGAAGTCTAACGTGATTGCATCAACTTCACAGATTGTATTATAAATATGAATGAACCCATTGTAATGGACTGCATAGTAATATATGGCAGACATTTGTCCTTCCCATCAAAGTAACAGCTTTTGTAAAGGAAGAATAGCTGTGACATAAGGGAACATGTCACTCTACAAGAAATTATTCCCCCTGTTACGAAATAGTAATTGTCCCAACTGACAGGTTTTCAAACGATCCAGAATTTTTATTTTATAGTAATGTACCATTAATGACTGTTTGGTATTTCTTTTAACTGAAATCATATACACATAAACATAGATCTGTATGTATGTACATATGTATTTATGTAGAAGTGAGCAGTTATGAATGGTTAGATTATTTTCTGATTTTTTTTCATAACCACTGCTTAAAAGCAATAAAGACAATGAGAATAAAAAGTATACTTTTTTTTTTTTTTTTTTCCTAAGTAGAACTCATCAGTTAGTGGTAATTGCAATACACTGATTTACTGCACATGGTGAAGGTTGATCATTAAAGAATTGAAGATCCTTCATACACAGCATCACACACAGCGGAGCGTATTTTATATTATCTTCATTTCTCTGAAGTGTTTTTTTTCCAGAAGAAGGTGGTACCTCATGTTATTAACAATACTATAACCCTGGACACTAGACATTTTCAAATGCCTGTTTCTAGAAGGTATACTAGTGCATATGTTTCTCTGCAGTCTTAGATGATGAAGATTTCTCTCCTACATCTCTTTCTCATGTTAGAAATATATGGCTGTTGATGAATTTTTATACTGCTACCACAGTCCTACTTGCAACATTATGCATCCCATTAAACTGGCTGTTTCTGTGTTTTTTCTGTGTTTTTTTTTTCTTTTTTTTTTTTTTTTTTAAGGGGCGAGGGAGTGTAAAACTAGATTTGAGCTCCAAATTATAAAACACAGATATATCAAATGCTAATGATATAATTTTTAAATGAGGATAAATGCAGTATTTCCTATTTGTGAGAGTAAAATCCATTTGTGCGATAAGTAAGAGGGCTGCTCCGAAGTAATGCTTCCTATTCTGTTATGTTGGCACATCACAGCAGAAGCAGATATTGGTGGTATGGTGGTAGAGAATGAACCGTCCTGCCAAAATGCCATTGTATTTTGTTGCTATGTGACAGATGGTAACTGAGGGGCAGTATGACTGAATGGCATCTGACATGGAAGTGTGTATGAAGCAAGGCTGTGTCAGTGAATTCCTTCATGTGGGAAAAGTTGCACCCATTGACGTTAATTGATGCTTGCTGAATGTTTATGAAAACCAAACAGCGGATGTGAGCACAGTGAGGTGGTGGGTGGTGCTTTTCAGCATCAGCAACAGTGATGTGAAATACTAAGCGGGTTCTGGATAGCCATGCACAGCTGTCACACCATGAAATGAAGAGCATCTTGATCAGCCAGCTCATCAATGTGAACTGGCAGATTACAACCAGGGAACTGTGCATGGAAGTGAATATTGGCTTCAGTGTGTTGGAAATTATGGTGGCAGCATTGGAATATAACCAAGTTTGCATTAAGCAGTTCCCATGAACGTTCATAGGGGAATAGAAAGAACACCATATGTAAGGTTGTCAGGACCTATTGAAGAAATACGAGGTTGAAGGTGACAGCTACCTGGATTGCATCATTACCGGTGACCAGATGCAGTGTCAGCACTACAAGCCAGAATCACAATTTCAGTCCATGGAGTGGTGAAATGTGAACTCCCCATCCAAGATAAAGTTCAAGAGGCAGTTCTCAGCAGGCAAAGTAATGTGCACTGTCTTTTAGGATAGGAAAGGGGTGATGTGTCTGGATTTCATGGAATTCAGACAAACCATCAAGCCTGACTGCTACATCTTGACAATGACTGTGCTGAAGGCTTGAACTTGCAGAGTCAGAATGGAGAAGACAACCTTTCTCTTGCAACATGATAATCCCAGGCCCCATACCAACTGGTAGACTGTGGAGCACTGCTGATTCTGCCTAGACTGTCCTGTCACACCCACTACATAGTCTGAATTTGGAACCTTCTGACTTCCATCTTTTCAGAACAATGAACGATGGACTTTATAGGCAACATTCTCCTAGAAACAATGACATCATAGCAGTTGTGGAGCAGTGAGTCATCCTCATTCGTGCATATTTTTATGATTGTGGCATGCAGGCTCTTGTTCATCACTGGCAAAGATACTTAACTAATGGTCTCTTCTTTTTCGAAAATTAGTATGTTGTAGCTGAGAATTTGACCTATCAATTATTGTTATTGTACTCTTTATATCTATTTGTTGTATTTTTCATGGAAATAAATAGCAGGCATTACTTTCAGAGTGACCTACATTGTTACAAAGATAAATATATGATTCCCTTCAAATTGGGAGGATGAGATATGAGAATTTTTATATTCAATCACCGGTTACATTCCGTTGTTATTTTCTGAAATATGATGACAATTATTCAGTGAAAAACATTTTACATAAAAACTTGAACAACTGAAAAAAAAAAAAAAGACTTGTGCCAGGGAAGATGATGGGTTTTTCTTCAACATAGTGATTTTATTTTCTTTGATAACCCATTTGTAATTATGGTTTCTAACCTTAAAGTATTTACATTTCAGTGAAATCACAGGTTTAGACTGATGACTGTACATTAGTGAACATTCATTTTTACCCTTTAATGGCATGTTTGTCATTTTGTTTGTATTTTGATAAGTATAGCAAGAAGCTGGGATTCATATATTTAAGAAATTAAAAAATGTTAAAATATCCAGATTTTATTGTTTAAAGCAAATTAAAAAAAAATTATAATAATGAAGAGAAACAATATGAAGCATCTGTTGTATATATATATGCAACATCATCAAAAGATTTTTTTATAATCATGTGATTTCTTAATTCCTGCTATAAATATTTTCCTAACTTAGGAAATATAGGGATAGAGTGCTTTCTTAAGCTGCATCCAGAATCTTAATGTATTGTAAATTCCTATTGTTAAAAAGGTTTCATGTCTCTCAACCTGGCCTTGGTGCAGCTGAAGTATCTTCCAAAATCCTCATGCATCATAAGCATTCATGTTAATTCTTTCCAAAATGCAATGCCATTTAATGCCAACTCGTATATAGTCAATGCACTATTTAAATTGTATCTTATCGATCTGTGTTTAGAAAAGAAGCCTTAAAAAGTCAGCCAGCTACACAAAGCACTGGACTTAGTGGTCTCTGTCTACCGTATATCTATTTAACTTCTTCGGCCCACTTCTCTGACTTACACCACTGAAAAAAAGATTTTGTTAGGAATGAGAGTCAGAAATTGCCGTTCAAAGCTGGCAGTTCTCAGGTGGGTTTCAATACCTATAAAGAAAGTAAAGAAAGTTCATGTTCTGATGTAGGTGTATTCCACTTAATTTCATGGAACCTGTTGTAACTATCTATTTAAAACTGATCTAAACTGGACTTTAATACTAAAAAAAAGGCAACAGATATCTAAAGCATGTGCTTTTAATTGTACTCTGAAGATTGCCTTTTTCCCTTGACTAGTCACTTGACAGTGCAATCTCTTTTCTGTTTTTGTCCTGTAGAGTCAGGCATAATGATTCTGTGTAGAGACTACAATATCCTACAAGGATTTTATTGTATCGGAGTATGGCAGATGTGGATGCATAGGTAGGATCTGTAGACAACATCCTACACTTTGTGTTGCACTTGAAAATTAAATTGTTTGTGAAGTTCGTACAGTACTGTACAAAGTCAGCCACTTATGTGCTTGATTACAAAAAAAGATGTCTCAAAAATGTGAAATCTATTTCAGTGGAATCTCTTTTGTGTAAGTCATTCCTGCTTGGAAGAATATGGAAATGTATATAATATGGTAAGAGAAATTACTTACTGTTTTAATTCTGAGGTCATTCAGGTTATTTCTGAATGGATGATAGGATATAACGTAAAAGTCAATTAAACAGTCACGTGAGCAAGATATATGTCCAGAGATGAAAAGGAAAGCAATTTAACTGCATGTATTTATTTCATACCAAAAATAGATTTTTAATTATTGTTGTTATTATTGTAGCTGTTACAATGTTAGAACTACATTGTTAGAATGAATGCCTTCCATGATTAATTCTTTACCTTTACGTTTTATGGAGTAATTCAAATTTAATGTCATATTTAGGATACAAGAAGCAAAAAATCTTTAATATATGCATAAAATATGGTGAAATGATCCCGTGAAAATATTCTGTTTAGTGTATATTTTGAATGGCAGTGAGACTATATGAGTTAAAGTAGTGTTGAATGGCAGGTGCTGCTGTAGTTTTATACTATTTTTTTAAGTTGCTGCATATTCTAATAAGCACTGTTAGAGGTTGTTAGTGGTTTGTTTTTGTTTCAGAGAGAGAATTTGTATACATTTTCATGAGACTTAAATCACTTTCTCCTTAATCCTTTCTCCTGCTAAGCTAGCAGTCTTAGGCAACACAAATTCAAACACATAAGGCAGAGTAATATCTAAAATCCAGTTGCCTTTCTATACAAAGCAAAACACTGTATTTATATCTTAATCCCTTAAAACTAGAAGCAAACACTGCATTCTTGAGTCTCAGTGTACACTATTAGAATTTACAAAATTTTGCATGGCTAGGACTAAATCTAACCCATCATCGGTTTAAAGCAATGATAATTTTCATGTGAGAGGTAGGATTCCATATGTCAGTACAGACATAGAGGTCATTTGTTGTATAGACTGATTGTAAAGTCCTGAATATGTTTCAGGCTTGTTAGAAACTTGCAAAACTATACAAAAGTACCACACATCTGTAAGAGATAGGTACCTAAATAGCTGTAATACATGTGCCTAAATATATAGAGTAAAGGTAGTGAACATAAAGGATTTTTAAGAAGCAAAAATTTTGTGATAACTAACAGCTGAGTGGCATACTTAATAAGGACTATTTTCACATCTACCATTCTTGACTGTATTTTATATAAAAACAGTTTTCCCCTGTTCATATCTAAATTACTTGCTTTAGCGGACAGAATGCAATTTACTTCACCAAGAAAAAATTTATGAAATTCTATTGCTTATGTTAAATAAGTATTGAGATTGGTGCACATAATCTGTTATCTACCTCTGAAAGTATAACATAGCATCTTACAATCTGCTGTCATTGTACTGACTGGACAGTCCACCCTTTATGCAGATTTTATGTAGTCAAAAGTTTGAACTTTCCAAATACAATAAGTTGTAACCTTTAAAAATAGTATCTGGTGACTTACTTTTAGGTGCTTAGAATGCAGGCACTCACATTTGAGTTAGTTACTGTAAGCTGTCTCTACTTGTTTCAGATATCTACATCAGGGTGAAATGAGGCACACTTCAGAAGTGCTTGTTTCTCCTCATTGACTGTGAAGGGAGCCTGAGGCAACTAGCAGAAAGTCATTTACTCCAGTGAATCTCACATGGGGATCATTGGCCTTTGGCCAGGCACAAGGACACACAGGACTAAACGTGCTCCATTGTTTCAAACAATTTTGTGCATTACTGCCAAAAAGAGATGATTTTGTTTCTGTAGTTGCAGTGCGCCTACACATACGCAATTGAAATTTGTTCTAAAAGGTATGCTTTTAGATAGCAGATGATTAAAATATAGGCCTGCACCTCAGCTTATTCAAACTGTCCTCATTTAAATATTAAATTATGGAAAAACTCTTTGTCACTGCTAATCTCAGAAGCAGCGAACATAGAATCGTATAATAGAATCATAGATCATCTTGGCTTAGAAGGGACCTTAAAGATCATCTAGTTCCAGCCCTGTGCTATGAGTAGAGTTGCCACCCACCAGCTCAGGCTGCCCAGGGCCCCATCCAACCTGGCCTTGAACACCTCCAGGGATGGGGCATCCACAGCTTCTATGGGCAAACCGTTCCAGTGCCTCACTACCTTCTGAGTAAAAGATTTTTTCCTATTGTCTAACTTAAATCTCCTCTCTTCTATTTTAAAATCATTCCTCCTTGTCCCATCAGTATTAAACAGTGTAAAAAGTCAGTCCCCTTCTGCTTATAAGCTCTCCTCGTGTACTGGAAGGCCACACTGGAGGTCTCCACAAAGCCTTCTATTCTCCAAGCTAAACATGCTCAGATCCCCCAACCTTTTTTCGTAAAAGAGGTGCTCTAGCCCTTTGATCATCTTTGTGCCCCTCCTCTGGACCCGCTCCAACAGCTTCTTGTGTTGGGCACTGCAGACCTGGGCACAGTATGGGGCTTCACAGGGACAGAGCAAAGGGGAACAGTCAATGCCCTCTCCCTGTTAGCCACCTTTCCTTTGATGCAGCTCAGCATACTGTTGGCCTTCTGAGCTGCAAGTGGATGCTGATGGCTCATGTCCAGTTTCTCAACTACCAGGATCCCGAAGTCATTCTCTGTAGCTGTCTATTGAAGCCAGTTTTTCCTTCCTATTTATCAGAGAGGGTCTGCTGCCCTTTGACTGTCTCTTCTGACCTATGTATCTATAGAATCATAGAATCCCTTCTTGTTATTTTTAATATCTCTTGCCAAACTTGGTTCCATCTGTGCCTTAGCTTTCCTGATCCTATATCTGCATATCTGGATGGCATCACCATTTTCTTCCCAGTCCATACTCCCCTGTTTCCACTCCCTATATTTTTCCTTCTCTTCCCTCAGTTTGACCAACAGATCTCTGCTCAGTCGTGCCAGTTCCCTGCTTCCTCACTTCATTTCTTATGCCGAGAACACTGAGCTGTCATGCCCTCAGAGATATGTCCTTGAATAGCAGTCAGCTCTGTTCCATTCCTATGTCCCTTAGGACAGTTTCCCAGAGGATTTCATCCAGTAATTCCTAGAACAGCTGGAATTTTGTTCTCCTGAAGTTCAATATTCTGACTCTGCTGTTTGCTAGGCCTGTTGTGTGATTTGCCCCACCATGTTTCTGTGATAGCAATTAGGTCATAGTTTTCTAATTTCACCAGTTTCCATCTCCTTTTGGTTATTTCCCGTGCTGCATGCATTGGTGCAGAGGCACTTCAGCTGGGCTATTGGCCACATTGTGTTTTTGGGGGAATCCTCCCAAATTCCTCTGGAACAAATGTGAGGTTTTCCACTTCTACTTTCTGAAGTGTCATTGTTCTATGGATCTTCTCTGTCACACAGCAGTGTGTCACCTTCCCCCATCAGATATAGTTTAAAGCTTTGGTGATAAGCCCAGCCATTTTGCTGCCCAGTATGTTGGAATCATAGAATCACAGAGTCGCAAGGTTGGAAAGGACCTACAAGATCATCTAGTCCAACCATCCTCCCATTACCATTGCTACCACAAGCCAGTAAACCATATTTCATAGCTCCTCATTCAGACACCTCTTGAACACTGCCAGGGACGGCGACTCCGCCACCTCCCTGGGCAGGCCATCTCAAACTGGGAGAATTGAGGACAACACTACCTGTGCTCCTAATCCCTACATCTTCCCAAGAGACGTAAAGTCTTTTTAAATATTCTGTAATTTCCTAATTACAGACCAGTTACAGGCCCAGCTTGAAAGAGCAGATAACATGTAGTTTGCACTAGCTGAATTCTTAGGGGATATTCTCCCTCACCCCCATAGTCTTCCAGAGTTAGGATGTTTCTGAAATAAAATACATGAATATCTAGCCATAATTTTAAAAAATGTCTTCAGAATCTTCTGAACAGTTATTCTTCGATGATGCTGGGTTATGCTGGAAATCCTGATTTGTTCACAGCATTATTACACAAATCTAAAAATTATATTTCTTCTATGGGATGTTACTTTGAAATTATAAAGTCTGTGCTTGAGATTTGCATTTTAATAGATTTTACCTAGGCTGCATTTAGCTGCTGAACATTGAGTTATTTATCAGTAGAATTTGTTTTTCTTCATAGCATTTAAAGCTATTTAAGTATAACATTACTCTTTTGAAATGAGTTCTAATGAGGATGCTAGGAAAGATTTGGAAATACAACTCTAGCATATTTACCATGACTGAGTAACTTAACTGATGAGCTGGCAATGTGTTTACAGAACATATTCATTCTAGAAAGGAATGTCATTATGACAATTTCAATTATTATGTGCAGTGAGTTTCCTAAGAGGTGTTTTTAGGTTCTCTTTAGAATGTGATGGCAGAAAAAGAATTTTCTTTTTCAGAAATGCAGTGGTCGTGATTATATATGACCTGTACATCACAGTTACATATGGGTATGTACATACACTGTTGCCAGTTTTCATGAAAATTGAAGGGGAAAAAGGGGGAATAATGATGGCACATGGGGGAGTGAGGAGATTTCTGAGTATATACTGCTGAGCAATCAGATGGTTTCCATCACAGACAGGCTTACTTCTAGAACTAGATTATTTTGTCTAGACTAAGTATATATACTCAGAGCTGAAGTGCGGACTTGTAGAGAGGGATTTATACCAATATAAACTGATACAGTAAACTGAATAAAAGCTGAGAGGGAGAGGAATGGAAATGTGTTAAGCAAATATCAAAACTGTGAAAGTGTATCTTGAAAGTCTTAGAAGTCTTAAAACTGGCACGTGAATAGCTTTCATCAAATATAGATATACAGTGGCAACTAAGTAAGTATTGATCTGTTAAAATATCAGCAGTTGTGCTGGGTCTGGCTGGGTGGCAGTTAACTTTCTTCCTGGCAGCCCATATGGTACTGTGCTTTGTGTTCCCAACAGAGCTCTGTTGATGGCACACCAATGTTTTGTCTGTTGCTGAAGAGTTCCAAGTCTTTCTCTGCCTCACTCCCAAAACATGTACAGCATCTTGGCAAGAGACTGGGAAAGATATCACCAGAGCTGAAAGAAGAGCTGCTCCATACATGTAACATGCTCAGCAATAAAAACTACAGGGAAAGGAGGAAGGAGGGAACATTTGTAGCTGTGGTGTTTGTCTTCCTCTTACATGGGCTGAGAAAGAAAACCATTAGTGCTAATTCAGATAAATTCCAGTGATCTTTGTTGTAATTTGTTGTCCCCTGAATTCTTTCGCTGTTGAAGCATTTGCTGTAACATAAGAAATCATTTGATCGTGCATGCTACAGAGAAATAAGTTAAGCATGTATTTTTCTATTTGTGACTGACTGGACTTTTCTATTATTACTTTAATTACCCCTCAAGCAATTTTCCAGTGTGTGATCGCATACAGGTCAGTGTTCTGTGAGTCCTTCAACATGACAATTCATGGAATAATTATCCTGTCATCGCACCTTGATTCATTGTTATGTAGTTTCTCAGGCTTGTAGCCTTGCTCACATTTGCTTAGCAACCAGATCACACATCTCTGATACTTATTATTCAAGTAATCACCCTCCACAGTACATAGATGCATCAATTAAAGCTTTACAATGAAGTATATTGTTCTGTGTAGAATCCTCAGGTGTCAGGAATTAAAAATTGATTTTTAATGGTTCAGGCCTTCTTCAAACGGCTAATCTGAGTTTATATTAAACAAACATGCATGCTAATATTCTAAACAAAAAAGTGGTAGGTCACAATCAACAGGAAATTGAAGAAAAAAGTATATTTTGTTCTTAAAATGTTCAGTCTTTTGTAGAGACTTATCAATATAATGCAGCTCTAAAATGTCTAAGGACCGAACATCTATTTTAGATATGTATGTTTTCAGATGAAAATCAATTCTGTATCTCCATTATTGACTCTTACCTATATTCTTTGTGAACATTTTCTGGCTAATTTTCAGATTTGGGTAAATTTCACAGCAAATTATTATTAGAATGTGACATGAGTACCGAGAAACTGTCGAGATGGTTCAGTGATTTAATGTTGGCATCCTGCAGCTCTGACTGTAATCAGCAGATGCTCTGGCATTACCATAAATGTTTTCTCTGACAAAAAAGAGATTTTTCTTGTTTGGAGTCTGCTGTTTCTGATTAGATTTGGTTTGGCTTCTTTTGCATAATTAATATACCATGATGATCTCTAACCTCTTGTTTTTAGTATCACCTTTTGAGCAAGGCACATTTGCAAGGCTGCTTTGTAAGTCAAAATAGACAAAGGAATACCAGGTCCATATGTGAAATTCATTTTTTTTTTCAGTGGTATAGGAGGTCTTACTGCTTTCAGCCTTGATTTTTCAGTGAATGTAAAGGGATTGTTTTTTCAGTCTCTTTTATACTGGCTCTGTGTCTACATTAAGTTTTTCCTCTAAGTGAGAGAAAAGCTTCTTCTGTAAGACCAAAGATGTATTATGTCTTAAATTAAAAAAATCCTCCCTTACATAGCAAGACTAACTGGTCTTTTCTGATACTTGATCATTGCTACACAGTAATTGTGTGCAATTGATTAGGAAAAAAGGAATCTGGAAATCTCATAGTTGGCTTTTGATGATTAAACTGAATTTTTACATACCAAAGTGGCTGCAAAGTGTTTATCTGTTAAAAAATAGGACACAAATGTGTTCATGAAGTGAAAAATGCATACCATTAATGATGTTAAACACAACATTTTGAATTTGCCTAGATTGGATTAATTACCTATGACAGTGTGGTTAGAATTTGTTTCAGATAGTAATCAGTGATGATGGGACATGTGAGTGAATGCCATCTTTAAAGAAAATTTCCTTGATTAAATTCTGTTGAAATCCTAGTCCCTTTGCAAGTGATTTGTTACACTTGCAGTGTGCAGCTCTTGGTGTCAAACACATCTATCAGTGGATCATGTCCAGAGCAGGATCATTTTCAAATTCCATCTTCCTTCACACATGAACAAGACTCAATCAAAGTCCATCCCAAAGAGAGGATATAATTGAGTGACAACACGTAACATTAATTAGCTTGATACACTTAAAGAGAACTGTCAAAGTAGTTGATAAGCAATCTTGAAAAACAAGCAGAAGATGAATCACTTTTACTTTGCATTTATTTCCTAGTATTTGGTTTTTAGTTTGGCTCTTAAAAATGTACTTTTTCCTGCTGCACAGTTTCCATCTCCTTTCTAGCATGCTTTTGACCACTGAATTTTCTTCAGAGAAAAGAAAGAACCATAATAATAATACTTGAATGATGAAAGTCACACGAAGTAAGATGACTCAGCTTCTACCTATCTCCAGTGCATTCATGAAGGCAATCTTGGATGTTAGTGTACACAGGTTACACTTCACAATCACCTCTTTGCTCCTGTGCTGTAAAGAGTGGAGCCTGGGAGCCTGGGAGCTATTCCTGCAGTCTTTTGGATAATAGTGAATGACAGCACACTGTGACTGTGACCTGTGTGGGCGCAAACTGCCCTGGAACATTGTTCCACTACAAGTTACAGGAATGTGAGAAAATTGCATTTCTACTTGACTGTTAAGACTAACACTTGCCTATTTTACTTTCAGTCTTCACCTTTTAACTTTATGTTACTCCCAAAAACATTTGCAGGACTCCTTTTACTTTAGAAGCAGGCTGATTCCATAGGAAAAAAGTGCAACATTTGATGAAACAATTTTTCCCATTAGTTCGATTTGGCATTACGAAATATTTGTGCTCTACCTTCAATATTTCAGCCTGTCAGTACTCTGATTGCTGATATAGGAGACAGAAATTTGGACTCAAACAAGAATATACAGATAGTATGCTGTTACAGCAGTAATTAGAACACTTAGGATCTTTGTAAAGCTTTCGTATCAGGAATAGTGAATAAGAAGAGGATAAACTCAAGAGTTTTCCATTAAGTTCTAAAGGCAATTACTAGGCATAGTTGGTTTTTGTAAAACATTTATGCTAAATTAATAAATACTTAACAAGCAACAATTCCATTTAGAACTGCAGTGATTGGAATCTCATAAATATCAGGCCATTCTTTAAGATGTTTTTTATTATTTGGATTTGTTGAGATTTTATTTTTCAGAGATCTGAGGGTTCCCACTGCTCTTGTTGTGGAGTGGGGGCAGAGAGAGGGTGGGTTCACAACAATTGAGAAAACACTGCCACAATTTTTGTGTTTCTTTTCCATTTATTTTCCTCGACACATTACTTATCATTACACACTGCAGCTGCCAGAAGCTTTCTTTTGATGCCAGCAGTGTTTATGAATATTCCTTAAATTCTCTATCAAAGTGTAGTTTGTATTCATCTATCTATAGGTAGATACCTCACGAAAGTGTTTGGAAACTAAATGGATCTCCTTTCAAAGCCATCAGTGTAGTATGAGATCTACATAAATTATCTGAGTATTATCAGAGTATAGCTTATAAAATATAAATATGGAGCTTATATAAATATAGACCTCTACGTACTTTGTCACAGATCACCAACACCAATTTGAAATGGCCAACTACAATATGCTTCTGTGCAGAATAGAAAGCCTAGTAATGAAACACATTTCAGAAATTTAAAATAACCCAGATATGTTAATCACAGATCATTATAATTTCCCAACAGTTTCCTTTTCTGAGGAAATGTTTGTACCTACTTGTTTGTATGTTTGTACACTGGAAGAAATCCCATAATCACCTCTCTTGAATAAGATGTCAGCCACTGGCTGAAAGCATACTGTCACTAAGCTTCATTTATGAGAATGAGATAGGATCAAGATTCATCTTTTCATCTTTACTCATCCCAACATAAGTAAGATTAATTTATTGCTTACTAATAGTAGAGTTACACAAAATTGTTCATCCATTCTTTAATTAAGAAACTTGCTTTTTTTTTTTTTTTTTGCTTTTTTTTTTTTTAGAGAATGATTGAAACGATGTGCTCTAAAAATCAATAGTGATCATAAAATAGGTTTCAAGTTTGGAAGTTTCCATTTTGCAGTGTCCTAGAAACTACCAAATGTACCTTAATTTATGGAAAGATGCATGAGAATGAAACAAGATCCACTATAATGCAGAGTGAAATTAGGGAGGAGGCTAAACCCTTAAGACTGAATTAGCCATCATGCACTTTCAGAGGTTTCCTTCCTCACTTAAATAAAAAGTTTGTTGGAATTTTGTCAGCAGTTTGATAACAATTGTTTTAGTTTCCACTTGACAGGCACTCAAGACTTGCATTTAAATCATAGCAACTTAAATTTGCATTTCTTGTAATGAAAGTCACTGCCATATTAGATTAAATTAAAAACAGAAATTGTTTCCACACATCTCAATGCAAATGCAAGGTGCATTTGGAAGAAGTAGAGATAAGATTGAATGGAGTGATCAGCAAGAGCTAGTTCTTGGGAAGATGTAGGTAAGCAAGAGACAGATTGGAAAGGATTTGCTTTAGGAACAGGTAAAAGGAGCTGGTTCAGCACAGTTCATTTCTTCCCAAATTAGTTTGCTCAGAGTTTATAATTGATTTGCATTGAAATTTAGTTCTATAAATCCTCTATCCTAGTCTCACTTAGCTCAGGCATACTCTCTTCTTGCCTCTGAAATGAACACAAAAACTATATTCAGTGTTTCTGAAAACTTAGTGAATCTCATCTAAACTGAAATATTGACTAATGTGTATTCCTTGCATTTCACACTTTTTAATAAAACACTAGAACAGCTGCATCAATTAAATGTACGTTTTTATTTTCATTTAATCTTTGAAGGCTCAGTAATACTCTTCTGTGCCTTATCAATTCTTTTCTGCTCTGGATTAAGTCAAGTTGTGAACATTTAGCATGAAATATTATGGTCTAAGAAATTTCTTATCAAAGATCATTTAGGTACAGCTAACACTTCTTTAGGTGCTAGGGTTAGTGCTGCAGGGTATAGATGAAATAAGTCATGGCAACACACAGCACTCTTTTAACATTTTGGGGATTTTCTTCCATCTCACTCTTGCCAGTCTCAGAAATTGTTGAAAAAATAGGAAACTAATAAAAAATGGCAATAAAATGTATTTTAAGTATTTTTCATTACACTATCCAGCAAGGAAATGATAGAACATTTTTTATGAGTCATGTTGTGTAATAGGCATGAGCCTTCTAGCTATTGCAGTCCTTCCCATTACATCTAAATTTTGCTTCTGGAAGGTAAAGAAGGCTTTTAAGGAAGAGAATTAGGTGTTGTGACGTTCTAACACCAGTGTCGAGGAATGGATTTCAGAGCACTAACTTTGGGCTGTATAAATGATTTTAAGGAGATAAGGGTGCCTGACAAAAATGAAGGCTCACATGTATGCAGTACCTTAAGATGTAATATGGATGGAGGGCCAGTGCAGGAAATAAGACCCCCCCCCATTTCCTCCTGCTGTAGTTAACCCAGCAGGTGTCTGAACACCACATAGTTGTTTCCTCGCTCCCCTCACATTCCTAGTGGAATGGGGGAGAGAATCAGAAGAAAAAAAAAAAAAAATAAAAGAAGCAGAATTCGTGGGTTGAGATAAAACTATATACTAAGATAGAAAAATCAGTAAAGGATAATAGTTATGTCTGTGTAAGTGATGCACAGTCAACTACTCACCACCCTGTGACCAGTGCCCAGCTAGCCCCCAAAGCAATGGAAAAGAGCCGAATGAACTCCCGCCCCTTTCAAAACTCCTTCCACATGATGGTGTGGAATGTCTCTTTGACCAGTTTAAGTCAGCTATCTTAATTCTGTTCTGTCCCAGCTGCTTGGACCCTTTGCTAAGAATCGCCTTGATTCTGTACAACACTGCTTAGGAGCAGATATAAACATCAGTGTGTTATCAACACGGTTTTTCTCCTAGACTAAAACATAGCATCACACAGACAATGAAGAAAAATCCATCCCGGATTAAATTATGAAATTATGACAAATTACTTGAGAAGAAAACAGGAATTAATTTTCTTTTTTTCCTTTCTGATAGTAAAAAAGAGTTTGGTATGTGGAAGTCCAAAATCACAATTTTGATTATTGGAGTTTTTTCTGTTGTTGTGCTGGGAAGCCACATGGGTACAATGTGAACACAATTCAGTACCTTTTCCCTGACTTTCAGTTTCACTCATCAGGGACAGGGAACCAAGGTCAAAGTATGACACCACGCTGAGGAGCCAGTGATGAGGGCTGTTACTTTCACCAAGCCAAAACCACTTGACATGGGGGCATGTCCCTAGAATATTTTCTAGCAAAGGCAAGACATGATTCATAATGTAAAAATAATTTGCATTGCTGATAAGGGTGATGTGTAAGTGTCGTCTGAAGAAAATCTATCAGCATAGACATAGCTTCAAGAACACAATATAGCACATGGAAAACAAGCCAAAGAGATGAAATACTGCACTGAGTCTTTGAGCAATTTTCCTTGTTAACTTGGTAAAAGATGTAATGAGACTATAAGTGCAATCGTTCTTGCCTATAATACGATTTTATCATGCCCCACATTGAGATGTATGACTGTAATACAAGCTTATAATGCCATGTAATGTCTTTCTCTTTATTGTATTTACAGCTTTATTTTCCAATCAGTGTACAAGTATTTACATAAAAACTAAATATGTCCTTAGTACCAAGACTTTTATTGAGAGACTATGCAATGAAATAAAGCTTTTCAAAGTACATTTTTATTTAAAATATTTATTACCGGCTTTAGAAAAATCTGTGTCTCAACTTCAGTAAGTCTCTTGAAATCATTTTTGTTCACCATTAAAGGTAATATATAACAGCATTAGGCAGGATTTAAAAATCTCCAACTGATCGTATTTTGTTTCCCCAGGTTCACAGCAGGCAAGTCTCACATTGAGGACTTTTTTGTTCACATACTATTGCACAATTTCAATTTTTTCTGAATATAAAGTGTGTAGCCTTTAATAGATTATAAGTTATTCTATGCTAGGACACAATTTAAACTAAGGAAAGCTATTAAGCACAATTTTCAATCACAATCATATAATTGTAGGGGTTGGAAGGGATCTCTAGAGATCATCGAGTCCAACCCCCCTGCCAAAGCAGGCTTCCTACACCAGGTTGCACAGGTAGGCATCCAGGCAGGATTTGAACATCTCCAGAGAAGTAGGCTCTACGACCTCTTAGGGCAGCCTGTTCCAGTGCTCCGTCACCCTTACTCTGAAGAAGTTCTTGCACACATTTATGCAGAGCTGCCTATACTTCCTGAACATTGCCATTAATAAAAGTAATTTTAGAAGACTTATCTCTAGATGATAGTAGCTATTTGGCCCCAGGTTACATGAATACAATTTTGAAATGTTTTTGATTAACAGCAGTGTTCAAGGAATTCACATCTGGAAAAACTGAATTTTAATAGGTCTGAAGATGCCAAGGATCTACAATAAGATAAGATCTGAACACTTAGACTTCAGTAGTTTACAACGCGATCTCTATCTTACCTGAGTCTCAAAGCATTCAGCAGTGGTAAAGTCAAAAATATTATGGGCAAATGTTTTCTCACTATAGTCTTTAGAAACCTTAATTGTGAAATCAAAGTTTTTTGTTGTTGTTGTTTTAATTTTCATCTTCATAGTGATTATTGACATGTGTGAGTGATGGTTATTGATTTCTCAGAGTGGCCAAATATTAGAAACATCAGGACCATAACTACTTCCAATGTATACAGCTAATTAATAACTTCTGTCTCTAATCAGTGATTTTTAATGTCTGATTTCTTTTTTGTCTTGCTGCTGCATGAAGGTAAAGCTTGCTACAGTAGGTGGACAAGTAGTGCATCTTCATCAATGTAAGCTTTTTTATTCACAAGACTTCATGTAGATGTGCTTCTCCATGAGTAGTTTCCTTTTAACTGCTTTTGATATTATTCTTTTCAATTCACATTTTATTTGAAACAAGATGTTTAGTGTGTAAATGCATTTATTTTATTCTGTACACTGTCTCAAATGGAGTTTTCAAATATAGTTTCACGTATAGTTTTGGTTTCAGATAAAAGCACAAACTAAATTAATAAATGACCATGGTGTAACGGTTCAAAGTAGTTTTAAAAAAGCCTATTAATTCTGACTGGTTTATGGATCTCCTGTAGATTGCTATAGAAAGGAAAATATTGAAACTGGTCCATCGTCCCTTAGCCACTTTCTAGCTACTGCAGACAGCCATATGAAATATCTTTTCAGGAACAGATTTAATTGCACCTCATAACTGATCGTGTTGGTTTTTTTTTTTTCTCTTCATTATATGTGTATTCCAGAACTTCCCTACTCTGATGGTTCAAAGCATTCCAGTTTCTAATAGGAATATAGTAATGATTATTGATTCTTGTGCTTAATTTGTCAGCAAATTTGGACATGGGGCTTTTCCTGATTATAAATAGACTGTGGAGTGGATGAGATACCAAATCACCAAAGCATGAAAGCTTTGAATCAATGTGTGAAGCAGTACAGGTTGTTGCAGAGTTTGGGATTGACACTAATTACTGCTTTATTTAAATAAAATACTGGCAAAGTAGAAATTATTTCTAAGGAATTAGTGTGTTTCTCCTTTTATTTTTGCTAATATCTAACTAGTTTTAAACTTCTACTTGAACAGCAGTGATCCTTCACTCTGATAAAAATAATAGTTCTCTGGATACATATTTACCAAAGTGAAATCTAGGACTACAAGTAAGCACGTGTGCTTTCTGAACCAGGTCCAGCAGCAAAGTTCAGTGTTTCTGAATAGGATTCCTTACAGCCAGTTTATTGTGCTGGTAATTGCCTACAGCCAAATCTGCTAATACTGAGCATGCACCTAGGCATATAGAAAACCTTCCTTAAATGAAAGAACATACAAGGTGCCACCTGATTTAGGAAGCATCTGAAGAAACTTTAAGATGATTGAACTGGATTCAGATAGCATATGTAAATGACTGAAGCAAAAATGTCCTGATTTCTTAGAAAGTGTGTTAATCACTAGAATTGAGCACCATGTATTAAGGACATGACTATGTGATTGTTTCAAGGAATTGTGGCTTCTTCCCTGCACAACAAGGCACTTCCTAATGCCATTCCCTATTTTTGCAGGAAGGGAAGGTCTCTGGTCTTACAAGTTGACTTTGTTCATAGAATCATAGAATGGCTTGGGTTGAAAGTGACCCCAAGGATCATGAAGTTTCAACTCCTCTGCTACAGGCAGGGCCACCAACCTCCAGATCTGGTACTAGATCAGGTTGCCCAGGGCCCCATCCAACCTGGCCTTGAATGTCTCTGGGAGGAAGCATCCGCAACCTCTCTGGTCAGCCTGTTCCACCACCTCACCACTCTCTCTTGAAGAACTTCTCCCTGACATCCAATCTAAACCTTCCCTCCTTGACCTTAAAACCATTCTCCCTTGTCCCATAACTATCTACCATTATAAAAAGTTGATTCCCATCTTTTTTATAATCCCCCTTCAAATACGGGAAGGCTACAGTGAGGTCTCCTCACAGCCTTCTCTTCTCCAGGTTGAATAATCCCAGCTCCCTGAGCCTATCTTCACAGAGGAGGTGCTCTAGCCCTCTGTTTACTAGTATATGCCGAGAAAGTCATGATTATCAATGCCATTGCTACTGTTTTAAGGGGAAAAAAAAAAGAAGAAGAAAAAAAAAAAGGAAAAAAAAAAAAAAGAAAACAAATTATGCTCAACTTTATTCAGTTATTTACACAAGAATTCCAGGTTGTAAGTAGCAAGTTATGAGAGACATCTTTCCGCAATTCTAAATTGGAGTTTCGGAGTGGGATGACACTGTAGATTGATTCCAACATCTACTGTGTCTTAGCAGTTAACTTGAAGCAGTTTCTTGCTTAGACTTGTTGCTTTTATAAGTTATTTAAGTCGTAGTATGAGAAGATGGGGAAAATGTTAAAGCCTCAGTGCATTAGTGTTCACTATGTCTTTTACAGAGTATAGTTCTTCATACTTGGGCTTGACTATTTCGGGGTAAGGATTTCAGTGAACTGCAAAGTAGTTGGAACTGGAGTGTTAGTACACATCTGCACCTACTCTTTGATTCTGGCATTTTATCTTTTGCTTTAAAATTTTGATTTTAAAATCATTATTGATTTAAAATCGGTATTGATTTTCAAAACACTTATTTTTCCCTCACTCTTTTTACACAATCTAATCAAAAGCAGCTACAATGAAGCTTAAATTTTGTGTATTGACATAGGTGGCATGCTTTTCTCAGCTTGCAAATATGTGATCAGAATTAATAAAAGTAAACATTGAAGGAGAATGAGATATTTTAATTTATATGATGGGTTTATTATGTGTAATTATGAAGATGTGTTCATCTCCAATCTTTGGCCTTCTGTGATACAGGAAATCTGAAATGTACGTTATTGCATCTTCAGGGGCAAATTATTTTCCATAATACAATATAAAAATTAGTTTTCTATTAATTTCACTTAGTTTTTCAGCTAAGTGAAAAAAAATCAGCTATTATCAAAATTTAATTAAGAATTATTTATCTGCTCTAGAAGATGATAGAAAGGCATTTATTTTCCTCCACTTTCCAAAAGGTGATTGTGCCTGTAAAATTTGCTGAGATTGTCCAAGAAAGTGTGTAAAATCCTCATCCATCACTAGGATGCCTCTGGTCAGGGAATGACAGTGCAGTAAATATCTTCAGCAGCTGCCTTTTAATGTACAAGCTGTTTTTGGTAGGAATTTTCAGCTCTCACATAAAACACACTGTCATGAGTGACTGCCTGTGCTCCAAAGTCATTACTATTGGGATGATGGAACATCTTTCAGAGAATAACCAAAAAAACTTTAAATGTCATGTCAAGTTTGCTGAAGCCATTTTCAAGCCTTGTTCAAGGTTACATGAATATTGAGTATGCCTGTTTTTAAAAAGTTTGAGATCTATGAGAGGGACTCTTCATATTCTGGAGCTGCGTGCAGGGAGGAAATCTGTCTGTTAATACACGTCAGCCAACAAAGCTTAATCTGAACCAAGCGCAGCCTCCTCTGACAGTTAATACCAATGATATTTAGCAAAAAGTAGCAGATTCTTAAAATTGCCTAGCTGCCTAAATAATAAATAAGAATTGTTACAACGGAAGTAGATTTTTTTATATTTCAAAATCTGATCGATTAAAAAATATGTAGGAAATTTAATTAACCAGATAGAAGTTTGGAAGCCATTGTGAAGTGCTGAGTAGTGTCTTCTCTTTGACTCAAGTGAGAAAGAAGGATCCTGTCAGTCTCTGTTCTTGATTTTATGGGAAATATGGATGCTAATCTAATAAAGTTGTGTAAAGTCTGCATCACTTCCAGGAGACCAGGCCTGCCACTCTTTTCTTCTTGACATTGTTCTTGACTCTTTGAATATCATTAGTCTTTTTAATGTGTCATCTGCATGTAAAATTTTGTCTCATCAAGAGATGTTTTTAAATTACAGAATATTGAAACTGAGGATTTTATACTGAGATGAAATTCATTTGTTTTATCTTTCACAGAGAACCAGAAAGCACAACTAGAGAAGTCGTGTTCGCGCCACAATA
Organism: Centrocercus urophasianus; assembly: GCF_019232065.1. Taxonomy (NCBI): domain Eukaryota; kingdom Metazoa; phylum Chordata; class Aves; order Galliformes; family Phasianidae; genus Centrocercus; species Centrocercus urophasianus. The sequence goes on from NW_024885532.1 coordinate 17,099,344, forward strand.
TCAGCTTAAACTCGACAAGAAGCCCGGTCACCAAAGAGGTTACTTATGATGTGGAAACAAGTTGTATGGCATGGAACAAGGCTGCTGGGAGAAAGGAAGCCTATAATGGAGAAGGCAACAAAGAAAGGAAAACAGAGCGTAACGGGTCTCCTTCTAAGGGAGAAACCATTCCAGAGGTAGAAGCTCTCCTGGCAAGGCTGCGAGCACTATAGAATATAAAGGATTAAATCAAAGCTTTAAAACAAACTATAACAGATAGCTTGAAAAGATACACTAATTTTCCATTATTGACATTATGTACTTCTGAATTCCAAACTTCTCTATGTATTAATACTCTACTTCCAAACTCCACAGCACCAGACTTGTTTTTCTTCTCATTAAAAAGATTTTTTGTTATGCCTTTATGTACTGAGACTACAAAAAAAAAATATCAGCAGAAACAAGTAATACATTATTCCAAGTCACAATCATTTTATTCAACAAACTGCTGACCATATGTTTTGAGAACTTCTCAAAATAGGTGTATCTCATAAATATTGTTAGATCACCATGCCTGGGAATAAGGGAATGCAAGAAAAGTAGTCTTATGTTTTCCACTGCAATTTCTGTTCTGAAGAGACATTAGTACCTAAAAGGTGTTATTACAGCAACATTTGCAACTATAGTAATGGGAAATGTGTATCACATAAGTTTTTCAGACATGTTCTAGTTTGAGTTCATTGAAGAGCTCCAAAGTTTGCTTGATATGCTTTTACAAAATGGAAATCCATGGACAGTAAACAGAAAAATCTATGCAGATTATATACTTTATGTGTGAATAATATATTGCTCCTCTTAATCTTAGTTATGCCAATTATATCAAGATAATATATATCTAATTTCTGTGAATGCAGTGTTTTGCAATCGTATCTGTAGTGGGCAAAAGGTCTTTCTCCACAGTTATTTACCAATGTCATTTTTTAATCTTTTCACACGAGAGTTAATATGTTTCTACAAAAGGAACATATAATGGAAAAGTTTCTACAATTGGTTTTTCACAAACTCATTTTCCAGTAGCCCATAAAGTCTTATTTGCTGGCACAATAGGAAACTTGCACATAATTGCATCTCTTTTATCGCACTGTCGTTGTACACTGTTACATGTTGGCTATCATATTTATTAATTGCACGTCATAAAGAATTGCTACCTATGTTACCAAGTAGGAAGTTACTATTAGTATCTTTGCTCCATTATTTAAAACTTCCTCATTATTAGAGTGTATTAGGTATCTAATATCTTTCTTCTAAATTACTCTATTTTTCTTTACAAAACACTGAAAAACATGTCTTTCAATAAGAGTCAGTTATGAAACCAGTGTTTCAGTGCTTCAGTGCTTTTTATATCCTTGTTTAAGTTGCCTTCTTACTTTCTGCACTAAACATTAATAAAGTTAATTAGAACTCTGAAATTGGGCCTGTTTATACATACTGCATGGAGTGTTTTTCAGCCATCATGGGAATCAATCTCGTGTTTCTGGGGCTGTTGTAACCATCATTATATGCTCTAATTACATTTCCTGCATTAGCTTTTGAAAAATAGAAAATATGAAGAGAAGCCAGGGAAAGATGCAGGGAAATTCTGTCAGACCATCATTTATTCAGTGCTGCTTGCAGAACAATGGGCAGGGGTGTCAAACAAGGCTGTCTTTGGTGCCTTTTAGTGAGTGAACAGCAACTGCTAATCTCATAAGAACTAAAGTGTGGGTCACGCTGGAGTTAATAATGTCCTCTCCAGTCACTACAGTAAGTTGTAAGCCATAATTGTGCATAATGCAACTGTTGCTAAAGTACCACTACAATCTTCTGCACCTTGTCAACTGTTAAGACTTACTACACATGCTCACAGGGTACCATTCAAATTGCAGTCGACAGAGTACAGTACGCTCGACTAAATAAAACTGAATGAAATATGTTTTGAAGAAAGAAAAATACAGTTGCTGAAGACGTGTTAGAATAAAAGGGCTGGGCATGGAGAACTACCTCTGAAGTATGAACGTGATGGCCAGCTGAATGAAGGTGGATGTACAAACTCGTTTTCATTAACAGTTTCATTACATTTGTTCACTTGAATAAGTGAGTAACAGTCCACACCTGACAGTTCAGGACACCAGTGTGTCATTTTTCAAGCAAATCAAATTAATGAAGCTACCTAGTGGAATTCTCAATAATCAAAGAGCTCCTAGCAGCCTAGCATCTTCTGATTTAAAAGTAAATATTTACTTTTAAAACTATAGATCTTAAGCCATCTTTTTGTACAGGCTGAGAAGCTCTAAGGAATGTATTCCAGGGCTTTTGGTCCTTGTTAGATGTTGTGTTTCTGAATTCGTTCTTCCAAGCAGACATCAAGTTAATTCACAGTTTCTTTCATATAACTAGGAGAATAAAAAAAGCTTTGTAACTTTTCACAACCCATGTAAATACAGTGTGTAGTTTTTCCCCTTCAGCATTTCCTTTTACCATTGTAATGTGATGTAATCAGGATTGAAGTACTGGACCAACAGTCCAGTTGGTGTACACAGTAAGTTTTCTCTCTGCATTTCATCCTTCCTTATAAGTAAACAATTAATATCTTTTGAATAGGAAAAATAAATACATGGTTTAATGGATTCAAGTAACAGTAACCTTGAGAATATTATGTCTCTATTCCATTATATGCTCTTATGCTTTTATTAAAGTGTAAAACTCGGCTTCTAAATTATATGGGGTAAATTGTTTTAATTCACTTAATTCATTAATTGAGTTTAAAATTTAAAGCTAAATAAATTTTTTTAAAAATGAATGCAGATTTCTAATGCTGTGTGCTAGTTATTTTTAGTAGGACATTTTAAGTAAGTATCAAGCCTACTGCCTCACCTGTAGGATTGAACCGAAGGTTTCACATGAAGTGATAAACCCTCTGTTTCTGTAATTCACACCTGAAGATTAAGGCCCTATAAAAAAAAAAAAGCTTCCTGCTATCTTCAGACATAACTGTTCAAAGAAAAGCATTTGAGAGATCTTGTGGGGTGTACTCCACTGCTCATTCCTTACTTGAGCAGCATACAGCAGGCAAAAACAGTAGGGGCTTTTCTTGCCAGTAAGCTGTAAGGGTCTAACACATTTTTGATACTTCACATTCATTTGGGATGACTTTTCATTTACTTCAGTAGAAGAATTTTGATTATTTCATCAATTTTTAGTTTACTTATACACCGGATTATTCATGGCAGTGGTCTAAATTCATACATAAATAATTCTAATGGCTTGACCTTCTCAAGATACTAATGTTTGCTATCAGTTTCCTCAAGCTATATGCAACCAAGCTTGACATCTGGCTTATGGACCATAGGTGATATACTAGTCCATATGAACGCAGAACGAAAAATGATGGCAGTGACTTTATGACCAAACAGTACAGTGGCACTGGGAGGTGGTGGCTGCCGTGGCACGCAGTCCTGTTCTGAATTAAACACATCATTAACAGAGCATGGATCAGCAATCTGGAAAAACTATTTACTTTGCATTCTCCATTAATTATGACAATACATTAAAAAAAAAAAAAAAAAAAAGTTGGGAAAAAAAAAAGTTGGAAAAAAAACCTCAGATGCAGCTGTTACACACAATTTTTCTGCAGCACTTACTTGTCTGAAACCACCTTATATGACCAGTCCTCAGCCTAGCCCAGCCAAAGTCATACTTTCTGGACCTAAACGCTGAGCAACTTGAAGCACTGCAGCCCTTTGGGCTTCTGTAATAAAAGCTGGAAAAGAAGACATTTACTGCTAACTTCTTCTGCAGCCATTTCTAATGAGCAGGAACAAATTATAATTTTTACAATAATCTTTCCAAGCCTTACAGTACTTGCTGACTATAAAACAAATGGACAAGCAGGGGTTGGTAAACCCAAAGCCACAGCACCCAAAACGTTGTAATAAGAAACCAGAGTCAAGCGAAAGAGCCCAGGAAAAAAAAAAAAAAAAAAAAAAAGCAATTACGTGAAAACATTGTAACATTGTTTTCTCTAGAACAAAATAAAGCCTTGCTATACCAGCTCCTGTTGTTTTAATGTGATGTGTTTGTTATACACAACTGAACTAAAGCAGAAAAATAACTTCACTTAAAAGTCAAAGTCTGAGGAACTGCTTGTCTGGCTCACTAAATAAATTAAAAAATAATAGATGACTTGCAGCTTTTATGTGTTCAGTCTTACATTATGCCAAGTTTCCTACAGGTAAGAAATGCTGAGATGATCGCCTTGTGTTAATTATACAAGAGATTAATCAACTTTATTTAAATTATTCTGGCATGTGATGCAAGCACCTTTTACAGTTTTACTACTTCTCGTTGCGAAAGCATGCCAGTAAAGCATTCTGGTCACTGTAACATCACTGAAGAACAGATGAGAAGTGGTCCAGATAAAATTTTTCTCTCCCTTCCAGAGATAGCCATTAAGTTTGATACGTTAGCTGAGTACATTTTAAACTCCAATGTACTTTTATTTTCCTTCAGAAGTGCAGCTTTTTCTTTTTGTGATCCATGCAATGTCATGCACTGAAGAATTATTAAGGGAAATATTTTCTGACAACATACCAAGCAGATGACTTGCATGCAACGTCAGTCTCATATACCACAGAGGCATAACTCTTGAATGTAATCCAAAGAGAGACAGATAAGGTTTTTCACTCCACCAAAAGAAAATAGTTCCTTTCATCTAAATGAGCTTATTCCACTGCTGGTATTGGAGCTGCATTTATTTCTGGAGGGTAATATACCTCTCTTTTAAAATCTGTGTTATATTACCCAGGAAAAAAAAAAAAAATTAACTATGGAAAGGCAGAATTGAGGAGACTTGGTAGCAGAGTTGATTAATGTGCTGCCTGATTTCATTTCTGGGACCTGAAACTGCATCTAGTGTGGAATGAAGCAACTGGAAAAAAATAGTCTTATCTGACATCTTTAAAGGTCATGAAGGAAATGATGGTGGGTGATCCAGAGTTGGTATGGCCACAGGTGTCTTGTCTATTTGAAGACATATATCAGAATATCCTCAGAATAGCAATATTGTTGGGCTGCTCATTTGCAATACTCTCAAGCTATAAGAGGAAGGAAAAGTCTGACAGATAAATATGAATCCCCAGAAAACCTCAGAATATTTTCTTAAATTCAAGGGTCAGTCCTGCTCCCATTCACTTTGATAGGTAAAGTAAGAGCATAAGGAGTCAGATGAGTTCACATAACATCTCTGTACAATCATACGGGGCAACGCTGCTCTTGGTAGCTATGCATGTTGACACAGAGAAGGCAGTACAGAAGGCAGTCTGTCCTCATAGTGTTTCAGATTGGAAGAAGCCACAAGAATGCTGGTCAACAAATTTGAGCTCAGATCGTAGGGTCAAAATATAAGGGCTGCTCCAAAAGTAATGCTTCCTATTTCATTGTATTGGCCCACAGTGTCAGAGACGGATGTCTGCAGTATGGCAACAGAGGTTGAACCTTCCCACCAATATTCCATTACACGTTGTTACCATGTGACAGATGGCAGCAGAGGGGCAGTCTGACAAAATGGTGTTTGATATGGATGTGCATATGATGCACGGATTTCTCTATGCAGAAAAATCTGCACCTAGTGATATTCATTAATGCTTGGGTCACCACTGCTGGTGCAGAATTTTATTAGCACAGCATGCAGGCTCCTGTTCATTGCTGCTGAAAGTGCATGCCTAATGGTGGTGACTTTGTTGAAAACTAGCATTCTGTAGTTGAAAATTTGCTCTGTCGAATAGTATTGTTTTCTTTGTATCTTTTGTAGTTTCCATGGAAATAAACAGGAGGCATTACTTTTGGAGTGACCTACATAATAACCGAAAGACAAAACGAAAAGCCAACAGTTCTACAGACACAAATACAATAAAAGACTGCCTCTGTAAAATTCGAGATGTCAAAATCGCTACAGAAGGTCTGCAAAGAAAACTTGAAGTATGTCAACGTTGCAAGCCTGATGACTACATGCAAGCTACAAATTCAGAAGGACCTTTAAATCTCAATTACTTGGGTTTCTTTGCTATATGCTGCTCCGTCTCTTCTCAAAATTTTCAGTGCAAAGCAAACCATAACCTTTACAGTCTATAACTGTTAGTAACAATAATAAATACATAAACAGCTTTTGTGAAAGTGCTGCTTAATTTGTTGCATCTTAATATGAAGATTGTTTTACATAGTTGAAAACATGCATCGCAACAAGACTCTTTCCATTAAGTAAGACAGAAACGGCAATTATGCAGTCTGGATTTTTTGCTAATGAAGTGTACTTTCTGCTAATGGATAGGAAAGCAAAGCAGTGAAGTCAAACAAGTCACCTTGATAGTATAATGCAAGACCCATCAATTTTGCACAGGCATTCTTCAGTAATGAATCCTGGAGCACAACCCATCAACATTTCTCCTGAAAGACAACAACTGAGGTAAAGGAACCACAGTAAGTGGTTTGAAATGAAAAATGGGATAAGAGCTTTCTACTCTTTTAAAATTGGAATTGATTATGCCAAATTTATCTACAAGGTGCCTGAGCAGTGCATTAAAAATGCTTAGACAGAAAAAAATATGTTCTCATTGTGCAGTTGGTGGCACAATGCCACGTTGTGCTACGACATCACAGTAAGATAGCTGGGGCCATATCTTCATATCTTTCCTTGAATCAACCAACTCTGTGGACAATCCAATGCAATACAGATTCAAGTCATTGTGTGTTTTTTCTTTTTTTTTTTTTTTTCACTTGAAGTGTAACAGGTTCAAATCCACAGTACAGATTCAATGCTGAAACCATAGGATGGCAGAGGAAAAAAGTCAGCTTTTTGTCTGTCTCTGCAGAGAATAGTGGTCACTCTGGTCCATAAAGAACAGAATGAGCTCTCATTAACTTCAGCCCCTGAATACAATTTTCTACTTCTTGATTACCAAATCCCCAAAGAAGGATCAGAAGGTTTTATTTTTCTCGGAAATACTGGGCTACAGTAAATCTTTCTACAAACTAATAAACAGTTTAAATTCAGTAGCATCTAGATAGAGCATCAAAATCTACAGGCAAGAACAAATTAAACTCTTCTTGTGAAAGACAGCACAGGATCATTGCTTCCTGTTTCCTTCCCAGTGTATTTAATACTAAATACATAAATCCATATCAAAATAAAGATAGAATTTCTTTTAATTACATACAACTAAGAAGATACAGTGTTCATGCTGTACCTACTACCAGGACGCTTTGATTAGCGACAGTTGTCTCATTGAATTAACCTGTCCCATTATTCAGTGCAAAGCAAGTCCAATATATGAACACAGATGGCCATGGTAAGGGCCTAATCCTGTGATGTCCCCTACATGTCCTCGTAAATACTCAGCTCATCATCCTCAAATGGCACAAAGTCATTCAGAGCACAGGGTTTCTACAACCTCTCAGGATCATGCCCTAATGAATAAAATATACAAAGGTGACTTGAGTAAAATCCTTTCCAATGTGCTGACAACAGTAAAATAAAATATTCCTCTTAGGACATTTTCCTGGCAGAACATTTTGACCCCTGTATGACTGGCCTTGAGAAAAGAATGGGTAATGCTCTAACCAATTCATCCAACTGATTTTACGGCATTTCTGTTTTGCCAAATGTTGGGCATGTTGTGTAGATCACCACTGAAAAATGAAAATTGTTCATAAGTGCAGAAGATGTAAAATATTAGACAGAGCTTGCAATATCTTTTTAACTTCAAGTGCCCTGCATGTAAACTGTACTGTTAATTGTTTCATTTGGAAGCAAAAACATTTTATTCTGTTTTACAAATCTGCCTCATACTGTACACCAAGCAGTACCCCAGAAATCCAACTTTGTCCTTGACCGCTGATGAAATTTTACTATTATACAGTAATTGCTGTGCCCTGAACTCTTATCCCCCCTACAGATTTAATATTTCTCCAAAGAGAATGGTTCTTCTTAAAGTGGTATTATTTTATCCTTACAGTGCAGCTCACTAAACTTGCCTTTTGCCCCCTTGTTCTTAGACTTTAAAAGGAGACTACAGCAATCTGATAGAGCACCCACTGAGAAGAAATCAAAGGCTCTTGTTGACTTCAGAGACAGTTAGAGACAACTCCTAAATGGGATGACTCAAAGTGCAGCTCTAGCCTGGAGGCAGCTATACAGATGGTGTTGTGGGGCTTTATTGTCTCATTGCTTCTGGCTCCAATCTGTGCAGTTTTTACATATAATTATTATTTTCTTGTTGCTAGCCCAATAAATATGATGCTGAATAGGCGAGTTGAGTTCTGCCTGCCTGAAATTTTAAACAGCAAAAACAATCCTACAATCACTATTCACATTAACACCTAAGTGCTGCCAAGTTCAAGGAAATGAAAGAAAGGCTATCAATCAAGAGCAAGAATGGGTCTTGGGTACAGTTCTCATTTTCCTTAAAAGAGCCACAGCCATTAAGTCCACTCAAGAAGAGTATACAAAGGATCTGCAAGGCAGCATTTCTGTTAGTGACTGAACCAATTGAAGGACAAAGCAACAGGCAAGCCATTTTAAAGGCCACTGTCCCAGGACAAGCTGTCTCCTTACTGCCTGTTGTGATATCTACAGAGAGGACAGAAGTGGGATGGCACAGGTCAGGCTTGTTTCAGGGTCAGTTTAACAATTATACAGTATGGGTGACTGAGGCCAAATGTGTTGGCCCACATTCTGACACAGTTCTGGCATTCCTGTATAATTCCTTTAAGAGCAAAGTACATTAGTGCACATCTCCTGTCCATCCAGCACTAACACAGATGTAGATTACTAACTAGAAGTAAGAAATATCTGAGTGAAATTTTCTCTGTCATGCAGAACAAAACTAACTCCTTTAGCATATGTCAAGGTATAAGAGCGTAGTGCAGTATATAACCTTACCAAGAAACTGATCAGGTTGTTTGCATGAAATAGTTACCATCAGTAGTTTGTGCATATGGTTGTCATTAACAAGTGAAAGAAAGTTAATGCTGGTAAAGTTAAATTAACATGAAATGCCTGACTTGTCTTATTCAGTCATTTGACAGTGGCATATGCTCCTGCTTTACACATGAAAGCTTAATTACAATATTTCAGGTGGAAAACTGGTTAATTATATAAAAATGAGACCCAGAAGTCTGTAGTATGACACCTTTCTATGCTTCCCAGGGGGTATCATGCATGAAGGAAGATGCCTGTTGTTGGCAACGTTGATCTAAGGCCAGCAGGAAGGCACTGTCACTGAAATAGAGGGTCCCTGCATACAGTCCAGCTATAATGAAGAGCAAAATTCATTTTATATAAATTGTTCTTTGTAACAAAGCTCTTTTTCCTAGGACAACGCACTGTCTCTTTTGTGGGATTCATTTTACCTAAGTTCAGACAATTCTGATGTAATAGTGTCCAGCCGAGGTAATCACTCATTCTGGCTTTCCTCCTATATAGAAAAGGCCAGTTTGAACTCTTTCCACCTAATATGTAAAGAGGAGAGAAATGAGTCTATAGCCATGTCTATTTCCCTTCTCTGACTAAAGAGAGAGCCTGAGGGGACCAGCTCAGATGTGGGCAGATGAATCCGAGCATTTGCAAATGATTAGAGGGATCAGTGCAGTGTGCCACATGAGTCTAGAACAAAGGGAAGCTGAAGCCCTACTCAGCAACCTGTTACGAACTTCACTTGCTTTGTTCTTCCTTGGCAAGATTAAAACAGCATCCATTTCTACACTTCTCAAAAGGAGGAGGTGAGTTCAACTGATCCTTGCCAGTAAATTGAATGGCATTAGCGCAACATTTTTTTTTCCTTCCACAACTTAAGAAATACCAGGAAATCTTCTTCCTCATGACCTTTCCTTTCACATTTCAATTGACTGTAAACTGGACATACCTCCCCAAGGCTGAAGCCCAAGCTATGATCCAGCATTGCACACATTTTAATCTAGAGTTCAACGGAGTTGTCTGTTTTCTCACGGATTTTCAGCTCAGTTCAGTCCTCAGTTTATCCACCTTTGATTCAGCCACCAGTATTCAGTCATTAAGCCTGTAGCAAAATGGTGATTCACCGAGGAAGTGCCTACTTTTACTCTTCATGCTGTATGTTTCCATACCTTGAATCAGTCTTTGTCTCGTACAACAGCTATTCACAGCCTGAATTCTATTGAAAATACACAACTTCTGCAAATACCTCAGCTTCATACCTGTGTGTAGTCACTTATAAAGCCTGTTTGCCAACTCACATCTACCAGTATGAAAACTCTCTCTAAAAATACTGCATAAGATATACAGTACAAGGCTGTGCTTTCACCTTAGGCTTTTGATGACAAGAACAACTACTTGAGCTTCATCTTGAGGGGTTATAATGTGACTTTAAGTTCCTCATAAAAAATATAAAAAAAGATATAGCTTAAGAAATATCAAAAGTCTTGCAATTGTGGTTGTTTTTTTTTATTATTTATTTCAGAAAACATGATGAACAAGAAAAAAATAGAAAAAAATCACTTAAGCTTTCGAAAGGAAGAGCATTTCAGAATGCTGACCTCATAGTTTCACCTTCCTCTCACCTAATTGTATCTACACGCAGGACTGCATTATCCTCTGCTACAGTATTCCAAAATGCTTCATAGATCATAGGTGCAGCAACACACTTGAAAACCTCTGGCTCTGTGGCAGATTTGCACTGTCTTACAGAAAGAAGAGAGATTGTCTAGTGTCACGTTCCAAAAGGCTGAAGATTGTCACTTCAGTGCAGGGGATTTGTACAAGGCACAGCTTTTACCAGAGAGCAAAATACCTAATCTAGATATGATTTTATTTATTTTTAATAAGGGGGAAAGTAAAATGTACAATCTTCCAACACTGCTGCAGACACATGATGGCAGGACAAAAAGCAATGAGATTTTATTCCAAAGCAGAGCTTTGTATTGCTGAAGGCAGAGAAACCTTTATTCCATCAGCTCACAGGAAAAGCATGAGATTTTCTAGAGATAACTGCAATACAGTTAAGACAATATAGTAACAACAACAAACGTCTCTGAGCCCTGGAGGGAAATTCAGGGACTTACCTGTGTCAAGCAGAGTGCTTATCCCATTGTGAGAAGAGTTACAAACTATGGAAGCAATTCAATTCTGTAAACACATCTAGCACCCAGCTGATCTCTCTTTCTACAGTTTTTTCAGTCACGTTAAAATCTCTTGTACACAGAGTCCTTTGTCAAGGAACTCAACCCATTTACTCCCCTCCTCCATCTCCTTTTATTTATTTTGAACTTCACTCCTACCGACTCCATGTTCTGGCCTTAATTCCTGTGCTGCAGGTAAAGCTCCAACCTCCCTGGCAGTTTAGGAAGAGTCGCAGACTCTAAAGGTTCAGCAATTCATCATCATTTCCAGAAAGAAGCAAAAGAGCAGTGGTGGTGATTACTGACTCTATCCTAAGGGCAACAGAGGAACATATCTGTCAACCAGACATGACACTCAGTGAAAGTTAGCGCCAACTGCTACCCTATGCTGCTCATCCATATGGCATTAATAATACTGACAGGAATGACCACTACAGACCAAAAGTCACTAAAAGGAACTATAGCGTGGGTGGAAAAACTCACATGTGCCAGTTCTGCCTAACAAGAATCGTATTTCAGGTGAAAACAGAGTATAGTTTTGGAAGTGGCACTGAAGAATGGACTGTGGTTCGGTATGTGATTGGGAAAGCATTAAGTGCACATTACAACTGTATTTGCATTTAATGAGTCTAGTGAAAGGAGAAAATTAATGATACTAACAGTATAAGCAGACTGTTCTAAAAACAAGTGAAGATCAGTGTACTCCCATAGAGTCCGTACAGGAGGATACTAAATTGATCTCCAGAACAACTCTGTTATTTTGACTACACACAAGTAAACAGGTAAAGATGTAAGGCTAGATACATGATCAAATTCATAACTGAATCAGTGTAACAAAACTGGGTAGGTAAAGTGAAATAAGAGCAGAATGGTTGCAAAGAAATAAGATAGTTCTGGAAGGGACACAACAATAAATTCAAAAATTTGCATGATTAAGTCATGTGGAGATCTGATTCAAGGACAGTGGAAGCTAAAGATGGCAGTTCCTCCCAAAATGCCCCACCAAAACAAACAAAATCAAAACCAAACAAGCAAATATACAAATGAACAACAACAAAGTCATGGAGATAAGTATATAAGTTCAAATGCGAAGACTGAAAATTAGTATCTGTTGCCAGATGTGAATAGAAGTAAGTTGGGTTTGAGAGCCAGGAAGATTTCACAATAAGACAAAATTGACTGAGGCTTCTAAAGGCAGGAAGAAAAAAATTGAAGGCACAAAACCGAAAGTGATGCAACCTGAAATACAGCTGGCAGCTAGCAAGATATCTGTTTGTAAAAATACTGGTGTTAACACAAAGATGAAGAAAAGTGTTGGTCTCATAATTCAGCAGAAAAATAAAGCTATCAACAGACAACTACAGGAATGCTTTAATATCTCCCTTGCATGCTTTCACTAAAAAGAGATAGTATGATCAAATGGCTGTCACAGTTTGTATGTGCAAGCAAGGGACAAGACCTCATTTTCTGAACAAAGAAACATGGGCTAGAGAGCTTTAAAGGCACAGAAATGTTAAAAACTATCCCATCAGCTGGGTCTCTAGAAGTTCATCGCAGTTCATTCAGTGATCATCCTTGAGAACTCTTAAGGGTTCAGGAGGTACAGAAAGACTTGGAAACAGCAAACATGGTGTGCAACAAAAAAGAAGTCACAGAACGATAGCATAGAATGTCATGTACCCTGACATCAGCATCCCTTTTCATTCCTCTACACAAAAACAATCCCAACGCAGATTAGAAGAATGAATCCCTATGGGAAGGAAATAACCTGTTGCACAAGTAAGAACAAGAATAAAAAAATGCAAGTTGCTACACTGATAAAAATAGCAACTGTCTTTGTAAAACTGAAGCAAGCACAAGTGAACAACAGCATGGTATCTCAAAAAAAATAAGAAATAAGAGGTAATTATCATACTAAGGCTTATATATACTCATGCAGCGTGACACATCCAGAAAGCACTGAAGCCTTTTTATTCAGCCCTAGTAAAAGTTTGTTTCAGGGCACTGCATTTCAGTAATAAGTGATTCGAAAAGTGAGAAGACAGAGGGAATTGATCAGCGCCTAGAAGGAAAGAGTGAAAGATTCCGAGTTGTTCAATCTGAAGAAAAATGAGGAAAGATACAAAATAAAGTAGGGAAAAGAGGCTATGTATCACACTACATATTAGGCTACAGTTTGATATGTGCTCACTTGATAAAGAGGAGGGGCTCTTTTTGACGGCTGTGATGATCATGATGAAAGTCACAGACTTAAACTGCAGTGACAACAATTTAAGGCAAAATAAAGAAAACTTCTTGGCTGTATGGAGAATGGCAATGCATCCACTGTATGCAGTGCTTCCATGAAATACATCTCTCACTGGCACGGGATGTGTTCTTCCCACTCTGCACATCCTTTCACTGCTTGCCCAAATATCTATCAGGATTTCCATAATTGGAGTTCAACCTGCCTTATGGCAGAGTGATGGATTAAGTAAGCAATCTCTTAAGATCCCCTCTTGCCCTCTAATTTTTTGTCCATCTGCAAAAACAGTTTTATCGTTTTGTGATAGTCAGAATAATCCTCTGACACCTAAGCCAATCTGCCAGTGCTAACACCAAGATGTGTGGCCCGCGCAAGATTCTTTTTCTGGAACCAAACCATGATATTTGACTACCCTACACTGTGCAGGTGCAATGCTAATACAGAGTTCTGCCCATAGCCTGTGGTTACCAGGAAGGGATTGGGAAAAGAGAGGATTATTCCTGTCAAAGGGACAGAATATTCTCTTGCACTCCAGCTACAGCAAAGGCTTTTACTGAATTCAGTTCAAATACCTGAAGGTGAGGGTGGAGATTTCAATTTCTATACTTAATTTTTTGCTGCTAGAATTCCCTTCCTTTTCTTTCTAAAGCTCAGTATGAACAGACGGCTGCAAGAAAAAGGGTTTATATGAAACAAAAGAGAAAAAGGATAAGACGGCGGTAGAGCTCTGAACACCACCTAATCCTGCTCAAACAAATCTGCTATTTTAGATATTTAAAGAAAAGAGCCTGCCTACTTGACAAACCAGAATGGTTCCAAAGAAACGATTACAACCTGTCATATCAGGTCAGCCTGAAAAGAGTTTTCATGCAGCCAATGATTCTATAAATTACATTTACAGTCACTTCATTTCCCAGCCTGAAGCAGTACTGGGCAGGGCAAAATGAACAGTGACAAAAAATATGCAGGTTTTACACACTGGGGTTGTAAAGAATAATATGGAGATGGGAATGAACTTGATTGAATTGCAATGAAAGATTAATTGTATGACGTGTGAGTAATTGGTTAATGGGACTGGGTCAGCACCTGGTGCCTGATGGCTTGAAAAGATGAGAATGCAGCTTCAGCTATTTGGAAAAGGTTTTGCAGGCCAAAATGTTCCCAGCTCTGTAACTTGCAGTGTCTGAGAAATGAAATAAATCTAAATGTAAATTACGGAGTCATCTGATAGTCAGAGCTATTTTTGCTTTGAGACTAATATTCATATTGTCAGTGTTTGAGGTGCGGGGATACAGAAAGGCCAGAATGGGCATCCAGAAAGGAAAAACGGGCTGCACAAGTGAACCTGAGTGAAGCGTGATGCATTAACCTGGAAGTAATTAAAAAGAAAGGGCAGGAGGTAGCCTTGTTAGTGACTACTCAGTGTATAACAGAGAGCCATTATGATAATATGGAACTGTAAAAATGAGGTCTTGTCTGCTCTGCAAGGACATTAACAAATGAGTGATACTTTTCCCATGAGAAGAAGGATTGCCCCATTGTCCTTCACCAGCACTTTCTCTGTCTTGTCAACAATCTGCCTGGATATTGCACTTGAATGCAAAATTGGCTGCATTTCAGTTGTATAGTACTCACATGTTTTAGAAAGGTAATGTATAAACCAACAGCAACACTAACAGAAATATAATGTAAAGATTACTCCACCGGGCATTTCTATTTTTCCAGAGGACTTTTAAAGATTACTCAGGAAGTCTTGTATTTTTTTGGTACAGTTTAGTAAGTCCACCCTGTATCTATAAGAAATGAAGAAATTCCAGGTGATCTAGTACAATTTTCTGTGACAATTTAAGATGCTTATAGCTTCTTCTATAGGGTGCATTAAAAAGAGCGTGTCCAGCAGGTCGAAGGAGGTGATCCTCCCCCTCTACTCTGCCCTGGTAAGACCTCATCTGGAGTACTGTGTCCAGTTCTGGGCTCCCCAGTACAAAAAAGACAAGGATCTCTTGGAAAGAGTCCAGCGGAGGGCCACGAAGATGGTGAAGGGCCTGGAGCATCTCTCCTACGAGGAAAGGCTGAGTGAACTGGGTCTGTTCAGCCTTGAGAAAAGGAGACTGAGAGGGGACCTGATCCAGGTCTATAAATATCTAAGGTGTGGGGGGCAGAATGGGGAGGCCAGACTGTTTTCAGTGGTGAGTGGAGACAGGACAAGGGGAAACGGCTGGAAACTGCAGCATAGGAAGTTCTGCACAAATGTGCGCAAGAACTTCTTTACAGTGAGGTGACGGAGCACTGGAACAGGCTGCCCAGGGAGGTGGTGGAGTCTCCTTCTCTGGAGATGTTCAAGACCTGCCTGGATGCCTACCTGTGCGACCTACTGTAGGGAATCTGCTTTGGCAGGGGGGTTGGACACAATGATCTCTGGAGGTCCCTTCCAACCCCTACAATTCTGTGATTCTGTGATTCTATGGTTCTCATTGTAATATTTAGTGCTTTCTTAGAATGGATAGAGGATGAGGACTTCCATCTCAGCCTCTTACAGAGATGGGATTTTAAACCCGGACTGCCACATTTGCCTATTATATCAAGAATTAATGTTCTACTTCTAGCAGTATGGGCAAGACCTACCACTTTATTTGATCTCGCCAGTATTAAGCAGAGCCTATAGAGATATAATCAGAAAAGACGGATTGCTAAATGACTTGCAAGAAGCAAAGGACATACAAAGAAACTTGAAAAGTTTTTGCAAATGAAAGAGAAATGTGAAAAAGAGAAAGGAAAGTATAGGCTGATCAGAGGGGAGCGTATAACTAATGGCATAGAGATGTTTGAAGTATTTAATCTCTTTCCTGAGTCAGTCTTCTTAACAAGTTATCAGTGATGTAGAGAAATTATTTTATAAGGAGGTAGAAACATAGGGTAGGATAGAGTAAGGACGTACAGACAGAATAAAGAAATTGATGTTTTAACAACTCAGCAACTGAGCACTGAGCACCACCACGCCACTCTCACTCCTCGTCCTCAAGAAGATGCAGGGAACTTCTACTCCATATCTGGAGCATCTTCTCCCCTCCCTCTTCGCTGATCTTAGCGTCTGTAGGGTTGTTTCTCTCAACATTTGCACATTCCTCTCTCCTAGCTGCTATTGCAAGGAAGAACAGACTCAGAAGTATAGTTCTGCTTTCTTCATGATCTTCAATACCTTGTGAATATAAGAACCATCCAAGTGATTGAGAGGAAGGTAAATATATTCTGTCTGACTAAATAGACAGGTCCAGAGGAATTCAAATTAAATGCTTTAATTTGCATATATGATAATGTACAAGAACAAACTGATGCACAGTAGTTTACAAACACTGAAAGTAGGATTCTTGAACATTGTTATCCCCTTAGACATACTCAGCAGTCAGGGCTGATGTGATGCCCGGCAGGAAGGAAAATGGGGAAGTGGCCCACAAACCAGTGTGGCAAATTTAGGAGGAGAAGCCAACCATGCACAAGGTCCAGGCCACTTACAGCAGGTTCCTGGATCATGAGCAGTTTGATAGACACTGGCTGACAAAGTGAGGCTACTGAGCTGTTGAAGAATAAGCAGTGTCATTTCTTCCTTTGACGAGATTCAGTGGATCAGAAGGCATTGCTGAATCTTTTGAGACACTCTGATTATACCTGGGACAATTTATTTCTTAAACAGACCCCCTGTAATTTTTTCTAAATAAAATTTTAATATGGTAGCTACATATCAAAAGGCGTCATAATTCATTGAGAAAAATGACCAGGACATTTTGCACTGGATCCTGACTGGTTATGGTTCCAGCTCTATTCCAGGTTTATTTTGAACTGGTGGGATTACAGAAAAGATTACATACAAATATACAGATGGTAGCTGGACATGAGGACTTGCAAGCATTTGGGATAATAGGATTAAGTCTTAAATTACTCTGCAAATTGGAGACATAGTATAAAATGAGAATGATGTGATTCAATAAACAGCAAAGGGCAATACTTAAAAGGATTAATATAACAGCACAAATATGGAAAGCTTGATTAATTCAGCAGTGTATTGTCAAGCAATCCTAATTCAAGACAACAAATTACCATTACTGTTGTAATTAGTCCTTTTTTGCAGTTTGGGATGTATTTATAATAATGTAGCAGTACACAAATTATTGTGCTTTATGTGAAGAGAGTCTGGCTAGATTTTCTACATCCAGTTTCACTTAAGTAAAGAGGTAGAAAGAATGCAGTATGCCTAGTGGCAAACATAGTTGAAACAACTGAGACAATAACTTTGAAAATCCAAGTTCTAAAGAGAATGGTTAAATGACTTTCTCTACAAAAGAAAAGAATAAGGGAAAACAGCTTGTAAGTTGTATGTAGGTATATACATATGCATACATACACGTATGTGTATATATATGTATGCATGATATATTCACATACTTGCATGCTTGTTAAATATGTGCATATTTTATGCTTTGTTTTACATATATGTGTACACACAAGCTCAAAGGAAGAAATGCCAGTCATTGTCAAAATCCACTGAAAGACAAAGTGTAATCCGATCAGTTCATAGCACAGAAAAAAAAAAAAAAGAATTTGAGTATCACCAACTATGAAGTTATCAGCAGAATTTGTGCAATTTCCCTTTTACTCCCACACTAGAGTAGGTAAGGGAGCAGCCTGCCTTTAGAGGTAAAACAACAGAGGTTCCTATGGTACCTTCTTAGTAATAAAAGCCTGAGAATATGCTGCACACCAGTGATACAATCAAGCACAAATATGACACTTTTGGAAAGCACCACACAGAGTGTTATAAATCTAAGAGGTTTTAAATACACATGTGACTCTCTTGTTCAAAGGAACATACAGACCTTGAGCATAATGGTCTTTGCTAAAAAGAGGTGAAATGGACGGCAGTCTAAACCCAACCCCAGCAGTGCAACAAGGGACATATTCCATTGTTAAGCCACATTTCCACTTGTAATATTTTTTCTTTCTATTTCTCTGATATATGACACTTAGATAATTAATTATGTGATTTGTATACTTAAAAAGTCATTCTAGCTTCATAGCAGAGGATCATGGGACAAGTATCATGGGATGAGACAGGTTGGGGCTGATAAACTGGGATGCACTGACTGTGTGGAAATGACAACTCAAAGCAGTTTGCTGACTTGTGAGGGTTAAGGGACAGTATACATTGCCAGCCTGCAGTGAACCTGCACAGGATGCTTGTGCTGTCAGTTATCAGCTCTGGGGATAAATATCTGACAATGAGTTGGCAACAGCTACACCTTTGCCTTCAGGCATGACACCCATCATCAATGACTTTCAAAAAAATGTTAGACAGACATCAGTGCAAGGTGGTTGTATGTGGTGGACCCTTCCCCAGAGCAGGTGAATGCCTTATTGTTGCACTGGTTTTCTGAGTGGTGCTCCACAAAACTGCCAGAACACCTCCAGGTGTTCATACTAATCCAATCCTTCCAATAATTCTCCAGTTGGCTTCATTTTAGAGCCAGGTCTCTTTAAGGCTTTCAACAATGACTTGGATATAGGAATTAAAGGTATACTAATTTATACTGTGGACAACAAAAAAAGTGGGAGGAGCTGTTGACTCCCTTGAAGAAGTGGTGCAGTTTTGGGCACCTCAATATAAGAACAACATAAAACCATTACAAAGCACCCGAAAGAGGGCAACAAAGATGATACAGGGTCTGAGAGGCAAAAGATTGAGAAGTGAACGAGGTCTCCTGTTTTGTTCATCCCAGAGGAGACTGAAGGGAGATCTCATGGATGCCTGCTACAGCTTCTTCCAAAGGGAAGCAGAAGGGCAGGCACTGAGCTCTTCTCTTTGGTGACAGCAATAGGACCTGAGGGAATAGCATGGAGTTGTGTAAGGGGAGAGTCAGGTTGGGTATTAGGAATAGATTTTTCATCCAGAGGGTGGTAGGGCACTGGAACTGGCTCCTCATGGCACTGATCACATCACTGAGCCTGCTGAAGTTCAAGAAGTATTTGGACAGTGCTCTCAGACATAGTGTTTGAATTTTGGATGGTACTGCATGGAGATCAGAGTTGGACTCAATGATCTCTGTAGTTCTCCTGCAACTTGGAATATTCTGTAATGCTGTGATTCTAATTGCCCTGAAATTTTGTTAGAGTGCTAGCTAAGTGAGGAAGCTCATGTACAATTGATAATATACCTGTTTCAATATAAAGTGCTATCCATTCAACCACACTACAGAAAAAAGTCCTGTTTTCCAGCGTGTCTAAACTGGTCTTCACTGAGGTTGTTTCTTATTTATATGAATAACACCACATAGTGCATCAGTACTGCTTCAGTGCTGTAGCTGTGCTAACACTTTTCTTTACCAGGTTAAAGTACAATGTGAATGCCTCCCCTTCTCCACCAGCTTCTTATGTGAACTACAGCTGTCTCACAGCGGAACAGCTAGGCAGCATCTTTTTTTTGGGGGGGGGAGGGGGAGGAGGGTTGAGGCTTCCATAATGCAGCGACCTGTTAGCAGCAGCACTTCCCTCTCTAAAGTGTGACCCACCTTCAAAATATTGCCCCTGCATTCATGATCCATCTACCCTAGAATAGACATTCAGTAACTGCAAGATAACTCATAGAAGAGTTTTCACAGAAACATCGAGGTTGGAAAAGACCTACAAGATCATCCAGTCCAACCATCCACCTGTCAACAATAGCACTCACTAAACCATGTCCCTCAACAAAATATCCAAGCACTCCTTGAACATCTCCAGGGTTGGTGACTCCACCATTTCCCTGGGCAGCCCATTCCAGTGCCTGACCACTCTTTCAGAAAAGTAGAATTTCCTAATGCCCAGCCTGAATCTCCCCTGGCGCAGCTTGAAGTCATTCCCTCTAGTTCTATCGCCAGTTACACAAGATAGAATAGGCCAACACCCAGCTCACAACAACCTCCCTTCAGGTAGTTATAGAGAGCAATAAGGTCTCAGCTGCTCCTCATAAGCCCTGTGCTCCATATTGCTCACCAGCTTTGTTGCCCTTCTTTGAACACGTTCCAGGGCCTCAATGTTTTTCTTGCAGTGAGGGGCTCAAAACTGTATATAATACTCAAAGTGCGACCTCACCAGAGCTGAGTACAGAGGGACAATCGCCTCTCTGCTCCTGCTTGCAACACTGTTTCTGATGCAAGCCAGGATGCCATTGGCCTTCTTGGCCACCTGGGCACACTGCTGGCTCATCAGCCAAGCATCAGTCAATACCCCCAGGTCCATTTCTTCCACATTAAATGAAGCTTTAACATATTTTTCATGCCATAATTTGTACATGCACCAGTTCTCCGGAGCATCTTTGTTTGGAAGCAGACAGGAATCCCATAAATAAAAATAGTCATACAGTTTTAACCAGGTCTGTGAAGTCTTAGGCAAACAGAGCCTAAGACAAGGTCTCTATGAGCATTCACAGTTTTGTTGTTCTCCTGAATTTTGAACTGAAGTGGAAGATACACAATTTCCGAAGTAGTGAGTTCATGTAACAGTTTGCCAGCACTCGTAATGTAATCCTAATCTTGCTCTCCAAATCCACATTTGCCAGGTTTCAGAGACAAATAGATTTAAAGCAAAATTTGACAACTGTTATAAAGCCAAACTCGCGGGCATTTCTGAAGGCAGATTACATTCTAAGCTATTATCATGTGGTAAAATTAAATAAAAAAATCAAATGATTTTTTTCTCTTCTAAAGCTCCACTCTTCATTCCAGAAGTGCCATTTTTCCAAATATAATTATAGACAGAATGAAAATATGCAAGATACATATTTCTGGAATGAATATGTAGAGTAAGTATGAAAGTAAGTTCTAGAGAATACAGATTTAGACACATTTCAGTACTGGGACAACTACAATTCACATAAATACAAATGTTCTCCCCTCTGTGAGTCTAATTAGATGCTCAAATTGGAAATTGCTATTTGGCACAAAATAAGTCACTGTAGTATTTCAACAAGATTTCAACGAGATTGTCATTTAAGATGAATGAATTCTCACTTTTCTTGTAAACAAAAAATGTGAGCTCAGTGAAGTAACTTGCCATCATTATGAAGGAGAGAATACTAGCTAGGAGCATCTGCAGGGGTATTGTCAACCATATATTTTTAAAATTATTCAAATTGGCATGCAACACTGTACATACGCTTGCTGGTGTTTTTTTAGGTACTCAGAAAGCATTGGGCAGAACTGGCACAGGGGACATAAGAACTGACAAAGAAAAAAAAATGAGGAAAACAATGAGAACTACCTATGCTGGGGAAGGAAAATGTCTGGACTGGGAGTAAATCTGAGATTTCATCCTCAAATAGAACCCAGCATATAACGCTATGCTCTGTACAATGCAACACTGAGAATACTGATCTGAACTTGGCAGTAAAGAGTAGGCTACAAATGATCTAATTTATCTCAATTCATATCAGCTTAGCGGATTTGGAAGAGTTTACATGAAAATAGGTAACAAGGGAGTCACAAAAGCATGGATTTTTAAAGTCTTTAAGCAACAATGACTTTTCATAATGACTGATCTTTTTAATTGATATCTCTCTGGTAATCAGCAAGGAAATCATGAGGAGTAGGAAGGGATTTTTGCTTTGGAAATGTAAGAAATAAAAAGTGAAAAGAAGGTGTTCTTTTTTTTTTAAATAAAAATAAGATCACTCCCAATTTAACTTTCAAGGTGAAATACAAAAAAAGATATCTGTGAGCATTTTTTTAAAGTAGTAAACAATAATCAATCAATCATCAGACATGATTACATACTTCAACATACAATCATTAAACATAAAACTAAAATACGATAAAATGTTTCTGCTGACATCATTTGCAAAAACAAAGCTCTTGTGGCAACAAGAATGATTAGTAGAGGAAAAAAATTCATAAAATAAGATTTTTCATGTAAAACCATTTTAATCAGAAGGGATAAAAAAATGAGTGTAAATAATGAATAGTGTAAAAAAAGATAATTGCTATCTTCTTTCTTCCTTTCTTAGGATAAGGCTAAAATGACATCTAGAGACACTGAAAGACAGCAAATCCAAATTTAAATAAAGAAGAACAGCCTTACTAAGTAGGCAAAACAAAATGTGCAACCAACCTGTGGAACGGATTGAAGCAGGAGGCTCTTGAGATTAACAAAAACAGTAAGATTATAGGAGGTCTATACATAATCATATTAATAAAATTGTCCAGCTATAATGTCAAACATCCAAGTCAAACAAAAATAAAAAGGGGGAATTCAAAGTTTCACAACTGATCTATAAGGAGAAAACATGTCAGGAACTTGGTGATGACATTTGGAATTCTACAAGCATTTGGTATTAGCTGCTAAGTAATGCAAAGTAACCTACAAATTCTGACACAAAAAGGTGCAAAAATCAGGCAGTGTCAATACCCACAGTATAACAATTCCTATATTAGCATGCAGTTCGATTTCTACATTCTATTACCATTTACAAGTTATTCTTCCTGATAGTTGCCTAAAACGTAAATTGTCTTAAAGATCTGTCAACAGAAAAAATTTTGTAAATAACAAGAAAAGAAATTTGCAAAATCACATTCTAAAAAAGGTTTTCTCTTGGAAAAGAATGAATGCAGACTTTGCTAGAGGTATTATAAAGCCAATGCAATTATTGGAAAAAGAAAAAACAAACCACCAGAAACTTATAGCTTAAATACTCCTTGGTATCAGTAGCAGTAGTTGTAGTAGTAGTTGTAATAGTAATATTTGTAGTAGTATTAGTGTTGCAGCAGTCCTGAACTGAAGACAAAATACAATCAAATCTACGGGCAGAACTGACATATTTCATTGAAACATTGCTGCAGCTGGGACAGGAAAAAAGAGAATAGTGTGAGATAAGCTTTCTAATACACAAGACACATTTTCAGGGGCTGTCAGGGACTTGACAAAGTTCAGTAGAGTGTAGTGCTGAGTCCTGTATTGGGGCAGGAATAACTCTGTGCATGAGATAGTTTTGGGACTAACTGGATGAAAAGCAGATTTGCAGACAAGGCTCTGGACATCCTGGTGGAAAGGTTGTCTATAAGACACCAGTGCACACTCATAGGATCATAGGATCATAGAATCGCAAGGTTGGAAACAACCTGCAAGATCATCTAGTCCAACCATCCTCCCATTACCACTGCTACCACAAGCCTCTAAACCATATCTCACAGCTCCTCATCCAGATGCCTCTTGAACACTGCTGGGGACGGCGACTCCACCACCTCCCTGGCAGGCCATTTCAGTGCCTGACCGCTCTCTGAGAGAAAAAGTTCTTCCTTATGTCTAACCTAAACCTCCTCTGGTACACACGCAGCCATTTCTTCGGGTCCTGTTGTTGCCTGGGAGAAGAGGCCAAACCCCTCTTCACCACAACCTCCCTTCAGGAAGTTGTAGAGTGCAATGAGGTCTCCCCCGAGCCTCCTCTTCCCCAGACTGAACAATCCCAGCTCCCTCAGCCGCTCCTCAAAATATCTGTGCTCCAGACCCCTCACCAGTTTCGTTGCCCTTCTCTGGACACGCTTCAGGACCTCAATGTCTTTCTTGCAGTGAGGGGCCCAAAACAGAACGCAGTACTCAAGGTGTGGCCTCACCAGTGCTGAGTACAGGTGGATGATCACCTCCCTGCTCCTGCTGGCCACGCTATTTTCTAACACAGGCCAGGATGCCATTGGCCCTCTTGGCCACCTGGGCACACTGCTGGCTCATGTTCAGCTGAGCATCAACCAACACCCCCAGGTCCCTTTCCTCTTCAAAGTCATCCAGCCACTCATCCTCAAGCCTCTAGTGCTGCATGGCGTTATTGGGGCCAAAGTGCAGGACGTGGCACTTGGCCTTGTTGAACCTCATCCCATTCACTTCAGCCCAGCGATCCAGCTTATCTAGATCTTTTTAGGGCTTTTTTTGAACCAGCAAAAGCAGTGTGTCGGTGCTGGGGGCTGGCAGCCGCTGGCAGCTTGTGGGCATGCTACTGAGACACCAGGGGTGGAGCTGGCACAGCTCACTCTTCTCTCTGAGATTAACCTTGACCCTTGATCTTTGAAGGAGACAGTTGGACTAGATGATAGGTCGTTTCCAACCTTGTGATTCTATGATTCTATGAAGCTAAAAGCAATCCAGGAGAGGGCAGAAGCTGGGTGCCACCCATCTAATCTGCTTGGTGAGAAGCAAGCCCACTGATAAAAGAGAGGGAAGGCAGAGTGTGAACACAGCCCACACTGCCCATTACTGCACCAGTAGAGGTGTGGGAGGTGGGTCTTGTGGCAGGACACTTCCGTGTTCTTGTCTTTGCTGAGACTGATCTCCTGCTGTCTGACCCAGAGACCACGGGTTCAAACATGGACTCTACCAGATGGTGGCCTTGCTCCATGAAGACTGTAGTGACCCAGACGGAAGGCTGGCCCAGAAATGTGGTGGTTCAAGTCTCTGGCTGCAGGGATTGCCTGAGCCTGCTGCTGGGGGAGGATGGGAGGGATGCCACCTGTGCAAGGTTTGAGCAGGTGGACGACCTCCTCAGCCTGGTGGTGGAGCTTAGGGAGGAGGTAGAGAGACTAAGAGCCATTAGAGAGTGGGAGAGGGAGATAGACTGGTGGTGTGACTTTCTGCAAGAAAGGAGCAGAGATTGCAATCCCCAAACTGTAGTAGACTCTCTCCCTTGCCATGTTCAATCCAAGAGAGCCGACTTGAGAAGAGAGGAGGAATGGCAGCAGGTCCCACCTCAGCGACGTAGGTGGCGCCCATCCCGACCTACCTCAGTTCCTCAGGTGCCTCTAAGTAATAGGTTTGATGCCCTGAAACTGGAGGGTGAGGTGGCTGAGAATGAGGTGGAGGAACAGCCTCCAACTTTTCTAAGGAGAGGCGATCGGCTCCAAGCTTGAAGACTGTCTCCGCCAGTAAGGAAAGGAGGGTGATACTCATAGGTATCTCCCTTCTAAAAGGAACTGAGGACCTGACATGTCGGCCTGACCCCATCCGTAGGGAAGTGTGCTGCCTCCCTAGGGCATGGGTCATGGATATTTCTAGAAAGCTTCCTGGTCTTATTTGCCCGTCTGACTACTACACCTTGTTGGTAGTTCAGGTTGGTAGTGATGTTGCTGCTGAGAGAAGTCTGAGGAATATAAAAAATGACTTCAAGGGACTGGGGAGGGTACTTGATGGAGTGGGCATGCAGGTGGTTTTCTCTTTAATCCCTTCAGTGGCAGGGAAGAACAATGAGAGGATCAGAAAAACCCTCCTCATAAATAAATGGCTTAGAGGTTGCTGTAGGCAAAAGAATTTTGGTTTTTTTTTGACCATGGGGCAATTTACTCGGCTCCTGGCATGATGGCTGCAGATGGAGCTCACCTATCTGCAATAGGTAAAAGGATCCTAGCCCAGGAACTTGTGGGCCTCATTGAAAGGTCTTCAAAGTAGGTAAGAAAGGGGAAGGGGACAAAATGAGGGCCACTGGGGTTGAGCGGGTAGTTCAAGGCTCAAAACAGAGCTTGATGGGTGATGAGGGTGGAGATGGGGCAGGGGGATGCTGCTTCCTAAAGTGTCTGTACATTAATGCGCGCAGTATGGGAAATAAGCAGGAAGAGTTGGAGGTCTGCATGCGGTCACTTGGCTATCATCTCATTGCAGTCACGGAGACATGGTGGGACAGCTCACATGACTGGAATATTGTCATGGAGGGCTATGTGCTTTTTAGGAAACATTGGCTGGTGAGGCGGGGGGTGGAATTTCTCTTTATGTGAGAGAGCAGCTAGAATGTATTGAACTCCACCTGGGGGAGAGTGGTATAGCAGTGAAGAGCTTGTGGGTGAGAATCAAGGGGCGAGCTGGTATGGCTGACGCTGTTGTGGGCCCTCTGATCAGGATGAGGAGGTTGATGAGGCCTTCCATAAGCAACTGGAAGTAGCGTCACGATCCCAGGTGCTGGTGTTTATGGGGGACTTCAATTATCCAGATATTTGCTGGATAAGCAACATGGCCAGGCACACATGGTCCAGACAATTCCTGCAATGTGTTGAAGACAACTTTCTGATGCAGGTGGTGGAGGAACTGACAAGGGGAGGAGTGTTGCTGGATCTTATTCTCACTAATAGAGAAGGGCTTGTCAAGGAAGTAAAGGTCGAGGGCAGCTTGGATTGTAGTGACCACGAGATGGTGGAGTTCAAGATCCTGAGAGGAAGAAGCAAAGTGAAAAGTAGGATTGCTATCCTGGACTTTAGGAGAGCCAACTTTGATCTTTTCCGTGACCTACTTGGAGCTATCCCGTGGGCTTGGGTGTTAGAAGGTAAGAGGGCCTGTGAGAGATGGTTGGCATTTAAATAGTTCTTCTTCCAAGCTCAGGATCAGTGCATCCCTGTGAGCAAGAAATCAGGAAAGGGTGGCAGGAGACCTGTGTGGATGAGCAAGGAGCTCGTGCACAAACTCAAAGGAAAGAAGGTTCAAGAAATGTGGAAAAAGAGTCTGACCACTTGGGAAGAATATAAAAATGTTGTCAGGGATGCGAGGAGGAAGGCTAAAGCCCACCTGGAATTGAATCTGGCAAAGGTGATAAAGGATAATTAAAAAAAGCTTTTTAAAGTATGTTAACAGTAAAAGGAAGACTAGGGAGAATGTGTCTCCCCTACTAAGTGAGACGGGTGTTCTGGTAATGGGGGATGCTGAGAAGGTGGAGATACTGAATGCCTTCTTTGCTTTTGTCTTCAGTGAAAAAGCTCTCCCTCAGGAATCCCGGTCCCTGGAGGTTAGTGAGAGGATCTGGGGGGTGGAAGACTCCCCTTTAGTCAGGGAAGAGGCGGTCCAAGAGTGCCTAAGCAACACCAATGTTCATAAATCCATGGGACCCAATGGGATGCATCCATGGGTACTGAGGCAGCTGGAGGAGGTGATTGCTGAACCGTTCTCTCATCTTTGAGAGGTCTTGGAGAATGGCGGAGCTGCTTGAAGACTGGAGGTTAGCCAATGTCACTCCGGCATTCAAAAAGGGCAAGAAGGAAGATCCAGGTAATCACAGAATCACAGAATCGTAGGGGTTGGAAGGAACCTCCAGAGATCATTGTGTCCAACCCCCCTGCCAAAGCAGGTTCCCTACAGCAGGTCGCACAGGTAGGCATCCAGGCAGGTCTTGAACATCTCCAGAGAAGGAGACTCCACCACCTCCCTGGGCAGCCTGTTCCAGTGCTCCGTCACCTCACTGTAAAGAAGTTCTTGCGCACATTTGTGCAGAACTTCCTATGCTGCAGTTTCTGGCCGTTTCCCCTTGTCCTGTCTCCACTCACCACTGAAAAGAGTCCGGCCACACCATTCAGCCCCCCACACCTTAGATATTTATAGACCTGGATCAGGTCCCCTCTCAGTCTTCTTTTCTCAAGGCTGAACAGACCCAGTTCACTCAGCCTTTCTTCATAGGAGAGATGCTCCAGGCCCTTCACCATCTTCGTGGCCCTCCGCTGGACTCTTTCCAAGAGATCCCTGTCAGGTAATTACAGGCCAGTCAGCCTCACTTTTTTCCCTGGAAAGGTGATGGAACAGCTTGTGCTGGATGTCATCTCCAGACAACTGGAAGAAAAGGAGATTATCAGGAATAGTCAGCATGGGTTCACCAGGGGGAGGTCATGCTTGACCAACCTGGTAGCCTTCTATGATGTTGTCACTTGATTTCAGCAAGGCATTTGATACTGTCTCCCATACATCCTTATAACAAAGCTGAGGAAGTGTGGGATAGATGAGTGGACAGTGAGGTGGGTTGAAAACTGGCTGACTGACAGAGTGCAGAGGGTCGTCGTTGGTGGTGCAGAGTCCGTTTGGAGACCTGTAACCAGCGGTGTTCCTTAGGGGTCGGTGCTGGGTCCAGTCGTTCAACATCTTCATCAATGATCTTGATGAGGGGATAGTGGCCACCCTCAGCAAGTTTGCTGATGATACGAAGTTGGGAGGATTGGCTGACACGCTTGAAGGCTGTGCCGCTGTTCAGAGAGACCTGGACAGGCTGGAGAGCTGGGCAGTAAGAAACCGGATGAGGTTTAACAAAAGCAGGTGTAGAGTCTTGCATCTGGAGAGGAATAATTGCATGCACCGGTACAGGTTGGGGGATGACCTGCTGGAGAGGAGCTCTGCAGAGGGGGACCTGGGTGTCCTGGTGGACAACAGGTTGGCCATGAGCCAGCAGTGTGCCCTTGTGACCAAAAAGGCCAATGGCATTCTGGGGTGCATTAAAAAGAGCGTGGCCAGCAGGTTGAGGGAGGTGATCCTCCCCCTCTACTCTGCCCTGGTAAGGCCTCATCTAGAGTACTGCGTCCAGTTCTGGGCTCCCCAGTACAAAAAAGACAGGGATCTCTTGGAAGGAGTCCAGCGGAGGGCCACAAAGATGGTGAAGGGCCCCTATGATTCTGTGATTCTGTGATCCCTCTGAAGGACCTCCTTATCCTCAGGCAGATCGACACCACCTCCCAGCTTGGTGTCATGTGCAAACTTACTGAGGGTACACTCAATCCCTTCATCTAAGCCACCAATAAAGATATTAAACAAGATGGGCCCCAGTACCGACCCCTAGGGGACACCACTTGTAATGGGTCGCCAGCTGGACTTAACTCTATTAACCACTACCCATTGGGCACAGCCCTCTAGACAGTTCCATACCCAAAGAAGAGTATACCTGCCCAGGCCATGGGCAGCCAGTTTCCCAAGGATAATACCATGAGAGACCTGAAGTTTAAGGTATACTACATCAACTGCCTTTCCCTTGTCTACTAGTCTGGACACCACACCTGGAAGGCTCTCATACCAGCTGTGTAAGGAAGCTATCTTCCACACACTGTAGAAACCTTTTGGACCGCTTCCTCTGTGCTGTATTATATTTCCAACATATATCAGGGAAATTGAAGTCTCCCACAAGAACAAGTGCTGGTGATTGCATGACTTCCAAAAGCTGCTCATAGAATGCCTAATCCATCTCTTCATCCTGATTAGGCAGTCTATAACAGACCCCCCCTAAGATGTCACCCTACAGGCCTCCCCCCTGATCCTTACCCACAGATACTCGACTTTATCATTCCCAACCCCAAGCTCTTCAACATCAAAACAGTCTGTAATATAAAGGGCCACACCACTTCCTTCCTTGTCTATCCATTCTGAAGAGCTTGTAGCCATCCACCACTCACAGCAGAGAAGGCCATCACAGCAAAAAAGTGTTGCAAATAGATGCAGAGAGCTGATCTGTCCCATGATGAGTCATATCTGGAGTGCTGGCTACAGTGTATAGTACAAGCGAGTTGTGGATATATTGGAAAGAGTCCAGTGATGGGCCATGAAAGTGATGAAGGGACTTTCCTTCCCAATGAGGAAAGTCTGAGGGAGCTGGGACTGAACTATAGGCAAAACAAAGCTCACACAAATTACTGATATGGATTATTGAAATATGATTAAGTCTTATTATAAACTAGTATTGATTAGGTTATGCAACTGTCTTGAAAAACTGAACACTTTCCAGTAGCTACAGATCATTATAGGTGTTATTGAAGATATTATTTCTAACTCTGTTGCCTTTGAAATTGTAATATGCTGAAATTTTAAGGGAACTATCACGTTTCATTAGTTTCGTTATAAATGCATTGACTTCTCAAGAAAACAAGTGTTTAGATGTTAAAATCTGCATATGGAGAGGTGTAGAAGCAGAGCATCCCAGGAGACCAGTTCACAAAATTGTTCCGTTCATTCTACCTACTTTTCTCCCACATCCAAGAACTGTACAGGCTGGAGAGTTAGACAGGGAGGAACCTAATGAGTTTCAACAAAAGCAAGTCTAGAGCCTTGCAGCTGGGGAGGAATAACTGCACACATCAGTACAGGTTAGGGGATGGCCTGTTGGAGAAGAGCTCTGCGGAAAAGGACCTGGGGGTCTTGGTGGATAACAGGCTTGTCATGAGCCAACAGTGTGCCCACGTGGCTAAGAAGGACAGTGGTATCCTGGGGTGCATTAAAGAGAGTGTGGCCAGCAGGTTGAAGGAGGTGATCCTCCCCGTCGAATCTGCCTGGGAGAGACCACATTTAGACTACTGTGTCTAGTTCAGGGTTTCTCAGTTCAAAAAAGACAGGGATCTCATAGAAGGAGTCCAGTGGAGAGCCACATCTATTACAAAGGTTCTGGAGCATCTCACATATGAGGAAAGACTGAGTAACCTGGGTCTGTTCACCTCGGGGAAAGAAGACTGAGAGGGGATCTGAAAGATTTTTATAATTATCTAAAGGGAGGTGGAAGGCAAATGGATGAGGTCAGGCTCTTCTCAGTGGTCCATAGCAATACTACAAAGAGTAACGGCTTGAAACTTGAACATAGGATGTTCCATACTAACAAATGGAAGAATTTCTTCATGGTAAGAATGACAGAGCACTGAAACAGGTTATCCAGAGAGGTTGTGGAATCTCCTTCTATGGAGATGTTCAAGACTTGTGAATACCTACCGGTAGAATCTATTGTAGGAAACATGCTTTAGCAGAGGAGTTGATCTTTTGTGGTCCCTTCCAACCCCTGTAGTTCTGTGATTCTGTGATTCTCACTGTTTCCACACTAGAAATATCCAAGAGATCCCTGAAGATAGAACATAGGAAAAAGGTTATGGTGGTTATGGTATTATTAATGTGCTCAACTATAAACCAGCTGAGGCTGTATCATACTTCTACAGGAGTAACTTTCTTAAATCTAAACAAAGGACCACACAAGAGGGTTGTGTTTTTTTTTCTATTTCTCTCTTTTTTCTTTTTTTTTTTTTTTGCATGTTGAAGTACAGCATGCGGCCTTGGACTGACAGTCATTGCTTTTTATTATCTTTGGATTTATTGCTTGTTTCGCACTTGGACACTTCTCTCATTTTTCTGTCTGAGTATGGTTGTAGCATGACTAAAGTTGTATGAGGAAATTCTCATCCTGTCCCTTTTTCTGAACAATTTGTCTCTAAATAGCAACTCATATCCTGCCTTTCACCATTCATTACTGTTATATAGTAGATAACTGGCCTATGTGAACCGAGTCACTGATCTCAGTCCTATCCTAGCAAAGTGCAGAAATACTGTCACAGCTGTCATTTGTTGGCACCTTATTTATAGACTCGATAGCATATTAATCAGTATCTCATGGTAAGGTGCATCACAACATTCTCTTTTAAAAATGTCAGTACTTTTTTTCAGTATTATAGTTGTACCATACACTATGCCATCAAAGAGCCATCTGATACTGCTTCAGTGATTTTATGTTTTCCTTCATATAATATAAAAGGTATGTCACAGATAAATCCCTCACTCTGGGTAAAAGAAAGATTTTAATTGCCTCCAAGCCAATCAGAAATCTTATTTTGAGCTTTTCTGTAAATGAATGCTATTTTATAGCACACAAGCAAAAAATCAGGCATATTATGTACTTTTAGAAGAAGAAAACTTCTTTACTTTCTCAACAGATTTGTCCTGTGTCCACATTAAACTCACGATCACTTAGCCATATCTTCTCAAATCTACAATGGACCATCAAACAACCTAGCTGGAAACTTGGAAACATATACAATTGCTGCATCTGATGCACAGACTCAGATATGAATGATCCAAATTGTTTATTACAAGTTCTCACATCACTTATATACCTTCACAAGTTTTCTTTTTCTAGGTTTCTCATCCACCCCTACATGTCAACAGAGCATTCTACAACACACTCTTCAACCGTTCACACAGGCGCTAATCCAATCGGAGCTGTGAGATGTTCTTTCTTCTTCTAGAGGTGTCCTTAGTTCTCATGCTGTTTATCTTGTTCCACAGCTTCTGCTCTGAACAGTTTTTCTTGTATTCCCACATGCAACTATGTGCAATAGGTGGCCAGTCTCAGCACACGTGTGAGCATCACAATGATGCATAAATTACACTGGTTGAACTGGTCTGAAACATGTAAATCCTGTTCCCTGTCTCTAGCTGTTCCTTTAAAACTTAACATAGCAATCTACTTCCTTCTCTGTAGCATCAAAGTGCACTTGGCTGGCCATGCTGATATGGTCCTGTGGTTCAATGACCTGAAGTGCCTGATCCAGATTTGTTTGCTTATTTTCAGCCTAGTGATTTTTCTCCAAGTTACAGCTCAACCCTAGAAGAAGTAATGCTGACAAAACTGATGCTGTAGTCAGATGTAGAATAAGTGCCTAGGGATAGAGATTTCTTCAGCTGTCTCTGTCACCAGCTGAAAATGGTCACCAAACAACATGGAACATCACTGTACTTGGGACAGTTTCCCTCTGGACTATTTCCATCTTTCTTCCCTTGTAGTCAGTGACCAGGCCACTCTCTCAGAAGATGAAACTTGAAATGGATCACTGAGCACACATTCCCATTCCTCCACTCTGGTAGCATGACAAGTGCATCTGGCACTTGTGAACCCTTCTTCCTTCAGGGATTTGTGACCACTGAGCTTACTGCAGATTTTTCGGAGTGGTTTTTTCGAAACAAAGCATTCACTTTTTCAACAGAGCACACATGCAGAACAGAGAGTTAAAAATAACATAACCTTCTTTGGATATTCCCTTCCTCCCTCAAAGCAAATTTTCCTTGTAGCGTTGATATAGCCCAGTACATGCAATCTGTTTCCTCCAATTTATGCCTTTCTCTGTCAGAGACTCCCTCCCAGCTGCTGGTAACAACTTATTACTCATCTTAATTCCCAGTAAACTCTGCCATCTTTAAAGCTTCATTGTCTGTCCTGAAAGTAGGTCTAGCTAAACTAAAATTTATCTTCCTAATTAAACTACTCCTCAATAAATGAATTCTCAAGAGACAAACTATGTAGTGTAACACTGCATTTCTTCCATCTCCTATCTTTCTCTATTCTCCTAATTTTACCTCTTAAAACCTTTAACTCTGCATTGGAATGAGCATATTTACCTGAAATGGAGGTAGAGAGGGTGCGGACAAGCAATCAGACTGGAATCTTTTCATTCTCTGCTATTCTTAATATATATATTAGTATTAATATTATAAAAATGTTATACATATTGTATTATGAAAATATTATAAAATGCTGCTCAGACACATTTTTCTAAGTAAATGGGAACAGAGCTTTTATTTTCTAACAGGATAAAGAAATGATAAAGAAGTATCCAGAAGAATGAAATTTCCTATGAACTCAGGAAGGCTAGATGACATCTTCTGTGAGAAACAGTTAAGTGCATGTAATTCCTTTCTACCTTAAATCTCACTGGGAATAGTACTTAGGATGTGGAAAATCCACATTAAATTTCTTCTTTTCTTTAAAGATTTGAAGCCAGTGTTGACACCCCACAAGAAAATTGTCTGATAAGGTGAGTACAGGATTGTACTAACAGAGATTAGGACACCTCAGCACATGAACACTTGTATCCAAGTCTTTGTTCCAGTTCATGTACAATTAACAATAAAATTAAAATAAATCCCTTTGGAAAAGGAGACTGCAGGTGTTCTCGACCAAACGGGGAACAGAACCAAGTTTTCATCACTTCCAAATCGTTTTCCAACCACTGCTCTAGTGAAGGAAAGGTTTGTGATTACCTTCAGATTTATGACTCAGCTGCTAGAAAATAAATTACCAGCACAGCCCTAATTGTAATATAGAGATCATTATGGGCCATAGTGCTGAGATCTGGATTTTATTTTGCCAAAGATCCTGTGAATAAGTAAGGAGATTTCTGAGTAATAGGAATGCACAGTTCAGTTTTATCTGAGAAATAATGGATGCTTTCTTGGAAAGGACTGTGAGATTTGGCTTTGAACATAACGATGATTTTGTCTTGCTACAGCAGCAGTAAATCTGCTGCAGATGGTAATTTAAAGATTTCATGAAAATTCCATTTTTTTATTAAAAATATCCTTATCTAAAACTAAATGAAAATATTTACCAATCCAAATGATAAATTTTCTTTCACAATCCTCATGTAAGTCACACTACATAAACAATGGCTTTTTGTAGGTAATATATTAATATATGGGAATTACATTTAGAAAGTGTGTATCTTCTAACATGATCAAACACAGAGCTTAGTTGCATAAATATAAATGAAAACCTGATTGTGTTACTGTTTGCAGACGCACAGTGCACTGCACTGATAACAGACATGCAAGTGCACACGCCACAGGTTATGCAGGACAAAGAAGGATTTTGTATTGCTACTCTCTGTTGCTGAATTTGTTACAAAAAAAAAAAAAAAAAAAAAAAAAAAAAAAAAAAAAA
>NW_024885532.1:17134116-17307327 GCF_019232065.1 Centrocercus urophasianus
AAAAAAAAAAAAAAAAAAAAAAAAAAAAAAAAAGAACAGATACCTTCATCTGTAATGACATTTTTCTAGCAAAATGTCTGAAAAAAGCTGTGGAAACTGTAGAAAAGTATATGGAGAAGATGAAAATATATATCCCATTTCCATAATTGTCCTGAATATTTGACTGAAAAGAAAAGAATACAAGGAGCCTTTTTAATTTTTTTTTTTCCCCTTAAAAAGTGCTCTCTGCAACAGATGGTTGGTTGCTATTTCCATAGACTCTGAGTGGGCATCATTTCAATGTTTTAAGCAAAGACATACCTACAGCATAAAAAGTGCTCAGAACTATTTTCTGATAAACATTTACAGTAATTGATGATTTTCCCCTTTTGAACATTTAAGGATTCTAAATATTAATTATTATCCATTTGAAGAACACTTGCTTTATGTCCTTTTTTCGGAAACTGAAAAAATTTCCATAGGCAGCTGTAAGAAAAATTTAAATATTTTTGGATGTTTACCAACACATATACTCAATAATCAATACATTCATTGTACAGTCTTGAAAATCTGTCCTTTCAACAACAAAAAACATTTGTATTCTATTTTGCTTAGTTTAGACTTCCAGAAAATACCAGATTTAGAAGTGAAATTTCATTTTCAAATGGGGATGACATTATAAATGGTGATTTTCCTTGACAGTTAATGTAATTTTGACTCTCAAATTACTTCTGAAAAGAAGATTTAGAACTGTAAACCAATGTGATACTTAGACAAAAATTTTCCTATAACCTGTGGGAGGAAACTGAAAGGTCTGAACAGAAATGTAAATGCTAGCTAACATCTTCTGCTTACTTGCAAGAAGCTATGGATTTTATCAGATGGCACACCTAATTCCAGACTGCACAGCACTGTTGGAAAGACTGAATTTTGCTTCCCTGGGGGTCTCAAAAAGTTTTTTTAAAAACTGTGCTGGGAAAGGCCACTACTGCTGCAGACACTGCTGTCTGTACTCTCCATTTCTTTCTCCCGTGAATGCATTTAAAACATACAGCTAACGAGAGTCATGCAAATGTAGGAAGTAGAAGAGGTTCAGGAAGTTAGGCACAGTAGCATGTCCCTTGTCATCCCCATCTTGGCTTATGCCATGGCTCTGTCTTGCACTTCAGCTTGGCCTCACCAAGACAAACCTGTGACAGAAAGGGTTGGTGATCTCATCACTGCCTCAGGATTAGCACGAGGTAGAAAGAAAGTGAGAACCAGCTCTACTCCTTGCGTATCTCAGCTTGTTTTGAAATATTCTTGGTTACATCCTGCCTTGGGTTTGGAAGGAGGCAATGGGAGAGGTTGGCACAGGGGAGGGCTTGTACAAGAAAGCTCATGTGGTCCCACCTTGAGGAGGGTAGGCTGATGTAAGTGGGACATACGAAGTCCCAGAATCCACATCATCACCATAGGTTTTCAGACTGGGCAAGCATCTGTGTAGTTACAGACTGGTTAAAAATCTTGCTAGGCAGTGCAAACTTGGACAGAAGGTACAGAGATCAGAAGTTTAAGTAGGAGCATGAATACCCTGTCTGCCATTTTAAACTAGTGAACAGCAGCTTGAAGTGTTCTGTTCTCAAGCAGAAAATTGAAGACTTACCTAAAAAAGTACCTAAATTTCTTTGTTTGATAATGCTTACTGAATTCTGCTTGTATGTTGGAATACAGCCAGATTTCCAGCCTCAGACAGCAGAAAAAAAAAAAAAAAAAAAAAAAGACCTATATCCTTTTTCTCTGTGATAATTTGTATGTTCAGATTCATTCAAATTTGCTGTCCTCAGTCTTTCAAAGGTCTACCCAGGAAAAACAAACTTCTGCAAAATTCACCTAATAACAGCAAACTCATGTCATTGGATATAAATGCCATTTGTCTTTCTAGAGGATTTTTATCTTAGGGCCACTTAATTAGGGGGAGTAAAACAAAAGTTTACAGGTAAGTTAGGATATATTTTCCTGTTCTTCTCCCCAAGCAGGTAAACTGATCATTCCTTAGCAGCCACTTTTATTTGTCAAGGCAAATATCCAGATGAAATAGTGTTTAGTATTAAAAAAGTTTTACCAAATGTTCTTAGTATAAAAGCAAATTAAAACTTCTGCTTAGAAGTGCAGTTGACTAGGAGAAACATTCAAAATACGTAACTTGAGGGATTCCTGTACTGATGAGAATATGCTATGAGCTACTGCTTAGTGTTTGCCAGTAAATGAGAAGTTATGACATTATTTTGCTGTTACTGTTCCTAAGAACTAGACTTTGATATTTAACCAACACAGAGACCTTACTTGATTTTACTTAGGAAGACTGTATTTTTGAGAACTTGTATTTCTTAGAGTCATACTCATACTTGTCTGGAAGATATGCCTTACAAGTGAGACAACATCTTGAGAATTATACTCATTACTAATGTGATTTTAAGTCTGCAAGTTGGAAATTAAATCTGGACTTTAGCCTTTGCAGCCAGGATGCTTGGTGTAACTTAGGAACAAGAAAAACTAGAGGGGAACTGGAGAATATATGGTGCTGTTTGTTATCAATCACTTTGAGATTTGTTTCTGGCCTCAGGTTTTAGACTGGTGGAACAGGTCTTGCTCTAAGCTTATCATGGTTTTATACCAGACTTTGAATACCAGCAGTGCATTCACCTGTAAAGGCCTTTTCACATCATATGGAGCTATCAGATGAAAGACAGAATTGATATAGAATTGATACTGAACTAAATCTTTATAAATGCAGATTTTGTCTCTGATTTCATGACTTGTATGTTCAGAAGTGCACAGGAATTTTACAACAGAATAGAAGAGCAAAATCAAGTTGACTATTACAAACTGAACTAAATTCTCTTTTCAGTTGTTTCAACATCCTTCAATCCTGTTAATCTTATTCTGACATACTGTGATATATTTTGTGCTGATATAACAGTGCAGTAAAAATAAAAATCAGGCATTCTTTCCTAACAAATTCTAGGGCTAGTAAGGATATGCTGAAGGACTGTGTATATTGCCTGAGGATAGAACTCCGCAAGGAATTCCTTGTAACTGAACAGTATAACTAACATATAATCCTATGAATCTCAGAAAGATATGTGAATACACAGCTGAAATAAATATTTCACTCATTAAAAGTAAAAAATAAAAATAAAAAAAAATCCACCTACACCACTAGGGTTATAAGAATAGCTGCAATCATTTTAAAGCAAAACATTAAAATATCCCACAAATAAACTGAGTGAATATCATGGGTGATTTAAAATTAGTATCTGCAAACAACTCATTAACATGGAAAGTAGAAATAGGTCTTAGTAATCCTGAGACAGCTGGAGATATTTTTTAAAGCTAGACTGAAGATTACAATTTGTATGATTAATCATTATTTGCTATGCTTTATCAGATATAAGACTGAATTGTTTGTTTAATTCCACAAACACGTTCTAAGGTGCTTTGCAGACAAACTCAAAATGACAGGAGCCCTACTCCAAAGAGCTTGCATCTGGTTTATTTATATATTGTTAGAAACACGAAAGCCCAAGAGAGCATATCACTGCATTTAAGTTATTCATGGGTGGGAGGTGGGGGAGAAAAATATGTTTCTTCTGTTCAACCCAAGAGAGCTGTCAGCTGTTAGGACTCTGAGACACGTATTTGCTTTGAAAGTGCAGCAAATAGAGAATGAAATCTAGACAAAGGACAATTTAAACAGCTAGAACAAATGAAACAACTAAAATAAACATCCCCTGGAGGACTCAACAGTTTTCACAGCTACTTCAGACACACTGACACTTGTGATTATAATGAATTTTGCAACCAAGCTGGCTTTTCCTACTAGATTTTGCAAAAGCAAAACAGAATAACAACCAACTCATGCTTTTTACCTCTGAAGAAGGCTTGGAGAAACCTTGTATTCTGTGGTCTCATATGCTTTCAAGACAAGAAAAGGCCATTGAACGTGGAAGTGCTTCCTATCTTGACATCAACATAAATCTTTTCAGCTGAGATTGTCAGAAACATGGTAAGCATGCCCATGTTCCATCAAGTCAACCTTATTGTTGCTCTGTAACATTTTTTGTTAAAAATTTATCTTCTAGTCTGGTTGTAGGGTAGGATATACTCGATCAAAATGCGTGCAAGTATATGCATGCAATGCGCACCTTTTTGTCTTCCCTCTTACAATTTTTGAGTGTAGGTAATTATTTATACAAAATTTAGTGACTAAGAAAAGGATCTACGTAAGTCACTCTGACATTGTTTCCTCATTATTCCCATAGAAACAAAAATAGATACAAAGAGTACAATAACATTATGATAGAGCAAATTCTCAGCCACAAAATGCTATTTTTGAACATAATCACCACCATCAGCTGATTTGTGCACATGAGCTGATTAAGACACTCTGCATTCCATGGTGTGACAGCTGTGCATTGCCTCCTGGAATGTGGCTTGTCTTTCATCACCAATGCTGAAATGCACCACTCAGTGCCTCACTGTGCTGACATGCACTGTTTGGTCTCCACAAACAGTCAGAAAGTGTTGATGAATGTCAATGGGTTCAATTTTTTTTCCTCATAGAAAAATTCAGTGACACACCTTTGCTTCATACATACTCCATATCAGATGCCATTTTGACAGACATCCCCACTGCTACCATCAGTCACATGGCAACGAAATGTAATGGAATATTGGTGGAAAGGCTCAACCTCTAACTGCTGTACCAGTTAGTTGTAACATCTGCTTCTGACTTGGGCCAACATAATAAAATAGAAGGCAATACTTCAGAAGCAGCCCTCTTATCTTTCTGCCCCTTTTCTTCCAGTGTGCAGGGATTACTTAATAACGATCAATTTCTGTAGTGAAAACAAAACATGTTAAAAATGTCCCAACTAGCAAAAATCTGCAGTTGAATTAGATCAAATAATTCAAGGAAAAGATCAAATTCCATTGAAATCTTGGCTTTTTTTTTTTTTTTTTTTCCTGCTAACAAAACTTTTTCTTTGCTTCCTTTTAAATATGGAGGTCTTCAAGTGTTCTTCAACCTCAATCCAGCCTCATTTTTAGAGATTAAGGCAGATTCCTGAGAAGTGAACACCTGTAGAGTATAAAAGTTTCAGAGTACAAGTTTATATGTTAATCAATAATGAGTGATTATCTGTATAGAGACATTGCTATTGGCAGTAATTATTATAGACAGTCACATTCAATGCACATTTGAAAGCTACCACTATAAATATATCTTACCACATTTTAAATATAACAGCAAAAAGTCAATATGACAGTAGACATGGTGGATGTCC
Source organism: Centrocercus urophasianus (assembly GCF_019232065.1). NCBI lineage: Eukaryota > Metazoa > Chordata > Aves > Galliformes > Phasianidae > Centrocercus > Centrocercus urophasianus. Next base: position 17,139,423 of record NW_024885532.1, read on the forward strand.
TCCTGACTCATTCTGACAAGGTGCTGACATCTACCTAGACACAACATAAAAGTCCACGTACTTGAACTCATCCTTATTGAACATATACATTTGTCTGATTTATAACTAGGAGACTGTACAGGTGCACACAAATATGCACACATATATGCTCATCATTGTGAATTGCTGGAAAAGGTTTTGGTTAATAAATTATAATTGTTTCTTCAAAGTAATGGGCCTAAATCAAAGGTCATTTTTCAAAAATAGGCATGGTACAGAGAAAACAATGAAAGATTAATAGCTTCCCCCAGTTGCCAGCATCTCCCAGCATCATGCAGATAAGATGAAAAAGCCTCTGAGAAAACAGATCATGATTAATTTACATATATCCTCTGCCCTGATGTGAAATCATTTTTGGTAGATAAAGGCTTTTTCTTTTCCCTTGAATGTTGTGTGAAGTCTGAAAATGAAGAGTTCATTCATGAAACCTAATGAAAATTTTCTCCCTAAAACATCTCCTTTTGCCAGTTTTCTAAGAATTAATGTAGGAATATTAGTTCTCATTTGTGCTGGGGAAGCTCCAGAGGAACCTACCCATTGAAAAGATGGTACTGCAAGCACAGAGGGCAACATGAAGGGTCTGACTACCATATGCCTTGACTTACCTCTTTTGTTCCTGAATGAACCACGCAGAGGGCTGTACATATCAAGCTGAGCTCACAAAGGCAGAAATTAGGCAGAAAACCTTCCTCTTTAAACCTCAGCTATGAGGAGAGAAAGAATTTCCACAAAACAGGGAAGAAGTACCCACTCAACAAAGGTGGTAGCTGGTGGCCTGAAAGTGGAAATGGCATTAAGGGGCAAAAGACAACTATACACCTTGAGGTCATCTTTACAAGTCATAAGTTTTGCCTGAAAGAGAACTAGGCATGGATCAGCTATCATATTTAGAGCTTTAAGCATTTAAACCAAAATACTGGCTAGTTGAGATTAGTCAGATGAAACTTACCTTCATGCGATTGCTTCAATAGAGATGAATAGCCAGACAACTGATATAGAACATGTTATGCTACATGCTGCATACATGCTGCCCCTGTTATTATGTTGGCCCATGATGTCACAGGCGAATGTTGGTTGTATGGCAGTAAAGATCAAACCTTCCAACTAATGTTCCATTACATTTTATTGCTAAGTGACAAATGACAGTAGAAGGGTAATCTGTCAAAATGGTGTCTGTCACAGAAGTGTGTACAAAGCAAAGGTATGTCAGTGAATTCCTTCACGTGGAAACAAATTCACCCACTGACACTTCTGTGATGATAGTAACAGTGGGTCATCTCCAGTGGTGAGTATTTTTATGAGTACAGTGTGCAAGATCTTATTTATTGCTTGTGAAAATGCATAGCTAATTGTGGTGGCTATGCTGAAAACTAGTGTTTTGTAGCTGATAATTTGCTCTATCAAATAGTGTTATCGTACTTTTTCTATCAGTTATAGTTTCCACGGAAATCAATAGGAGGCATTACTTTTTGAGAGACCTACATATGTCACACTTAGAAACTTCTTTAAAATCTTTGTAAAAATAAAATTTCCTATGGAGAAAAATAAACATCTCAATGGATTCCTAGCAAAGCAAGGCTTTCCCCAGAAATGAAATGAGACAGAGTATTAGCCAGAGCTTGCAGACAGGCTTTCACAGAAAAATCAGCTAAGGACCCAACTGCATATGGCAGCTGCTGTCGCCAAAACAGGAAGATGACACTTCCACCTCAGCCATGCTTACCTCTGTAATTTACACATCAAGAGAATTTTTTATCTAAACAGCTCAGAGCACCTGACAAACATTACATTTATCAATCAGAAGCTTTCAATGCATTAACTTCCTGGTACCTGAAAAGAAACTGAGGCACACTATGATTAATCAAAGTTTTCTCAGAAAACAAAATAAGAAAGATAAAGAGAGGGAGAGGAAAATAAAAGAACACTAAAGGGATGGAAACAAGATCTTAGGTAACTGACTTCAAGTCCTATACTTTAATCATCAGCTAAAAAAAATCAGCTTTGGTAAATGAGATATATTTCCCTTCCTAATGAGCTGATGAAGGGCACAGCACAACAGTTACTTTTGAGTTGTGTTGGCATTTCTGCATAGCTGCTAAGACTGAAAGCCAGGCTAGCTCTACAGCAACATCTCTTGCACCCCGCTATCACACATTTGAGACTGAGCACACTGTCGAGCTAATGGGGCCTATGGAGATTAACATCAGTTTCTCCTACTATTACTTAATTTTTGAACTCTGAAATTCCAACTGTGAGAGACATACATATCTGTGAAGGAACAATAGAAGAAGTTGATGCTGTCAAAATTCTTCCTACTCAGTTTCCTCGGGGAACCTTCCTAGAGAATATCTTCACAAGGATTTTTCTCTCCTGGACAAGTTTGGCCGGAATAAGCGCACAGGCAGCTATAAGCACCATGTGAGTACTTCTGCACTGTGGATAAAACTTCTCTTTAACAAGCTGCTGCTGGGAAAAAAATGGCTAGTTAGCATCTCTCTGTGAACTGAGTGCTTGTATTTTCTTGAATCAAGCAAAGTGTCTCTAACAGGCTTCCACACACAATCTGTTCTTGGATGTATTTCTGTATCACTAGTTTGAAAAGGCTGAAATAATATTTAATTACTTGGGCAAAAGATGAAGCAGCTTGTCACCGTGCCGCCATGACAGTGGCTAAAGATGGAAGTTTTTAAGAAGGATTTAATGGATATCCCGATATCCCATGTATTTGCTTTAGTCCTTCCAGAAAACAACCTTAAAACACAGACAGTTCAGATTTTCTGAAAAAATCCAAACTCTGAAAATAATTGGCTACTTGAAGTTGCATCACTCTCATGCAATGTAAGCTTCTATTACATTCTATCATTTTTTAGATTGTTCTAATCTCTGTTGAATCCTGAAATAGTTCAGAAGATTTCTTCTTGAGCAGAAGCACAGAAATGAACTTTGTTTTCAGGAAACTTGACAAGTTCTTGAATGCCCCACTGACTCCAAAGAGATGTGCTCAAGATCTGTCTCCATTCCAGAAGATGTTATGGCAAATAAATACTTTACATATGATTATGTTAGTAGAGAGAGAATGTATTGCTTTCTTACCAACTAAATGAAAACTGAGACTGGAACTGCCATCACTGTAAACGGTTTTGATCTCAAAGTCCCTTTTTTAACACATATAGGAATGGCTGAGGCTGAAAATATGAAGTTGGCAGAATGCTAACAGATGTGCAGACAAATAACTGAAAACATGCTGTGATCAAGAGCATTACAACTCACTTTGTCCCCTGACCTGTAGTAAAACCAGGCAGGAAGTGAAAAAAAATTTGTGACAAAGTTCTGACCCATCCTTTTAGACTTTTCCTTCAAGACCAAGTGGCCTTTTCAGCAAAGCCTTTCAAATGTAGGATACACGAAGTAAGTTTTCATACTCAGCCTCTTTTCGATTTCCCCTTTCTGTACCAGTGTCTCCTTGCAGGGCAATGGAGAGGGTCAGGGGAACTCTTTCCTCTCCTATGGCAGCAGCCAAGTCAAGGAGAGGTAATGGTTTCTTGCCATGTTCCCTAGTCGCGACAGTCTAAAGGGCAGTCTGGCTCTCATTCACTGTCTTGCCAAGACAGAAGAACAACCTGTATTTACTGTCTGAGAGAGAAGGGAGCTTTGTTTAGCTCTAGTCTCAGGCTTGATGATCTCAGGCTGTAAAAGAATGAGAACGTTCTGGAGGTTTTCCAAGCAAAAGCTGTCTCAGGATTACAGCACCTCACTCAGGAGCTGTCACTCCTTACATTGTCAGCTGAACAGAACTCCTGACGTGGAACAAAATAGTCCCTCCCTGGCTTAAAATGTCTGGTATAACCCAATAGCAAGAAAAAATAACTAAGTATCTATGTTTTTCAATTATTCAGAAACTTTTATACAATATTCCTCAGTACTTCAAACAAAAGTGAGGCAATTCTAGTCATAGCAGAGGGTCACTTTACCAATAATTCTAGTAATATAGGAAAGCCTCTATTTCATCCTAGTCAACAGAGCCATGCTTGTGATAACTAAACACCGGCAGAAAAGGACACTGGATATGTAGCTGTATCTAAATGTGAATGATATTTTTAATCTAAGTAGTATCAGACTGTATTAGAGAAGATTTCAGAACGGAACACCAAGAACTACAGTGTTAAGAAGTCTGTGGAAATCTGAGCTGAACCTTTCCTTTCTTTTATCTTGAAACTCCGAGATGACCTGCCTGTCAGTACACTGTCTGTATTTGTCCACTGTCCAGACAGGAACAACTCTAGAATCTGCTGATCAAATCAGCTATGTTAACTTATGCTCATCTTCACCCTCATTAGGCTAATGAGGTGATTTCAGACTGATGATGAGAGTATATAAGAGACCCTTCTTTGGTCAGAGTCAGTGTTTGTAGAAGCAACAGTAAAAAGCCAGACTGGCGGTCTCACGAAGAGAATATTTTCACTTCATTTTTCAAAAAGTATGTTAAAGCCAGAGCAATATTATCTATTTTGTTACTGCTGTATGGATGGAAGGACTTGCATTATACTGTTTTCTTCCTGGAAGAGAGAACAAGTTCTGAACAAGTATTTATCAGGAAAAATAAATGTGCAGTTATATAGGCTGTGAAATGCTAGACTGCAACGGTCGGTAAATAAAGAGTGCAAGTATAAAATACAAGCGTGCAAAGCCAATGGACCAAGCATTATCTTGATGTCGGTCCAGGCTAACTATGTTTGGATTTCTTTTAAATTTGCAGAACCAGAACAAGAAACTCTCGCTTTGTATGGGTGGCATGAGTATACCTTCCATGTTGTACATGGAAGAAAATAATGATTCATCATAAGCATAAAAACTCTTTAATATTTTCAATCTGTTAATTATATTTTGACTTTATTAACAAAATTATCTGGTTTTTTTTGTTGTTTTGTTCTTTTTCTTTGCTTTTTACATGAGTTCCTTTATTACATTACCGTGCTTTGCACTATGTACTTCATTATGTTATGATTGAGAAATGGCATACAAAATGGCATTTGAAACAGTGGAGGAACAGAGTGTGACAAACCAACCTATTAAAAAATAACCATTTTACTTCACAGAACAGCTACAATTGATAGTGTGACAGCACACTACCATTAAAAAATGCTCCGTTCTCCCAAGTACTATACTTAATGAAAATAAAGCACAGCCTGTCTCCCAAAGATCTTGTGACGGAGCTTAAACAACACATTAGAAACACGTATTTTAAATTAAATCATTTCAGAAATCAAATAGAAAAAAACTCATGCTATTTTCTATAGAGAAAATCCAATTTACTTTCTAATTCAACAGTTAAGCTTCTAGAGCCAACAGCATTATGTGATTGTACAAAATAGCATGACATTACAATTTGAATTTGAAGAACTCTAGACTTCGAAACTTCTTGAACATTACTTGGTTTAGACTAAGCTGTGTTTGGAAACACAACACCATGAAAAAGTTACAAAGTGAAAAATGTCTTCTGTAAATATCTGGTATGCCTTTCCATCAGGTACATAAAGGCCTGGTTTACTATACTTGAGCCAGATTATTACCTAAAGGAATGCAACTTTCTATTAGCAGGCACAAAATGCAACAAACAGCAGGTTTGCAGAATTACTCTATAGAAAGTGATGTAAATCAAAATTTAACTTAAGAAAAAGCATCATTTTGACAAAAGTGCATTACAATTAACATTAACTATATTGATTGTTCTATAACACTGCACCATTTACCAATGCAATCTAAAAACATCTGCTGTTCTCTAACTGCTTATTTAGGTGGCAGCTTATGAGTTTTCTATGCTAAGTGTCTCTCTCTAAATCACTTTTTCTTGAAAGCTATTGAATGGAGGAAGAATACCTCTTTGTTATAATTAGTGCAAGGATGAGAAAGGTATCAACAAGATGGCAATAATAAGGCTTTCAAGGAAAGTATTTCTCAATAAAAGGATAAGGAAGGACTATTAAAATAGCTAATTGTAGCCAAATAATGAAACTGTTTTAAGAAATCACAAAAAAAAAAAAAAAAGCCTTAGAGGCTGTAAATTGGCTGATATTAGCTGTTATGTAAAGGCCTGACTAGGAAATTTCATGTCAGATACACTGCTTTGTATCACTACCTTGAGCTTCATGAAGTAGAAGTCTGTACTTATAAGTAGATCCATTTTCTCTACTTGATACTCTGCTTGAAGAAGGAAAAAATCAGAGGTAAAAAAAATCATTATGTAAGCAGAAGATAGCATTTTTTCTTCTAAAGAGAAAAAGCTGCAGATAGTAAGTGTGAGGAAATGATGGTGACTGCCTTTTGCACAGCCACATCTGTCAAGACATTTTCAATGTAATCACTTGATTTCAGTTCATGTAAAAGCATAAACTGGGCAGTCACCCCCAAAGAAATCAAAAACTCCATCATGAAAAGCAAATGGAATACAACATCCCTACATTCCTCTAATTTCTGTTCTTGCCCCTTGCTCTGCAGTAAGCCATTTTTATTTTTTATCATTGCAGAGGAAATTCATGACAACAGAGTGTAGGCAGGGGAGCAAGGCTATCTAAGCAAAGACCAAAGTTTGAACAAGGTCAAAATGCGAAAGAAATGGACAACGAAGTTCTTTATTTTATGTGGTAACAAACAAAATGCATTTTAAGAGTTTTGACTAACATTCAGTTTGTAAAGCAATAGTGGTTAGTGGCCATCTCTGCTGAAGAGAATGGATAATGACTGCCTGAAAAACTCTTGGGTAAAAATAAATAGGAAATGCACTTACATCCAGAAAAATCATAAATATATGTTGATGAAGACAGATGCGCATTTAAACTTTCCAAATATTTTTACATATGTTATCCAGGAAAACCAACTACTTCTTAAAGGGCTGTGACCACATAAGAATGAACAATAAGAAATGAATAATAAATAAGAAAATGAATCTACTTCTGTATAAACATGCATAGAAAAGAAAAGAGTATAACTGGAAATGCTTACCAAACAGTAACTGAATACAGTTTGAATGAAAGGATGATGCCTTGGATTAATAGCCATATTAATATTTGTGCTTCATTTGGAGTAATGATATGTTTTTTATTGATTTTCTTCATAACTTACACTTTTGATGGCAATAGTTTTCAAAAAACTACTTTCCTACTTTCTTTCTATGTTTCCAGTTTTATGTTTAGTTTTTTTTAATCCCATTATTTTTTTGAAATTTCCTTAATCCTGATTCATCATCCGATATCATGATCTTTGTAGTTTAAATATGTATAGCATGACCAGAGTAATGCTTGTGTCTGTCCAGTGCATGCAGATAGAAACAGAAAACAGATCTTTAAGTCCCTGTAAATGAGAAGAAGAAAAAAGGTGCATCTGTTTGTTAAAGGACCTGGTTGTGTGTCCACAGCGTTTCGTGTGGCACTTAAATTTGAATGGCAAAACAATGGCTGCTACAACAACTCTTGCACTAACTTTAGTATTTTGGAGCAAAACTCTTGTCAAATAATTATCCCTTTCTCATATCCCAAACACACCAGCAATATATCCAGTGGACACTGATCTCTGGTCTCAGAAAAAATACATGTTACTTACGAGGTGTTGACAATGCTATACCCCTAGACTACCTAACTGGAGTCAGGCTGTGTACTTAGACTGTGTTAGCTGTTACAACTGAGACTTAAATAGGCTACAGAAATTGGGAGCAGTCTCATCATGCTCATACAGTCTAACAGAGAGGTCTAATAGCAGAGCCCTCTGCTTTTTCTTCAATCACTGAAAGAAGAACCTCTGCAGACACTGAGCACTAAGTGATTTGGAAAAAACTTCACACTTGCAAAGCTGTTTAATCTGACACTGGGCTCTTACAGAGTGCTCAAATCAAACCCAAATCCCATTCTGTTGAAGTGGTCAGAAGAGAGAAAGTCAGAGCAAACAGCTTTGAAGGCCAAAGTGCATGTACAGCATTGAGGGATAGAACTTGGACATGCAACTGATTTTCTTCTTCATGAAACAAGAACGTCAAAATGGGCATCCATTTTCTTATAAAGTCCATAGAGCACAGGTGCTTTTTTGCAATGGTCACATACTGAACATGAAATAATTTTTTTTTTTTATATTCTAGATATCTCTGGTTTGGAACTTTAAGATTAATATGCAGAAATTCACAATAGCAGTCATTTCAGAGAAAGCTTGAATGATTTATATTTATGTTTGTGTAATCTCAGAAACAGAGCAGTGTGTAACCTTGATCACACTAAGTGAACATGTACAGAGAAGAGATGTCATTGTCCTCTAAACGTTTGCACAAAGAGGAGGACTAGTAATAAGAGCCTGTACTTGAGGAATGAGGCACAGAGTAGAACTGAATTTGTTTGGGAACCTTCATGGAATAAGATTGAAAGAAAGGACAGGAATATAAAAGTTCCAGTATACTTTTTTCAAAGCAATTTTACTTCCATTATTCTTTGTTCTGGAGGATCAAATCTTGCTTACCCCAATCTTTATCTAAGCAAAATCATTAAAGACTTCAAAGAGGAATTAGATGCAGTAATAACTGAGCTCAGAAATTGTGATGTCATCTGGTATTTATTTACGTCCAATAACTAGTTTCTAGTTAGCAATATCTAACAGAAGAGAAGAATGGCAATGGACAAGAAATAGTAGATGCATTAAGTTTTTGTTACATCCATGTGCCCAGTATCTGACATGAATTATCAGTAGCTCTTCACAAAAGTTAGAGGAGAAAAGAAAATAACTATAGGTGTGAACTTCTGTAATAATTCATAGAATCACTGAATGGTTTTTGTAGGAAGAGACCTTGAAATTCATCTTGTTCCTTTCCCTTTGACATAGGTAGAATGTCTGAAGTTCCATTCAACCTGGCCTTTCTTTCATGAGTGAGGCATCTATGACCTCTCTGAGCAACATATTTCAGTGCTTCACCACCCTCATGGTGAAGAATTTCTTCTTAATATCTAACTCAAACCTACTTTTAGTTTTAAATCACTACTCCTACACTCCCTGATAAGGAATCCTGTAGGTCCCTTTTCAGTACTGGAAGGCTGCTAAAATGAAACCTCTTCTGCAGAATGACCAATCACAAGTCTCTTAGTCTGTTTTCATAGGAGTAGTTTCACAGGGCTCCATCCCTCTGACCATCTTCATGGCTCTCCTCTGGACTTGGTCTATCAGGTCCAAATAATTCTTATGTTGGGGGCCCCAGTGCTGAACACAGTACTCCAGATGAGGACTCACAAGAGCAGAGTATAGGAAGAGAATGATCTCCCTTGACCTGAAGATCACAATTTTGATGCGCCCCAGAATGCAGTTGTTTTTTTCTGGGGTGCAGGTGCCTCAGTGAGCTTGCTGTGTGCCTTCCTCACTGCCCTAAGTATTTTGGACTCCACTATTTCACGGCTGCTGCAGCCAACGCTGCTCTTCAGATTCATGCTGCTCTTAAGACTCTCCATGTTGGTAAGAATGAAATCCAGCACAGTATCTCTCCTCATTGGATCCTTTACCACTTGGAGAAGGAAGTTATCATCAGTGCATTCCAGGAACATTTTGGATTTATCGTGTTGTGCTGTGTTTCCCCTTCAACAGATATCAGGATTAAGAAATAAAAATGGACATGTACTTTCTGTGCCTAGTGACGACAAGACAAGGCATAGTCTGATATTTCAGATCAAGCAGTCTAATGCTGAGAATGTTTTCTTTACAGATGAATATTGAACCTGCTGAGACCAGAATAATTATTTCTCTAAGCCCAGCTAGAGTCCTAGAATGGATAGCCTTTTATCTTTGAAAAATAAATGGACAGATAGCATAGTAATAAAATAGCAAAGAAACAATTGGCACATTGTCTCACTTATTTTTGCAGTTGAAAGATCCTTCAATATTTTTCTTTACTTTTCCATATTTTATTTTTCTCTGTATACCCTCATATATCAGACAGTAAGTCTGTACTGCCAATTTTTATAGAAAAATTCTGGGAGTTAATAAATATATGTAATTAAAATATCTGGATAAAAAAAAATCATACAATGTTACCAGTTTTTTGTTTTTTTTTTTTTTTTTTTAATTCATAAGCTGGTATCAGTAGAAAAGAAACTTGAGTACAAAAGTAGTGAAATGAATGTCATACCTGAGAACCTTAGAAGTACTGTTCTACATTTTAGGTCTCTGTTTTAGAAACATTTTTTCAAAACAAAGTGTATTTCTTTCACAGCTAAGTTTTAACTTCTCTTCACTTGTCAAAACTCTCTTGATATCAAACTGGAGATAAGACAGCCTAACATTTGCAATGGTTTATCTTTACAAAGACTAGATATATCTTGTTTGCTAACAGAATAATTTGGAATCAAAAGGAATAAACCATTTGCCAGCAGAGTCTTTGGCATTCCAGGTAGAGCACCTTTCCATTTCTGACCTGGGTTTTCACATTTCTTAGATGCTCAAATCCCACTGATCTGGACTTGTATCCTTAACAAAATTACATACATTAGACAGTACAAACTTTCTGACTGTGAAAGTACAACACAGAGTTAGATGATCTTACAGGAAATATCAGGTGGCTATAAGTGCATTGGTTATGTATCCAGGTTTCTCTCTTAGCATACAGACACTACCAAGATCTAGGACTTCGCTCTTCAAAGTAGATGTTCATTCTTTACTTTCCAGATAGTTCAGTAGCAAGAATACAGATGAGGAAAAGCCTGAATGTCTAACAACTGGGAAAATGGAGAAAAAGGCATCTTTATATTTACCGTTTTTATAACATAATATTAGGCTATAAAATGGGGAACGTGGGTAGAAATCCAAGAAATTAAAAAGCATTATGATTCTATTTAAAATGAACAGACAAACAAACAGACAAACAAAAAAGAGATTTGAAATAAAGCACCTGAATAATAATAAACAAATAAATAAAAATTAAGAAATCACAGTGATGTATTCAGCTGGGAAAAAGAGACATTAACTCTATAGGAAATAGGAACTGAATGAAGCCTGCTGAGCCACTGATCCATGTGGTATTGCTGGCAATTACATCATATAGCTCCCACTGTGAAATGATTGTATCATCTCTGTTTGAGGCTTATGAAATATGACATCATCCTCATAAAATATGTCATGCATAACGCAGATTATCAGACCATTATGATATTCTATGCAAAAGAGAATTGTGAAGAAAAAATAAAAATCCACACCTCCTTCACTTCGCCTGCTTATCTACCTGAAAAAAATAGGGTCAGAAAAACAGGTATCTTTGGTCGTCTTGGATAAAAGATAGCAGACAGTTGGGATGTCCTTCCTATTACATCTCTTTGTTTTGTTCAGAACAATTGTTTCAAAGTTCTATTTGATGAAATAAAAAAGCTGAGTTCTTATAATTTACATTATGAAATTACTCTGTGTTGAACTATATTCATACTAGAAATCAGTTTTTTGATCTTTATTCAGGCTTGCTTATGACTATTCTCAGGTCTGAACTGGTCTGTATGGTTCCTGCAGAACTTATTTTCATTTGTGGCAAAACGATTATGTAACTCTTTAGGTTTCTTACTTGCTTGAATGGGTGAGAGGCATAGCATGCAGCATAACTAACATTCACTAAAGCATATTAAAGAGTCACATTTTTCACTGGTATAAACGTCCTACAACTGTCCAGTCCAAATGAAGCTTAGCTTAGAACACCAGATGAGATGATTTCTGGTATCTTGACCTATTAGCAACAAATTGGAGTGTATCATTGTGAGCAGGTAGTTCCAACCCATCCCTCCCTGATTATATAAAGCTAAAGTGGTTGTCCCTCTGACTTGAGGGAGTCATTAATTCATTTGGTTCTGGAAGCGTTAGCATGCCAGACTCTATAGAGTGGGGGTCAGAATAAATGAGTTGGAGAACGGAAAGTGGAAAAGACAGAGGAAAAAAGAATAAAAAAAAGAAAGACTCAATAAATATAGTAAAGCATGTTATTTAAGTACAGAGAAGGAGGGAAATAAGTTAACAAAACAGTTAAATATAATTAAGGAAAAAAATAAATGCTAAGAGAAAAAGAAACAGATGAAAGATGGAAGAGCGTACAGTAGTAGAGGGCATAGAAATATTTTGGATTTACCAACTCATCCTCACAAAACAGACCTCAAAGTAAGGTTTGATAAGGAACTGATTAAATTCACTGAATTCATGTTGTAAATTCCACATACTGTGCAGACTCATAAGAGCACAGAGTTAACTAGTCAGGGGACACAAACAGAATTAGGTATGAGAAGCTGGAGGGCTAACACTCACTAAGTTGATGTTAAGCAATGGAAATCCTTTTCAGACATTAACTGTTCACTCAGCATATGTCACATATCTAATGTATGTGTCTCAAGACTATAAGACAGCAAGAGTGACATGCAGCAACCAGCATATGCCTGGCACTTTTCAAGTACTGACATACTGAGTCGAACAGCAAGTACAAGGTGAAGAACAGCAGGAGTGTATTAGCATCTTCCATTCTCCTGGAAGCTGAGAGTCAGAGACATTCTGTAGTTGCCAAAGGCAATATCAGCTTTACACAGGGACTCTAAGGTATGCAGGATGTGCATGATGTACGCTATTGGAGAAACACACTATGTACTCCAAGCTGGATGTCTAGCCAGGTACCAAAATACTTAACTGACCCTCCACCAGTATGTACTTAATTTGTAATAATGTAAAATTGTGGAGCAGCTCGCCAAGTTGTGAAACCTCTTTTCACATACATCCAACTTGTTACCGTGTAGGTAGGTGAACAGTATAACCCTCCTGTCTGTGAAGTGACAATAGAGGGAATTCAGGGAGCTACAAATTAGTGATTATGGCTTCTACTGATGGTAAAATGCTAGTGTTTATAAGATGATGAATGAGAGCCTGCATGAAGATGTACTGCTAGGAAAAGAGTTGACGCAGTTTCTGTAAAGTGAAATCTTGCCCCAGTAACCACAAAAAGAGTGATGGGAGGTACCTGGATAGAAGGAATCTGAGTATATAATGTATTCGCTTGTTTGTTGTCTTTTTTTTTCCTCTCAAAAGTCTTTGATATGATTCTGTGTCAAAGGTAATTAAAAAGTTGCCACTTGAAAAGGAGACTCTGAAGAACTGAAAGTTGGTCAAAGAAAGGTAGCTGTGTGGACAGATCAATGGTCACTTTTCTAAATTAAGAAGAATCAGTGGAGTCTCCTACAGATAACATGTGAACAAGTTTCATCAATGTCTTCAGCAGTAACCTGCATATGTGATTAAACAGGGACATTTCCCAGTCTGGAAAAGCAAAGCAAAAATTTTGCAAGTGAGTTTCAGTGTATAGAGAGGAAGTATTGCATCTGGGGAAAAATAATCTATATCGTGTTCTTAAGGTGCTGACTTCAGAACTGCTACTAAAAGTACTGAAACAGATTTTAAAGTAAGAGAGCTGACAATTCTCTGAATTGCTGGCTTAGTATGCAGTGGCAGGGAAAAAAAAACACAAAATCTTGGGCAACATTGGTATTGGCACTGTGGACAAGACAGAAAGGACATCACTTGATTGTTCTGCTATGCACACATCATGTTGTATTTATCATTCTGTTCTCTGCATCTCTAAGGATAGTGTACTGGACTTTGTGATAGCACAAAAAAGAGCAACTGGAATCATCTCAGGTGAGGAGCAGCTGTCCTGTGAGGAGGAGAGAATGAGAATATTCTGTTTAAGCAGGAGAGGAGATAGGATCAAGGTTTGCAAATTTATGAAGGCGCTAGACATGTTGCATGAAGGACTGTTATTTACCATATCCCACATGGTAAAACTGGGCTGAACGATAGGGGTTGAGTTTACACTCAAAAAAGAGAGAGTGTCTTTTTAGTCATTAGATATTGTTCTGTCGAATTAGAAGACAGTGTAGCAGACAGTATAAGCAGATTTTAAAACAGGTTAGATAAATTAATAGGAGTCCACAGTCTTTAACAACTTACACAAATGCTGCAGATGCCAGGGGAATGAGAAGAGAGGAATTGTAGAAAGAAGTAAATTACATGTGTTCTTCTAGAAAACATTCTTTTCTGCCGCTATCAGAAACAAAACACTGGGCCTTCTACATATTCTTTTGGAGCCTAAAAGTCAGATACTTCCTTGGGAAACATATCCATCTTTTGACAAAGTCCCACAACATGAGATTGTTCGGCTTTCAATTCATTTATAGACATCTAAACTGAAAAACTTCAAAAGTATACTGATAGAGTTGACTTAATAGCAAAATGCAAACAATGGTGGTGATGTTGAGTGATACTAGCATAGAACTGAGTTAAAGAACAGTGTGGTTCTTATACACCCCACTGAAATGGAGCCTGGCCAAGAATGCCTGTGTCCTAGTCATTGTATCGCAACTACAAAATAATGAGTGGTTCATACTGGTGTATCAGAGACTGCTTTAACACTAGCTAAGCTCAGAACAACTAGCAGTGGAGTAAGGTCAGATGGAAATTGAGAATGCTTATATCTCCTAGGTATGTACTATGGTCTACACAGGTTTGTTCTACAATCTCTAAGCCCAGGGTTGTTTTTACTACATTCCATTGAGGCAGAGCTGACAGTGTACAGGAGTTGTATGGCATTTTTGACTGTGCAGATACAGTATAAAAACTGAAAAAGAAAAGGAGGTAAAACTGAGATCACTCAATATATCTGTAATTTATTATGTACAAGTCCCTCTCTGCTCCTTGCCCTCTCTTTAAAATGTGGATAGGAATGTAAAAATATCACTTTGTCATTTCAGACAGAGCACAAAATAACCCCTGAAGTTCTTTTGTGGTACTTTTCCTGGAACAAATTTGTATCACATTTGCTGGCAACTGATTTGCCAAAAACTAGGAGCAGTCACAGTTAGAAAAAATAGACTCTATCTCAAGAATAACAGTATTGATTTCCAGCTTCATTAAAAATTATTCTTGTCTTACTGAACCATAGCAGTGAACAATAATTGGCTTAAGTTTGTGCTATTGCCTAGCTATTCAAAAGAACATTATTTTTCTATATATTTTATGTTCTATCCCCTGACATGGTGGATGTATCCACTTTCAAACGACAGCATTCTATAATGTTCAAAGAAATCCTTTTATTTAATAGCAAAATAAAGAAAACTTGTGAACTGTTGTATATGGAAGACAAAATGGTGCTTTCTAGAGAGGAAAATCTCACAATATGTGGAGAAATCGAAGGACTTCACAAGACATACTCAAATCAATCAAGTTGCACAAAACAAACCCATAGATAGGGGGCTCTGCAGGACAGGAGATAGAACAGTCTAATTTGCCGGTACAGACTTTCATAAATCTAACACGATCTTTTTGTGTTCATGTCACAAGTACAGTAGAACTTGTCCTTCTGCTGAGATGATAAATGGTGATAGATATTCTCCTTAATGCATTTATAGATATTTTTTTCTTTAAAATCCCAAATAATTTATCTGTAGGTATTGTAAATAAGACTACCATTCAACTGATTAGAAGACAACTGTACTGTAGAGCCAACAATCTTTTTGTTGCCATGGTTTAAAGTAAAAAGAGACTCTCAATCTGCTTATGATGCTTTTTTTTTTTTTTTTTTTTTTTTTAATTGAAAACTTTGCATCCTTTTGTAGATGTGGTTTTACTGCTTCGTGTTTTACACTGTGCTGCCAAGAACCTTAGTGATGCTCTGCACTGTTGCTGAGGACAGCGACAAATCTAGGACACTAAATGTTTAAAATCACTTCTCAGACTGCAGCGACTGCTCTTTAAACCTTTTTAGCTAAGGTTGGTGCTGCACAAAAAATAAAAGAGAAGCAGACACGATCTGCCTGCTTGGCTCTAATTAATGAATCTCCTTTTCTGAAATTCCAAGGGCTAACTGTGCTGGCACTGAGACACTTAGTGACCGTGTGACATAGCAGTATCGAGTCTACCCCAGATGAGCTCATATAGTACGTGCACCCATCCCACTGAGCACCATCATTTATCTTACAAGTCATCAGACACCTGAACTAAGTTGTTCTTCACTCAGCTCTGTGCCAACTACTACCTCACCCAATTTTTCCCAACTTTAACAGTTCTATATCATTTTGACTCCCAAAAGCATCACCTCATTATTCTCCATCAATATTTGTGCCTGCTATCTGCCTTTTCTCTTTTCCTCTCTTATTCAACATCAGTGCATCGGTCTCTCCGCAGCTGTTCTGAGCCTGACCTCTTTTTGCATACCGTCTGAACTACCTTTTTAGTCACTCACATCTCCCTGTCTCATAGCCCTCATCCAGTGTTTTGCTTAGCATGTTAGTCTTTCATACATACCCAAAACACTACCTTCTGCCAGAGTGGACCACCTCCCAACAGACACACTTTCTCACAGATGTTACACATTTCTGACATCTATTTTTCCTCTATGACTCTCCAACATATCACATAAAATTCTTAAGACCACGCTGTCTTTGTCTCCTTTTATTCATGTTTCGTCACCAACTTTCCTTCAAGCTAATGTTTAAGCTATCAGTTAATCTGCCTGATAGATATCTCCTTCCCTCTGTGCTCTCGAAACATAGCAAATCTCATCAGCTTTGTGGGATCCAGGAAGATTCAGGTTGCTTGGTTGCTTGAATGGCTCAACAGGTGGGACTGTGCTACACATCTGCCTGAGCTGATCTGATATTTTCTGTGGTTGTCAAACTCTCATTTATGTCACGAATAAGCACGGCTTCTGGGCAACAGATCAAACTTCTCCATCTGGATATCCTCCCCTCTTCTGATCAAGTGGCAAGAAATTCCTTCCATCTCCAACCCAAATATTTGACTCTGTCTCACTTCTGCTGAAGAAGGCAAAAGTACCATAAAGGCACAGAAAGATCTGAGGATAAAGAAACACTAGGAAACTTTGATGGCAATAAAAACAAACAGTCAATAGTAAAATAATTTTTTCTTAATCAATCATAAAATAATTAGTTTATTGGTATTCTTTTAACTTACAATGAATACTTTAAAAAGGAGAAATGATTTGTTGCATATGTATTTAGATATGCATAAACTGCTGTGATATTCTTTCCTCCCTCTGTATAGTGTGTATCTTTCATAATGTTCCACAATAATTCCTTATTTTTAATCTTGAAATTTGATTACTTTATCAGATACAGATTAATCCATCTTGTTTACCTCCTGGTAATAGCTTTCCAATTTTTTTGTCTTCTAGAAAAAAACGTACTCTAAATAACAGATATAAACCATCAGATAGATAAAGATATAAAGAGGAAATACAAAGCAAATAACAACAAAATGGAAGAAAGCAACTGAGCAGGCATTTAATATTTGGGATATTGAAAAGAACCTTGACCATTTTGCTTCCTAAATCTCAGAGATTATTGCTCATATATTACTTTATCCAGCAATTTATTTGTTAAATGCCTGGGTTGCAGAGTGGGGAGGCATCTTAGGAAGAACATAATGAGGTAGAAAGATTGCTAAATACATTTAAATAAATGATTATTCAAACCACGGGAAAAAGATGAGAGAAAATCCATTTCCTGGTTAAGGAGATATTGGTTGCTTAAGGACAGGAAACAGACTGGTCAAGAGGGGATGAATTTTGCTAGCACTTTTCTCACTGACATGACAATAGTTACATTGAAAAGTTTTGATGGTCTCCTGTGCAGAAACTTTTAGCTGCAGTATTGCCTTTACACACAGAGTGGTCCAACCATTGATTAGCATCACTTGATCTATCAATAATTACCTTGAAATAACTCCTTTTCATTTTGTATATCTTTGGCTGCATCTTATGACAGGAATTCCTCTTTTATGGTAGTTGATAAAAGAATCCTATTTCCCACCAACATTAAAGCAGTGCTCTTTTAAAGCCAATTAAATTTGCTGAGTGTCCACTCAATCCCACTGTGTAGTTTCTTGATAAAGATGTAAAGAGCACCAGTCCCAAGACAAACCCCAGTGGGACAACACTTGTCACCAGCCTCCACATCGACATAGAGCTGTTGGCCACAACCCTGCGGCTGTGACCAATTTTTTCTCTCTCCAACTCAGAGATAAGAATGTAATGTGGAATCACATCAAAGGCTTTGCAGAAGTCCAAGTAGGTGGTATAATTTGCTTAGTTCACTGTCATTCCTTCATGTAAGGACACCAGAATGACTATAAGTTTTTGAAAATCCATTGATTTGTTCAACAGGCTTTTGAAAACTATCCTTTATCACAGATTACTAAGATGATTACTTAAAATGTGAACTATTTTAGAATTTACTGTAAAAAGCTGTAGTTACCAATCATTTTTGCCATTCACTGTAACAAGATGCTTTCTAATGAAAAAAAGAAAAAAAAAGAAAAAAAAATCTTATCTCAGTGACCTGCGGCATTTCTGTCATTACTGAAATAGTATAGGAAGAATTCTGGAAGGGATTACATCTGCTAGTAAGACCTCTACTGTTCCCCATACAAATGTGCATCATATCAAACTAAAGAGAAGGAGCTTTCCAGATACACATTAATTAAGCCTTGTTATCAGTCAAGCAGACTATACTACCTGGAAAGAAGCAGATGATTTGCACCTCATGATACAGTTCAACAGAAATCAAATATCCATTCGGATGAGTTGATACACATTCACTGTAGTGGAAAGACCTATGGCTTACCAGTGAATGTGACATACATACACTCAGGAATCAGTTTTTTTATATCCACTTGCTGTACAACACAGGCAAGCCAGCTACGAAAAAAACTGTGACACCATTTCTGATTACACTGTCACCCTTCACCACAGGCTTGGGCAGTAAAATATTGGTCTGAAGAACAGATCAGGAGCAGAGTCTCAATAAGCAATACAAAAGAGAGGTACAGTTTGTATCATGTTTTTTATTTCTGTTACGCCTTTTTGACCTTGTGTAAGCAGGCTAAGATCAGTTAATTGCAGAAATTTCCTAGGAAACACTGATGACAGGAATAATAGGTAATTATTCCTTTCTCATATCTGGCTATTCAAAACTGGCACATCAGAGCAGATTTCTACAGTGTGTGTCGAAGATTGTACTAGCCTGCCTATCTCTGACATCTTTCAAACTTTACTTTCATTGTACAGGAACCAAATAAAATCAATTCATTTTGAAGTCTGGAAGAAAAGATGACTTATATTTTAAAAAATGAAATTGGAACAATTGGATTACAAGGTAAAATTGCACACATGACAATAGATTTGAAGCTTGGACATTCATTGCAAGATTTGTGCAGTCAAGTGCATAATCCATGTTAACATCTCATCTCTGAAATGTTGATCCTGATTGAAATCAAAGTTTCTAGAAAAAGGATTTACTCCTCCTTGTTTGCAGCCTGATTATTTGCCTTAGAAAATAACTGCTTTAAACAAGAGACTTTATACTTGTCTGGATAAATTCTGTTCCAATTTTTATTTTGGCCACAAGTCAAAGATAACAGCTGTACACTTGTGGGTTCACTGAACTTTACGTGCTAGTTGGCTGCATCACCAACTAGAGGGAATAACCAATAATTAGAACATTTCAGGTCATCTTGAGAAGAACAGAGTTTTGCAGCATTTGGAAAGGTCATGTGACCTCTTTTTCAATGTTCCCAAATGTGAAACTGTCAACCATAGGGCACAGAGCTGAATAAACAAATGAAACAACCATTATTTTTGTGAGACCGGGGGAAAAAAATCAAAAACCAAAAACCAAAAACAAACAACCCACAAAACCCACCACAGCACAAGGATCTAAATCTAGTGATTAACATTGCGCAGAGATTTAAATTGCATATAGCAATTTTAATTTTTAACTCTGGCACTTCATAGTAGACCCAAGCAATATCAATTGAACTCATCCATATATTCTTTGTACATAGACAGCCCTGGTCATAATGATTTGCAGCACAGTGCTGAAAGCCTTAGCTTCTTTCTTTCATTTTCTTTATTTTTCTTCTTCTTCTTCTTCTTTTTTTTTTAGTTAAATCAATACCTGTTTACATAAATATGTGTTCCTGTTTTCCAATTGTTCCTGAAACAGCATTTATGTCTATCCACTGACAAGAAAAACAACAATAAATGTAGTAGGATGAAAGCAGAAAGAAGAAAATAGAGATAGTTCTTTTGGTGTGTGTATTTTTTCCCTGTTAGAAATGTAGATCTTTTGGGGCACTTTGGGATTATTATAAAGAAAAATAAAAGTACCAATCTTTGAAAAACCTAAATGATAAGATTGCAGTTTTCTTGTTACTAACAGCATACATCCCTTCTAATATGGAATGGAATGAAAATTGGTTTTGTGTTGTACCTTTTAATCCCTGAGAATCCTTAAGCTGTTTGCTGAAGCTGTATCTAGTAGTTTTAGGTGGGCAGTTTATTTGACAAAATTGGACAACTTATGGATATTAGAAAGCATTCGCACGTCTGAAGGTTTGAATGATAAGATGTGAATTCTTGCAAGGATGCTGCAGTCATTCCTTCATCACTACAAATCAGCCTTGAGAGCTGTCAGTTACAATTGGTGTAGCACTAGAGAAAGTGAAGTGCTTAAACATCTGAACATCACTTGATACTACAAAATGATGGTCACTGAAATCACTGAGAAGGACTTCCCCCTCAGCACCCCTTGCTATTGATATGTAATCCATCCACACCCTGCTATGGATATGTGACATATGTGGAAATGCTGGAGTGAGGATCTGCAAAAGTCAGAGTGCTGTGGATTCCTTACGCAGACCTTACATAACTCTTAAAGGTTAAAATTCAAATACTTCTTCTATGTCATCCAGTCCAACAATTTAGTCTCTGACATCCCATAGGAATGTCTAACCCAGTAGGGTATTAAGCAGTTGAGGAACTTGAAGTGTACCAGTCTGTCTTGTTTCACCTACTCACTTGGTGTATTAACAGATATCCTCCAGAACAGTAATCTTAGAATAACAGAATCATTTGAGTCAGAAGGGACAATTCAAAGTCATCTAGAGTTCAGCTTCCCTGAATTGAACAGGGACATCCACAGCTAGATTAGGTTGCTTAGAGTCTGATCCATCCTGAGCTTGAATATCTCCAGGGACAGGGCATACATCACCTCTCTGTGAAACCTGTTCCAGGGCTTCGCCATGCTTACTGAAAAAAATGTCTTCCTCATATGCAGTATAAATCTCCCCCTCCCTTACTTTGAAACCATTTCCTCTTGTCTTATCACAGCAGTCTCTGCTACTGTGTTTGTCCCCTTCTTTCTTACATTCCTGTTAGATACTGAAAGGCTGCAATCAGGTCTCCCCAGAGTTTTCTATTCTCCAGGCTGAACAGCCCCAGCTCCTTCATTTTGTCTTCACAGGGGAGCTGTTCCATTCCTTGGATTTTTTTTTGTGGTTCTCCCCTGGACGCACTCCAGCACAAGGACAAGTTCAAGGTGTTCCACTTTGGTAGAGGAAATCCCAGACATGAGTACAGACTGGCAGAAGAACACATTGAGAGCAGCCCTGTGAAGAAGGACTTGGAAGTCCTGATGGATGAAAAGCTGAACAGGAACTATCAGTAAGCGCCTGCAGCTCAGAAAATCAACAGTATCCTGAGCTGCATCAAAAGAAGAGTGGCTAGCAGGGCAAGGAAGGTGATTGTCTCCCTCACTGTGCCCTTGTGTGGAGTACTGTGTCCAGTTCCTGCCTGGGGTCCCCAGTACAGGAAGAGTGTGGAGCAATTGGAGCGGGTCCAGAGGAGGTCTATGAAGATGATGAAAGGTCTGGAGCACCTCTCCTATGAAGAAAGGCTGAGGGAGCTGGGCTTATTTAGCTTGGAGAAGAGAAGGCTCTGGGGAGACTTCTTTGAGGCTTTCTATTGCCTGAAGAGAGGTTACAAGCAGGAGAGGGACCCACTTTTTACACAGTCTGATAGTGATAGAACAAGGAGGAATGACTTTAAAAGGAGATTTAAATTAGATGTTAGATGGAAATTTTTTACTCAGGGGATTGTGAAGCACTGCAACAGGTTGTCGAGAGAGATGCCCTATCTCCAGAGGCATTCAAGGCCATGTTGGATGGGATTCTTGTCAGACTGACCCAGTAACTGGCAACTCTGCCCATGGCATGAAGGTTGTAACTAGATTGTCTTTAAGGTCCTCTCCAAACTAAGCCATTCTAATCACAGAATCACAGAATTGTAGGGGTTGGAAGGGACCTCTAGAGATCATCGAGACCAACCCCCTGATTCTACGACCAATCTAATGATTCTATGACTCCCTTGTAATGAGGACTCCACATATGGACGCAGTACACCAGGTGAGGTGTACACCAGACCAGAAGGGCAGGAGCACCTCCCTTGACCTGCTCATCTGATCTTTCATCTCCTGTACCCAAAAGTAATGCTGATTCTAGTCACTGTCCCTCCATAAATTATTTATTTGAAGTGGAAAAATTCCAAAAGGATTGACACATCTACTCTAGTTGAAATGTATGAC
Organism: Centrocercus urophasianus; assembly: GCF_019232065.1. Classification (NCBI taxonomy): domain Eukaryota; kingdom Metazoa; phylum Chordata; class Aves; order Galliformes; family Phasianidae; genus Centrocercus; species Centrocercus urophasianus. The sequence continues at coordinate 17,161,931 of NW_024885532.1, forward strand.
AATCTGGTAACTCACCTAAGAGTGGAATGTCTTCAGATTAAATCCTTCTGAATCTGGCAGAAGAGCATGTACATATTGATCTTCCACCTTACACTGCAGATCCCAGGCCTACCAGCTGTTCTGGCTGACTAAGATCACTCCTATTTTGATCATAAATTCCAACTGTTGAAACTAACACATGTATTCCTGCGTTTTTTAAATTATGACCTCAAATAATTTTTTTTTATCAAATAAAATTTCTCATTTGAAAAATACTGGCCTGTTCCATTTTTGGCAACTATAGTCTCTCTGTTCTCATTTTTTAAAGAGGCTAACACAGTGCTAACAAATCATACATATAGTACACGTAAACGCAGAATTAAGTCAGTTGTTTACAAGATGGTACTAAAATAAGCATATTGGGATATACATTCTGCTGTCATGTTATTCCATAAATGTCTTCTATATTTCTTTTTATTTCTATAAATAGCATTTGAAATTGCAGCGGAGTATATGTTTGGAGTATAATACACAATTGCTCTACTCTTTTAAATACATGTGTTCATGAAGGCCCACAAACACTATAAAATATACAGAATTCTGATGACAAATCCCTGAAAGACATGGTCCCAGACTGCTCCAGGGATACTTGACTCGCAGTCCATCACCTGATGCTTTTTTGAGTGATAAGTCTCCAATACAGTAAAGAACTGAGCTGATTGTATATGGAAAAGTTCAGCAATGCAATTTCTCTCAGTGCCTCTAAGATGAGCTTTCCTCTGCTGGATAATTTTTTAACCAACTGAAAGTGAATAACTATTCATTAAGAATCAAGGGGGGGGAGAGGAGAGGGAATGGATCCAGATAGAAATAGGCAAAACAACAAATAAATATATCTAAGGCAGCCAATTCCATTTAGCTGCATTAGTCTGCCTTGTCCAGCTTTTAAACAGCAGTTTCTAGGTGCCTACTTGTCTACAAATCCTTGATAAGAGGATGGGAAAATTAGTTTTGCAGAAGTCTGTCAGTCTTTCAATAATATTTATGCCTAAGACTCTTTTGAAAGCCCACTTGAACAGCAAGGAAGGGGGACAATTGTTCACTAACCTCTGCAAAGAGCAGCCTGAGGAGAGCAGGAGATTTATGCGAATTAATTTTATGTCCTGAGACAAATCTAAAAAGCTCAACCTATGCAATTAAATTTGATATTGAGGTTACTGAAGAAGAGACATACAACAGGAGGCCATCAGGATGTAATGCTAATTTTTGTCAGATCCTGGAGTCTGTGTCTCAGGACATTCCTTTATTGCTCATATTAGATAGGCCTGTTAGTATAACAAGTAACACTGTGCCAGAGGTACAACAGCTCTGTCTGCTGAGATGTCAGTGACTGATACTGACAACACAACAGTTGAAAATACTGCAATGGATGCAAAGATTTGCATTCACTATAAAGGAAATGAATCACCTTTGATTCAGTCTTAAACACTATAAGCCACTCATACCTAAGATACAGCTTTAGCCTTACACAGTCTTTCCAAACTGCTGTGTTTAGAGGTTGTATATATTGTCTAAGAAACAACCACCGTTAAAACCAGATAGACTCCCCTTCTAGAGGCAGTAGAAGGGAAACATTATAAATATAAGTCTGCTAGCACTTTTATCATGGGAGAAATATTGTTCTCCAGTCAATCACTTTTTCATTTTACTTTATTTTATACTACTGTACTTTATTTTTATTTTATTTTTCTAAGCATTGCCTTATTTCCTGATTCTGCAATTACTATAGAATGCTTGTGGAGCTTTAACATTTTGTTGTAATTAAAGGGATTTGTTTTTCCCACTTGTTGAGATATGTTCACGACTTTTAACTCAGCTGAAAAGATTAACTGAAATGCTGATCTCTTTGAAGTTAGCATTCAAACTGCAACAAACCTCGAGTGAAAGACGATGATTCCACCAAAAGAGTGAAGTACTTTCTGATTCCTTTAAAAAGGCACGTTAACTTACTTATTACCAACACAAAATATATTTATGGCTTATATTTTCTTATGGCCTGTAAATTATCTAGAATAAAGCAAGGTATTCTGGTTACTTTTAATCGTGAAAAGCTGCAGCTAGTTTAGATTTAGTTTGTTAGGGACAAAATGCAAATCCTTTGAGGGGATGTTATCTGTTTCTAAAACTGCTTTACAAAAAAGAGAAGGAAAAAATATGAAAATAAAAGGATCAGATTGGCACAAAAATAACTAAATGTGTAAAAATAATTGAGCTGTGAGTGAGGCAGGGTTTTCTAAAGTTTACAGAAATGAGATTCTGAAAAACCATTCCACAGAATCAATGAGATTTAAATCCTAATATCTGATATGGCACTTGTAAAACTGATAAACTCATGTACATGCATGTTCACAAGAGGAAAACTCTTGATTTATGACCTAGGAGATTCTTTGCAGACCTATGTACAACATTTGTATCTGAAGCCTATAACAACATAACCTGGAGGAATAGATTTCATGAGTTCTTAATATATTTGTGTGTATATTTAAGAAGTCAGGAAGTAGGGCAAATTCATTAGTTCTGTAATTATCAAGAAGGTATAATGGTCCTGAAATTAGTATTTTTATGTCAAGATGATAATAATTTAAAATCAAACCAACAAAATCAATAAAAAATAAAGAAGGCATAATTATTTTCATACTTCAATCACTAAGCAAATATTTTGTGTAATGAAGGAGTCATTGTAGTTCAAATCTACAGTATGACCCCCTGTTATTGCACCAGGGTATATGTAAACAATTTTAAATGCATTTCTTTGTTTTCACCAAATAATGGTTTTGTCTAAGTTTTTTCTCAGTCAAAAGACAAACTATGAATCAGGAGGGCTTCACTTCAGTGATTTTACTAGTGAAGTCTCGTTAGACTGTGGAAAAACTCTCCATAAGTGCTGTAGAAACAGACACTAGATTACATAAACTCAAGACTGACCAAATCATAACAAATTCAGAAAATCAGATCCTGACATCTCAAATTCTCCAAATCCTTATGTGCCAAGGTGCAGCGCAAGTTGGTGGCTTGCTAAGAGCAACAGAGAATCTCAAGGGGTCTGTCAGAGCCTGGAAGTCAGATCTACCCCAGGACAGGGCAGGGCAGCTGGGGGCACCTGGGCTACCCCAGCCCTGCTCATCAGGCATCTCCCTGAGGATGGGGAGGGGCTGCACCTTGGACCTGCCAGTTGGCCTACCTAAATAGGGCCCATGGCGAGGCAGGGCAGGGCTGTGTCTACACAGGGGCTAATGACCATTGGGGCTGAAATGGGGTCCTGAGCAGTGGACAGGGTTGGGGGAAGTGCTGTAGTGGCTGGGCAGGAACACTGAGACGTGTAAGTGGTCTCTGGGCTCTGCTGTTGTGTAACTCGCAGTGCATTTTCTGCCCACACACATTTGAATGGATGTGAATCAAGTGAAAAGCAGAAAGCTATGACTCAAATTCTTTTTGTGCGCTGATGTGAATAATTGACACCATGAATTTACAGGAAAAAGTCTTTTTTGTTTACGTGCAGCAGCAGTGAATGCCAGTCTGATGTAATGTTGGCCCCTTGCAGTCTGTCAGCTTCTGGTTCCATCTCAGTGCCCTCACTAGGAAATGTATTTTTATCTACAATCCTCATGGTCTGGACTGTTAGAATCTTCCCAATTAGATAAAATATTTAATTTCTTCTGGTCACCGGAAGACCAATGTTTGCTTATTTTGAGGCAACAGACATCACCTATCTATAAGTCAGAGAGGAAAGAAATTACACCCCTATCTCCCCTACAGTTATGAACTACTTTTTCTAAAATTCACCACAGCTTTTTATTTAAAAAAAGATCTTCAGAAAGTGGTGCTAAAAACTTGTCCACACTTCAGCACGCAGTCCCCTACATGCAAAGTTTTGTTTACCTGCTCCTCGTGTATTGACAGATTCCCTATTCCATCTTCATATCTAAGGCATTAAGCAGTAGATCACATTTAATGGATTCTGACAGGTCTCAGTAGCTGGTACCTCCTACAGTGACAGCCCCAGAGACAAGCACAAGACTGTGACAAGGTTTAACATCTCTGCGTTTAATCACTAGAGCTCACATAATTCCTTTGCCTACTTGACATGATACCACTTGCATGATAAATAATATGCTTAATTAAAAATTGAAATGTATACGCTCGTTCCACAGTAATTTTGGAAAATGTTTTTATGTTATATTCTATACATTTTACTTGTTCATTACATGTGAAACCTTTAGTTCTCATCTTGCTTGGTCTTTGGCATTACACATCTCCAGGATCAAAGAAACCAAGGATTTTTGTAAATTTAAGGCAATTATTTGGCAGTCCCACCTTATGATGCTTTAAGAAGAATACTTTGAAATCACCTGAAAAAATTAAAACTTTACAATTCATTTCTAATTTTTTGAGGAACTTGGGGAAGAGATGATTGGTCTGTTATTGTCCAGAGCTTGTAGTACTCAGTGGCAATTCTCAGTCGGTCAAGAAATGGCACATTACAGTATCTCTTAACAGAGCAGAGGCACCCAAGTCAATCCTCCAAAAGATGGGCAAGAAGTTCTGTAATACACTGAAGCTGATTGCATAGCAATAAGACTATTGGCATTTCATTCATTTTTTTTTTTTTTTAATTTTAAAAAATAGATCTCCCACTCATTCAGATATAACTTCAAAATACGACATTTACTTTTAAATGGTCAAAATGTCCCCAGTGTCAACACAGAGCATCTTTCCACTATGAAGTTATCAGTAAAAGATATCTTAGAAAAAGTATTATTAGTATGGTATCCAGTTTTTAAAAACACATTGTTTAAGATTCTTCTGGTAATGGAATATAATAGTAAAATATATATATATATCTAAATATATATGATAGCTGGAAAAATCTATTTATAACTTTGGCACTATCTTGAAGCAATTAAAATGTCCACTGAATAGAAATGCTTAGCTTTTCATATAAGAGAGAACAGAATTAAAGTACTCCAAATTGACGATTGCACAATAAAAGAAATCAGTGCCATCATTCAAGCAGTATCATGATCCTTAAAAGGCCTGCTCTCTGGTCACAGCGACACGGCCAAAGGGAGCTGTGCTGGGGGAGGGTGAAGTGAGAGTTAGGAAAAGAGTCTGCACCAGAGGGTGGTGGTAACAGAACAGGTTGCCCAGGGCAATGGGCATGGACCTGAGCTGCCACAGCAGAAGGACTGTTTGCATTTGGGTGTTTTTTTGTTGAGCCAGGGGTTGGACTTGATGAACCTTGTGGGTCCCTTTCAACTAGGGATATTCTGATTCTATGATTTTATGATTTTACTAATATATTTGTCATTAACATAATCATTTTTTCCACTAGTCAGGTGAAAACTAAATTTCCTATCAAGTTACAGCACTTTTTAAAAAGAGACAGGAAAATATGCAAAATTTCATGTGTAAAAAGTCCACTTGAGTTAGTTGCAAATACAAATCTTCTGCAGATCATTAATAAAGCAATAGTTGTTAATACATGATTGCCTCATTATAACTGTGACATTCCAACTAATTGCTTCAGCACCTTTCGAATTGAACAAATTTCCTTTTGACATTCTTTATTGTGCCCCTCATATTCTCTTGTAAAAGAGAAAAGCCTCTAATCTGCTTGAAAAGAAAACAAGTAGGAGCATTGCAGGTCCTATTTTTTTCAAGCAAGTTAGTAGATTTTCTCTTTTAAGAAGAAACCACAGGTAGTATAAACCATCTTTTCACTCAACTGAGAGTAACCATGTATTTTTCAGCATCTGAATACATTTCCAGATTTCTGAACTGCCCTTATCATGATTCTTTAATAACTATTAAGTATCAGCCAGCTAGAAGAAAATCATAAAAAGGGTCATATCATTGAAAGATTGTATTTTTATTTACACCTATGCTGTATGATCTACTCTTCCTTTTCAGTCAGCATTTAAAGCTGATAAATGAAATTATAATTAATTGTAGTAAAATAAAAGCAATAATAAATTCTTTTCCTTTCAGTTTCAGCTCAGTGCTTGTGTATACACATTTTGTGCACTATCATACTAACAGCACTTGAAATGGAATTTTTTTAGTTCCTTAAATGCATCTTTCTTCACACTATTCCCAACTGGCAGACAGTGCAAGTAAATATTTGAACAGTTGGAGTGGAATATCATTGACTCATTTCAACATCTAGACATTCATACAACAATCAAAGGTATATTTGGTGTCAGTTTCAGTAAGAGCTACTGATTAAAGATGGATGTGCTGTGAAGTTTGGTCCAAATGCTAGAAAGCTACTGTGCAACTGATGGTCACAGCAGTACACATACCTCTCAAGAGAAAAAGACTTTCTACTAATATTTTGCAGTAGATTGCTGAATTAGAGTATAGCTCAATTTCTCCACAAAGTGTAACAATCAGTAAATATAATTAACTTCTGCCATGTTATTCCTCTTTCTCGTCTACATCATCTTAACCTAATTTCATCCTCTTTCCTCCTATAGTATTTAAAAAATGATCAACTAAAACAGAGATTGTTCATAGCACTATTTTAATGCAGGATATTAGTAGCAAGTCCTGACCAAGATGCAGGAATGTTTATCCCTTAACTAGAGCTTTCTGCTGCCTTTTCATCCATCTTAAATACATAAATGCATGCTTTTGTTAAAATATTAATTTTCAGATTGGAATGATAAGCATGCATAATTTAGGAAACATTGGATTCAGTCCCCTTATGCACGTAAGTAAATGATTACTGATTATTTTTCATGGTCACATGATTGCTAGTTATTTTTTCACTGAACTCCTTTCTCTTTCGACATGAAAGATAGATGATGCTTGAAGAGTGAGCAGATGCTATTTTTTTTTTTCTTTTATCCTTAGTATTTGATGTGTGGCCTCAGGCTCTATTTGCTGCACACTATTCAAATGTCATTCTGACGATTGAATTATTACTTTCCACATGGGTATTCTCTATGGCATCTATTATTACTGCATCTGAATGCTTCAGAAATGAGTTGTTAACCATCCTCTACTTTGCCTCTGGAAGCTTTTTATGGAACTGAGCTACTAGCTACCTCCTCAGTGATGTTTAATATCTTCATCAAGGTCCTCGGCAATGGGATAGAAAGCATCTTTGTTAAATTTTCAGATGACACTAGTCTAGAGAAACTAGTTAATACAGCGGAGGGCAGGGCAGCCATTTAGCTGTACCTTTAGTAGCAGATGTTGGAGGAATGAGGAAAGGGGAACTTCAAGAAACTCAGTAAGAGATTATTCTTTTATGTCATTGTCTCAAAGCTTGCTGGGGACACAGATAAACAAGTCCAAGCAGGTCCTGGGCAAGGGTTGTGAAATCCTTTGTCTAAGGGACACAGATGCACAAGGCCAGGGGCAATGAGAGAGAGATAAGCCACAGATTAATGGCCAGAAAGCAGTCTTTTGTGTGGGCTTATCTTGAGGAAGATGGCCATCTCAAGAGGTGCTGCACATGACTCTTACCCAAGTGCCCAGGAATACACGATGGCAGAAGAAGGATAAAAAGGGGACTTACAACCATGAGGTTTAGGTTTTCTGGCAATAGATTCCTCATGAAGAAGAAAAGGTTTCTGACATGAGAAACCTCACGGCCTGCCTCTCTCCCTCCTGGACTTGCTCTGTGCTCTACCTGCATGCTGAAGAACAAGGCCTGCTATCTGACTCCTATCATCTGACTGCTATCTGACTGCTATCTGATTGGCTCTGCACCTTCTTCTTGCTAACTGCTTGCTGCCCAAGGCCAGCCACGCTGCTGCTGCTCTTCCCCTGCGCTTTTGCCTTGGACCTTTGAAACGGTGCTGCTGGATCCTGGTGGTGACTATCCCCGCCTTATGCAATTCTTGCTTATTTCCTATCTTTTCTATTGTCCTCCTTCCCTTCCCTATCACCCTAAATCATAATAGTCGTCGTCCTTCCCTTCCCCGTCTCCCTGATTAGGATTTAAAATAAACTTGTCAGACCAACGTTTGAACCGTTCTTTCTTAATCTCACGCTGGCTATACAAATATCAAAGAACCCCCTCTCCCTCCCATAAATTGGAGTGATACACAACCACATGTAGGATGCATTGGCAAGAGGATAGCCAGCAATTCAACAGAATGGATGTAATTATTTCCTTGTGCTGCACCCTTTTGAAGTCTGGAGCGCTGTGTCCAGATCTGAGCTCTGGAGTACAAGAGAAATGTTAACAGACTGGAAGGAATCCTGTCCAGAGTTACTAAGACGCCTGTTTCAGTGAGAGAAGTAGCCACAAAGATCTGTCTTTCTTTAGTCTGCAGAAGTGAAGGATAAGCACAGATCCAATCCTTTCAGAATCTGAAAGGATTTTTACAGAGACTACAGAGCTAGACTACCAGAGATTTGCAGTCAAGGACAGGAGGCAATAGTTATGGACTGCAGCAAGGAAAACTCTAGCTGAATAAAATTTCTCACAGTGAGGCTAGTTGAGCAGCGGTAAATGTGACCAGCTAGAAACACCAACCTTGAAGATTTTTAGAACTGAGCTGGACAGAGCACACAGGGAATAGACTTTAACTCTGCTTTGAACAGGAATGTGGACTACATGACTTGAGGACCCACCCTATCAGACCTATTTTCTGATTCTGTGATTTCCAAATGATTTCCCATCAATACTGTAATAAAAATAAAAAAAAAAAAAAAAAAAAAAGCCAGATTGAGCATTAGGGTAAGAGCAAAGAAGTTTGACTCTGTAGCCCTGTAAAGAGAGCATTTATTTAGAGGAGGAGAAATCTGGATTTACTTCTCATGAAGAGTGCTCCTGTAGCACAGCACTGAACATTATGTAAACCTTAATATCCTTGGATGGAACTTGCAGACAATGAATGTGGGAATAACAACATGAAATAAACTGCAAGTAAAAATCTGTATTAAATTCAGTTATTTTGAGCAGCTTTAATTTGGAGAAGAGATGCTACCTCTGGTAAGGCAAACAAGTTATTAGCAAGTGCTTCAAAAAAGTACTTCTTTCTGTTACAGAAATTTTTTCACTAGTTTAATTTTATTCACATCAGTCTCAAGTAATCTGCTATTACATGCTCCCAAGTTGTTAAAACATTTATTAGCAAAGATTTCTATTAACTCTAGCTGTATTTCAATGCAGAACTCTTAACAGTAATAAATCATTTTTTAAAGGTATAGAAGCAATGCTTTCCTTAGAGTTAATACAGTCAGTCTTTGCCTGTTCAATTTGTTATTTTCAAGTCATGCAGCAATGATATAAGATTCATTTTCTAAGATAATGCTGAATTGATCAACACAATTATATAAAGATTATATAAAGGTTATATATGAAAATATAAGGAATGCTGAGAAACAAACAGCGATCGTATTTTTATTCTGTCATGAGGTCAACAGTAGTCAAACATGTAGGCCTCCAGAGAAGATTATTGTGAAGGAATTCCATTGACAAGCTGTTGTGTCAACATAGCCTCCCATAATGAAATACAGCATGGCCAGCAGGTTGAGGGAGGTGATCCTTCCCCTCTACTCTGCCCTATTGAGGCCACATTTAGAATACTGTGTCCAATTCTGGGCTATGAGTTAAAAAAAAAAAAGACAAGGATCTCCCAGGAAGAGTCCATTGAAGGTCCACAAAAATGGGGCCTGGAGCATTTCCCATATGAGGAAAGGCTGAGTAACATGAATCTGCTCACCCTGGTGAAAAGAAGGCTGAGAGAGGATCTGATAAATGTTTATAAATATCTAAAGGGAGGTGGAAGGCAAATGCATGAAGCTAGGTATTCTTGGTGGTGTGTAGATTTAGGACAAGGACTAATGGTCTAACATTTGTATGAAGGATTTTCCCAACTTACATGCAGAAGAACTTCTTTATGATTAGGTTAATGGTGCACTGGAATGGGCTGCACATGGAGGTCGTGGAGTTTTCTTTAATGAAGGTATTTAAGACCTATATGGATGCCTACCTGTGTGACCTATTGTAGGTTACCTGCATTAGCAGGGAGGTTGAACTCAATGATCTCTTGAGGTCTCTTCCAACCCCTGCAATTCTGTGATTCTGTGATATCTTCATTGACAAGTTAATCAAGTATGAGATGGATAAACAGTAATGTGGATTAAAAACTGGCTGACTGGCTAGGCTGAAAAAGCAGTGTTCAGTGATATGGAGTTTCTTTGGAGGCTAGTAACCAGTTAATACCGACTCCAATCATATTCAACATCTCCCTTACATATCTAAATGACGTGCAGAGTATACTCTCAACAAGTCTGCTTATGATACGAAACTGGGAGAAACAGTTCATAAACCAGGGGGTCATACCGCCATTCAGAGTGATGTTGGCAGGCTGAAGAAATTGGAAAGTATTGCCAGAAGGTCAAGGGAAGTAATCCTTCCCCTCTGCTCAGTACTAGTGAGGCCCAACCCAGAGTACTGGATCCAACACAGACATACTGGAGACTCTTGCTCAGGGCCATAAAGTGGTTAAGATACTGAAGCATCTCACAAATATGGAAAGCCTGAGAGAGAGAGCTGTGACTAATTAGCCCAAAGAGGGGAAGGCTCAGGAAGGATCTCATCAGTGTGTGCAGATATCTGGAACAGGATGTAGAGAAGACAGCTAGGCTCTTTTCAGCATTGCCTAGGAATGAAACAAGGCAGTGGCCACAAAGTGAAACACCAGGTTCTGTCTGGAAACATCTTAATATGAAGCTGTGGCTCAGCATTGGCACAGGCTGCCCAGAGTGCTATCTCCATCCTGGGAGTTGTTCAAGGTGCCTGGGTGACTCTGCTAAACCAGGGATTTGAACCACATGACCTCTGGAGAACACTTCCAATCTCAGCCAACTGTCACTCATCCTGTGATTCTGTGACAGCGTTAACATGCCCTAAAATCAAAGTTTGATTTGATCTTATTATTACTAGATTATGGATGACTTCATAACTTACAGTAATAACTCTGTAGCACCAATAGAGCAGTTCTGCAGCTTATGTGAATGCAAGACTATTAAGACATGTTCAAGATGCAAGCGTGGATATATTTGGGATGTGATATGTAACAGCTGTGGCTCAGCAAAAGTCAGGGGTTGGCACTGGAAAACAGTCAGTAGCTTTAGACTCTGCAAATAAAAATTTCGAACTGAGCTCAGCCATGCAACATCCCATTTCCTTTTCACCTTCATTCTCCAAATTTACCACTTTTACCTAATTTATAACATTTATTAAATTTGAAGCATGTCTCAAGAAACATCCAAGCAGAAACTGTTTTTATTTTACTGTGGCTATAGTTATAGAGAATATTTTATTGAATAAACAGAAAAGTGGATCTAAAATACTTACATTTTATGATGTGTTCACAGTTTATAGGAATGTGTAAAATTTGCCTCCACCATAATGTTCTTAAAGCTACCTATGTCATCAGTGTATGCTGGAAACATAAAGAGAAAAATCATTGAGGAACTAGAAAAGCCCTGAAGTTTTTCCTACTGGTGTATTTTTCAAATCACTTTTGAAATTCCTTAGCCTCAAAAGAACAGCACAACCTGGCCTTTTATTCTGCTGAGTAACTAGACATATTAGCCTTCACAATCTGACCTTTTATCTCTAGAGACCTGTTTCTTGCAAGTTAAAGGTGTGAAAAGAAATCTTCAGAGTTCACAAATTTCTTTTGTTTTATATTTCATAGCTCCAGTACGGTTCATAATTGCTAAAATAGATCTTTTATTCCCCCTCCTTCCCTGTCTGAGGCTTATAAGCTAGAAGCCTACAAGCTTTATTGCTTCATTTGAAAAAATGTTCTTTAGCCATTGGAAGTCTGTCAGGTTCTGTCCACAGTCTCCTGAGATTAGTATTTAACTGCCCTCAATAGGTAGCTCAATTTACGATTTTACAAAATGCTGTTTAAACAGATTTTTTTCTTATTTTAGGTCTCTCTCTGAAGTTTGTGACTAGCAGCTTCTTTCTGTCTTCCCTTCCTGCAATCCACCCCAAAGCTATGTTAGTAAGTTTCATTATTGCTGTTTCAGGTGTTTTCAAGGCAATACCTGATATTCCACAGTCTACCATTACTGCACTATGTATCCTCTCAGAAAACATCCTGCCTCATCAAGGCACTGTTTATTCTGTGAAAAGACAGATTTCAGTGCCATTTTATAAGGGTACCTAGACAGTGAGTAGAATCAAGCGGAGTCTTCAAGTAGAAGAGAAATCCACTGAGAGCCATGAAGCCTTTCATTACTGTCAAAGACTCCATGAACTTTTGGTATGCTCTAGTTCAATGGCTTTTGGGATCAGATCACATTAATTCCCCACATATTAAAAGTGTTTTATGTGGAGTGCTATCAAAGGATGAAGAATGTCATTGAATTTAGAGAGCTCGGAGAAGTTTAGTTTTCATTGTTGAAGATCACATAAGCAAGTGAACCACCATGGTATCAGAACAAGTGTTTACTCACACTACATTTGAAAAAAAGAATTGTCTTTCACATAGGATAGATAGGATGCAAAGCTTCCATAGTTCCTGTTTCTTGTGAAAGAAAACAAAAAAACAAAAACAAAAACAAAAACAAAAAAATATATATATATATATAAGAATCTGTATTTTAAAGCTCTAGGCCTCAGAACGCAATATCAGGAGCAATGTGCAGAAGTTGAAGGCACACCTGGAGCATGGCTGGTCTCTGCACAGCTGTGGCCTGGCACAAATCACAGGGTCCTTCTGCCATCTTGTTCCTCCCAAGTACAGCCATCCAAGGCTGGTAGGGAGCAGGCAGGGGTTGGTTTATGGCGACTGACATACATGACCCAAGCTTGCTGGTCTTGCAAGGAAAATAAGGTTGCTCCTGTTTGCCTTTTTCTCACTAGCAACTTCAAGCTCAGAGTCTTGCTGATAGACACTGGGAGTGTCCGGGGCTGCAAAAAGAGAGGTGCATGTAAAAATGAGATGCTAATCTTCTCTGCTTGATATCTCAAGTGATATGTGCCCTGTTTTGGTCTCAGGGGGAAAGCAGGGTGTTCAGTTCAAGGGCAAACAGATAAGTTAACCAGAATGCAATCCATGAAGACAATCAAGTATTACTAGGATTATTAATATTGTATATTTTATTTGAGAATCTGTTGAACTGTTGTTGACTGCAAATGAACTCTTTCTTTCCTTATATATTATATGGTATTCTGGCCTTTGTCTCAAAGTACTTTAAGGAAGGAAAAGTGCTAGATGGACCATACAAACAAGCAACAACCTTTTGTCGATATTGCCTTGCAAAGCATTAATTTAAGTCTCCTCATATTGCTAAATCTACTCATATCATGTCTTAATTTAGCTGTAATTGATCTCTGTTGTCTCTATGGAGTATGCATTAGAATAATCTATATTACATCCATAGTAAAATATATGCCTTCTTTGGCCTTAAAAAACCCCAATTTTCAAAATGTCTTCATTTACTTCACTAGAACATACATCTGAAATCCTGCATTTCAGACCAGCTATGGATCTGCTCCCTGTACCTACAAAGGCCAACAGTTCTGCCATAAAACAAAGCGGTGGTTTGTCACATAGCAAGTAACAAAGGATTTACCTAAGTCACTCTGAAAGTAATGCCTCCTATTTATTTCCAATAGAAACTAAACTGATACAAATAGCACAATAACTTTATTTGATAAACCAAATTCTCAGCTACAAAACTCTGTTTTTTAATATATAGTTACCACCATTATCTAGGCATTTTCATCACTATGAAGAAGAGCCTTTAAAAACAATAGAGCTATTCCAACCCAGCTACATTTTACACCCTTCACTTTCTCTGCAGTAGACATGATAGAATTTATTTAATGGCACAGCTAAGAGAGCAAGCATTTTATCCTACAGAATTATCTTCAACAGTAGTCCCTAATCAAGAGTATTGTGTCAGCAGAGCTGCAAATTAAGAAGACACATACAGGAGGAGACATGAGACCTGGAGTTCCTACAACAAACTCCGTTTCACTGTACAGTTATGCACATAACAGCAGTTGTAAATTTTCTGAACTACTGGCATAAAATAGAATGGTAAAGAATATTTCATAAATATCTTCAGTATTATCCAGCACTGGTCCACAAGACCACCAACAGTAAATATAATAGTGGTATATCACACAACACTTCCTGAAGACTTATTATAAAGCCACTTCTAACCTTCAGCTCTAAGCAAAATATAAACCTGTACCTTGTGTTAATGTTTTGTCTGTATAACAGCCACTCTGAGTGTGCCACTTGGCCAGAGCTTTTCATTCACTGATGAGAACAGCCCCTACCCAAAGTGGTTTTTCAAAACTAGTGTTTCTGATACTGAAATTTGTATGTGATGGCATCAACACTGTAGTAGTGGGTTTTGTTGTTTTTTTTTCTTCTGTTTTTTTTTTCTTCTGTTTTTTTTTTCTGTTGTTTTGTTTTGTTTTCCAAATTGTATTATATTGACTTCAAATTCAGGAAATACGCTACTCTGAGGTTTGTGAGGGTGCTTACCCTTTGGAAGTAATGTGGGGCAGAGGGACGCACATCTGAATTTAAAGAGGTAAAGACCGAACATGTCAGATCCACTGGGTTTGTCTTGTGGCTGTGTCAACAAAAAATTTACTGGCCTGAAAGAATTTAATTCAATCGAATTTACCTTTTTAAGTGCATTACATTTTAATCTGATGGACTGTTTTATGTAGCAGAGGTATGACCATTATGGCTTCTTTACCCTATATCTGTGATTACTGACCTCTTGTCCCCTAAAAAAAGGCCTTTCTCCCCATTTACTAGGATTCATAAGAATTCCAGGCAAAATCTTTCCTGTTTTAACATAATGGTTTAAAATCTGATAAACTTCAGAGTGTTTTAAAACACTCTCTAAACACGTTTTAGTCTTATGTCACTTCTTTAAAGTTTAGTTCTGTAATGCAGTTGTGAGTTACCATCTTTCATCCTGATCTGACTTGTGCTGGCAGTTGTCTAAATAGACGTTTTGGATTCTGCCAATCTCTCTCACTGCCTTGGAAAAAAACTTTTAATGATAGATTGCTTCCTTTAATCGACTTTATCTTTAAACTTTTATTGTCTTTCTTGCTTCTTTTTTTTAACTGTTCCTTTTCTTTCAGGAAGAAATATGGTCAAAATTACATTAGGCTTAGTCCTAAAAGATTTTGAACACCTATCATTTTAATTTAATCTGGCAGAATCTGACAATGCTTGGCACCACTTATCATGCCCGTCAAAGAACAGACAGACAGTTTTGGCAGAGCAGTTGACTGAGTTTCCTTTTGTTAATGAAAACAGTGCTGCTCACAATCCATTAAAAACACCCAATTTCTTTTTGATATTCCTGGAGTAGTAAGAATAAAGCCAGAGGGAAAACTGAAATTGGAATAATTGTTTTAGACTTCACTTCTCTCATTTGTGTTTAGGCCTATATGATACTGGGTCCTTCTAATATATATATATATTTATTTTTATTTCTGTGGCAAGAAAAGGAGAAATGAAAATGTCCCCCAGACTTGATTTTGATATTCAAAAGTAGCTGCACTAAATTCCTGCTGTCTAAATATGCAACAC
Source organism: Centrocercus urophasianus (assembly GCF_019232065.1). Lineage (NCBI taxonomy): Eukaryota > Metazoa > Chordata > Aves > Galliformes > Phasianidae > Centrocercus > Centrocercus urophasianus. The sequence goes on from NW_024885532.1 coordinate 17,177,527, forward strand.
CTATTAAGATAGATTTAAGTTTTGTTCCTACTGAAAATCAAGTATGGGTGTCCAGGCTTTCCTACATACCCTAAGATGTTAAAACTTATGTTCTAACACTTTCAAAAATAAGTTATTTTCATGAAATATGAATTTTAAATATACACTTACAATGTAGAGTATATTCAGATTTTACTGATAAGATTTACTGTTATAAGAATAATCATAATGTTTCATTTATATTTTTCATGGGTGTCCCATAGCCGCAGAGGATATACAACTTTTCTAGTTTTCTACTGAGGAACTATTACTAGTATAGCCTAAGCATGTGAATGGAATTTGAGAATATCACATCTAGATCTGAACTTTGCAGCAAAAATGTATGTCTAGAAATCATTTTATTGGTTTGCGTGTGCCAGATTCTATTCACAGCATTAACAAAAATAGGAGAAGCAGCAATAACCCACGGCTCCAGTTATCAATGATATATTTTTTCTAAATTTAATCCGAGAAGACTCTTCAGTGTTTAGTTTTTAGCACAAAGAAATCTAACTAAAGGTATAATATGTATGTTGCAAAGCAGCTTAAATTATGTCAGACCATTTTAAAATAAAATTTTTCCTATAGATGTAACTGTTCATCCTACCTCTTGTCAACAATCCCTTTTTTCAATCCCAGCATACATGGAGGCATTCTTGTGTCCAGTGACTGTTTTTTTTTTTTTTTTTTTTTTTTTTTTTTCATAGCAGTACATTTAGTTAGATTTTAATACAAATTAAGCTGTTCTAAATTAAGCCTATCCTCCTACTCTGCAAAACAGTTATTTGAAAACAAAGGTAGAGCAAATAAATCAATTTGGATTTAATTTGTTCATTAAATTTCACATATGTCCACATATACATCTTGTTAGGTTTCCAAAACATAAAGCAGCAAAGACTCCATAAAAACAACACAATAACAGCAAATTACAAGAAGAGCATTTGGACTTGCTGAATAAGCTAGGGGAAGGACAGGTGGGTTTGTAAAATGACTTCTTTTTCCAGGTTTGGGAAAACAAAATCTTTTTTTATTTTATAATTTAATTTTTATTTTCATATGTGTTTGTACTCAGTGTGCAATTCAGTGTTAAAATCAGAGCTTGGGGAGTGATTCAGCAGACAGTTTAACTTAGATTCCTTTATTTCTGTGGCAAACAATACTTGTTGCATTTTTTTTCCCCCTCTGCCTTGAATTAATATCCCAAAATACAGACTATGACCTTTTTTCTTAGTGATTTGCAGTCCTGGCTTCAATCCTTTTGGAAGATTCAGGGAGGCTATTTGAGGACCCTGAGACCTATACAGGAAGCCAAGATGCTTAATACCGGGCAAGAACACATTTTTAAAATCCTGGAGCACTAATGTAAATTAACAGGGCATATCAAACAAAAATGCCATACATGAGGCTGTACAAGAACAAAAATAAAACAAAATCCAACATATGCTTTTCTTTTTAAGATAGATTACATTACTTTATAAACCATAACTGATGATATCATTACAGAAGAAAAAAAAAGCTCTATACTAAAACAAGCAAAATTGTTCACATTGATGTTTTGCCATTTGGGCTTGTACAGGGCTTGTATAAGATAACAGGACCCATTCAAATGCAATATTAAAAACAAACAACAAACCTCTGTTAAAATGTTGACACAAATTATAGACTAATTTTAAGTCTTCTTAAAATAATTGTTCATATCTAATAAATGGAAGCAAAATATGTTGATATATATAAGCAAATATAATGATATATTTTTTATTTTTACTAAATTTTGCTTTGTCCATATGTGAACCTAAAGGCAAAATTCAGCCTTCATGAGATTTCTGACTTCTCAGGGTTTGCTTACAAATTATACCAAAGTGGTTTCCTGTGCAATAAGTATTTTTGTTAGGGAGCGTATTTTCTACTAGCAAGAGCATTATTCTCCTCACCTCTGTTTCAGCTAAGTGAACCTCTAGCACTTAGCAATAAGAATAGCTTCTGGTTTTCTTTATATGCTTCATCTTTCAGGAAGAGTAATATATATTTCTTTTCTTCTTACAGGAAGATCTCTTTTTCTTCTTTCTCTCTTTTTCTCTTTCTTTCTGGGTTTTTGTTGTTGTTGTTTTTTTTTTTTTTTTTTTTCCCACATATTTTTACAATTCCTCTCCTTGTATGTAGAATATTGTATAGATTCTTTGGATTCACTTCAAATGAACAATTTGAGACCTACAGTAAAAATGAATACTGTACCAGAAGTACTGTTTTATGTATGCTTTCAGCAGGGATGGATACACAGATATAAATGTAAAAGTTCACAGAAGCTACATATACATACAGTGAAACAACAAATCTGTTGAAATTATATTGGTGATCAAAATGTGAGGGTATCAGCCATATCTAGGAGAACCAGAGCTAGCTTTATGGAAACCCATTATTAATTGTTATCCAAATTGAATTTGAAATGTCAAAGTTGAAATATTTACTCAAGAAACTACACAGCATGTCAGTCTATTAAATCATTAAGAGCTCAATCTCTCTGATATTGGCAAAGCACTGGCAGAAAAATTGTGGTTAACAGTGCACAGTTCACTGGATCTAGTAAGCATCAACTTTACAGAACCTCCTTTACATTAATAGAACAAAATTATTTATGATGCAAATGAACAGCTTTTCTGGGTTCCAAAAAAAATTATTTCAGGGACATCAGTTTAAAGAAAAATGAATATATATATATATGTATATATATATATATATTTGGTGATAATTTTTCTTCTTTCTGCTCAAATCAGATCTGTCTAGAGATTGACTTGTACATTATCAGTGGACCAGTTACAATAGACTGGTTTAATAATCAATGGAGAGATGCAGATGTGTATAGGCCATGAAGTCTCGTCCTAATTAGGTCAAATCACTTTGATGTAAACCTTAACATGTACTTTTATCTCTACTGAATACAAGGAATCTAAGTTTATTAGCTTGGAGATGGATCCCCAGAGCAGAACTATTTAATATTATGTGATGAAATTGCATGACACCTATTATTTTGCTTTGTTTCCAGAAATTTTGTGCTGTTGGACATTTGCACACCTATATTACAGTTACAGTCTCTTCAGTTAAAACTGTGTACTAATTCGTTGGGCTCTGGCTTATATTTGATGTTTTCTTACTTCACTGATGTTACAGAGTGCAACATATTTAACAGCTTATACTCAGTTTACCCAGTTTGAATAGACAGACAGTAAGTGTGGCTATTGTTGATTTTAACAAGATTTTCAGAATGCAAGTGACAAATTATTAATGACAGAATTCTTTTATTCCTGTCAAAATGTAATTGATTTATTTATATTTTCATTGTACTGCATTTCAATGACTGAAATGTACTTCATGAAAGCTGTTGTGTATGAGGTAAAGCTCACAAGGAAATGTGTGTTTCTATTTACGTGCTATGAGTGGCATTTTACCAGAACATAATAAGGGATTTTTTTTTTTGACTAATGAACTTGCAATCTATACATTTACATATTGAATAAGAAGATTTTTACCCATAACACAAAAATAAATATGTAGGACACTCAGAAAGTAATTCCTCCTGTTTATTCCCATGGATATCATGGCAGATATAAAGAGCACAATGACATTATTTGATAGAGCAAATTCTTAGCTACAAAACAGTATTTTTTAACACAGTCACCACCATTAGCTAGGCATTTTTGCCAGTGATGAACAAGAGCCTACATTCAGCATTTGTAAAAATCTGCATGACCATTCAGATTATGGCTTGCCTTTCACACCACTGTCTCCGCTGCTGAAAAACACTATGCACTGCCACACAGTGCTCACATCCACTATTTGATTTCCATGAATGTTCAGCAACTAATGTCAGTGGGTGCAATTTTTTCTGCACGGAGGAAATCAATTATACACCTTTGCTTCATATGCACTTCCATGTCTGGTGCCAATTTGTCAGACTGTCCCTCATCAGCCATCTGCCAAATGGCAGCAAAACATAATGGAACATTTGTGGGAAGGTTCAGCCTCTACTGCCATATGCCAACATCTACTTCTGACATTGTGGGCCAACATAATTAAATAGGAGGCATCACTTTCAGAGCAGTCCTTGTATTTCACTCGATGAGTACAAGATGATGTATTCTGGATGGCTAATTTAGAACTCGAATTGGCTGTACTTTGACTGAATAGAGTGAGGCACTAACACAGCTATAGTACAAGCTAAAGTAGTAGAGTCATAGCATTATCATTATTGAGGATTGGATTCGATGATTGCTGGAAGTCCCTTCCAACCCCTACATTTCTTTGATTCTGTGATTATTTTTCCAGCTCACGCTAGACCTTTTTCAACAACCAGTCAAATAAAATAAGGCAATGTACATCTGGTTGAAGATGATGATACTGCTATATTTGAAATATCAAAGGGGAAGTTATGAATTGATATGACATTTCACTTGTGTGTTAGGAAGGGGAATTTAATGTTTTTGGTTCTCTTGATGGGTGCATGCCAAATTCATGAAATTGGGAGAATTTCCAAAGTGGTAGAAGCATATCAGCTGAATGAATCTGAAATTATCCTTATAGGAAGAGATCTGGGAACTTAAATAGAGAATAATCACCTTTCCCCAGGAACTGCAAACTCCTCTGTAGCAGGTGTATAATTCTCTATTAAATTCCACAGCCTGGATTAAACCTTGAACAGAAAGAACCTGATTTCTTGTTAGATTTCTTTACTTTGAACATAAATTTTGTTATAACTGTATTTCATCCTACAGAAAATGTAGAAATGGATCTTTTACTTCACTACATCTGCTTCATACTGCATATCTTGACTTTGTAGATATAAAGCTATAAAAGATAGCGAACAAAGGATCATCCTCTGCAAAAATCAACATTTATGCTTCTTCTGCCCAAGTCAGTCTTACAGTCAAATGGTGAAGGGAGTAAATGTCAAGGATGTTGCAGTCTTCTCAGAGAGGAAGCAAAGGAATCTCCTCAGCGGGCAATGGGAGCCCCTGTCAGGGAGCACTTGCTGTGTGTCATTAGCCTTCCTCATGACAGGACAGGCAACAGGGAGGGGCATAACAGAAGGACGTGGTGAAGGCAGTTTGCATCAGCAGTTCATGCAGGGTGTTTGATAGAGAGGGTGAGCAGGGCTCTTCTCATCCTGAGTTGTGAAGGGATAGCTCACTATTCATTCCAACATGGAGACCACGTCGCGTGGCAGACAGGTTGAGGTAGAAATGCAGGCAGGTGCCAATATTCTTTCTGGGATGACGTGTGCACCCACATGGACCTCCTGAGGAGCTAGAAAGCTGTCCAGGCCTTTGGCGAGCTCTGAAATCTGGAGGTCACCTGAGGGACTGAGTTAGGTGAGGGGTGTTGTGGGTGCAAGTGTGCCCAACTTGATGATCTTTTTGAGCCACTAACCAGGCTATGAGAAGAAGTCGCCAGGCCGAGATGTATCCAGCAGTCTGAGAAAAAGACTGATGCCTGTGGCACAGGCAGACACAGCCCCTTCTTGGGGCCAAGCCAGGGGAGGGAGATAAGCAGGCTTCCAGATTGACAGAAGGTAAACATGTGGGGTGAGGGAGACTAGAACCTTGTCTCTGCTCAGGGCAAAAAGAGAAGCCCCCTCTTCCTCCTAAAGTCCCACTAACGAATAGATTTCAAGATCTGGTGTGGGAGAGAGAAAAAAGCGTCGAAGCTTGGAACCAGAAAGGAATGATCATATTAAAAAGATCCAACTGAGGGCCCAGATCACAACCTGTGCTGCTGAAAATAGGTGAATGGTCTTGGTAGTTAGAGACTCTTCACTGAGAGTCACTGGGGAGCCCATGTACCCCTCAGATAACCTCTCTAGAGAGGTTTGCTGCTTGCCAGGAGCCCATATTTGGAACATCAAGAAGAAGATATTGGGTATGATAAAGCCAGATGACTACTATCTCCTCCTGGTCTTTCATGTTGGGTCACACAAGGCTGCAACCAGGAAATTAAAAATTATCAAAAAAGACTTTGCATCCTTTGGGAAGATATTGAAGGGATTTGGAGTGTAGGTAGTGTTCTCCGCAGTCCTCCTGGGTGAAGATTGTCTGGGTAGAAGGAGGAGAATTTATCAGTTAAATGACTGGCTGCATGGATGGTGTCATGCTGAAGGCTATGGGTTCTGTGATCTAGATATCACCTTTGACAAACCAATAATGATGCTCACATCATTATGATGCATGATGCATCACATCATTATGAGACATGATGCAGCTGACCAGGAGAGGTAAGAATACACAAGGCAGCAAGCTGGCTGGGCTCATTATCAGGGCTTTAAACTAGAGCTGCTGGGGGAAGTGGGTTCACTGCTGAGTGACAGAGAAGAGCCAGAGAACACTGTCACTTTTGGAAGCAGGAAGGGAGAACCTTCAATTTGCTCTGGAGGTTTGTGAAAGGGCTCCTCTAGGAAGGCAGTTCATCTGAAAGCCCAGCTGAAGTGCCTGCTTTACCAATGCATGCAGTCTGGGAAATAAGCAGGTAGTATTGGAAACCATGGTGTTTTGGGTCTACTACAGGCCACCTCACCAAAGAGAGCCTGTCGATGAGACCTTCCTGCTTCAACTGCAAGAAGTATCTCATTTGCAGTCTCTCATGCTGATGGGGGATTTCACCCATCTAGATATCTGCTGGGAAGACAACATAGTGAGCTTCAATTGATCCGAGACACTCCTAGAGTCTATTGATGATAACTGGCTCAGGTATTAAACACATCAACCAGAGATGGAGTGTTGCTGGACCTGGTGCTCAGCAGTGTGGAGGAGACAATTAAAGACATTAAGATCAGAGGCAGCCCAGGCTGCAGTGACCGTGCCCTGGCTGAGTTTGTGATCTGAAGGAATGTGGGTCTGGCAAAAAGTGAAGTCAGGACCCTGAACTTCAGAAGAGTGAACTTAAGGCTTTTAAAGTAATTGTTGGACTAGATCTCCTGCAGAGATGCCCTTAGAGACAAAGGAGTGCAGCAAAGCTGGCTACTCTTTAAGGATGCCTTTCTGAAAGTGTAAGAGGTCTCCATCCCTCAGAATAAGAAAACAGACAGGGGAGTCAAGAAAACAGCACAGTTGGTGAGGATCTGCTGGTCAAACTGAGGAAAAAGATGGGCATGTACATGCAGCGTCTGATGCACAGACTCAGATGTGAACGATCCAAATCATTTATTATTCACATCACTTATACACCTTCACAAGTTTTCTTTTCCTAGCTTTCCCATCCACACCAACAACTTTGCCATCCACCTTTACATGTCAAAAGAGCATTCTACAAATGCTCTTTAACCGTTCATGTGGGCACTTATCCAATCAGAGCCAGGATACAGTCTTTCTTGTTCTAGAGGTGTCCTTGATTCTAATGCCATTTATCTTGCTCCACAGCTGCTGCTCTAAACAGTTTTTCTTGTATTCCCACATGTACAGGCAGTGGAAACAATGACATGTCACCTGAGATGAATACAGGTATGCAGTCTGGACATGCAGAGATAGGATTAGGGAAGCCAATGGAACTTAACTTGATGAGAGATGATAAAAACAAGAAGGGATTCTACAGCTACATAGGTCAGAAAAGAGAGACCAAAAAAAGTGTGCTTCCTTTGATAAATGAGAGGCTACAACAGATGTGGAGAAGGCTGAGGTACTCAATGAGTTCTTTATCTCAGACTTCACTGGCAGCCAGGATTCTTGTATTTCTCAGATCTCTGAATCTCACATCCCTGAAACTTTTAGTGGGAAATGGGGGAGAAAACTCCTTGTGGTCCTGGTAGATGAAAAACTTAACATGTAAGCAGTGGGTGCTTACAGCCCAGAAGGCCAATGGTATCCTGGGCTGCATCAGAAGAGGGGTTGCAAAAAGTGTGAGAGAGATGATTATTATCGTTCTCTGCTCTGCCCTTGTGAGGTGCCATCTGAAGTGCTGCATCCAGGTTTTGGGCCACCAACATGAAAAAGATCTGGAGCTTTTGCAGAGGTTCCAGAGAGGGCCACGAAGAGAAGGGTTGGAGCACCTTGCCTATGAAAGCAAGCTGAAGGATCTGGGCTTGTTCAGTCTGGAGAAGAGAAGGCTGTGGGGTGACCTTATTATAGACTTTCATTATTTAAAAGGAGATTATAAACAGGAGAGAAATCAACTTTTTCGTGGATGGATAGTGATAGGACAAAGGGAAATGATTTTAAATGAAAAGAGGTAAGATTCAGATTAGATGTCGGGGGAAAATTTTCACTCAGAGGTTAGCGAGGTGCTGGATCATGTTGCCCAGACTGGCTGTGAATGCCCCATCCCTGGAGATGTTCAAGGCCAGGATGGATGGGGACATGGTAACCTGATCTGGTACCAGATCTAGAGGTTGGCAACACTGCCTGTGGCAGGGGGGTTGGAATCTGATGATCCTTGAGGTTCCTTCCAACCCAAGTCATTCTATGATTCTGTAATTATCTTGTAGGCCTGCCATGCAAATCAGCTTCAGAAAACCCTTAAGAACAATTCTAGTAATAGGGTACTATTTCAGTCTAAAAGGGTTCTGACCATGTTTATTATTTAAGAAGGCTGGAGAAGGTAGATGATATAAGTAGGAGAATTTCTAAATAACATGTTAAGCCAGCTGGTTTGAGGCTCAGCGATACATTCTATTTCAGCACCAGCCATTATAAAGACATGATTAAAAATAATGACAGCAAACAGATGGTCATTCTTCATGGAGTTATACTGAAGACATTTGTAGATTATTTTTTGTCTTTGAATATGTTGTAGCAAAATAATATATTTAAAAATCATGCAGTGTCTTAAAAAGTGAAGAAATCTTTATGATGTTCTAGTCAGGTTAATAAGTAAGAATTTTTCACTTAAAAGATGGTGGAAGTGAAACACAAAATATGCCTCCAAATATTTTGGTTATTGGATATAACTAATTTCTGCTTAAAATATGTGTAAAACAAGTGTAATAAAGCGTCTTAATAGCTTTTGGAAAGATTATTTTCCTTCTTCAGGAATATAGTCACATCGTTCTGTATGGAAATACACAGATATTTAAAAGCTTTACTCTCTAGAAAAACTTGACCTAAACAGAGAATATTAACATCTATTCTTCCAGGTTGAATAACCTTTATAAATATGATTTTTTAAATCATGATTAAACACTGTGGGTGGCAGTATACTCTTCCCTCCTCAAAAAGGGAGAGGAGGGGAAGCTCTCCAGTGACAGCAGTAGGACCTGAGGGAATGGCATGGAATTGCACCAGGGTAAGATCAGGTTGGATATGAGGAAAAGGTTCTTCACCAGAGGATGGTCATGCACTGGAACAAGCTCCCCATGGCAGTGGTCACGGCATCTGGTAAAGCTGCCAGAATTAAACGAGTGTTTAGACAACATTCTCTGACATAAGATTTGAATTTTGGGTGGTCCTCTGTGTAGTCAGAGTTAGACTGAACGATCCTTGTTCCTCTCCAACTCAGGATATTCTGTAATTCTGTGATTCATTAATCCTCTGAACGAAGTGTTATTGAGAAAGACCAATGAACAATCACATCATATGCATCAGTCTTACACATGCCGTGCAAAGGTCTTTTCACTTACTTCTCTATAGTGCATCATTAAGGATTCAAAATAGATTTCTCGGTCAAGTTCAATCATTTTACTTCAGTTTTCTCTGACTGAAAATGCATAATTTGCCTTCTACATTTTTAAAGTTTTAAAATAAATCTGTCTGTATATTTCAGCTGAACATTATCTTTGTTTTTTTAGATTTGCTTATAGCAGATATTGCAGAGAACAGGAGGCAAGAACACAGAATTGAGGAGTGGTACCGTGCCTCAGTCTCTGTGAAATCCTACTGAGGCTTGCATGCAACCAAAGAAAACGCGGGCTTTCTCACCTTTGGATATGAGTCACAGACAAAGGATGGCATTGTGTGGCATTTATTCCACTAGTTCAAGGAACAGAGACCTGCCTCATAGAGCTAGAGATCCCTCTTCTCCTGGTGGTTCCTCTAAGTAGTTTATGCAGTTATCTGTAGCGCAAAATAGACCTAATTTTCAGTTTCATCATGCTAAAAAATGAATTATAGAAAATCATGATCTTTCATAAACGTTGCTTGTACAGTTTTTATGCTATTGAACAGTGAAGATATCAGAGCTGGAAAGTTAAAGTTGCATGTGAGCAACGTCTTATTTTAGCTTAGTGGTCCAGTTGGACAATGGTATGATCTAATTTTGGAGAAATATTATTTTAAATTTCTGAAACACAAAGGTATATCCAGAAGAGAATTCATAATAATCATGCATAATAAATGTGATATAGATATACATATGTAAAGACTTAAAGTAGCATTTAATAGATACTAATTCCAATCTAAAGCCCAGGTCCAATAGAAGTCCCACTGTGGATTTTTGTATTTAGGCAGTATGCCTATTCTTTCTGTCTTTTTATTTAACCAAAGGCAATAAGAATTTAATAATAATAAAAAAGAATCAGTGTGTATAAAGACATAGATAACTAATGTGACTTGATCAGCATATATCAGAGGCTAGTGCTTCTAGACAGTCTTGATATCTTGATTATTGGGCAAAAGCAGAAAAGAGAGAAAGATCATGATATGATGGCTATAACCTGGTTAAAATTTTTATAACTACTTTTGCCTGCTGAGAATTTTGTTGCACTTATTACTGCATAGAACCTAAGTACTGCTATACCACTGTGCATGTTGTTTACACTGAGCATTTAACAATAAATAAATAAATAAACAGATAAATAAATAAATTGGAAATATTTAATTCATTTTCTTAAATTGTTACTATTTTTCATGCTCTTTTACTTTGAGCCAGGTTGATTTTTTTTGCCATGTCCTCCAGAGCATGGGATAGAGAAGGAAAGGAAAATGGTAGCTAATAAATTTTTGAAGCCTCAAAAAATTACCTGCTGTAAAATAGCTTTCCTATACATAATAATGTCACTGCTTTATGGCCTGATGTTTCCTGACCTTCCATTATGAGAAGCTGAGGCTTCTTTTCAATGGCATGGAGCTCAAGTTTATAGCCTCATGTGATTGCAAGATATTGGCCCTTAAAGTTGTTACTTAAGGGGGTAGAGAGTTGCCTGTTCTCACCTTTGATATTAGTTGATGACATAGGAGGAGAAACAAGGGAAACATAATTTTGATACTGTCTGAAAAACATATACTTCAGAAATATATTTAAAAAATAAATATAAAATTTTGACTCTATAAGATGCAACATATCATTGACTACCAAGGTCTGTTCCCTTGTGTTGATTCATTACCATGATTCTGTGTGGGAATACAGTACTAGCTAGAGTAGAAATAATTTGGAAACAATCCTAAAGAATTTGTTCAAATATTCATTGAGCTAATACGGCTTTTAATGAAATAGAGTAAGAGAAGACCTTAACTGGGTAGGTTTGCAAAGTTGCACATATTCCCGTATCTAAGGTTACTCACAGATGAGATATTTTTAGTAAATCCAATCAGTGGTGCTCACAAATCAATGAGGTTAAAATGTCACTGTTCATTAGAAAAATATCAGTTTTCTGTTTTTGCGTTGTAAAACAATGAAATAATAATAATAATTTAAAAAAAGGAAAAATATACATTTGTAGCATTTGTAGGATGCATTTCTGAGTAATCATCTTTTTTTTTTTTTTCCCCAAAATAGTTTGGTAAAAAAGAGGGAATGTTCAATTTTGGATAGCTTTTTCTTTGATGCTTTTGAATGTATTTACCACCTGTGGTTATTAACCCTCAGCATTAATGAATTCAGGATTGCAAACACCTGCCACTGCTTCTACTTTAGTCCCTTACCAGACTCAAACTTTACATTGCTGGAAAAGGAATTTCATCTTTCACTGCAGAAATTATGCACGTATTTTGTTTGGTCAAATATATGGGAATCCCATAACCTTATTGGAATTCTACTTGGAGCTTGTAAACCTTGTATTTCTGTTCACCATTTTGGATAAAATGAATAAATATGAATTGAATAGGAAGGAAAGAAGTGTTAGAGACTTTAGCAATTTCCTTTACTGGGTAACTTATTTACAACTAGAAAATGTGTTTTGTACTCCTGAACCATATTAAGATGCAAGGACTTTACGTTTACCATAACTCCATAAGAATGAGCTGAATGACTTTTGAATACTCTCCACATGTTGGATTTCTAGAGCAAAGGTTTCCAAACTCAGTGACTGGATTGAATCTTTTCATATGGTTATTTAACTTGGAAATCCTTTTCTACTTAGTAAAATCTTGTGTATTATAAAGCTCCTGGAGCTGAACAGGCATTTTGTCTCCAGTAAATCATCATGAAAGATCACTATATTGAGTCTTAGAGATTTAGATACATTAGCATTCCAATAGGATTTTAAAGATCTTTCTTACTGGCAAAAACTGGATGCAACTTGACTTTATAATAGGAACTTTTCTACTTAGGATTTCCAAATGGAGTATCAGTGCTGACATGGGTAGAGTGACATGATAGTGTTTTAAAAACCTCTTACAATAACTAGATTTTCAGTGGTGGTAAGGAACCTGTATTCAAGTTTTTCTTGTAGGAAATCAGAATTACCTACTCTTCTTTTTGAAATACTGTAGAGGAATGAAAATTTTATAAAAGAATCCCTGAATACCTACGTTCAGTTATTTTAAGGAAGGAAATTTTAGCTGAACACAAAAATCAGTCCAGAAATGAAACAGTTGCTTAAAAAAATTCTTTTCCATGATTGCTGAAGACTGCATTGCTTTTTTTTTCTTTTTTTAAATTTTTTAAATCAAGTATGTTGATCTGGTATGATTAATTCCCTTAGCTTATATGAGTATTTTAGTATTTTCTGTATATCTTCACATTTATATCTTGTTATTATTCAGATGTAGATTTTGATGAATATGAAAAAGGAATCTTAATAAATACACAAAAAATGGATTAGATGGACAGACTATAAGCACAGGAGGTGGGATAACAGCAGGAGCAATAGTAGTTTTCAGATTAAAGCCTAACTGGAGAACAATTTCATGCAGGGAGAAAGAAAAGCAAAAAAAAAAAAAAAAAAAAAAAAAAAAATCACGGATACATAAGAATGGTGAGGGAGACAGACAGAAAATGTTATAAGACTATACTGATAAGAAATCAAAAACTTGTTTTAAGTGTTCTCCTAGCTCAAAACTACTCTAAAGTCTTTATATAAAGCAAAATACTGTTATATACTGCCCTGTTTGTTTTTCTTTTTTAATGTACTTTTTAAAATTTGCTGTCACAAGGGCAAGAGCAGCTGACTCTCAGAGTCATGGTAAATTGATTTTGTGTTGTACACTTAAAGGAGATTTCTAAAGTTTTGCTTTACTACAACTTGTTCTGAGAGATTTCCATTTTTATTGATTTTTATTTTTTTAGTTTTCTTTGAGATGCTTGAAGAAGAAACGACATCATTTTCATGAAGCAAAAAATTCTTAAGTTGCTCTGAAAGTAATGCTTCCTGCTTATTTCCATGGAAACTACAAAAAAGAGCACAATAGCATATTTTATAGAGCAAATTCTCAGTTATAGAACACTGTTTTTCGACACAGTCCCCAATCATTAGTTATGCATTTTTGCTACTGAAGAGCAAGAGCCTGCATTTCACACTTATAAAAATCTGCATAACAGTCCAGAACATGGCTCTTCCTTCACACTGCTGTCACTACTGCTGGAACTCATTACCTGTTTTCTCACTGTGCTCGCATCCACTGTTTGGTCTCCATAAACATTCGGAAAGCTTTGTTAAAAGTCAGTAGGTGCAATTTTTTCCACATGGAGGAATTCAGTGACACATCTTAGCTTTATGTGCGCTGCCATGTCAGACGCCAGTTTTTCAGACTGACACTCTGCTGCTATCTATCACATAGCAATAAAATATAATGGAACATTGGTGGGAAGGTTCAACCTCTACTGCCATATCACCATCATCCAACTCTGACATTGTGGTCAACATAATAAAATAGAAGGCATTATTTTCAGAGCAGTCCTCATATATTCCTGACTGTAATCCCTGTGAGCATTTTGATATTGTACACCAAATTTAAAGCAAACCAACCCCGAAATGAATAAATAAATAAAGTGCACCAGAAAAGAAGTACAATAATTATTGTGCGTGTGTGGTTTTCTAGAACTGTAACAGACCTGCTGCTTAAAAGGACATAACCCTTAACATAGGAGGTGAGTGCTGGAGGGCAGAGAGCTAATCATAGGATTAATGTAGATTTCATTTATAATCCATCTCGTGTTTGTATGCTTTTATCCACAGTTAGTTTGGAAACAGGACAAATCCCCTTTTAATTCTCATTATTAATGAAGATTTGCCCAAAGGCTTTACTGCATCTTGTGTGGAAGCCCTGCCCTTGGGAAACTCTTATACATGCCATTGCAGTTGGAGAACTTAAAAGGTCTTCCTCAGGGTCTTGCAGTGCCATGTCAAGTTCAAGCTATGTGCTGAGGGAGCACATTTGTTGATTCATCACATTACAATGCAGTCTGTTCTGCTGTGGATAGGACTATAGCTGACTGTGCTGGACACCGGTCTCATGCTGCCATCCACGATCTATGTCATGAAGTTATGCTGAACTGTACAAAGCTACTGAAAAATGTATAAATCTTGACCAAGCATACATGCGCTCAATCCTATTGGAATGTTTTCCATCCCTAGGCAGGATATCTAGGATAACTCTCAGCTTCTTTCTCCTCATTTTGGGATTTTGTTCATAGCTTGGTAGAGCCTGAACATGGAAGACAAGACGATATGTTTTGTGAATTAAATGAGGAAAGAAGTGGGTTATATATGCTATAATTGCACCAGAATTGATCACTGTAACTTTGTGCTTTCTTGGCCAGAGCGAAACAGCTGAAATATATATACATACATACAAACATATATATATATATACACACAGAAACATATATATATATTTTTTTTTTCCAAATGATAAACCAAATGAAAGCTAAGCTGAGAAGAACACAAAGTCTTTGACCATACTTTCTGGTTGGAAGCATCAGGTTCAAGCTGCTTCTACACCACTTCTACATTTCTTACTTCTCAGGAAGTACCTTTGAACACTTTTTTTTTTTTTTTTTTTTTTGTTAATGGATGGTTTTCTAGAGTGTACTTGTTTTCCTCTCTTCACTGAGTGTACAGATACTGAGGTCCTAGCTTGAAAGGCTGTCACCCGATCTAAGGTGCCTCAAATTTTAGTTTTGTGTAAAAAAGACAGCTAATATAAGCAGCACAACCTTTGCTTTCTGTTCTTGATTGACAGTCTCAGCACCTAATTATTTGTCTGAATCTTCTGTCTCTGAATCCTAACCAGTTCATCTTGAAAGCTAGGTTATAATCAAATGCTTTATTATCTTTGTTTCTGTTGATGTTCTATCAGATAATATGCTACTGGGAGCTAGTGCCTGACCAAAGTACAACACTGAAAAACAGACTGTATGCCCTTCCTTCCCTGTGGTTTGAGTAAGCATTGTGGAGTGTGCTGGCTGAGATACAAAAGGAAAGTGGAAGGAAAAGAACCCCAAATATTCATCCAATTAAAACGCAAATTATGAGGGAGAGAAATCTTACAAAGGTTTTGTTGATGAAATTACTTACTTCACTGCATGAAAATGAAAGAATCCCTAGACCCAAGCCCCTTTAATACCCCAAACAAGGCTCCTGCCACCATGAGAAGTCAATTATCTCCATAGCAACCAAAACAAATGGTGAATATTGCCTTAGCAGTTGCAAAGAATAAGAGGTGCATCTAAAATTAATTTATGTCTTGGGATCAGACACTTGAGATGAGAGAACTGGTCCATAAAGTGCCCCAGAGGAGCTAAAAAGGAAAACAAAATAAGTCCCTTGTTAAATTTTTGAGGGAATTGTACTTGAAATGCATAAATTTGCTTTCTGCCCTCTTTTTCTTCTAAAAGAAAAATATTGTCAACGTCTGTATTTACACAGATACTCCCTTAGCTCTTCCCTATAAATATAAGTCTTGACAAAGGTTTGGTGATAAGTACCTGAAACAGCAGTTACCTCTTAATCTCTCTTATTGTGCAGAAGGATCTATTCTTTATGCGTTAATTAATTTGAGATGAATGATTTTCAACCTATTTGCATCCTTACCTAAAAATGAAACACTAGAATTTTCTTTTATAGTGTACAAAGAAATAGGGATTAACATGCAGATTTGGAACTATGAGACAAACTCATGATATAGCTGTTAGCAAAATAAGTCAGAATAGTTCCCTAGAACTATATATAGAACATAATAGTTCACAAAAGTTGTGTGATTGATGCATAACAGAGGCAGCTAATCTACATATTTGTCTACTTACATCCAACATCATGGAATCATGGAATCATAGAATGACCTGGGTTGAAAAGGACCACATTGATCATCTAGTTTCAACCCCCCTGCTATGTGCAGGGTTGCCAGCCACCAGACCGGGCTGCCCAGAGCCACATCCAGCCTGGCCTTGAATGCCTCCAGGGATGGGGCATCCACAACCTCTCTGGAAAACCTGTTCCAGTGCATCACTGCCCTCTGAGTGAAGAACTTTCTTCTAATATCTAACCTAAACCTCCTCTGTCTCAGTTTTAAACTATTCGCCCTTGTCCTATCACTATCCACCCTCATAAACAGCCATTTCTCCTGCTATATATGCGCTCCATTCACCTCAGAATTCTTTTCTGGGCAGCTGCTATAAAAACAATTGTGTTGTATGTGTCTGATTGTATGAGCATGTTTTGGTTCACGTTACTAGACATATGAAATAGTGCTACTATCAGGAATGTCCTATATCACCTGCATTTAGGAAGGACTAACTGAAACAGGATCACCTATATATGCCCTTAGTATAGTATACCCTAACCATCTGTAGTAGGCCACAGCAATCCTACTTATAGTTTAAGCATCTGTAGCTGGCCACAGATTTACCCAAATTACTAGGTAAGGTGAGCCTTTGATGCATTAGGGAATTTCCTGTGTTCTTATACTAAGTGTAAATAATGAACAGATTTTCATAATAGTTCAAACTTGGCATCTCATCCTACAATACTGGGATAGGTAAATTTTCTAAAAGCTTTTTCTCAGATAGACTTACTAGACTGTATTCTGAATCTTTTGAAAATCTGGACCTTTATCTGTTTTTTTTTTTTTTTTTTTTTTAATTATAGATTTTACTTTTTTCTGTACTATAGAAGTGAAATTTAGTTAGAAAGTACTGTTTCTTCATTCCCTGATAAGCTCTGAAAATGTGGCTAGTATCAGCAAAGTGATAAAAAAGACTGAGCCATTAGTAAGACATGGCAAAAAGAGTCTGAAAAATTGCAGGGGAAGCCTACAATTGCTATTATTTAAATTCAGTAATGCTTTCTATGCAATTCAGCATTTGCTATAAGCTACAATTTTTCTATATTCCAGTACAAAAGAAACACTAGTGGAGAATTTTTATCCATCTACTTTCCACAGCTGATCACATTCTCTCAAATATTAAAGAATAAGAAAGTTAAAGAGGATTTCCTGTCATTTGAATATTATTACCAATTGTTAAATGACAAAAAGACGTTGCATTGAGCTTTAAGATGTCCCCAAAGAGAAAAGTCTGCAGTAAGTTCTTTAAGAGAAAAACACCATATTATAAATATTTTGATAACGTGATCTGCTCAGAAACTTGTTCTTTTTCCTGAATGTTCAGGTGAATTTGAGCGTTGGCTCAGATGATTAATAACACAGTACAGTTTCAGTGCCCAGAAATATTTCTTAGCATATGCTTATCCCCATGGGAAAAATCCCATTCCTGTATGGGAATTCTTGTCTTTTTTACATTCATTACTGAAGTATAAGGGACCAGTTAGGACTGGCTGCCTACATTTTAGATGGCTGCATAGAGGTGATCTGAATATTGTTCCTACAGATACTTACTGTGTTTAAAATATTTTATAAGGATGGGGATTCACACAAGATCTCAAAAGGGAGAAGAAAAATTCTTTAGATTAACTGATATAAAACCCTATTACTGTATATATATATATGCCTTATTCCTATTTCTAGACAACCAGAAAGTCTAGAAAACAGTCAAAGCATATGTAGTAAGAAAATATAAATAAAGGAAAATTTTTATATGATACTTTTATTTAGCGATTTTTTAGTTCACAATAGTAACTGTAGTGTTAATATTATTTAAGTAATTCAGGAAGCATGGATACTTAAATAGTCAGACTTTGAAAAAAACTTTTGGATTTAGAACCTTAAATTTTTTAGAAGTTTTTGGTAAGAAATCATCCCCTGCACGAATAACGTATCTGGTCATTTTTGTTATATTACAGTACTGCTGTTTATTGGGGTCTAATAAATATTGAAAATATTTGAATATGAAATAAAAAACAGTGAAAGGAAAATTCAAAATTGTGAATAAAGGAACTATTCAGAACGTGGAGCGAGGCTTTGTGTTAAGAAGGGGTTAAAACTAGAAGATATAACAAAACATAATAAACAGAAGAGGAAAATCAGGGATCTTGCACAGAATTAATGTATTTCATAAAAAGACAAATGAACAAATGGAATAAATTATCAGTAAAGTCAATTGCAATAAAGACTATAAATAAAATATGAAATATAAAGTATAAATGAGGTTGGAAGACTTAGATTTATTTCCTGAGTTAGAGGAATGTGAATGATCATAGAAGAAAAGTGGGAAGGTGAAACTAATATATTAAAAATTAAAGGTTGCAATTGTGTTCAATAAGTTATTCTTCATACTTCATTGAAGTAATCATTAAAGATAATTTATACTGTGTAATTAACAAGCAGTAGTCAGTGTTTTTATCTTTATTATTATTTGTAATTTTGGAAAAACAGATGATAAAATGGAAAATGGTCAAGAAAGGCAGCAGCACAAATGAGTATTATGTACAAGTAAAGCACCTGATACTTTACACGGAGGGGTTAGAATGTAAATATTTAAAGAGTATAGATGAATGTGAGGACTCCTAACATAAGATAAAACAGGAATAATAAATACTCTCTGAGTTTGAAAGGTCAAAAGTCTCTCAGACACCGATTAAATTTTCATGGTGTTTTCTCTAGAAATATGACTGTGTTCCCCTAACAGAAACATGACTTCAATTAATTTGTGTTCTTAGCAGAGGGAAAGAAATACAGAACAGGGTTTTTATTGTTTTTCAATAAAAATAAGTATACTAAAAATCTTCAATATATTATAAACAATTTCTATAACTTAATGACTTCAATTTTTTTTTTCCTCAATTCTTCTTGCACATTTGTAGCTCAACCATTAAGAGTGAAAAGTTGTTGTGGAATATCTATAAATGCTCATTAGGTAGCCACATTATTATTATTATATGTATATGTATTTTTTTTTTTTTTTTCAGTTAAAGAAAGCAGCTAAATTATTTAAGTATACATATTCAGTATCTTTCCTAAAAGGAGGAATCAGGGACCTACCCCTGAAATAACCTGGCTTTAGTGCGACTCTAACTGTGTATGAAGATACTTCTGTTCTGAATCCTGGTAGTGTTAGTGCCTTGGGCGATGTGTTACAGAAGACAAAGAATTTCACTTTTGCAGTTGGTGCCACAATACTAAGACATCAAGAACACTAACCTCAGCCAAATCTTTTAATGCTGATGTTCTTTAGCTCAGTGTTTTGACAATGGCTTTCTCAAGGGCATCTCCCTTTTAATGTTAATTTATTTGCAGTCTTTTATCTCCATAGGAAGAATCAATGCTATTTAATACTCAGATCTCCTGGAGGAGAAACAGTAGATGCTGGGTTACTTACAGTCCAAAATGAAATTCAAATCAGCATAGCACTGAAATATACAAAGACTCTGAATGTATTTATACCTCCCTCCAACTTGTAGCCTACAGCACCATGGGTACTTTTCTGTGACCACCTTTTACTCAACAGAGAGGCATGTAACAGTCCAATCTCTTGCTTGCTCTCATGTACTCCTGTATTTATCACTCGTGCCACCCTTCTAGCCTGACAGAAGAAGCATCAAGGCAGTTGAGAGTATTCTCTCTTATAAATTTGAGTGCCTGCTCAAATAGACCGCTTAGACTAACTCACAGAGAAGAGACCTAAAATGAGATTTCTTTGCCTTAGCAAATACTTGAAATACTGGAAATACTTGAACTACAAAGGCTTTTCAGACCAGAAAAATTTAATTTAATTTAATTTGTTTCCTAAATTTAAAATAAAAATAAGCAGAACACATTTACATCAAGAAAGATTGTGGTACAAGCAAGACTAGAATGACATTAAAAATTCACAGCCTTTATAGTGTGTATTGTAACTCCTCCATGGAGTACACAGAAATTCGACTTTAATAGAACGTAATATTAGAATATTGCTATCATATAAAATTAAAATAGAAAATCATTTAGGAAGTCCAGTAGATGCCACTAAAATTGGAATCTAAAATGAGGCTTAATTGATAATTATGAGTACTATTTTATTTTACATATATGAAGACAAAATAGGAAATGAGAAACTCGATCAGCAGTTCTGTTGTGTACAAGAAAACACAGATAGTTTCACACAGCTAACAATTGGCCATTGAACATAGCAGGCAAATAGAACTGTAGAAGAATATTCATGTTTTTCAAGTTTTTTTTTACTTTACAAATTAGCTGTTTTTTCCTAACTGTATGTTTCACAGACCTCACTTTTCAAATTATGAAGAAGTCTTACTGCATTCTATATACTAGAACATGTACCTTGGAGAGGCTAGAGTTGTTTAAACAGTTTAAATACTTCCTTGATATAACTTCACAGCAAAGTGTGATTCTAAATTTTGAGTTAAATGCCTAAACACAGGCATCTAGTGCCATCTGAGGTATACAAAGGTATACATCTGAGGTGCCATCGTAGGTATACAAAACATACGGATATCACATGCAAGTCATTTGCTGTTTCATGGAGTTATTCACAAATGAGGAAGGATACTCCACAAAGCTACACGATGCTGTAAGATTTTGTTGACACAGTCTTGTTGCAGATATCTAAAATACACGAGTTCAGATTTGAACTGTAAATGTCTACAATTAAACTATCTCCGTTTGGATGTGGAGTAAAGGTCTCAAAGGCTCCCGTGACTGTGTTAATGTGTTCTGCATTGCCTACAATAAGAGTTTTGGCAACTGTCTCCACAGTTGTTTCCTAGTATAAAAAAGGGGAAGGGAAATATGCAATTATGGCAAGAGGAAATTCTGATTATTTTAGAGGTCTTAGGATAAGATGAAACAGACTGCTAATTTCCTATTTCCATGCACTGCCTGTAAAAGGAAATCTAGCAGACTAGATGCAAATGCTTACATCTTATCACTTGTTGCTAACACAAAAGTCCAACAGAATTTGGTGTAAGGAAAGTCTGTTTGCAGATTCTTGTCTCTGTGTTTATCTCCTTAGAATGGCCATTCTTGATGCAAAACCTTTGTTTTGTTCCTGAACAGGAAACCAATCAAGATCTATATAATCATTATGAATATATTTACATTATTTGAAGGTTGTGTTATAGCAGAATCTATATTCTCTATGCTAATAGCACTCTTGTCATGCTCACTAATCCTTTGTTTCAGTGTCCCAGAATTCTTAACTATGCAAATCAATTCACTGGGGCATTTTAACATGTAAATCACAATCTGCCTCACAAGTGAGGAATTGGTGGATTGAAAATTCCTTGTCTATTGGGAAGTAATGAATGATACTTATTTAACATATACTACTACTTTAGGTATATCTCCCATACTTAGTGGCAAAGATATTCTGAGTCTGATACTGCATTCACAGTTTTAGGAATACAAAAGAGAAGAAGCAAAAATCTGTGATAAATGTATTTATCTTCCTCTTTTATATCAAAAGTAGTAATCCTGATAAAATATTCAGTGGTCTAGGATATTGGCTGAGAGTGTAATATTGCTCTTTTACTATGGAGTGAATGTTAACTCCTGTGGGAAAGGATTACTACATATTTGTAACTGGATGCAAGACGTTTCACAGTAGAAAAGAAGGAATATAAAATTTGTCAAGTCAAAAAAGAACTGATCACACAAATTAAAATGTACTATCTATGAAAACAGATGTGTTAAAAGAGTTGGACAAGCTAAAGAGGAAAAAAAAAAGTAGTTATAGGAATACTTGTAAAGTTTAAACACAGAAATTATTTGTTCTGAACAATATGCATATTATGCATTCTATAAAAGGAATTAGCAAAATTGTATCACCCAGTTTTTTTTTAATTTAATTTAATTTTATTTTTTTTGTGAAAATTTGACCAGACTATATGATAAGGTGATGGTTTACAAAAGTCTTAAATGTGTCAATGTAGTATTTGTAGAATGTAGAATTAATGTGCTATTATGGAAAGGACAAATTGCATTATTTACCATGAAATTAGAGGACTTATTTTGGTTTAGTTTAAACTGAAAAATATGAAATTTAACCTAAAGAAACACAAGATAAAATAGTAGCATTCTGCAAAAGTTTTTCTAACTATGTTTGCAGCGTGTTCTATTGATTCCTTCATGCAACTTGTTTTACACTTATGAATGCAAATCATAAAATCATATCATTATAGAATTACAGATGGTTTAGGTTGGGAGGGACCATAAAAACCCTCTAGTTTCAACTCTGCCATAGACTGGGATATCTTTCACTAGATCAAGCTGCTGAAAGCTCCGTCCAATCTGGCCTTGAATTTTTGCCCACAATTTTTCTGGGCAGCCTGTGCCAGTGCCTCACCATTCTCACAGTGAATAATTTCTTCCTTATATTTAACCTAAATCTGCTCTCTTTTGGTTCAAATCTATTACTTCTTGTCCTGTCATTACATGTCCTTGTAAAATGTCCCTCTCGTGCTTTCTTTTAGCTTATTCCTTCAGGTGCTGATCGTCTGTAATGAGGTCTCCACAGACAGAGCCTTCTCTTCTTCAGGCTGAACAGCTCAGCCTATTCTTATAAGAGTGATGCTCCACTCCTCTTCATGGCCATCCTCTAGATGCACGTGTCCTTATACTCCAGGGCTGACTGTGGTACTCCAGGTGGGATCTCACAAGAGCAGAGTAGAGGATTTAATTTCTACAATCACAGAAATGATTTGCTGAATTCTTTACATGCATACACATAGTGAAGACATCTGTGATTCTACTACTTGTCTATTCAGATGTCATGCTTTCCTTAAAGGCAAAAAAAAAAAAAAAAAAAAAAAAAGAAAAAAAAGGTGCAGTGCTGTTTAGGAAATAAGAAAAAAAAAAGTTATGTTTGTCAAACCAGAAAAAGGAAAAATATATAACAATTTCTGAGGAACAAAGCAGCTGAGAAGGAAACTAAGTCCAAGCAAAACTAAAATCTTAAACAACTTTAGTTGTAAGTAAGCACATGTATAAACCCTTTTCCTCTCTCCCTCACCATGTCCTCCTCCTTGATCATGAAAGTACACTGATATATGAATATAGTCCCCCTTATTTGTTATTGTTATGGAAGCAAAAAAACAATATTTGACTTTTCAGGCTCTCCAGGTTAAGAAAACAACCTAAAGTTATGCAGAAATCTTTCAAAAGGTGGGAGTCTGTTCATTGGATTTAGGCATAGAACATAAAGGACTACACCCAAGCTAGTAAACTTAAACTCCCTTTATGAAGAGCAATAGACTTTTGTAGGGTATGAATCACGTCTTTCTACAAGTGATCAAAGGATTTGTGCCTTCTTTCAAATGCTGATTTTTCTTCTTTGACTAAAAAAGTAATTTCAGATGAGTGATTCAGCTTTAGTAGTCTATACTATAGATGTCTAAAATGGGGTGAAAAGTATATTGCCTCAAATTATTTTAATGAAAATATGAAATTACTCATCTGAAAAATACATGTATAGTGTTTCAACTGCAATATCATCATACAAATGTTATACAAGAATATCACAGTATACATAGCATCTTTCCTTAAAACTAAAACTATAGTGTATTTTAAAAATGCACTTTAAAATAATAAATTACTATGTTGTTTGGGTGATTACATTAATCATTTTGTAAAGTCTTCCTTCGTACAAAGACTCTTTTCACATTTGGATGAAGACCAAAGGTAGAATTGACGTGTATGTATACTGCAGTTCTTCTTTTCTGAAATTGGTTGAAGTTGTGCATACAGTTGGCTGAGCATCCCTATATCCCTCTCACTTTACACATGCTTGACCTCTTACTTCCTCCTTTTTAGAAGGCAAGAGGACAAGCATGTTTAAAGTGAAAGGGATATAGGGATGCTCAGCCTAAATAAGCAAACAAACAAACAAACAAATAAATAAAAATTCACCATGTAGCAGCTTTATCTAGACAAATAGGAGCAAATAATCTTCAAAGAACATTTTCTTCTTTGGTATACTGCTGACAATGTTGAGACTCATCTTCACTAACCACAGGTGTCACAGTTACAAGTTTCTGTAGATCAAGCTACTTTCTGTAACATTCCTTTGTTATCAGTGATGAGAAACAGATTTCTCAAGACAGGATTAACATTAAATATTAATTTTCTGATGAGTGAATCATTCCTGAAAATCACTTGTTTTCTTAGAAAGAAACTCCATTATGCCAGTCTCAGTCTCAATTATAAGGTAAGTCTACACTGCTTAGGAAAACTTAGCCAAGAAATAAAAGTTTGAGCAGCCAGTCCACTTTGTTGCTCTTTCACTTCTTGGCTCTATTTTGGACTCTTTCAACTGGTTTTCTTTCTTGAGTGTGGTAGTTATCTTTACATTATTGACAGGAAGCCAAGCAGCATCAATTAGTCACGGGGATCAGATCACAGTTTCTCGCTTTGACATTTCTGTAAATGTTTGCATTATAGACATCCACGTTTGTTTAAACAAATCTTATCTGAAGACTTTCATTGTATGTATACTATATTTGATAACTGGATGGAATAATAATTGCTCAGCTTTCCAAAGAAGGAAAAAATAAATCAGTTCACTTAGTCCACTCTGCGGGAGACAAAGAAGTCATAACCTTAATTCTTACACTATAGTTGGCAACACTTACTTTGTAGATGGAGCCCAACTTAAAATACTACATTCATTATGAAATAGACCTTTTCTCCCCTTAGTAATTGCAGGCATGGGGAAATAAGCAAGCAAACAAACAAAAAACAGAAAGCAAAGAAAGATTGTAGTAAAGCAGAATACATTTGCTGGTGTGAAGTGGTGGTTTGTACAATGTGTGACTAGAAAATAATCTGGAAAAATGTTAGAGCACAAATAAATTCACAGTTGCCAAGTTTTGTCTGTTTCTGGCATGACATTTTACCATGTTTTTCACATCCCTGTTTGTGTACAGCTGAAATTAGAAAATTGAATGCATAGTGTTTTCAAACAAACCTATTCAAATAAACCTTCAAATAAAAGACTAAATATAATCCTATGGACATATAAACTTTGGCGATACAGTAGTTTGAAATATTTGAGAACTGCTAGCTGCAGGTAATAATCTTAAATATGCTGTAATATTTAACATACTATCCAGCTCTTGTGACATATTTTAATTATTTCATTGAGCATTACTCCTTTGATGTCAGTTCTGTTTTGCTAGATATTGCTTAAGAAGATAATAAAAATATGTTTTCTCCCCTTTTCCCTAGTATTCACGTCAGAGTCATAATATTAGTTTTAGTAAACCACTGTTTTTCTACAGTGATTTCACTTCTCCTGTAAGACAAAGCTCTGCAAGATTTGTCAATCCCTCTAGGAATGATTTTTTTGCCATCCATTAAACTTCTTTAGAGTTAGCTTTGATCAAGATATTCATTTCATTTTAAGCTCATCATGGCTTGTCTGAAAAAGTGTTTACGTACATTTTGAATTTCCATTCAGAATTGTTCACATTCCTAAGTCTCCAAAATGAGAATGAAAAGTACAAAAGTAGTGAATTACAGTTCCATAAATTACTAGTTATAGTTGCCTGCAGAGCAACTAGAGCAAACTGGAAGTGCTATGGCTTTTAAAACTGTTTAAAGGATCATATGTAAGTCAATTGTAGCACATGAAATTAAAAAAAACTATACTTGTGGTCTTTAAATATTTTTGATGTTTTTAATAATAAATTTCAGTTTCAGTGATCTGATGGGAGTTGTTTTTGTTTTTTTTTCTCTCTGTGTGTGTTTTTTTTTTCTTCTTTTTCTTGTGTTGAAGGTTTAGAAAACATAAGGTCAATAAGGGACTTGTTCTGACTCTACGCGCCTTCATTTCTGCTGATATTAGCAGTACTGAGACTTCTGCCCTTTATAGAAAACAGAGTTGTTTTTTTTTTTTTTTTTTTTTTTTTTTTCTAAGATCACAATATAAAGTGCATACAGTTTTTGAGACTGTTTCTCATATTTACATCTTTTTAAAAGAGTATGCTGCTTACTCTCCGAAAGACATAGGGCACAGAAAATGCCATCACAATAAATATATGTCAGAGTATATTCGCAGCATCTTTCTGAGACACAGTCCAGTTATTTTTATCTTCTCTTCAGATTCATTCTGTTTGTGCGTGCTTATATATATCTGGGAGTTGTTAAGGGGAAGTAGTGTGTACAAAGTGGAGTGTGCTTTTATTGTCAAAACTTTGATACCCATTCATCAGCCATAAAGCTCCTATTGCCTCTGTTTTTATTTTCTTGGGCATCTAAAAATCTGTCTACAATGAGAGTATATATATTTATGCATACTTACTTACATATGTATATTTTTGTAAGAGGAATATTTTGCCTGGGCAGGCCAGAGAACACTTGCTTGCTACAAGAAAATATCTCTGTACTTCTTTGCTGCCAGCATGGAATTAGAGTGTATATTTATAAAAATGAGGTCCTTTCTATTTATATTTCCCAGCTCTCAAATGATTCATTAATAGTATCACCTTATGTAGCTTGGCACAACCATACCTAAACGTGTGAGCAAAGTGCTATTGCACCAATAAAAACAGCAAAAGTGTTGTTCATTATACTTTAACAAATGAGGAATTTAAAATCCATCAGATTGTCATGTGTGAGACAATAACGTGATTTACATATTAAAATGCCCCTGTGGGTGGATTACCATAGAAAAGATCATTACGTAGTAGAGCTGTTTTCTCCCTTCCTCAATATCTCTTTTTAAATTATCTTAGAGAAACAAGAGAAGTGAAAACTGTCTTGATTATATAACCCATTTCATTTCTCTTGTCTTTAAAAATCAGAGAAGTTGAAGTTCCCAATACTAATAATAATTAAAACCACAACAACAAAAACATCTTAAGAAACGTGAGAAAAAATACATGACAGCCTGAGGAAACGGTTATAAAGAGAGAAGGGAAATGGTGGAGCAGAGGGTGAGAGAGGGATAAACTGAGTCTAACAGTATGTAAGGTGAGCTTGCATAAGCAGAATAGGCCTTAAGAAATTTGTCAGAAAAAAAACAACAGACTTGGCTGTTTCAAGACCAAATCCTGATACACAGACAACAAGCAAGAACTGATTTATCCTGCAAATATCTTTAATTCTACGAATATACTTTTCTCTGAAAATACATCATCAGCACACTAATAGCATGCTTGCATGGTTGGACAAACGAGGAATACAGCATACACAAGATAATGATAGAAAGAGGAGCCCTGGTTATTACTCCCTCACTCACCTAGGATTTGGTACTTTTTATTTTCATTTTTGCATGATGGATTAATACTAACACTGAAAGTTGCTGGAATTAGAATTTGCAGGTGGAAACATACTCACATGCAAGAATACATGCATGCAAATTTACACCATGGTAAAAAAGTAGGTGTCCTTACATAGAAAATCTCTTATATAGAAACAGAGAACAATTTGAAAATTAGGTTATGAACTTGCCCTCCATGCATTGTTTAGCATTTTGTGGCAAAAATGCACACACTGGTGATTTTTGATTCTCAGCATGAGCAGCAGTATCTTTTTCCCCAAACTCTCTGTATTGCTTTTCCCATGATTTAAGTCTGCTTCCTAAAATGAAACAATGCAATAGGGGTTAATATCACAGGATCAGCTTGAACAGTTCCCTAAACTGTAGCTTGTGGACTGCCTATGATTTGCAAAACTAGTGCTTTATCTATGTAGATTGTGGCTGATTACTTAGTCCAGCCCTTTTATTTTTCTTCTCTCTTTATGAGTCATACTAAAAAAAGATCAATTAAAAAAAAATCTGAGATTTCCTAGCATTTTGTTTTCATGCAAATAATTGCTACATCTAAAATCATTAATTAGAGGTTAGGGTTCAGTGTGAACAGTGCATAGTCTAAGAGAGAGATTCTGTGTTTAAATGTTGCCTGTGAAGAAGTTTCTGGAAGCCTTATCTTCTCAAAATGAAACTGGAGTTGACAAAATGTCTCTGTGAAGACTGTCACAAATTCCTAAAGCCTCAAACTGCTGATTTAGATGTTTTTGTGAGATTGTTTATTCTTGAGGCAAGTTTAATAAAATAATTCTGTTTTTCTATAATCAATCTTTATGACTGTATATTTGCTCTGATTCAAAGCCTATTAAAGTCAATTAGAGTGACTGTGCAAATGAAGTGATGTAATGATAATGTAAGAGTCATTGTGCTGTGACTTACATTAAGCTTCACGCCAACTTCTTGTAGCTCAGATATTTCCATAAAGCTCAGCAGATTTGTATTGACCAAGTGATCATTCAATTAATAAAAATGTCATACTCTATCTGTTGATAAAGCTCCGTGTAAAATGGTTTCTCAGATTTCAGATGTTATTGCATTTCTTTGTCTCTAAATTTTCCTGGATTGTTAGTAGTGTTGACATTCACTGACGTGCTATATCATAAAAATTATACAGAACATATAGAATGCTTATTAATACTATACTGAAGACATAAGTTATGACTAAATCTTAATTTATTGAATTTTTTTTAGCACATTTAATCTCTTTCTGCCCAATGGATGCTTAGGAGGGAAAGTTGTTTCTTGATTCTCATTTTGAAAAAAAAAGTATGAAATTCACTTAAATTGGCTGTTCCTATGATTTCTTGTTTTGTTTTTGATTTGAAATCTGATATTTTCTCTTGGGAGAAATCATGATAAATGTGTGGATGGAGAGAGGAGAAAATAGGAGAAAATAAGAAGAAAGCGGATTATGAATATATACCAATTTGCAAAGTCTCTTCTGCTGTTACTGTGCCAGGGTCCGTAAGTTTTACAAAATGCTTGCACTTTTTATTAACATTTATTTATTTGTCTATTTATTTTTGTCAGTCTGTAGTGGACAAATCTTCAGCAAATGGGTTCAGCATCTATTTTAGCACACAATCTGTAACAAAGTGCACAGGAATAGAAGAATGGCAGTCTAACAGAAGAAAGGTAGACAGTGCTAGAAAGAAGGTTAGGTTTCAGTTTTGTTTCAGAAGACATATTGAAAAAGAAACTTTCATTTCTTTGTTTCTCTTCCTTGTTCTAAGCGGAACATCTTTATGTCTTTCGTGAATCAGAGATGGGGAAAAAGGAAGACAATGACAGAGTTATTTTGAACTGGTAATATCGATTAAAGTTCCTTCCAAGATAAGAGTAAGGAGTAAGCTGCTAAAAAAAATTATTTTAGAAATGCTCTATTAAACACCTACCAAACTTACCTCTTCAGAGCCATCCATCAGATCAATACTGCAGAAGTGTCAGTGTGCTCAACTGCTCCACTGTAACAGCACTGTGGTCTAATTGCTCTAGTAGTCCTGTAACCTTATGCAGGCATGTGTGTGTATAGTCAGCTGTCCTAATTAAGTCAGTTCCTCTCATTTTGAATCTTTGACCCAATTTCTGTATTTTCTTTCAACAAAAATTTTAGGCCTGTGACTTAATTTTCAGAAGTGGATGTTATTGTCATAATCATGTTTTGCTGAAAAGAATGGAGTTTTTACTGACTCCAATGACAGTAAAGCTAGGCGCAAACAATATACTGAAGTAAACTTCAGAACTTTGTATCTTCAAGTTTTTCTGCACTACTTTAACTAAGCTGCTTGAGACTTCTATTTTTACTATCTTTAGAAAGAAAATCTAAAGAAAAGACAAAGATTTCAACAAAAACTTTGGGCAGGCAAATGTTAAATATTTGGTCTGAGCTAGAAGACACACTCTGTAACCAAAACAATTTATTTCCAGAATGTCTTCTCCAAGGTTTAGGTTAGGTATTCTGAATGTTAATGATGAAATTCACCTCTTTAAAAACACTTGTTCCTTTTCTTTCACTCTAAAATATAATTTAAATTTGATGCTTAATTACTAGATAGTTGCAACTAGGCAATAAATCTCGATCCTCAGGAAAAAATTTTACTCTTATCCACCATAAAGTATTGCAGAAGCTAAGGTCTCTTTCATAATTTCTCATTTGGGAGATTTTCTCCCAGTGCTATAATTTGTGCAGGAAAAATTTCTTCAAATTTATCAACCAGAGGTAGGATGCTAAGAAGCACCTCACAGCACCTTAGAGTCCTATTACTTTTCAATAGAAATTGTGAGTTTCAGTCTCTGCAGATACTTTTTAAAATAAATTGCATTCAAGGTATTCTCAGGTACCACTGAACGTACTGTAAAAAAATTATGTGTAACAAGACAGGAAGATGAATATTGCTTTCAGTAGTAAACCTGAAATCAAACTAGGTGAGATAGAATATCTGCTATCAGAGTTTGTGCTGTTCTGATGAATGACCATCTTCTGCTTGCTTAGTATTAGTATTACCAGTATGTTGATGCTAAGGGATCTCTCATTCACTCCTCCAGTGAGCAATCTGTCTGAGCATGAGTGATAGGGACACAGTGCACATTATAATATTATTTAAATTTGTCTGTTGTCAAGAAAATAACATGAGAACAAGGGCACAACAAAAGTGGGACAAAGCTCCAAAAGTTAAAGCAGATTTTTTAATATATATAATATTTTAAATTAAAGCTAATTATTGTATAATGCCAAAGGCGTTCTCTTCAGGAACACAATAAATTATTTTCTTACTCTCTCATTAATTCACTCTTACTTTTGTGATATTTCCACTAATGTCAGTGTAACTCCAATTTAACTGACTAAAAAAGACACTGACCTATACCACCTCACGAGGAGTTTATTTGCAAATTTCTTCAAAATTTACTATTTACTACTGAAGTACTTGTGGATGCAATAGTATATGTGGCTGCAATTAGAACATCTTAGAAAGTGACTGTTACCATCTGTCTGCCAGGTAAAGCTTTTATTTTTTATATTTTTATATAAAATATAAAATATTTTTTTTATTTTATATGTGGGAGAAGTTAATCACACATATCACTACCTTCCGATTTCTTCCTTTAGGAGTAGTGGGTCTCCTGCAGGAGTAAAGAAGGGAGAAAATATACCTCTAAAAATTCTGATTGATCTTTATCTGTAAGTTGAGTGAAACAATAGCTCTAACTTTCCACTTCTTCAGCATGAAAACCAAGCAGAGTTTACCCACATAAAATATTGGCCATGTGTGGAAAATATGTAACTATTAAATCAGAATGCTGTAATACCAGAAGAGAGAAGTAGAAAAAAAAAAGAGAAGAAAACATATATACCTAAAAATATCTCCCTTGAGTTCATATATTTTTAAACATCACACTTAGTAATAAAACAAGGATTTTCATTTTACTTGTCTCCTAATCACCTATCAGAATCACCTCCCAGAGGCTTTTGTGTTGACATTCAAAGACTTCATAGGCTGCTAAAGCTTCATTTAGTTCTATAGAAGGCAGGAATTATGAGCTTTATGAGCCAAGATTTTGCTGGTACCAACTGGGGCTAGCTGTACTATTTGAGATATTTGTAATAAAATTTTACTCACCTGCAGGTACAGTTGAACCACATGTTTCCATACTTCTGTTCTTATTGCTGTGTGTGATCCATAGTGCATCTTCTTTTTGTTTTGTTGTTGGCATGAGTATTGCTTGCCCAAGAAGAATCCTCAATATTTTAGAGCAGAATAATATCTATTTTATCTCAGTATTTCTTTCAAATTGAATTCTGGACTTATGCATGACATTAAAAAAAATAAAAAATATCAATTTATTTCAGTGAATCAAATAAATGAAATACACTAATTCATATTCAACTCGAATAATAACAAGTGAGAATTTTCCACACCTCAGACTTCTCTTAATTTGTGTTTGAGGGCAGCTTTCACAACAACATTTTAGAAGATACACTGCTGAAATGTCAGAGTAATTTCATTTCACTTGAAGTCTAGAACTACTTTACAAGAAAAAAATGCAGAAGTGTTCTTTTTCTTAATGATTTGTCACACTGTAATTAAAATCAAAGTCCTGCTTGGATTTTACAGATTGAACCACTGTTACCATTGAAATCTAGTTTTAATTTACCAAAATTTCTCCCAAACTGTGTTGGGTTGGATGATAGGATGTAGTTTGTGACAGCTCTATTAAATATTTTGTGAAGGTTACAAGAAAATCTATACAGATATGTTATTGCACATTATTTTTACTCTTAGGCTTTCTAGTGATAGATTAAATGACAATGACTCACATGTATAAGCATATTTTCAACTAGGAAGATTAAAAATGCATTCTGTGAAATGAGCAGATGAAATAGCTTGACAAACTGTAGACACGTGGTAAACTCAGTAAATTCTTATAAATACACAGCACTGTTTAAAAAAATGCGTAGTGGAGAATAGTGAAGACTGTAGTTTCTAACTGCAAAATGATTACAGGAAATTGAATGTAATTACTCACATTGGAATTTTCTGTTCCCTTGCATCCAGATTCCTATACAACTTTTTGTATAGGAATTGTAGTGTACCCAATATATCCAATATATCCAAAACGTTAATTGATGTGACAAGCATTTGAAACATCTTGTTCTGTTTTCCTTCCTTTAAGAGGAAAATTATCTGAAGGTATTTTATGTAGAAAGGTGTATCTACTTGTAAATTTCATGTATGAGATACCAGGGAAATTTTTGGTTGAAAGTGAGATCAAACAAACATTGAATGTGAAACGGAAGCTGTTGAATTCAATGTATTGGCCTTAGTCTCTGGGATTTTCTTACACAGTTTGAGAGGCAGCTTCATCCAGAAATATTATCTTCCAGAGTAAAAATGCTGGTCTTTATTTTTATTATCATTATCTGGTGGGGAGGAATGAATTATTTTTAAGTACTTCTGCCTTCTTTATAGTAGTATAATTGTTTCACTGTACAATAATGTAATAAACTTCACTAGTATTTACTACATAGAAATATAAACTATGGATAATCTACTAACAGGGGTTAGTAGAATTTAATAATGATATCAATTTTTCTGAATAACAGAATAACAATAAAAAACTGCCTACTACTGTATTTTTTTATTTTAATATTCATTTTATTACACCTATCACACATTCAAGAGTTTTTGTGGAGAATTCAATATTCGTCTGTTTGGAGATCTACTGCTTTTCTGATGAACTGAAAAGCAACATTATGTTTATAAAATGATTAATAGTAATAATTTCCTTGGTGTATGTGGGCAGCAGATATTTTAATTTCTTTATCTTCAATCCATATTTAAATATTTGTGAATCCAGACTCTTATCAGAAAATATGAGCTTAATTATTACCTTTTCTTCATAACATGGTAATTTGAGAAACCGCTGAGGAAGCACTGGAAAAGAAAATAAGAAAATGGAGAGATGTTTGGGAGAGATATCAGACAGATCTTGAGAGAAAAAGTCTCAATAAATAGATTTTATAAGATTAAACAGAGAAATGTGAGAAGGCGGCGACTTCATTAATCTTCTGTGTTTTTCTCTCTTTACTGATTGAGCACTAAAACAGAAATAATGCAACTGGTTTGAGATCAGCAATTGTGTTGTGAATGGAAATCTGAGAAAACAGATCAGAGAGCACCAGAGTGTTAAAGGGGAAAAGATACAGATTCTTCGATTCTTCCTTAGCTTAGTCTTTCAAACCATTTCAGTCTACTATGATTGTTCTTGAAGGCATAAGAGAAGAAGGATTTCCAGCCTCATAAATCATATAAGGGTCAGCTATGTTCAATTTAAAAAGGAGGAAAAAAAGAAAACGCTTGCTGTGTTGCAGTATTTCCAGTCCATTGTTGATTTACTTTGTTCTAGCTTTTAGGATGAGGGCCCACTGGCTTTTTTGAATTTGATCACTTGATGGAATATGCAGTAGAGAGGACATTTTATCTTGCACTTGAAAAAAAAAAAGTCATAACTTTGCACCTAATAAAATAATAAAATTAAACTTAAAAGACAAAATTTACATTTGAAATTCACAAATTTATTCAAAAGTTTGTGCCTTAAATAGCAAATCAAGCTCAAGTAGAAACTAAGGCTGGATATATTCACACTGATACTGTTGCTTAAAACATATAAATCTATTCCATTATTATATTGTAAAAAGTATTGTTATGTCCTTCAGAACTGATTGGCCCTCTCCTCTCCCTTCTGGCTTACAGTGATTGTGGAAGTCATCCTGACTTTAAGGTTCTTCTTGAGATCTGTCATGGTTTTATAATTTTGTTGTCGGTATTCCACATCACAACATCACATAAAGCACAGGTAACTAAAGAGTTAATACTCCAGTTCAGTGGCCTGACAACTTTCCAGATACCTGTTCTCAGAAGAGAAGAAGAACTACATATTCCCGGGGACCTTCATGGTCAGAGAGGAAGATAAGCCATGGGAGGAAGTCATGGAACCTCACTCTCTGGCTCTCTTGCTCACTGCCTGGCAGTGTGTGGGTGTACTCCCCAGCCATGCACCTTCAGTTCAAAGTAGGCTTTTCAGTTTTAGACACTCTCTTATTTTGTTTGATTTTATTAGCCTCAATTTCAATTATATTGTATTATGTTGTATTATATTGTATTATATTGTATTATATTGTGTTATCTTGCATTCCATTATCATATTTAGTAAAATTAAGTAAAATTTTCCTCCTTATATCATTGCTGCTGTTCTGATTTTGGGCCCAGCTCCCATCTCCCTATTCTTCCCCTTTTCCCTTCCCATTTTTGGGCCAGGGAGCCTATGGGCTTGCTCCCCTCTGTAATGGGCACAGATTGATTAAGATAGCTCTGTGACAAGATCAAGACTAATCACAAACGCAGCTTACTATCTTCACTACTTCACCATCTACAATACTTGTTCATTAAATATCTGGCCTTAAGACCATGTAAACCTTCTGCAATAGAACTTTTCATTGGTTTCTGTACTCTGAACACTGGCATCATGATACTGTTGACACTGTCGAAGGCAAATGCTGGGTAACATGTTTGGAAGATGGTAGTTTACTAAGACACAGTCTGAATCAGTATTACAAAAACAAATGAGAGACATAAGGTGCACTCTCTCTGTAATATTGAACCATCTGTAGCTGGAGTGCCCTGGCATGTTGGTTTTGTACAGCAAACCTTCATCTGTGTTTTATATTTACCTTTTGGTAGATTATAGCCATGTTTCTGAAATGAAGATTCAAGTTTTTGTGCTCATGCTGCAGCCAGTTTCAGTGATATTCAAGATTCTTTGTCCTTACAGATTCAGGTCCTTTTTGGATAGATATTGCAAAGTGCCTATCTGACCTCATGGAAGAAAGGCAAAAACCAGAACATATGATATGTAGAAAATGTGTGAGGAAAAAAGTCCAAAAGCCAAGAAAAGAATGAAATTTTATGAGGTGTGAATGAAGGAAATTACCTCTAAAAATTTTTATAATGATATAGACTTTAAGCAAAAAAATGCAGGTTTTCTCTAATAATCTAAACATGCTGATCTTTAACATGTAGTTATTTCACTGAAGAAATAATTTAATTTGTTACTATATGGAGAAATTTCCTAAAAAGATCTGTAGCGACTAGACCACACTGAACTTAATCACGATCTGAGACTGAACAGAGAACTGCATTCAGCCTGCGGCAGCACTCTGTAACAAACTTAATTCAGAGATTCAGAACTTATGTATTGTTTTTTTCTTTTCTTTTTTCTCTTCTTTTTCTTGAATCTTCTCTGTAGTCACTGGAGTGAATATAAAATGTGTCATTCATTTCAATCTGAGAGATGTAAGAGACCATTGCTGAAGCAACGTTCTGTTTTATCCTTAAATAGAACAACTGCTACAGGTTCTCATCTGGCATGTATACCGTCATTCTTAACTGGATACAGAAGTATTACCATACTCCTTTCACCTTCCTATTGATCTTTACAATAGTGTGAAAGTCTTAACCTTTAGAATTTATCACAACCGCTTTTCTTGCCTTATCAATTCTAGAGGGTTGAGCTCTCTCTATCAGCTTTGAGATCTTTACCTGTCTTCTTGCTTTCTCACATTTCAAGAAGTCTGTCTGTTGCAAAACTCTCATTAGAATAGTCTATATGATTATTTTTTGGGCTTCTAATATTTTTGAAAAACAGGTAGATACGCACTCCAGGAATTAAAATTATGTCTTGAAAGGCAACAGTCCTTCAGAAAACTTTATGTCTCAAGATACACGATTATCTCCAACCCAATCCCTTCCTTCACATCACAATTACTGTTTTTCTACTATATTTGGATTTCGTATTTGATCACACTGTCACCAGAACGTTTGATTTTATTTAAATCCAACAACATAAACTTTGCTAGTCTGGTTTTTGTTCATTTGTTTATGCAGTTGCTGTCATCTACAATTTTATCAGCCATCAAAATCTAATTGGAATGGCAGCGCTTCATGCAGTCATCCAATAACTATGAAATAAATAGACTGAAAATTCAAATCTATTGAAACAAACAAGCAAACAAAAAAACCCAAAAGCAGCCCATAAAGAAACATAAACAGAAAAAGCTAATTAAAGAGTCCCTCTATGATTTTTTATTTTTAATTTTAAGTACATGTTTATCTTGGGACATCACTTCTAAGCTCCAGAGGTAGATTACTATACACTGTTCCTGTATTATGAAAAGAAATATGACTGGATGGAGTTAACGAGGAAAACAGTTTAGTAAATGCTCCATCATTTCACCACCAAAATACACTTTGCTTGCTCTTTGGAGAACTCCTACAGTAACACACACACAACAGTTAATAATAGATTATAAAAAGCAGTGCCCTTTATCATCTAAACACCAAATCTTTAGAGGCTTGCAAATAGAACAGTCTGTTCTGTGATTGTAGAAATGTGACGTCAAAGGAGTTGTTCTGCTCCTTGTTTGAAATCTGATCGTGTTATTTCATATACTCCACTCCCTACCTCAAAAAAAAATCAGGGCTGTAAATTGTCCACAGACAACAGTTTTACCTTAATGGACACAATATAGCTGTAGCGTATTTAAACTTTTGAAAAAAAAGGGTAACAGAGCTCTCAAAATAAGCCCTGCTATATGAGTGCATATATATAGTCCTGTGATGGGTTGTCATAGCAACTATTTCTTAGAACTCTGTTGCTGCCTAAGTAAACAGCGAAAGCACTGAGCATGTCTCTGCTAAGCTGTGTCCGTCTGTAGTACAAGCATATCAGAGCTGAATGTTTTCCTCCACAGATGGGGATATTTACTGGTGTTCACCTATACTCCTTCTGTTGTTGGTGTTTCTCCTGTAAAACCTTATTTCTCACAAGTGGTGTAATTAAACATTCTAATTCAAGGCAGGTTTTTTGGTTTTTTTTTTTTGATTTGTTTTGTTTCGTTTTGTTTTTCTTCCCAGTCCTGAGTAGAGCTCAGTATAAGCAGTCTGAGAATAGACTCTTTTTTATGCTCTGGGTTTGTTTAATTTTTTAATAGAATATTTTTCGGAGATCCAACAACAAAAGCTAAATGTGAACATAAATTAGTCACGGCAATCACTTAAATGAGCGGTGTACCAGATTGCACATATCATGAAAAGCTACTTCATAAATCAATCTTTTCATGTTTATTTGTATTTATTCAATAATTACCCTAATATATGTTTATATGGCCATAGTTTAACCTGCCATCCTTTCTTTACTGAAAAACATGCACTCAGATGTATGCCATCTGATCCTGAAAAACAAATAAAACTTGTAATCCTTTTAATGAAGATTCATTTATGAATACTTTATAATGAGTTTGAAAAATGAATCATTTTTAATACAATGTAACTGAGTTATATGTGGCCTGTAATAAGTTCTAATATCTATCAACATGGCTGTAACTATCAGCAACATACGGTACTAATGTCTACAATACACTGGTAAACTGTTAATAAATACTTCATAGATGCTTATTATTGAATCATTAGTATTTGTTATTGATGGATGCAAACTATCTACTATTCTGTTATTTTGTTTACAAAAAGATTAACTGCTTTACTAAATAATCTCAAGTAAACTATTTATCCAAATTTAATAAATGAAATAATGTAGCAATTAGTAAACTTTAAGTGCCTTATTCCCAGAGTGGAACCACATCTCTCTGATGAGATTTCTCTGAACATTTTGTTTCTCCCATGTGGACTTGACAATTCATGCCATCGTGGCTCAATAACACTCTCTTCTCTCCATCTTCTTCCTTCATTTGTTTATGTCTGGGGAACCTATCATAGGTCCTTTGCTCCTTTTCTTTCTCAGGAAAATGTAGTGCATGGGAAAAAACACTTGCCCCATCTGAGAGCATGTCTATGTGTATGTGGCTCAGAGGAGGGCAGGGAACCAAAATTTCTCTCCAACTGCTCCAGTCCATTTGGACATAACATAGGATGCAATGCCCACTTGAGTACTTCAATGCATCGTTGAAGTAACTGTGCCTTTCAACTGTGCATAAGTGCTCTATGGTGAGATTTTGTTCTTACTAGCCTCCTTTCAGTAAACTGCCTTTAAAATGAGGGGAAAGAAATAGGAATCTGTTAATAAGCATATCAAATCTCAGGATGTATGATGAGACAACATTTCTAAGTGCTTACCTATCAGGCTTTTGAATCATAGAATCATAGAATGGCCTGCGCTGAAAAAGATCTCAAAGATCATCTAGTTTCAATCCCCTTGCTATGCACAGGGTCATTAAACACTAGACCAGGCTGCTCAGAGCCACAACCAGCGTGGCTTTGAGTGCCTCCAGGGATGGGGCATCCTCAACCTCCTTGGGCAACCTGTTGCAGTGTGTCACCACCCTCTAGGTGAAAAACTTCCTTCTAATATCTAATCTAAACCTCCCCATTCTCAGTTTAAAACCATTCCCCCTTATCCTATCACTATCCTCCCTCTTAAACAGCCACTCCCCTTCCTGTTTTTATGCTCCCTTCAAATACTGTAAGGCCAAAGAACTTGTCAACATTGTTTGTGTTGATACTAAATATTAAATGAACAAAATTATCATGAGTAACACGAGTATCACAAGTAACACAAGTGACATCACTAGTGTGAGGTTCAGTTTCAGGCTAAATTTGGTTTGGTTGCATCAGATTTGCACCAGATGTGCTGAATTCCATCATTTGGTAACAGCCTATCACTATACCAATCTAGAGACTGGAAAGCAGTTAATCCTGTGCAAAGTAGGTGTATATATTTGATCAGACTCGGGACTTCACTGGCTGTATTGACTGTAATTCCATCTCCTTTAATAGGATCTCATGTATCTGACTCACATGTGAACGCTTACGTTTACAGACAATTTTTAGATATCTGAACTTTACTGCTCCTGCCTGATTAAAACACTGTAATGAAGAAATGGTCTATGTGGCCTGCAAAGAAAATGGCTCGTTACAGAGACAGACTGAGGACTGTTACCAAGCCCACCGGGATTTTGTATAATTTCATTGCTTTTTGTCTACTATTGTCTGTCATTAGAATAAACACTTTTAGCAGGCATGCTGTCCTATAGATAAGTTTCTGTTTCATCACAGTTACTGCTGAGTTTTTGCATTCCTTCTGTATGGCTTCAGTGAATATCTGAAAGAATTTATTTTTACTGACCTTGGTTTTATAATTCAATTGACTTATGTGTGATGTTCATCTGGGCAGTTCCAGTATTCTTGGGAAGCAGAGAAATCTTCTCCCATGGCATCTGGCTCTCCTGACAGAGTACGACAAAATGATGGATGCAAACACTTGCGAATCTATGTCTTGTATCATTTGTTCTTATATATGCTGTAGCCCCTACCTTAAAAATGGCATGTAACAGACTGAGCTGATGCTTCTGTCTCTCCGCATTTTCTACTCTAGTATCAGGATAGGGATTTCACGTTCTTGTTAAGTTGCTATAGATGAGCACTGCAAGGCTGCACTGGATGAGAAATCAGCAGTGTGTTTGTCAGTCTCTTTCATGCTTACACTTTGCAGTTTCAGTAGCATACACTAAAGGCTTTTTGTGACTGACAGAATTCTTTAAAAAGTACTCCCAAGTGATTTATGGGTACTTTCTACTGGGATGGTTTTCCTATCTTTGACCATTTTCTTCAAACTTTTTATATGCAAACTCTGTTATAAGACACTGCTTTTCAATTTTGACTTATTTTGATTTAGGCGATGCTAGTAATCCCAGATGTGACAATTTCAGGCTGTCTTTTCTGTAAGAGCTCTGCACTGTGCATCATCACATTGGGAATAAAGAAACGTAGAGTAGTTTCATCATTCACATTTCTTTTTTGATACATCTACTGGCTGTTTCATTTAATTAATCGTCATATGACATCTTTATTCAGTTGTAACATCAGACACTTGCACATACGGTGTTTTTTTTTTTGTGTGTGTGTGTGTATTGTTTGTTTGTTTCCCATTAACGTATTTTGTAACTACTTGTAGATTTTGAGTAACTAGTATTTCAAATATGGGCATTTCCCACTTTGTGCTTGCCTTCTTAGACTTAACAATACTGAAAAAGAAGACTGGTGTATGTAATCAGTACAGAGGTGAATGTTGCTGATCATGACGTCATTTTGTACATAAGCGTATTTTATCTGGCTTCCCTGTTCCTAATCTTTATCCAGTGAATCTTCTTAGACAAGTTTGCATTAACTTCTGTTCCACAGAACGTGGTGAGGTAGCCACTTTTCTTATTTGTAGAACTTGCCAATATCTATCTCTGTATTTTGGAGTTTGGCTCTAGATATTCTCCTGTAATTTTTTTTTTTCTTTTGCCAAGTCAGGTAATTTCATGCCCATAGATATTTCACAGAGAGTCTTTTCTGTATTTTATGTAAATATTATTGATCTTGCCTGAACTAAATTTATGATTAACTTATTTTATCTGAAATAATTATTCTTATATTATACAAGGTGCTTTAAATTCCAGCATTTATATTTTTCTTTCAGTCTGATCCTCAGTTGATAATGCAAATTCCATAATTGGCTTTTAATGTAGACTTTCTTAATTGCAATTTTCTTTGTTTACACAACACTGAGGAGATCTTCACATAGTGAACTTGCTGTCTATCTGCCTTTAATTTTCCTGTATTTCCTAAACCTGCTATCTTATCTTTGCAGTTGATTGAAGACTGAAGACCACATTTTGTAAACCATTCTGATTTCCACTGCATTACTGTCAGGGGCGGGGGGGAGAGGAGTAAGGGGGAGGGAAGGGAATGGGGGACAGAAAAGAGGGAGGGAGGGAATGGAGGGGGGGAGCGAAGATTATTTGAATCAATACCTGCTTTCTTTTTGATTTAGTGTACCAGTTTCTCCATCTTGCAACTGTAATATATGTCATCACAGGCAAAGCATTGCCACAAGTGTTGTAAAAAAATAAGTGTTGTAAAAATAATTACTCATCAACTCAACTCTTCATCTCCTGTTATTGAAGAAATGCTTATGACATCTATAAGTGTATTAAAACTTTTAGAAAGGTCTAGGATTTTCCCCAAAATAAGTTACATTCCATGAAAGCCTAAGGCATGCATGCCTCATCCCCTTCTCATGCTCTTAGCCCAAATGTAAGAAATCTGCATTTGAGAGAAGAATCATGGCCCCATCTGTTTTGTCTTTCAGTTTGAAAATCAGAGGAAAGGATGAGGTGGCATAATCTTGGCCTCCAATCTAGCATTAGTCTTACTCTACAAGGTTTTTAAATGGAGTACTTCACAGTTTTTCCCTGTATGGGCAAAAGACTGCATAGTTAGGCAAGGAAATTATTCTCATGCAAAAAACTCCTTGCTTTTCTTTCTCTTAGTTCATTATTATTATTGTTGTTGTTACTGTTGTTTTTCTATGTGATTTCAGATTTCTGTAGGAACTCATTTTTGGTGCAAAGTGTTTATTGTTAAAGGAGAGAGGAAGAAAGAAAGAAGTGGAGGAGAAAGAGAAAAACAGAGTAGAAAGACAATGATATTGCATGTTTAATTCTTCCTTAAAACTTAAGCTGTTATTTCCTACCAGTAACCTTATGGAAGAGGAGTTTTTAAGATCCTACTGATTACAGTATACAGCCACTGTATCAGGAAGATACTTACCTTTAAACAAAGGAATATGAATCCAAGATCTGACAAAAAGGAATATGAATCCAAGATCTGAACTGAGTAATTTAATCTACTATAGCTTACTGGTTTTACTACTTGTAGTCCTCATTTATTCAATATGGAAAAAATATCTTGCTGTTTTGCAGAGGTGTTAAAAGCTTTCACTTATGTTTGTAAATGGCATTAATATCCTTATCTGAAAAGCATACAGAAATAGTAAAATTTTCATGTATTTTTACAGCTCAAATTTTTGTCAGAAGTTGAAGCATTCTTCGTCCTAGACAATATGATGAAAGATTGAGTATTTTTATTGAAAAACTAAATGCATTGAATACTGAGACCTAACAAGCAGCTGCCCTGCATTCAATGTGACTACATCAATAAAGATTTTAATATGCAGGTTTCTTGCTTGTATGTGGCATATAATGCTGATTGTAGATTATTTTGTGATCATAGAGTCCAACTGTTCTGAAGGAGGTAGTTCCATGTATGAGATTGATATGCTGTACATTAAAACTCTCATAGTTTCCCCTTAATACTAAAAAATAAGAATTACTACTCTCTATCGATATCAACAGTTTGAAGATTCATTTGTTTCCTTTTCACAACATTCAGAACACAGAAATATAGACGAAAGAAAATCTGGAGAAAATTACAATCTAAGAAAATCGCATCTAAAATTTCTGTACTATTACTTCTGAAAGAATGTATTGATTTCACTGTCTGGGAAACAATGCCAAGGAAGAGCTTTTGTAATGATGTACTTACATTAGAATCTTCTAGTGCGAGTAGCAGCAAGTTCAGAAGAGAAAGTTCAAATTCGATCTCATCTATCCCACTATCCCATCGCTATAGAAAGATTTGGAGTGGAAACAAAACTCCTGCCAGAGTTTAATTCCTGTAGCTTTGTTTTTTTGTTTGTTTGTTTGTTTGTTTTTGGGTTTTTTTTTTTTTTTTTGTATCTGTATTACTAATCATCTGCAAACCTTTCCTATAGCCCAAGAAGCAAGTAAAAGCAGAGTGAAGTGTAAGAGACCTGTTGAATTCTTGATGCCTAAGGTCAGGCAATGTTATGTATACAGCTATGCAACGGAGTTACAGAATAGAGGTGCTGCAGGCAAGTAATAGAAGAGATGGAGGGGAAATGCTATAAGGGTCTTGCCTGAGGTGCTGCAATGACTTATAGGTTAGGTGTTGATACAGACTGAACATGCCTGGGGCTAGAAAAGAAAAGATAATGTTGAGCTTTACAATGCCTAACTTTTATGCCTCAGACCCTGGACTGCAATCTAGGCCTTCAGTGCATTGTGTATGGAGACAGATACCTGAGGAATATATTCACATGAAGTAAAATAGTGTGTGGATGATATCTAGAGGCAATTCATAAAGAAACACAGAAGAAAAGGATGTTTCTGAATGCCTTCCTATTGCTAAACTGGAGCAGTGTAGGCTATGTTTTTCCCAACTGAAGCCACTCTTGGGCATGAAGTTTATAAAACAAACAAGAATTCTGTATGAACTCTTCAGAGAAATCAGAAATTGCATGGAAGGGCTACCATTTAAAGACACAGATTGTGAAATGCTTAGACTACAAGAAAAATAGTTAAGATTCAGGTATATGATAGTCTCATGGAACAATCACAAGGAAATTATTGCATGATGTACAAAACTTCTTATAGATTCATGTATTTAAGTAGCAAATATTTTACACATATTTA
The DNA here is from genome assembly GCF_019232065.1 of Centrocercus urophasianus. NCBI lineage: Eukaryota > Metazoa > Chordata > Aves > Galliformes > Phasianidae > Centrocercus > Centrocercus urophasianus. Next base: position 17,221,709 of record NW_024885532.1, read on the forward strand.
TATTGGAGACACTCCATGTTGAGAGTCCATCAGGTTGGTGTGTCATATCCTGCAGAGTGGAATTGTGCAAAAGATTAAACTCAGTTGCCAGAAACAGTTCTTTTGACATCTTTGGCTGAGCTTGTGATCCTAGCCTTTCAGCAGAGCTGGTTACCTTAAAAGTATGCTGAAAGCTTCTCTCAGTTAAGGGGATAATAGTGATGAGACTGTTCCAAGGATTTTGTACCACACTCTATTGCTTGTTGGAGACATGCCTGAAATGTCTTGGTTCCTCACTGACTACTCCATTAGGCTAATAGGCATTTTCATACTGATTTTGTTGGAAGGTGCTTAGTGCTTTAGGAAAATATACTACCTATGCATTTTTGTTATGTGTTGGGTTAATTGGTATTTTGGGATTCCCACAAATATACACTCTATATACACTCTATATACACTTTATGGAGTGTAGATTTACAGTATGAAAGTATACAGATACCCACTACTGGAATATTACCCTCTCTACTCCAAAACTGTTAAACACATTGTTTATAATTTGGCAACATCAGAAATCAAAGTTCATCGGGTAAATGAAAGCAGGCTTTTGTTAAAGCTTCATTTTTACTCAGTCATAGAATCATAGAATCATAGAATAATAGAATCATAGAATCATAGAGCCATAGAATGGCTTGGGTTGGAAGGGACCCAAGGATCATCAAGTTCCAACCCTCCTGTCACAGGCAGAGCCAGCAACCTCCAGTGAGAAACTGAATAAGATCTTGCTGCATTAACTGCAGAATTCATTATTAAAGTATAAACAGTCTTTAAACACAGTCTTTAACAGCAACAACAACAGTAAGCTTTTGACATTATTGTTTATGTGGAAAGAATTTAATTTTGTGATCATTTTGTTACTAGTCTGTCTCTCTTTTTGTTTAAAATCTGATAGGGCCTTGGGGAATGAGTATCTATAGCGCTGATGGACAGCTGCAAATACTGTTTCTTTGCATGGAGACCTTGGTTTTCTTTGTATTTTTGAAAGATAGACTTTTGATCAGACTAGCAGGGATCTATTGATTTATACTTTTATGCCGAGCTCCAGATAAAACCAGGCTACATTCTATTGGCACTATGTCATGGTTTTATGTTTTTGTTTTTGCTTTTTTTGTTTTTGGATTTCAGTATTCCACATCAAAACATCATGTAGTGTACGGGGCATTAAAGTGTCACTGCCCCAATCCCAGGTACCTATCCCTGTACATTACAGCAGTCACGGGATCTGGCCCTTCCGGGTGGGGGGGGCGCTCTCTTGCTGCCTGGCAGTGGGTGCTGGAGGGTGCTTTCCTGGCCGTTCCAAGCTTTTCAGGTTTGAATCGGTCCCGGAACTCTCTCTCTCTCATCTTGTCTGATTTATTAATCCCAATTTCAATTAAATTGTATATATATTGTTATTTTGTATTCCGATATTATAGTAAAATAAGTTTTCCTCCATAGATTGTTGCCGCTGTTCTTTTCCTCCCTTCTTTCCTTCCCATTTTTGTGGGACTGGGGTGGGGGGGGAGGGCAGAGGCCTGTCGCCCCTGTCACGGACATAGATTGATCTGGTCAACTCCGTGACACACTATTAAAAAAAAGTTGTTACATTCTTATGTGGAAATAAATTCTGTGAAGAAAGATATGTTATATTAAAAGAATTTTCTGTGATGTTACTTCTAAAATACTCAGCATATGGTGTGACAATAACTTACGTAATGCATACAATCCCACCAACGGTCCTGCAGTTAGTACATACATTTTTATGTAATTATCTAATACATATTTCTGCTCACATGCACACATACTGTATTAGGTTATCATTTTTGCCTGTATGTTTATAAAGGTATGGAATTTGGGGTGAAAAATTCTCTACAAAAGTATCCTGCCTATGTTAGTGTACTTGAAGGTTATTTAGAAGGAACTTTTTTCATTAGTGCACTGATGAGTGGTTTCTAAATTTCCCTTCTATGATAAAACAGTTGATATTCTGCTAATATTTTTGCTCATATTTGTGGTGAAATATTGGAATAACTGAAAACATTATCCACCGCAGTGCTACTGTGAGGTATTTATGACATCTGTAGAGGTTATCCTAAAACAAGTTGGTCAGCAGAGATTTGCTTCAGTCACGTTTTAGTTATAACTATGTCTGTAGTATTTCAGCTCAAACTAGCACATTATTTTATGTGAGAATCTGAAAAGTATAAAGACTGCTTACACCTTTCTCACATAAATAAAAGAAGGAGCAGTATAAACAACTCTGGAATGATTTTCTTTTTTTTCTTACGACATTAAATAACATTTAAAGGGAAATGTTTGGGCTTATATTTTGAGTGAAATGATCTACAAATGTCTCCTCAAAAGTAAAAATCAGTTGTGTCCTGAAAATTTAGGTTCTTTTCCTTCTCCAGAAATTTAGATATTATAGAATCTATTTAACATTTTTTTGCATATTTTCTCATTTTAAAAAAGAAAAATACATTAGAGTGTCTTTCTTCTTTCTAAATCCAGCATATTCACTTGAGCAATATTAATGTGTAGCTTAAGTTATCTCAAAACTTAGGTTTTAGTCTAATGCTTTTTTTGGTTGGTTGGTTTTTCTTTTTTTTTTTTTGCCTCAAAAGATTTGCTTAGCTATAATTTGCACTCACAGGTTTCTCCAGAGATATTAAATTGCTGTTGGTAAAAAATAGCTCATTTAGATAGTGCAATGCCTTATTTGCCTTATTCTGATGAAGCCGTTCCCTTGCTGAAAGCATCTGGGACAAAATAGAAGACTTAGTCTTCATTATTTGTTTCTTTTTGGGAAAGTTGAAAAGGTCCAGGCTGATAAAGAAGATTTCTTGGAAAAATATTTATGTGCGAAAGATCTTATGTGTGAGAGCCTTTAACTTGTGCATTAATTGTTGGTTGCTCATCATCTCTTGTTTATTTGAACTTGCCTTCTTTTTTTAAAACTGCAATTTTCTAGCATGAAAGGTGGTTTTAGTTTCTTTCTTTTTTTTTTTTTTTTTTTTTTTCCCACAGTACATTTGCATAAAAATAAATTGTCAAGATGCAATGGTGTCATGCTTCATTGATGATTTACTAAAATTTAACTGTACCATAAGCCTGAGATTGATTCTACAAGCTATCTCAGAATAAGCAGTATTTTCAGACATTTTCAAACGAGGAAAAGAGACTTCCATAACTTTAAAAAGGAGAAACAATAAAAAATTTGTTTCAACTTTTCCAGACCTAAAAGACTCTATATTGCATGTACATGACTACATCAAATTTCTCAGCAAGTTTTTTTTGTATTTGCAGCCAAAACCCTATGTCCATATGCAGATATTACTGTGTTAAGTACAGCGTGCTTGGCAGGAATTGGTACAATATACACAACCATCTAGTCAGCTGTAATATCCATTTGCAAATCTGTCTCAGATTTGCACTGAGAGTGCAGGAGCAATACATTTCTTCAGTTAACGTAAACAAATCTGTGCCTGATCTGTGCTCCATGTGCTGTTCCTCCTGAGTTGCAAACATGAGTTCTTTTTCTAACTTGGCTTTTGTTTTTGCTGTATGAAGTAAACACTGGTACCTATCTCTCAATATTATCTCCAAACATTGTCTTAAGTTTTTGTAGTCCTAAATGGTCTTCCTGTATATTTTTCAACATTTTACATATTTTATCCATGTCTAAAAAGAGAATTTGGTGAGAGAGCTGTCTTCAGATAAGGCTAGTGATTAGGGATAACCACTCATATCTTCAGACTGGTGATCATTTTCTCCAACTTCCTCATCTGAGAAATGTTATGAGAAACCTGACCTCCATACATTTCTAAACTGACTTTTTAAGATTTCGTTTTGATGTACCAATATCTTGTACTTGAATCTACTCCACCTCTCTTCCAAATGTTTCAGAAAGAGTATTTGCAACTCTTAATCCTTTCTTAGATTTGTGTTTGCTTCTGTAATCAAATAAAGAAATAAATATTATTTGGAGAATGGGACCTACTTGTTCCACTTTAGTTACCTAACTGGCAACTACATTTTATTAGCTAATGAAGCAGTTTTCTAAAAAGGCATGCTTCACTTTCCTGTAGTCAATAAAAAGCGATGGATGCCTGTGAATGCCTCCAGAGGGAGATCCTGCCTGCTTGTTTCACATGCCTAAGTTTCAAAAAAACATGTCAAAACAGTTTGTTTTCAGCTAATCCTGGCTTCCTGCAATTAAAGAGATGAGCCACACTATCCCCATTTAGTTAGGATAGTGTCCCGTGTTTGAGTGTATTGACATGTAGGTTTCATTAACACTTATGACTCATTAGCCAATTTTGTCCAGACTGCTCTTACAATACTAGATGTTTATCTGGATGTATAACTTTATTCCCATTTTTCTGCCAAAGCACCTTTGTACAAGGGAATCTTTTCATAAGGTCTTCCAAAGTATTTACGAAGATTTGCAAATAAATGTCTTTGGCTTTCTTTCCACAGTAGCACTCTTGTCCTCATTATAAATGTTCTTTCATGCTTTACCACTCCAAGGATTCCTTGTATCTCTTCCTTGTCTCTTTGGGTTAGCATGATTACAACAGTCTTAACCACATCAAAAGCAAAATTGCAGTCTTTTCTGGCATATCATGTTTTTCAGGTTCATTAGTCCCAGAAATGTACGTTTGATTGTTTAATTTGAAATCAGTTACTCTGTAGTTGTTTTTTATTACTTTTCCAAATCTTTTCAGAAGTATGGATAATTTTTTTTTTTTTTTTTTTTTTTTTTTTTTTTTTTTTTTTTTTTTTTTCCCAGGGACATCAGAACATCAAATTTGTCAGTCATAGAAAATTCTACGCAATTGGAATCAAATGACAGAGTAAAGGTAGGCTTCTTAGTAAAAGGAAAGGCAGAAATCTTTTTATATTTATGGTAAAAAATCATATTTGGATTTGCTAAATTCTTCATTATTTCTCTTCCTATTTTCTTTTTACCTTTTTAAAAGACTCGGTCAGTTATTTTTCTCTATATTCAGATCAAGGCTTATGATTTACCTGGACTTGTGCAAAATATTTGACACTGCCCTGCATTACATCCTTATCTCCAAATTGGAGATACATTAATTTGATGTATGGATCACTCAGTGAATAAGAAACTGGCTGTGTGGTTACACTTAAAGACTTGTAGTCTGTGGCTTGATGCCCAAGTGGAGACCAGTGGTGAGTGGTGTGCCTCAGGGGTCAGTATTGGTATTGCAATTTAACATCCTTGTCTATGGCACAGACAGTGAGACTGAGTGCACTCTCGGCAAGTTCATGGATCACAGAGTTGCAGATGACATGCTGAAGGGAAGGGATGAAATCTAGAGGGACCTTGACAGACTTGAGTGGTGGACCCATGAGAAAACAGGATTCAACAAGGCCAAGTGTAAAGTCCTGCACCTGGGTTGGGGCAGTCCTAAACATGAATACAGGCTGGACAATGAGTGGATCAAGAGCAGACCTGTGGAAAAGAACTTGGTGGTACTGGTGACAACAATGAGCCATCAATTGAGCTTTCAGTTCAGAGAGACAATCGTATCCTGGCCTGATCAAAAACAATGTGATCAGCAAGCCAAGGGAGGTGAGTGTCTCCTACTAAGCTCTTGTGAAACACCACCTGGAGTACAGCATTTAGCTCTGGGGCTCCTGGGATAAGAGAAACATGCATCTGTTAGAGTAATTCCAAAGTAGGTTCATAAAGGTTACCACAAGGCTGAATCACCTCTCTTATAACGATTAGCTGAGAGTTAGGGATTTTTGTCCTGGAGAAGAGTAGGTTCCAGGAAAACATTATTGCAGCCTTTCAATATTTACAGAGGGCCTATGGGAAGAATGAGGAGAGACTTTATCAGTGAGTGTAGTTACAGAAAAAAAGGATAATGATTTGAAATTCTAAAAAGAGCAGATTTAGATTAGATACAAGGAAGCAATTCTTCACCATGAGGGTGGTGAGGCACTGGAACAGATTGCCTGAGGAACTGTGGATGCTCCATCCCTGGAATTGTTCAGGTTGGATAGGGCTTTGAGCAACCTGGTGTAGTGGAAGGTGTTCCTGTCCATGGCAGCAGAGTTGTAACTAGAAATCTTTAAGGTTGCTTCTAAACCACACCAGTCTACAAATCTATGATTATATAAATCTATGACCCCTCAACATCCAGTAAATATACTTACCAGGTTGTCAATCTAGTCACTTTATTATCTCAGAGTATGTAGTTTATTCTTGATTGATCTTTATTTATTTGGAACAGGTTTTCTTTCTTTTTTTTTTTTTTTCTCTTGGAGGATAATCTCAATCTCAAACTTTTGATCTCTTCTACCTTCAATCAGTGCAGTACTGTGTAAATAACTTGTACTGGTTGTATTAAACTGTTTTTAAATCTGAGCACACACAAAGTTTCTTCTTTTACTTACCAGACAAAGTTCACTTTCAGACCATTTAGAATACTTATAATAAATAGTGATAATAATTATCATAATTCTTTATTAAAATAGATAGTTGAAACAATATCATCTTCCATTGCAAATTCAGCTATTTGTTACTGTCCAAAACACTGAGAGTAAGTATGAGCATATGCCCATATAGATGAAAGACTTTTGCTGGCCTCAGTTTTTGAAGATATGTGCATCTCTGAAAGAGAGATGCACGGTGTGAAAGTAGTCCAGACAAAAAGATAGGCAAAGCTGAAAGTAAGAATCAGATGCATTTGAACAAATCCTGAGAATTTGAGAAAAGTTTTGGTTGAAAATAACACCAACAAAAGATGAAAGGAAGTGTTTATTGTATTTTTTATTTATTTATTCCTAACTTTCTCATGCAGACAAGAATGTAAAAATAACCAAGATTACAGAAAAGAAATCTCTGTCTGTTTTCATTTCCTTTTTGAGAGAAAAAAAATACTCACTTCCCCTTATTTAGTAGAAAAAGAAACAGACTCACGTGCATCTACAGCTTTCTGATGCCTACGCTGTCTAAAGATAAATGTCAGAAAACAGTCTGAATGAAGTGACTCATGTTCCTTAGGCTTCTATACTTATTTACAGACTAACATTATGAATTCATTATTTATTTCTTACCCCATAATAAAATCAGTGTATCCAAACATTGCTTATTTTTCTGTACTGCTCTAGAAGACTACATCAGCCACAAGATTAGGCATGAGAACATGAATTACATACTTTTTCTCTATACGATACCTTCCTATTATAAACATATGTAAGCATAGCTTTTGGCCTCAATTTATTTTTATGTCTCATGTTTATTATTAATAACTATTATAAAATTTTAATAAATTTTTTTTTCTTCAGTTTTTCACATAGGAACACATTATTTCTGTCTTAAAACCTCATAACAAAAAATACTTGCTAAGTATTTTCTTTAGGTAAAATGACTCTTTCTTCCTTTTCACAAACTCACAGTGGACCTTGCTAGTAAAACTGGGAAGGCATTTATTAAATGTCCGTTAAAAAAGCACTCAAGACTTACACTGTAAGATTCATTCTCTGCTTTGTCAGTCTTCTAGATATGGCCTTATATATACTGCATGTATGCTGTTTCCTTCTTACTTTCTTTGAAAGTAAGGCTTTGGAACATTGAAAGCTAATCTAGTTCTTTGCATACTAACAACTTGTCTCTGTGCTAGCCAGTGTTTTCCATGTTTTATTTCAAAACAAAAATGTTTGAACTTGTAAGTTGGAGCTTCGTATCTCCATATTCAACCTAAGCAGTCCTAATGAACTAAAATTTAGACACTGTGATGCATACTGTGGCAAAATACTCTTTACAGCTCATCAGGGAATTAGGTGTATAAAAAGGAGAATGTTCAACAAGAAGAACTTCTAGTTGAAATGTGACTTCTCCATAACCTCTACTAACGATTACATGGTTATAACTGCTAGCACCTTTCTCTTCTCCCTTCCTTCTGCCCACTAACAAAAGATGGGAGCTTTTTCCCATGATTAATTGCATACATGAAGATGTCTGTACTCAACTTTTGCTGGTTCTGTATGTTTGTATTAATGAAAGTGTGTTGTGTTTTTGCACAGATCCAACACTACCAGTTTTTATGTATGTTGTGTAACCTACCATGAAAAATAGGTGTATTAATTTTAGTGTATAGAATTTCTGGAAACCAATATTTATAGATGATATTGGTTTAAAAATATAATCTGTACACTGACTTAACTCAGGCAGATTACTGCATTTCACTTACTATTGGGATTTTTTCTTCTTTTTTCTTGAAATTGTATTTTGTGTGAACACAGATCTATAGAAAATTCAAACTTATTCAGATCTCATTCTTCACAGATCTTTACTTTCTAGCTTCAAAATATGATGTTAGGTAGTTTTAGACGTCAAGTAGAACTGGCTGGCATTCTTAGGGACATTATTGCTTTTGATGGGAGAATATTGTAGAAAATTGTATGAGATTGATCTGCATAAGCTTACATTAGCAACAGAAGATTATTCATCACTCCAGAATTTGTTAACAAACTTTCTGCTCGCAGAATTTAAGACATCAATTGTTCTGGCTTGTGACGGACAGAGCTGGCAATTGCTACACATGCGGTTCCCTACTTGTCTCTGCCAGTACACCATAATCTTGATTAGTGATACCGCCTGATATTCTACTCATTCACGTCTCCTGAGTCCAGACGTCCAGCCATGCAGAACTGTGCCATATTTGTAGGTTCAGTGGGGTGTGACAAACAACTCATTTGAGACTAAAAGCAGTATTTGAATTCAAGTCTCCTGAGGTAAAAGGCTGGTTAACTTATAATTTCACTTATAATTTATGTTATCTGGCTCACTCATGACAAAGATGTTCTGCACCAGAAATGCCTTCACAGGTGTTAGTACAAGGCACCATAGTTACAATTAATGCAACAGCATTATTAAATCTGATGTTGACATGTGTGTTAACAACCCTTGGACTGGCATAAGAAAATCACTCAGCTATGTTTTAAAGGTTTAATTATATATGTGCATATTTGTGTTTGGTGTCTTTCATACCCACAGTCAATTTTCCTTGCCTAATTCCTTCTGTCACATTGGTATTATAAAGCAGATGTTTATTATAAATTATACTTCTTTAATATATGAGTATGTAAAGATGCAAAGTGAGTTTATGAATTTTCAAGATTGTCTCTAACGAATTAAACTCCATATGAGCATCAATCCTACAGATTCATTTGCTAAAGGATTACCTGAATTGCAACATTGTATAACTGAATACTTAAACTCTGTTATAGAACGAAAGCATTTAGGAATTACTGAAATATTGAAGTGTATCAAGATAAAAGACTCTTAAACTTTCCTATCATACTCAGTTCCTCTCTCTATTAATTATCTTACCATCAACTTTCCCTGCTGTTAAAAATCCCCCAAAGTTTTAAGAAATAGTGCTAAGAAACTGTTCTGTTCAACTGTTTACAAAATGCTACACAGTTCTGTTAGTTTGTAAAGTGAAACGAGTGTAACAGAAACAAATCTAAAAAAGAGTGTTTTCTTGTGAATGTCTCTTCCTATAACTACAAGAAAAATGTACTCTCTCCTCCACAGATGAAGTGAAAATTTTCTGCACAGGTCTTTGTTTTAAAGGTACATTTTCACTCTCAATAGCTTAAATTCTATCTCATTCTGACAAAAAGGAAAAGTTTCACAGAGTTGAAATTATATGCCATGGTATTTTGAAAATTAAAAAAAAATCCTGACAGTTATTGTAATTTAGTGTCAGGAGATAATTTCACCTACAAATCTGTTAATTGCTCTTTGACCTTCTTGTTAAGTTTAGCTATACTTGTAGCACAATGGACTTTAACCCTTTTCCTTTTCTTCAAGATTAATACTTATGAATAGTTTAACATATGTAAAAATAGAACGAATTATTTAGCAGGCAAGAGGAGAAAATGGATCCAAAATAGAATAAAATATTCACAGTTAATTGCAGGAAAAAAAAAAAAAAAAAAAAAAAAAAAAAAAAAAAATGATTATTTATAAAAAAATTTTTTAAATTTTTAATAAAAAAAAAAAAAAATTTAAAATTTAATTTTTTAAAAAAAAAAAAAAAAAAAAAAAAAAAAAGATCTCAGGATGCTTTGTACAAAACCTGTTTCTTTCTTTCTTAGGGAAAGAATAATATTCCTTGGATTCATATGTTTTGAGACCTACCAGAGCAGAAACAAATGACAGAACAAACTTGCTGTGGTAAGGTGGTGGGCTAGATGACTTTTTCATATCTCTTTCAGTGGAAAGACCCACCACTTTCTCCATTGCATTATATGATGAGGAAATAAAATACTAGAATACTTTTTGAAATGCTCTTTTGCTTTTATCTTTTTTACATTTGTGCTTTCTTAGCTATTGAATTTTGAGATGCATTATATATTGGGTACCCTTGTGTTCTGATGTCTTCTCCCACCTTTCCCTTTGGTCCTGTTTCTTTTATGACTGGGATTTTTATGACCAATTGGAGATACCTGCTATGTGTCTGTCTATAACTGAACTTCTACCGCTCCCTCTAGAGAAAGTAAAAGACTGACAGTACAATTTATCTCATCCCAATGTAAACATTTCAAATAGGTCAGATGAAATATCTTTAAAATGCCATTTCCTCTCCATTGGCTGTAAAAAGTGACTGTGGTAAATTATAAAATAGTAGGTGTCAACATTTTGGTTATCTAAAAGCAAGTGACATGAATCTCACCTTGTTATCTACTTTCTTATTTAATATTAATTTCCATCAGTGTTGCTGATGCAAGCTCAGTCTCTGCCATAGGGAAAGCTGCTTCTGCCAAGTTTCACTGCGCTTTCCATTGGCCTAATTTTTAAGGAAGCAACTGTATCTCCTAGTCAGTGAAGTGAGGTGAGGGATATCTCTGTTATATTGTGATGAAGTAAGAAGAAAAATACAGCTTTTTTTTTTTTAATTATTATTTAGTTGTGTGTTATTTTTTTTTTTTTTAATAAAACATGCACATTTTGAATAAATACTTGGATTAGATTTTATTTGTTTTGATTTTGTCTTCATTTGGATAGGAATAACTTCTACATCTTGACAAGTGTTTGTACTAAAGGTCATTTAAGAATGGAGGAAAAAGGGGAAGTAAAAGATAAAATTTTTGTTAGCTATTATTACTCTTTAAATGAGCTTTCCTTGCAAATCTTTTTCTTTTCAGAGAAAAGGGCTGTAAGTCCACATCTTAGGAGAGATTTTCCACCTTTTTTAGTCAGTAATACAGCTAGAAGGTTGGATGCCCAGGCAATGTTTTTTTCTGACAGCACCTTTCGTTGTCTCCATATACCAGACCTCTTTCCAGTTCTAGAAAAGATGATGTTTTGATCTATTAATTAAATTTGTATTTTTAACAGTCCTCTTCTCATGGGGTCAGATAATTTCTATCAGGATTCCTACTGCATGGTAACTGCTCATGAAGCAATACAGTTGGTTATGCCTTCTAGTTTCATTAACAAATGCAAACAGCATTGCTTCATATTGTGATTAAGGTGAGAAAGTGATGAAACTTCTAAATGGAACTAGACAGCTGAAACAATAGCTGTCACCTATAACACATTTGAAATAAACGTCAGAGTGGAGAGATTCTTTTGGATACTCTGTTTTTAAGGTTCTGAAACTTCTGACAGAAAAGCAAAAGCTTCTGAGAAAGAAAGAAGCTACAACAAAGAAGAAATGGACCTGCTTTCAGTTAGCTGAGTAATACGAAATAGAGGAAACGCTGAAAGATTTTTGAAGGTGAGCGTTACCTAACAAGAGCTTGAAGCAGTCAGCAAGGAAGCTGCTTCATTTGATTCTTGCTGTGTTCAGGGAAAAAGTGTTATATACATTTTATTGTACATAGACAAGATTGAATCAAACATATCTGATGCCATCATCAATATATTCCTTTTACTGGTTTTGTCTACTCCCAAAGAGTCTAAACTTTGATTAATTGATCAAATCAAAACAGTCTAATAATACACAGGGGAACAGAATAGTTTGCATTGGCTCAAGTGCACAGTTGAAAACAGTAATTTCCTGTTAAATACTGGTTCTTGTCTCTTTCTTCTCCTATCTCAGCTCTGGGAAGGCCTGTGGGCTCTGCTGTCATTCCTCTGTTGATATACTCACTAGCTGCATCAGTAGCAATATGTTATTTTCATGTCAAAGTGACCCTCCAGATAGTTTTTGCTTCACCAAACCTGATGGATTATGATTGTTTTTTTTTTTTTTCTTTTTTTTTTTCTTTTTTCTTTTTTTTTTTTTTTCTCATAGCTGTTGTCTTTCCTAGATTAATCCCGTTTTTCAGTGAAAAACTTTGGGCTTCTTTCTTCATGGCATACCCTGATGAGGGCAATAGCTGCAAACACTTTGAATGTCAAATTCTTCATTACTGAAATACTTGAAAAGCCTCATTAGTAAGAAACAAAACAGAAACACCCACATCCATTTTACTTATCTGTGTCATCAGTGACAGTTAGGGAAGACAAACATGCTTCCCCTCTATTACTGGCATCATTCAAGCTGTAAAGCTTGAAGGAAAGCAAATGCAAATAAATACATGAAACTTACTGAAATATTTAACAATGGCTCTAGACAAGCAGGCACTGCAGTATGAATCAGTTTGAAATAATACCAGGAAATACTTTACAACATCCTATTTTTTGTATGACATTCAATGCCTCTTGAAATCTGAAATAAGAAAAATAGCCTTCTAAAACAATTTCAGTGGAAGAAGGAAGGAATTGTGTATTTCCTTTTTGACCTAAAACCTAGAAGTAATTTGTCTACCAATGAGTCAAGAGGGAGTACACAAGTGAAACCCTCACAGACCATCTATTTGTATTCTGTGTGTACAAGATCTACTTGTATATATTATTAATCCAGTTAGTTACTATTTCTATATAAACAAAAACACTATTTCTTTTTAACAGCAAAGCACTGTTTGCAAGCTACTGAGCAAACAATCATCAGCAACATGAAAAAAGGCTACTGGTAAACGTATCAACTGCACAAATATATGTACTACAAGATGAAAGCGCTATGAGTGCAGAACTGTTATCACACTCCCCACAGTCTCATTCTCACTTGTTTCTCTGGTATACATGTGTGGTTGGCTGGCAAGTCACTTGATTACAATGTGGGAAGTGCCTAAGTTCAAAGTTAGACTTGCATCTTTTCCCTTTGGAGATTTTTTTCTTTCCTGACAGTCTTTCTCATTTCCACTTTTTATTTTATTTTATATTGGTGTCTTATTTATTTATTTATTATTTATTTGGAAGAAAGCATTCTGGCTCTTTATTTCAAACAAACTTATTCATTTCAAATATTGCTGCACAATTTTTTTTTCCTCTAGGGGATTATAAGACAGCTGAAATAACTTGAAACCAAAGCCAAATATTAAGCTGAATTTTTATTGTTGTCTTCTCAACTGAATAGAAATACAAACACACTGTTCACACAGTTTTACTTGAAAGGATTTTGTGGTGAGCATAGAGATACATATGAATAAGCATATAGCACATAATTCTCTGCAGCACATGTTTATTTCACTCCTCAAATGAAGTGCCTATTGCATTGAGATTAATGGTAGTTAATCGTGCTCATGTGCTGTCAAGTTCTTTTGAGATTTTCTGTCATGATTTTCATGTGCTCCAGCTGGGTTCTCGACTTACTTTACAGTTACCCTGTCATTTGCACCTTATTTTTCCTGCATAGATGCTAGTCGATAAAATCAAATGTGCCTGTAGGGAAATGCACTTCTATCTTTGAAAAATGTCTCATTTTGAGCCTCAGTGCTTGGAATGTGAAATGGTTTCTCTTTATTTTTACACTAATGTTCTAGGTTCCACTGACTTGTTATGTATTCTGTTGTCTCTTGTGTTCTACATGTTAGCCGCAGATCAGTTTTCTTCTCACAGCTTCCTTATGTTTCTTTCATCCATTGAGGGTTTTCTATTGCAATGGAGGAATTAGGGGACACTAAAACTTTTTTTTTTTTTTTTTTTTTTTTACACTGAATCTTCTAAGTATGTGTCTTTTAGAACTCTTCAAAGTCATTGTTTTTACTAGAGCAGCAAAGCCTCAATTTGTGAGATATGTTTGAACAGGTGTTTTTTTGTTTGTTTGTTTGTTTTCTTTTGCAATAGCCCACGCTAGCCTAGCAACCTTAGTCTGATATCTTAGCTGAGATAATCGGGGGAATGATCAGGAAATATTAGGGTTCACCTTGAGAAGAATGAACAGGAAAAAATAGCTTGGGAAATACAGTGTTATGTTAATATGATACACTGGAGGGAAGAGAGGCCATCCAGGGATAACTGGACAGGCTGGAGAAGTGGGCCCATGAAAACCTAATGAGATTCCATAAGGCCAAGTGCAGGGTGCTGCACTTGGTTTGGGGCAATCCCAGGTATTTATGCAAACTAGGGTAAGATCTCCTTGAGAACAGGCCTGTGGAGAGGGACTTGGGGGTCCTGGTGGATGAGAAGCTGGACTCGAGCCAGCAATGTGCATTAGCAGCCCAGAAGGCCAATTACGCTCTGGTTTGCATTTAAAGAGCAGCACCCAGCAGAGAGAGGGAGGTGATTGTCTCCCTGTACTCAGCTCTTGTGAGGCCCCATCTGGAGTACTGCATCCAGGCCTAAGGCCCCCAGTGCAGGAAGGATGTGGAGCTCTTGGAGCAGGTCCAGAGGAGGGCCACTAAGATGATCAGAGGGCTGGAGCATCTCTCCTATGAGGAAAGGTAGAGGGAACTGGGCTTGTTTAGCTTGGAAAAGAGAAGGGCTCCAGGGAGTCCTCACTGTGGTCTTCCTATATTGGAAAGGAGTTTATAAACAGGAGGAGATGCGACTGTTTATGTGGGTTGATAGGACAAGGGGGAATGGTTTTGAACTGAGACGGAGGAGGTTTAGGTTAGATATTAGGAGGAAGTTTTTTCACTCAGATGCACTGGAACAGGTTGCCCAAGGAGGTTGTGGATGCCCCATCCCTGGTGGCAATTCAAGGCCAGACTGGATGTGGCTCTGGGCAGCCCGGTCTGGTGGTTGGTGACCTTGCACATGGCAGGGGGATTGAAACTAAATGATCATTGTGGTTCTTTTCAACCCACCTCATTCTGTGATTCTATGATTCTCTGACTCTCACAGCATTTAAGGCCAGGGAGATGTGTGTTTCATCCATAAAAATAAGATGAAAATGCCACAGAATATTTATTTATTTATTTAAGAGAGTGATTAAACTTTTCTCAGGTTACATACTGGATAAAATACAGGAAATAAATGAAAAATTCAAACTACATTTATTTGCAATGATATTTTAGCTTTCACAGGCTCAAATATTTTTAGTATCATAAAATTCTTATTCTTTAGAACCTATGCTGTTGCTGATTCTTCATTTTTGACCTTTTCACAGAATTTACCACCATCAATAATTACTTTTGCACAAGAAAAGCAGCTTTTTTTTTTTTTTTTTTTTTTTGTAACCATCAAAAATAACTGCATGAAATCAAGCAATAAATAACAGTGAGCTTTCCTTTAAAATTATCAGAACAGCTCCTGGAAAAACAATACTTTTTTCCCTGAAATCTTTCTTATTTAATAAATTATTATTTATTAATTTTATGTTTTCTAACATTCCAACTAGATTTGATTTGAGTCTTCCAACAAACTCAACTGCTACAGTAGAACACTTGAAAACTCTGATACTTAATCCCTATTCACTCTTAATGACTAGTTTTTGATCTTAATATGTCTTCTACTGAGATAAGAAAGTCCAGTAGTGTCAGTGTATTGTTGGGTTAGGCCGCTAATGAGCTGTGGTATCAGCCATGCAGCTCCTGCTTTATTGTTACTTTTCAAACTTTCCTCTCAGATATGGCTTTTCTTTCAGGCATTGGATCATCCTAGTGTGCCTTGTGCTGGATGCATCAGCTAAGGTACATTGTAGCAGTCACAGAATTCATTTGGCTTGCAGGGTACCTGCAAGTAGCCTGGTAGTTGGTGGCTCTACTTTGTGGCGAGTTCATATTCTTCACTTTTTAAATTAGTCACTCAGATGGCTCATAGAGAGTCTCAGAATCCTTAACTATTTGTCCTTACAGCATCTCTGAGACTTTGGGAATTGCTTTTGTCACTGTTTTACAGCTAGGGAGCTGAAATGCAGTGCTAACTGGCTTGCTTGAGGTCACATAAGAAATCTGCAGTGCAGAAAGAAACTGGCTAGAGACCTAACTGCTGTGTGATCCTCCCTCTTTCAGATTTAAAGCAAGAATAAGTGAAAACTGAATCTCAAAGAGAGTTTTTCAGGCTCCTGTGGCAGCAAGCTGTGTTTCTAGCTGTTCTATTAGTTAAGGTTTTTCCTTTACACTTAACCTAGATGTGCTCTACTGCAGCATAAGACCATTACTTCTTGTTCTGTCCTCATTGACTAATGAAAATAATTTGTCCCTATCCTCTTTATAGCAACTCTTCATAGCAACTCTTCATGTATTTTTAGAAAGATCATGTCTCCCTTCAGTCCTCTTTTCCTTAGTCTGAACATAACTCTTTCACTTTTTCTCATAGATCTTATTTTCCATTTCCAAACTTTTTATCATTTCTGTCACTCTCCTCTGAACTCTTTCTAATTTGTCTGTCTTTTAAAAATATTATGCTGAAAACTGAACACAGTAATGCAACAGAGACCTAATCATTGGAAAACAAAATAATGTTGTTCTAGATATAACATACCTATTAACACTATTTAATAAAATATTTTTCTTTGTGAGGGTGTGCTTCTGTAAAATTACATTTTTGTTTAAAACAAAGCCAAGTTTTTCCACATAGCATTATTCCTGCCGATATGCAGGTATTTTCCAAACCCACTGAGCTTCTAGATCTACTTCCTGTATTATTCTTATTGCTGTCATTTGTTTTCTCTCTCACTAACATAAATCAGAATAAATCTTTTCACCTGTGGTTGGATAGAGTCTGTTTAGATTCACAGAATCACAGAAACACCAAGGTTAGAAAAGACCTACAAGATCATCCAGTCCAACCATCCACCTATCACCAATAGTTCTCGCTAGGTTCTACAGGACTAAAGGGCTTATGAAAAAGGATAGAGAACAGTTTCATGGAATTTGTCAAAATACTACTGTTCACAAGCATAATACTCAGTTGTGATCTCTGTTTTCCAACTCTGTTATGTTCTCCTTTCAAATGTTCCTGCCAAAGAACTAGTTTCTCCATGACATTTTAAACAAAACATATGATTCTGAGTAGCTTTTACAAAGATGTATTTGGTCCCTTTCTTCATGGCCATGAGTGTTCGTCTTGCCAAGAGAGGTATGAATAAAGCCAAAGTAACATAAAAATGCTGTTGTTTTAGACTGGGGCATTTTTGGTGGGAAGCTACCATTTGATTATGCTATCCTACAGTAGCCACTGTGGAATTGTCTATTGAATTATTTTCTACCAATTTCTGCAAAATATTTTTGCAGAATGATAGAATCATTAAGGTTGGAAAAGACATCTAAGATCATCTAGTTCAACATTCCATCCACCACCATCATATCCATTAAACCATGTCCATAAATGTCACAAATACTCTTTTCTTGAAAATTTCCTGGGACATTGACTCCACCACTTCCCTGGGCAGCTTGCTTTAATACCTCACCACTCTTTCTGAGAAGACTTTTTTCCTTATGTCCAGCCTGAACCTCCCCTGGCACAACTTGAAGCGATTACCTCTCATCCTATCACTGTTACCTTGCAGAAGAGTCTGGCCCTCACCTCACCACATTTGCTGTTCAGATAGTTGTAGAAAGCTATCAGGTCTCTTCTTAACCTCCTCTACTCCAAATTAAACAATCTCAGCTCCCTCAGTCTCTCCTTATAAGACTTGTGCTCCAGAGCTCTCATCAACTTTTTGGCCCTTCTTTGGACATGTTCCAGGCTCTCAATGTCTTTCTTGTAAGGAGCTCAAAAACTGTACACTGTATTCAAGGTGCAACCTCATCAGAATTGAATACAGAGGGATGATCATCAACAGTAGATCAAGGTCATGCTGTATTGTAATTATGGCCTTTGATGATCTAAAAATGTTCTAGAAGTCATACTTTTTACTTGTTTTAAATTATTTTGTCCAAATAATAACTCAAATTTTATCATATGTGTAACATGTTTTTTGTGCTCTTAACATTTGGTTAGTCCTCACTTTTTTGAACACTTGTGTTCTTCTATGGTGTTATCCCTATCAACCTCAAAAACTGCTGCATGAATTAACAGTTCCCCCCAGTGACAGCTCGTATACAGTGATTTGCACTTTTCAGCTTGTAGTCAGATTTTCATTATTTGGATATGCTACTTTATGTATTGAAAACATGAAGGATACAGTATTTCAGTTATTAGCCTAAGTATGAATGGGCAGCGTGCACAATGCTAAATATATGCAACTTGAGTACTACGTTCATCTATTATATAAAAATCCTTGCTAAGTAAAAGAAAACTAAGCTCCAAGAAGGCTGCTGAAAAGACATAAACCAAATTGTTTGGGTGATGCATTTGCTTCTATTGTTCAGCAAAGGCCATAGTCTCAGATAGTTTCTAATCACAACACACTTCAACATGATACACCATAAGTCAGAGTAAAGGGATAAAACATTTGTTAAGAACTATAAATCAAAACAATTCACCTTACTTCAGTTGAATTAGCATCCTTTTGTTGCAGACTGCTACCTGTGTTGTTGCTAGCTCGGCATCCATCAAAAGAGAGTATAATTCTGTTAATTATGTTCTGGTAATTGCACACTCACCTTTAACATTTCAGAGCAAATAGAGAAGTAATGTTTCTTTTGTCTTAAATTAAAGTTTGTGTTGTCACCATCTCCCAGTCTACAGTAATTACCTTGTGTTTTAGTATTTTGTCCACTGTGCAGGCAATGTAGTTTATTTGTAAAGCTGAATCTGGTGTCAAGGAATAGCAACTAGAGCATTTTCAGAGCTCAAAATGAGGGGGCCGCACAAGTCTGTTTTAGGTAGCATTTTGAGTGATTTATTGATGTAAGAAAGGAAAACCTGTAAAAGATCAATGGTTCAGGGTCTCCTCACTAGAATCACAAAAGCTTTGCTTTTGATTGTTTTTGTCCTTATCATTGGATTCATTAAAGAGTGTGGTAACCTTCCTTTGCTTGGACTGATTAAGATTGCACAAATCAGTGTATACCAGTTCAAACTGGAGGCAAACAACAAAAGTATCCTCTCAGAGTCCCTGTGGGATGCAGCACAGCCAGTTTGGAATTTAAAGGGAGGGAGCACAAGGCAAGATTCTGTGTCTGTTTCTCCTTTATAATTTACTACGCAACTTAAACTCTGGACCTGTTTAATGGTGCTAACAGCAGAGTTTCTAGGCCAACAACTAAATCAGCCACAGCACTCTGCATTTGCAGACAAGCCTTATGATTTACAAAATTTAATAAGCTGCCCCCTTATGACTTTTTTCTTTTCAAAGACACAGCTTTTATAATAGTTGCCAAGAAGGTTGTCAGAGGTACAAATACTCATTGTTATAATGAAACTTTGGTAGTTTTTTTTCTATATTTATTTATTTATTAAATTCATACAGTCTCTGAGTATTGCTAATTCATTAACAATGAATAAATTCTAGAGAAATCTGCTGGCTGGCCATGGTAATACATTAGTGACTTTTCTGGCATTGCTCTATAGCAGCAATATTTCTTGGGAAGCAGTGTGGTGAGCTGCTGGCAGCTGGAAGACAGGCACAGAGAGGGAGGACTTATGCTATGTCATTTGTTGCCTACTTCTATTTCAGAGATGACTGCAAGAAGCCAGAGTTCTCTGCTTCATGCAGTCATGACTTTCAATACTAAGTTCTCCCTATATTTTTAAGATAAGATTTTTTTTCTAGCCTATCAATTCTTATTCAAAACATCAAATTATATGTCCTTTGATTAAAAAGATTGATGCACATTAAACTCCTTGGGTAACTTTCAGAGCTGATGAATTTTGTTTATTTATGTTAGTTTACCATACTCATCTACTGAGTTTATTTTATTACTGACTCTATTGCTGTTTGAAAGAAAGAGGAAATGTAAATTTTTATTTTTCACTAAAATGAAAGGTAATAATAGAAAAGTGTTTAACAACTACAACATTTGAAGCAGACACAAAAAACTGTAAATTCTTATTTCTCTAAATGTGTCATCAAATTCCATTAGATGTAAACTTAATGTCATTTACAGAAACTCAGTGTCAATCTTCAGAGCCTTCTTGTTCTTTCTTCATTTATGTTTTTTCTTCTCAGATCTTTCCTAATTTACTATACTGTTTCCACAAATCAGTCAGTACCTGCAAGTAAAGTTTCCTTGTCAAAAGTAGAACTTCTCAGTGTAATACTTTAGTAAGTACTCCACATTAAATATTTACTATGAGCCAAATAGAGTAAAAGTGTTTTGATGCAACTCTTCTTCTTCCCTGTTTGGTTGTAAGGCAATTAACTGCTCTAATAAAACAACATATTCCTTCTTTGATTAAGCAGTTTTGAAAGCAATTCTGTCCAATAAAAATGTGAATATTGGAAAATGAGGAAGACACTATTTTAAATTTAAATTTAAAAATTGAAAGCAAAAAAATACTTTCATTTGTAGGGAAACTTATTTCTATCTTGACGTAACCCATGTGCTCTTTAGCCTACAATTCTGAATTCATTTCTCCTCTTTTTTTTCTTTTTTTTCAGTGTTTGTACTGCTGAATGTAGTTATCATCTAAGCCTCTTTTGACTGTATATCATGTTCTAGAGAAATGTGAAAAATGTCATGTTCCTCTGACTTTCCTCTAAAATGTACAATAGTGTGATTGTCCACAAGGATTTGAGAAACTATAGCAAAATACAATTTGCTTCTCCAGTAAGTCTGAGAGATGATACTGCTTATGGAGTTAACCCAGAATCATTCTCCTTCTATTCCAGAGCAGTCCTCCTGTTGAGGCTATTATTTGTTATCTGCTATTGTTTAAAACTTAATTGCTCTTCCCTTTTAAAACAGTTTTCCTAGACTAAAAATAACTAGTTATTTTAAATCTTTAAATCAGTCTGTTTTCTGCATCGTATTTCCTGTCTTCCATTGTTCCCATTTCTTTGTTCTTTCCCATATCCAGCCCTTCTGTTTTTCTGTATTACAGGATTCACATTCATGTAAATTATCCTTCCTGCTTTTCACTCAACTTAGCCCTGAGGGAATATTACCCTATTACAAATGTATATATTTTACAGAACTGTTCAGGAAAAACGACTTAAGTGTAATGATAAATATGAGAAAACAGATATGATTTTGTCATATCCTGCCTGCAGTAATTCTATTCATTGTAGGGAATTTTCATGGATGTATGGCAAACCAAATTGCAATCACTGGCATTTTTTCCACCCCAATTATGTATTGCAAATGATGTGTTGTTATTATTTTTGTTGTGGATAGTATCATTGGGAGAAAAAAAAAAAATAATCATACTTTTCAATCTAATTTGAGTAACGTAGCAAGTCTTACTCTTCTAGCCCAGAAGAATTGCCCTTTTTATTTTGCTGTTTTACTATTTTGCATTGTAGATATATGAGATCTGTGTGGGACAGCTTTTAAGGTCAAGCAGAAAAGAACATCTGTCAACAACCACATGGAAGAGAAGACAGTACTAGCGTAATTTACTGTGCTTTCACTCAGTGAAAAATGTTCTTTGGATGCTATGTCATGACTTGTACTTCAAGTAAAGCTTTCCTCAGGTGGTTTATCTTCACTGTATAGCTTTGCTTCTCTTATACTAATATTTTTCAGCTTTCTCTTTGTTCACGGCTAGAAACATGCCAGAAAAGGCTCATAAGCATTATTTATTCTTATAGTGTACAACGTTCATTTTGATAAGAATGAGCAGTTGCCAGTCTGCAGATGGTAGGAGAACCAGTTCCAGTTCTCAGTGAACCCAGAGGTCACTGATGACTTTGCTGGTATGCAACTAGCTGGTGATTAAGTGATGGATCTGACAGACAAAGCTGTGGCGAGGCCTGTGGATTTGACATGAGCTCTTTTCCAGGAGAGAACACTGCAGAGCAGTTATAGCCACGCATCCCTAAGGGGCTTGAATTTTTTTTTCAGTTCCCTCCTGCCCTCCCCATAGTATGTATTTAACACAAATATATCATGAAAATGTTGCTTCTGTTCAATCTCTTCTGTTCAATCAATTTACTGAAAAAGGAGGAAGCCACTGGAGAATATTAAATCTGTACTGGAGACAAGATAGAAGCTTTTGGATTTTTGAGAAAAAAAATGCCTAAATTCTGTTGGAATCATCTCCTTTGAGAGGAAAGATGTACAAGTATGTGATGTAAGAACATAAAATTATTGCGAGACTATTTTTTTGAAAGGAAAAAAATACACTGTAGAGAAAGTAAGCTTTAAACATGATATGAGAACTCCCACAGTAGTGATTACTTATGCATTGTGCAGGGTTCAAAACTCTAACCAGACCTCCTGGCCAGCACAATTAGGAACCCAGGGAATCACTAAAAGCCAAAAGTACTGTGAAGCTGAGAAATACCATATGATAATGCAGGATCCTTTGGAAAAACAAAGCTTAAAAGGGAAGACCACTCTTCAGGTGAGATTATGCAGTGGAAAAACATAAATTTTCATTCAGTGCCTTATATAATTACTTTTTCAACTTTATTAGAAGACACAGCTTTTTCCTGTTAGCTTTCATTAAGATTTCTCAAATAGAAATTTTATTATTAGATTACAAAATCTGAGTTAAACTCTTTAAATTGCCTTTATAAAAATGAAGGCTTCACCCTAAAGCTAGGGTAGGTCAGGAGAATTGCCTCTGGAGGCCATTTGTCGCCTTTAACTATAAAGAAAATTAACCGAGATTGAAGTATTTACATTCTGTTTATTATGATATGAATCTTGATCCCCATGGCTCTTGCATGCTTGAACTATCACAACAGCATCAATACCCGGTACTTTGCTATAAATAACACATTTTAAAGGATTTTAGTTTCTCAGAAAGCTGCTTCTGCAGTCTGTTTATACTGCAGCTTGGTATAGCAGTTTGGTTACATTGCTACTGTTTTAACTTATTGAAAAGAATTATGTGATTATATTGTTCCATGCTGCTGCTTGGCTTCTGAAAGAACAGAATGGATTTTGGTGCCAAAAGAACCTACTTGCTGCTACAGAAAATTGTGAGATATCACCACAGTTTGTACAAGCCCAAATTCAAATTAATAAATAAAGGAATAGCTAGTGAGTTAGAGAAGACTTGTATTATCCAGCAGAGATATGATGTTATATGAGCTGCATGCAAGAAACAGGTCTTTTCTTGAACTGACCATAACAAATATATTTACCTCTGAATAAAAAAGTGTGCTGACAAAACTTTTTGTTTTCAGAGTGGACTAAAAATTCTGTGCAGAGAAACTTTTAATAAAAACATATATCTTACACAGAAGAATTGAGGAACAAGGCACTGGCTTAGATATAATGATAAATAAAAGGAAGTGAATTTAAGAAATGGTTGCATTTGTCTTTATGTAGCTATTTCTCTGTGCATTACTTGCTGGGCTTAGGGCATCCAGACTTATCTGTCAACTACTACACAAAATTCAAGTCTATCACTAACTCGTTCATAAAATATTGTTAGGCATTTCAAATGAATATAATATTTCCTTTCAAGTTCAGACTGGGCCAAATGGAATTATCATGCTACTAATAGTAATTGTAAGCTGTATTTTTTATGTTGTTTTCACCTGCCATCTCATGATGGATCATGATTTTTTTTTTTTTTTTTTTTGAAATGACAAGAAGCTTTCTTAAATCATAGAATTATTGTTTTTATTTTTTGTTTGTTTGTTTGTTTGTTTTTTAATATATATATATTTCAGGCTCAATGAGTTCCAGAAGTACTTCATGAATGTCTTTGGACTCAGTTACGATATTTAACTGAATTTTGTCCTCCTAGTGACTGTCAGCTTTATCTCTGTCTTCCAAACACAAGGAAGCCTGTAAAGCAAGGTCTGTTTATCTAGAGTAACTACACACCTGAGCAGGAAAGGAAGTGTCAAAACATATTTTATCAAATGTGACTTCTTACTGTCAATGTTTCTTGATTAATAGTGAATAAAATCTTAAGTGAAAGCATGTAATTTTACTATTGGATATTGTGGTTAGATGGAATTTTTACTTTGAAAGAGAGAGAATTTTTTGCTTTGACTGTAGTTCAGTGCGCAGAACATTCAATTCTGGATCTCTGATTTACATCTTTTGTGGGACTTGGTTACTCAACGCCTCCTGTAAAGATTGAGTGAATAATGAAGCATTCAGGAAACCCCATTGCAATAGACTTAATTCTTCTTCTTTTTAGATGTTTAACCAAGATCTCCAAACTACCAGTTTCTTACTTTATGGTTTTCAGGTTGTTTTTGTTTCCCCACAGTGTTTCTGCTGTGAATGAAAGACCTCCAAATGGAATATTCAGTGAAGTTCAGATTTCACTCTGGAGATCACGTGCTCTTCATAAAGAGGATAGGTAAGATGAATCTGTTTCTGCATACATAAAAGTTGAATATGTCACATAAGCATAAATCTGGCATTGCCTACTCTGTGATTTTTAAACATTTTTAAGTCCCAGTTCCTTTCTGAAGTACAGCAGAAAACAAGTAGTTGAACCTCAATATTTGCAATAGAACAAATTACCTTCATTATTTTATTTTATTTTATTTTATTTTATTTTATTTTATTTTATTTTTTATTTCCCCACTGTTCAAATTGTGTTTTGTGCTGTTATTTATTTTCCTAGCCATCTATTCAAGTTTGAAAGCACTGGAAAGCATAATTTCTTATACTTTTTTGTATGGTATGCAAGAAGAGTTTTTTAAAGACAGCTTATCTTATATTCATGTCAGCAAAATAGTAGCCAGATTTCAGGAGCTCAGCAGTGGATGTGCTGAGCTTTAGGAAAAAAATCTGTATCTAATGCATCTCTGGACAAAATCTTACAATGAAAGACACCCACTCACTTCAAAAAATTGGCTCATAATATATTACTGTAAGGTCTGGTGTAGTACAGTCTCTGGTTATGAAGTACTAGTCTCCAATTATTATATACAAATGTATAATGGACTTGAATTAGTTAGATCAGTGTTAGCTTTTATATGTTATTATTGCCATTAACTTCACTATGATGAAGTTACACCTGTCATCTATATACATATATATATTTAATCATTATTTATTTTTGAATTGAAAGAAACTGTCTTTCATGTGTGGTGACATAGAAATATTTAGGTAACAGGACACCACTTACATATCATTAGTAAAGGTGGTGAGTAAATTTTCTGCACTTTTGCAGACAGTAGACGTGCATACTCACAACTTGTTCAGACATCTTTCTTGAAGGGAGTTCCTGAAAAAAAAAAAAAAAAATGATGCAAAAGATATATTAAAAAAGATCAATGACAAAATGTCACTGAGAATCAAACTCTTGTAAAGATCCTTACAGTAGCAGAATATGAAGGGAAAGAGGTGCAGTACCACTGCTTTTATCTCTTTGATCCTATGTTCAAGACTAGCATGGGCCTGCAGCAGTGCTTAAACTGTAACACTGTTACAAGAGCAGCTATTGACTTTGGCTTTATTGAGAATCTAATAGCGTTTATTGGAGTCAGCTCTTACTGATTTTTAACACTGACAAGATTTCTGTTAGGGTACATTTAGGAATAGTTTCTCAGGAACTTCTCCTAATTCTCAGGAAAAACAATAACAACAATGAAAACCCTAGAATTGTGAGGTTATATGTAGGAGTTTATAATCGACAAGATGGAGGTAGCCAAATTTTTTTCATTTATTCCCACATTGTGGCCCGAAAAAAGTGCAGGTGAAAAATTATAATCCATAATGGTATTTTTCTTACTTTTCTAGGGCTCACAAATCTGTATTTTTTTATTAAAAAAAAAAAAATCTAGATTTTTATTTTTTTAATTTATTTTTATTTTTTCATTCCTTTTTCTTCCATGAAACACAGTAAAAGGACAAGAATTTGATTCCCAAATACGTAGATAGGTTATTTCAAGAAGCTACTTTGGTCTTCATTTTGTGGTTATGTCTATGATTTTTTTGCTAGATCAGCTTTAAGTCAGAGGTAATACTCATGTGCTTACATGAATCCCTATGCTAAGTTGAGAAAACAAACAAAAAAACAAACTGCCAACTTGTGAGCTGCAGAATTTATCCCTTAACTGAAATTAACCTGAAGTTAGCACATCACAGGTAAGTGGTCTTGGCAATATGAAACAAGAAAATGAAATGTGCCGGAGCCAAGTTTTGCCTCATATAGGGCTAGATTCCCAAGTCATGTGGAGAAGCCTAGACATATTTTGGGCTTTTTGCCTAACATTGCCCTCATTTGAAATTAAATCTTCAACTATGAGTTAGTGAGCTAAAAGGAAAGAAAAAAAAAAAAAAAAAAAAGAGTCTTTTCTGCCACATTTTTCCATGAAATTTCTATCATCAGTTTCCTGTTTTGCACATCTCAAGCACCCCTGTTTAAGAAGTGGCACAGTGGAATTAACTCCCTATTCAGAAGTACATCTTTACAAGTCATATTTATATACCTAATTAAAGAGCATTGGAGGGGAAGCCAATGGACAATTTTTATGTGTAAGCAATGTAACATACAGATTGAACTTCTACATGTGGTAGTTATGACAGACCCTATTAGATTATTAGCTCCTCTAAAAAAAGTGCATTTGACTGATTTCCTGCTCAACAGCAGAGTTACATTTTATTTTTATTTCTTGCACTTCATATTGTTGGATCATAAAATGTAGTGAAAAGGATAAATGCTGGTATAGCATAGGCTTGACTGAAACTATGAAAATTTCTGAAATTTTATTACATATTTTAATATTCCCCTCTCTTTATTGAAATTAGCATTGGAAAATGCATTTATTTCATAGATACTGTATGTTTTTTATGCTTCCATATAACAGCAGAAGAAAAAACACATAAGCTTTTGTGTATAGACACATCCAGAACCAGATCTGCTCTGTAGTTTATATATGCATACTGTAGAAAACAAACTGAAAATAACCAGTCACTTAAAATGTCATGGTCAGGAGTATGCCTGAATTGTGCTGTCAGTATGGGAAATGAGTTCGAGTAATAGGTGCCATTATTCTCCCATGAAACTATTAGTTAAAGTTCATGGTGCTTGACTAGATTATTTAAACCTTTATTAGGAAAAAAAAAAAAAGAAAATTTGAATGTTTGAATGTTCTTCTCTTCTTTAATTTGAGCCAAGGCTCAAAGTTTAAACAAAAGCATCTGGAAATAAGTTCCACTGCTGTACACCTGATTCAAGTTTCACAGAACAGAAGGCAAAATTCCCTGTCCATTGTGTTAACAAGTATCATGGGGGTGTCAAGCTTGGCTTAAGGTAGATTGACATGTCATTATTCCTCTCATCCTTGCTTCTTTTTTAATGATCTGCACCTGAGCTCCAGTGTGTATTTTGTGACACTTATTAACAATCTACAGGTTTGAGAAAACGGTTGTTTATCCATCTCTCACTTGTGAAAATGTTAACAAGACAAGACATGAAGCAGTGTCTGGTGCTAGCTGAAGGTCATGGGTAGAGTGAAGAAGCATCTGACATCTGTCTCTCGCAGTGGGCATTGCAGTGCTTTTCACTGAAAGCAGCAGGCTGAGCGATCTCATACCATTAATATCAATGGGACTTGAGCGCATTTGCTACACAGGTTCTAGGAGTGGGAACACGGAGCTATTAGCACAACTCACTTATGTCCTGGATAAGAATGTTGAAATAGTTCCACATGGCAGATGAGCAAAAGAAGTTGTTAGGCTTATTCTTGTCCAGGTATACTCAAGTGCTTTCTGGCAACTGCTCCTGCTATTTAAATCAAGATTGAGACTCAAGGATTTACTCAATTTCAATCAACCCAGATTCATCATTTCTTTCTCCTATTTTTCTTCTGTGAATGACTGCTTCAGAACAACTAAATCTCACTGACTGAAACAATTACTTTGATTTGCAGTATTTTCACAATAGTCTAGCATTAGTGACATTTGCATTTTGGAAAACTAGGATACTTTTTCAATTGAAAGTTTTTAGCTTGGGATGGATGTATGTTCTGAGATATAGTTTTAAATAAGTATTCTACTTCCTTGTGTTTATGAGAGTGTGTATGAGTGAATGGCTTTGAACGAAAATACGTATTTGCAGAGGACCTGCCAGGCCATGGACTGAACCAATGGTTGAGCAGGTGAGAAGGCACTGCTAACCCAGGAAGCTCAGGTGCAGAAAATGCACCTAAGTGATTGGAAAGTGTGGAGCCTGAAACCACCCCTACTCACCCTCATCACAAGATTAGCAGCCAAGGGAGCAGCATCTGTCTGGATAGAGTTTGCACTTCTCTTAAGTTGTCACTGGTTATTGGAAGAAGTGAGCTAAGTTTTCTTTGTTCTTAGCTGTTTTTGCTCTGTTACACTTGTATCCCATTAGAAGGTGCTATCATCACCTTCTTTCAACATATGGTATTTATCTCTCAGTGTATATTTATGTGAATTGCTTATGAATTAAAATGAAATGCAATCTAAGCTTGTATTTTTCTTTAATGAAATAAGCAGAAAACCATTTTTCAGGGATACAAGCAAAAGTATTATCACACTTTTTCCTGTCTCATTCTCTTCCTATTCTTATTCTTCCCTACCTCCTCCCCCTTTTCCTCAACTCTCTCTTTCCTTTCTGTTTCCCTCTTTTCCTCTCTTCTCCCTCACATCCCTCTGCCTTCCCTCCCTCTCTTCTCTCCTTCCTTCCCTTCCCTTCGTCTTTTTTTTTTTTTTTTTTTTTTTGGCTTATGTAGTCACTGTTTTTATTTTTCTTTGGCTGATAACATTCTTTTTCTTTTGCAAATCATTTATTTCAACCCATGTTGGACTGGTACAAACAGAAACAACTCCTTCAAAACAAAAATATCCTTCATTTCTTGAACAGCACATGGAATGACATTCCATGAGGCCAAGCACAAAGCGTTGCACTTGAGTCAGGGCAATCCCAAACACGCATAGAGACTGGGAGAAGAGATTGAAAGAAATTGAGAGCATCCAGGCCTGGGACTCCCAGCGCAAGAAAAATGTGGAGCAGTAGGAGTGGGTCCAGAGGAGGACCATGATATATTCTTATAAATAGGAGAGAGATGTATTTTTTTAATACAGTCTGATAGTACTGGAACAAGGTGGAATGGATTTAAACTGAAAGGAGGGATGTTTAGGTTGAAGTTCCGTGGAATATTTTACTGAGAGTGTATTGCAGCATTGGAACAGGTTGCTTTGAGAAGCTGTGGATTCCTGATCCTTGGAGGGGTTCAAGGCTGGAATGAATGGAATCCTGGCAGTCTGAGTGGCAACTCTGCCCATGGCAGGTGATTGGAACTAGATGATGGTAAAAAGACATTCACTAATTTAAGTAGCCTTCAGTTCTGATACTAATGAACTGTGATGACTTCGTCTTTTGTAAGTCAGAAAACTGCAAAACAATGTTAAGCTATTCTACCAAAAAAAGTACCAGTTGTTTTCTCAGCAGTTCCCAGTGATACAGGTTATGCCAGACTTTGGAATATGACATCCCTTTATTATTTTTTTCTTTCAAATAAAACTGCAAATCATTGTTTTGTTTTGGGGGCTCACTGGTGTTTAAAACAAACTCCTTATGTCTTAGAAGTTACAGCTGTACTCATAAATGCAGTAGTAGGCAATAAATAAGAAAGATTAAGAATTCTGTAGCCAGGTTATAGTGGATCAACAAGAAAAAGAGTCTACTGCATTCTTTTCAGCAAACAAAAAGCATAATTGGAAAAAATCATTTTTATGTTCTCTTACATTAGATGGGACCACGGAGTGAAACATTCACTGATGAATTACTTCTCTAATCTGTAGAGGAAAAACAGCTACTGGCAAATTAAAAAGTCCTGGAACAGAGCCATGAGAACTAAATGGCTAAAAATGAAAACAGGCAAACATTTGAAGAGTATTCTATAGAACAGAGATATTTCAACACCTCCCCCTTTTCCATGGCTAATTCATTGTCATGGAAACTGAATTTATCAAAATGTTCTTGTTCACTCCTAGTGACCCAGTGAGTCGACTTACAGAGCTGGTGAAAGGTAACGCAGGCTGAAGCAATTTTTACAAATGATATGCAGCAGTTCATAAATCGATAAATTTTGAATGGTACCATTGTATTTCCCGGATAGTTTCCCTTAGTCTCAAATGACTCTTTTTGTCTGCAAGCAAGAGGTGTCTGAAACCCTTACTAAATAAGTTGGCATGGGAGAAATGCATGAATTCAGCTCCTTTCTTACCCTCTGCTCTCCTTTAATTTGTTTTTCTTCTTACCCTGTGAGTTTATGCTAAAATCATGTTATTTGTGTCTTTTATTTACTTCATGCATTCTCCACAGTATTTTTCTTTGCTGATCTGTTGCCCAAGGATGCAAAAATCCTTCATCGCCTCATCACAAATGTCTTTCCTTATCTGTTGCTGAAGGTAGGTGTTGACTATCAAGTGTAATACACAATGACTACTGTATGAAGACAGCTTTGCCAAATCTGAAATAACCCTGGAACCCTAGATGCTTTCATTCTGTCTCAGAACATAGGGTTGCTTGTATTTCTTCCTTGCATAGGAAAATTGTCCGATAATTATTTTGAAGGGTTTTTTTCAGTTTCCATGTCACTGCCAAATTCTGTCAAGGTTGATTTTTACTTTATGTTAGCAATTAGTGACTTGTTGTCATGGAAACCACACTTCACATGATTCTTGAACTTAAATGGCTGAATGTGATCATACAGCAGCCCTTCTTTCTTTAGCCTCAGTAGTTAAAAGTCTTGCTTTTGTCTGCGTGCGTCATCCTGATTACAGAATCACATAAAATATCTATAAACACACACACACACACACACACACACAAAAAAAACCAGCAGAAAACTGCATCAATGAAAATTGAGTATTCAATAATTCATTCTTTAATTAAAGCTCTTCCCTTTCCTATTGCTGTAACCTTTCAAGTGTTAAAGCAGACATAAAAGCTAATTATTTGTATGAAATATCTTTTCTAATTAGCATTTTGTGAGACAATAATAAATAAAAAAATGAGGATTTAAAATACATTTGCTTTTCATGTTTAATGCAAAAAATGATAACAAGAACAGTTCTGTTTGGGATAAGTTTGTGCTTAAGGTTATAGATGGTAAGCATTTATGTGCAAAGAAAGAGTTGTAGTCAATTTAGCTTTTTGTGGGTAAACAAATGAAATGACTCACGACATAGAAGTCAAAGAATATGACACAGTATATTGTGAATAATAGGCATGTTTTAATTTAGTCATCCAGTAAGTATGTTTGCCTCTGTGAATCAAAATCCTAAAACTTAAATCCAGAGGCTAAATTTTTCAATAGGAAATACAGTGAAGGGTTAGTAAACTGTATTTTTTTATGTGAGTGCTGTCTTGATTTTTTAGAAATATTTTTTCAGATAATGATGCATTATTAGGATCTGTTTCTGTATTATATTGGTATAATGGTAGTTGCAGAGTAAGATAAAGTAGCCTATATATATGTGTGTGTGTGTGTGATGCCTCCTGTCCTGTATAAGTAATTCTTTGGGTTTGCTTAATCCACCTCTAAATGATCTCATTTCTTCTAGTATTTATGTGTATATACATATTTGCATGTTTATACTTATGTACACTCATACATGTGAGTATATGCCCATATATCTACATATACTTCATTAGAGAAAGAGTTCTACACGCCAAAGTTATGCAGATGTAACTACTATGCTTTAAATTCACACTTACAATTTAACTGTCTGGATATATTGTTAATGTAGTTGCACATTCATGTTTCTCTCTCTGTCTGTCTCTTGAAAAATGTAGAACGACCTGAAATCAATAAGAGTTGGAGGTACTTACACTTCATAGGAGATAATGAGAATAAACTTTGGCCGTGTGAAATTATACCTGTCACTCTAAGGACGCGTGTACATACGCAGGGAAGATACATTGGTGAGCAGCCCAAGGGAAAGAGATCTGAGGGTCCTGGTTGATCATAAGTTGAACAAGATCCAGCAGTGTGTCCTGGCACTCGGAAGGGCCAACTGGGATTGCATCAGCCCCAGCACTGCCAGCAGGTGAGGAAAGGAACCATCCTTCTCTGCTCTGTGCTGTGCAGCCTCACCTCAAGAACCGTGGGCCTGGTCTGGTACCACAGTATAATAAGAACATAAAACTACTTGAACACATCCAAAAGAAGGCTACAAAGATGGTGAAGAGGCTGGAGGGCAAGATGTATGAGGTGTGGTTCAGGCCAGTCGGTGTGCTCAGCCCAGAGCAGAGGAGCTGAGGGGAGGCCTGATGGTGGCTGCAGCTCCTCACAGGGAGCAGAGGGGCAGCTCTGAGCTCTGCTCTGCACAGCCAGCAAGAGGACACAAGGGAATGGGGCCGTGTCAAGGGAGGGCTGGATGGGGGTTAGGGAAATGTTCTTCATCAGAGGGTGGTGGGCATGGAACAGGCTGCCCTGGACAGTGGGCACAGCACCAAGGTGCTGTAGTCCATGTTTAAACAGTGGTCTCAAACAGAGTTTGAATACTGGGTCGTCCTGTGTGGAGCCAGGAGTTGGTTTAAATGATCATTCCAACTCAGGATATTCTATGATTTTATGAATATATGGAAGACAAAGTGATGTCTGCAGACTTTCTCGTTTTGATTCTAAGTAAACTTCTCAAAAATCTGTTCTGAATATTAGAACTAAACTGAAATACAGGTTAATGTATCTATCAGAGAGAACTAGAGTTCAAAGGCACAATAAGACAAATCCTTCCCTCAGGTAACAGCTGAATTCAATGTTATTTTCTTCCATCTCTTCCCATTTATTGGAGATTCATTAACTGGACTCATTAACTTTACACAGTAAAGAAGACTGTTTGCTTTCAATGATACAAAAGCAAATATGATGTGATTTTAGTAAGCAGATACTGTTTTCATTAATTGCCTACTAAGAAACAATTTAGAATTATTTTAGAGGAAAATATCCACTTATTTATTCAGTATGCTGTATTAACATCAAACATTGGATCTTATCTTTTATGAGAACAAAAATTAGAGGTTATTGGTCAATTTCTCCTTGTATTTTTATACTCATGGTAGTACTTCTGTGTGAAATAAGTTTATCTGTTTATGAAATTTAATATATTAATTACACATTTTTATTAAGCATCGATACAATAGTTTTTTTTTTTTTTCCCACTATTTTTCTGTGCTAACTTAAGTTCTAGAAAATCAAAGCAAATATTCAGAAAACCATGGCAATAGGAGGCCAAAATTTGCCTTGTATTTTGATATTCTGAAATCCGATTTATAAGACTAAGAATTTGCATTGCAAGTAATAATGAGTCTAACTTATTATTGTATCAGGTTACTCTTGTTTTCTATTTCCTTCAAATTACCTCAGATTTATATCTTCAGTGATAAATCCTCGTAAGTTTCTTAAAAGTACTGTCTAAAAATGCATGTGTAGTATCAATAACTGCATTAGCCATGTAACAGCTACAACAAAAACAAAATCTCTCTTGAACTTTTGCAGTACTGGTGAATGTACTTGTGTCATTTAGAGAGCTGTGTTAAATTAACATTTCTTATCCATTGTACTCTGGATTTGTTGTCACAGATATGTGAAATTTAATCTTTTACTTCATTAAAAATGCAGAGAATTGAAAGGATCAACTTACTAATTCAAGCTTATGACGAAATGAATCATTTGACCTTGCACACGTTCCCCAGAACTACTGCTATTATTTCAGCAATATTAAAGGATAAATCATGAAAATGAAAATGCAAACTAGTATTCTTCAATATACACAGTTAAACAAAACAGCAAACAAAAACTCCTTACAATCAGATGTAAATGTAATTTCAAAATAAGAAGCTATAAACCAGTTGATTTTCTTCATTGTCTGTGATTTCTTCAGAGTATTATTTCAGTCTTGTAATCTGTTTAACATTTTTGTACTTAGAAAGACAATAGAATATGACAGGTTCCTTGACAGTTTGTTAACACAAATTAACCTCATTTATGGGAAAAGTGGCTGTGTGTGAACATGTAGTTTTTCAATGCTTTGTAAGACAGTCTTAAATTACTATCTTTCTGAAAGGTCTGCTTCCTAATGTTTCAGCATTCTGCTGAGTAATAACACAATATAGAATATAACTCATGGTAAACTTGTGTATGGAAGACCTTATATGCAAAGGAAAACAAGAAAAAGAGATGTACTTAGACACACTTCTTATAGCTCATCAATATTTCTACCATTGCACCTGTAAAACATTGTTTTACATAAAATTTCACTGGAATAACAAGGATGGGTGTTTAGCCCTTATTTACTCTTTAATTCATTAAGAAATTATTCAAACCAAACTTAATATTTCAAGACAGCAATTTATCACACAGAAATAATATTAGCCCAAGGAAAACACATAAGATTATATTTGTTTCTTTATTACTATCTAGTCCAGCAAATGATTGTCATCCAAGAAAAAGTAATGATAGCATTGTAATTCTCTTATAAGTCCAATATTTTTCTTATTTTCATGTTGACTGTGGCTTTGAATTCTACTGTAATTAGTTGATACAGAATATGTAAGTTGAGTGAGAATGATGATGAATATTCATTAAATAAAATCAAACTCCAGTGTACTTCACAAATAAATTTACAAAAGAAGGAATCCAATAGTACCATCTATCTATCTTTTGGAAATGTTATTATTTCACTTTTCTTCTTAAGACATACTGACTATATTTTCACAGTTCTAAACAACAGCAACATGAGAAGTTATCAAAAAAATGTGTTGCCTCATGAAACGGTAAAGCAGAAAACTCTGTTTCATTAGTCTTTAAATAAATAATAGTGCTGAAGCTGAAGAAAAAAAATGAAGAATTTTCATTCAGGGATGCAAATGGCTTTTTCTAATCTGAATTCTAGAATGAAAAAGCAATGTATTTAATGAGAAATATTTCCTTTGTGGAGTTAATAAATATGTACATAAACTGACATATTCTTCACCACTCTAAGCCTGGGCTGAAATTTTCACTTGAGGCTACCCTTTCTGAAAGTCTGTGCTATCAGTTGTATTTGTTCTGGCTGACCTATATTTATAATGCTGAAACCTTTAATGTATAATCACATCATCATATTTTCTGTACATGTCACATATTGGAAATAAACTATTTCAGGTGCATTTCAAAGTATTAAAGTATGCTTATGGATTATCTCTTGCACTACTGATATAAATTTAGATCCCTTTGTTGCTGTAGGTCCAATTGTGTGCAGGTTTCAGAGGGAGCCTTTGAAATCTCTAAATATAGCTTAAAAGAGTTTCTCTAAACCTAAAATGTCATGACATTATCATCCAGTATCTTGGGATGCTCCAAAGTTAGAAACTGGGAAACTGATCCTTTCCAGTAGCATAAAGCTCTAATTTCTAGCTTTACAAGTCTTCAAATAAATGGGCTTATCTTCTGACGTTTTAGTTTATTAAAAGAGATTTTAGTCCTGTTCCTCCTGTACACAAGGAAGTAATTTTCTGGAAAACAAACAAACAAACAACAAAACAAAACAAAAACGAGTAAACAACAACAAAAAATTTTGAACAGAAAAAGAAGTAATGCCTCTGTGTTACTTTTAATTTAAAATAAATAAATAATCCCTAATGGTTATCTACAAGTGCCATGTAGATCAGATTTTTATAGAAGCTTGGCCTAAATCATAAAAGCTGTACTAATTTATCGCAAAGTTGTACAATTTATTATATAATTCATGGTATATTTATGAATAGTGGACATATGCAGTTTTCAGTGAAAGTAAATCTTGAAGATGAAGACATATATATATATATATACACACATATATATATTCATGAACAGAGAAAGTTTGTTTATTTGTTGCCATCAAGAAGAAAGTTCTTTCAAAGGAAAAAATACACATCTAGTGGGGAAAGAATACACACCTAGTGTGTTCTTAGTTTTTCTTTGACCCAGCACTCATCAGTGGAGATTGTCTATTCTAACTGTGAGGCCAAATCTGTAGTTAAGTGCAGGTATGAATACAAAAAGAAAGATCTTTGTTCTTCTACAAAGCATTTTTGGTGAGCTGGATGAGAAATCAGTGTCTGAAGTTGTATGTCATAGTCAGACTATTTTTCCATTTAGGTCCTATTGCGCACTGACTGAAAAATGGTAGAGTGGTTCAGCTCCATTTACTGAATAACCTGGAGGTCCCTAGGGGAAAAGGGGAAAAAACTACTGTGTCTCAGAGACTGTTAGATTTAATCTGAATTCCTGGCATGCAAGAAGCATATTCCTATTACTTGCAAAACTTATCTTAATCTTGGCTTTGACTAGTATGATGGGAATAACAGACATCTCCCCAGAGTAGCATTTTGCAATATAGAAGAAGTAATATGGAGTAATCTGTATGTTTGCATGATAAATTATATAGATGTTTCTGAGCTGGATCAGCAATTCTCCTTGCTATTTTAAACACAGGTTTATAGAAGATAACTTGTTTTCTTAACCTTACGTTCAGGAATTCAGATTTATCTGCCTAAGTATTTTGGAAAGTCCTTGTCTTCAAATGTGAATTTTTGCAGCATGTTGAAAATCGAGCCTTGGGTAATATGGAAAGAATTGATACAACCAAATTCTATAGTTTATATTAAAGCATTCTGTAGAAAATAACTTCAGGAATGTATCCACCAGACTGCATTTTTGTTTACACCAGTTTTAGTGTTCCCTATATACTCCTTCTCACAAATATATGTGTAAATACATATAGAATAAACTATACATTAAAGGTGTAGATACATTATTGATTCCTCTAATATACAATAGTTTCCAGAAATTCTATTCTCTTCTACAGCTGTAGTTGTTTATAGGAAAACAGGACTTTTAAACACCTTATGGCCTAAATGCTCTTTTGAATCATGCCTGAATTACTGACAATAAACATGTTCAGTACCAGCATTGATAACTGAGAAAAGACCAACAGTTACGTGGTGTAAAAACTGAAATAGTGAGAGACTGAAAATTAAAAATAAATAAATAAATAAAATAAAAATAAAAATAAAAAATCTATATAACTAACAAGTGCTTACAAGATAGTGAAGGTATGCCTATTTCAGCGTAACACAGGTATCAGTTGAACTGCTTTATTTTCCTTTTACATTTTATCTTCTTTTTGTCCTTTCTTATTTCATATTTTCTACTCTCTAAATGTGAAGTTCTAAGTCAGTTATTCTTAGTCATCTAGGAGACTCTTAGATAAGAATTAATAAAACTGCATAGATGCTTTTCCTCTAGCTTTTCCTTTTCTCTAACAGATGTTGACCATAATCAGAAGTGAATTTTATCTCTAAAATATCTTTTTACAGCAGTTCTGGAGTAACCCTCAGATACTGAGTTCATTATTAACAATTATAAACCATGCTTTCACATAATCTATCATGGTTTATCACGAAGAATCCCCATTATTCTCTCTAGCAAATTCAATATCTCTGACAGTGCTGTAGTGGTGGTTATGTGTGTTTGTATGTACTTGGGGCATTGCAACATCCTTCACTGATATTTTCTGTTCCTGGGAGGCCTTATATAGAGAGAAAATTGATCAAATGGTCTCCTACAGGGGTGCTTTTGCTGAAGGCAGGTTATTTAGGGTGGCCAACCAAAAACAAAATCAAGGCAAATAAAATAATAATAAAAAAAATACTGACTGGTAGCTGGAGGCAGAAACAAACAAACAAACAGTCAGTTCACTCTTCTGTTATAGCTGTGCTTCAAGCATCAGTGCTTGTAAGAAGCTTCAAAGTGGCCCTAGGATGAAGCTTTGTAATTGGAGGCATACAAAGCACAGATGTTGCTTTTATTAAATATCAACAGAATTTAACAGTGCCAACAGTCCAGTGCTGAAGAAGGAAGGATGGGTAGGAAATTCCTTCCCTGGGCTAATTTCATGCTTACAGTCTTTCCGACTGACTTATAAGATCTGTCATTATACTCTGCCTCCCTGGCAAAGTCAGGCTATCTAAAATACCTGGATAGCTTTATGCATTTGAGTCATGTATAAATAATCTTTTACTTATGAGATGCTGTAGGCTATGATGCCTGGCTCCCAGCTGCTGCTAATGAAGGCTGCAATTCCCTTGTATTCCCGTATGATATCTGTCAGCACTGCATACACATCTTGGCTTCCTTGGAACATCTCAAAAGTCATTAGACACTGATGTTCAGGCAACTGAATACTTCCCAAAATATTAAGAGGGCTTCGTAAGTGGATGAAAGAATATATCAGAGATGTGGCTGACACTACAACAAAATGTTCTGTGCTTCTCTCTTCTGAAATTATGAAGGTTTGTAGAAAAGGAAAAAAATTGGGTCAAGTTTCTCTTCTAATTGTCTTTTTTTTTTTTTTAAATTAAAAATGAAATCTTAATTTGATTAAAAAAGAGATATTCCCAGATCATGGTAGTTAGGTATAGCATGGCTTTTTCCAGCTGGAGAATGGATCCTCAATCTACTATCCTTGGGCATATTTACTGCAGCTTTTTAGACTTCTCTGAGTTCTACCCAGAGAACTGAAACAGAGTTTGAGAATATCTACATTATGAGAACTCAGGTGTCCTTATCTTTCATAGCACTGTTCAAAATGGAACAAGCTAGAATCATTTCAAAGTGTCAGCCTAGTTTGTTTAAGTTATTGTACTCTTCAGAATATTTGAATAGTGTTGTATCATGCAGATTTTTGTTTAAGACCACACAGGAAGGAATGTTATATAAAGCTCATTTACTTTGTGTAATGCAGCAAATCATGATACCAAATCGACAATTTAGTTATATTTAACTTTATCACTGCACCCAAACAGTCCTTTATTTCTTCACACTGGTCATGTACAAACAGCCTTTGTACTCAGGAATGCGACCCTAAAATGGTTATTCAGAAGTCACTATTCAAAGGCAACAGTGATGCTGAAAGTTGTTCAGTGCTGACAGTACCCTCCACCTCTCCTTCATCTTCCCTCTAACTCTACAGACTGCTAGAGGAAAGGCTAACTATACACATAATCCCAGGAAAGTTGCTTTTCTTGGCAAAGTTTATGCCAAAAGACAGCTGTTTTTGGCAGAAGTTCTTGTTTATGACATCTACAGATCATAAAATGTCTTGCAAAATTAATTACTTTTTTAAATAATTATTTTAAAGCTATACACCACTGAGAACCCTAAGATATACAATCCTTTTGTAGCCTGAGTTGGGACATTCATGAATTTCCAATTTAAGACTAAACATATCACTGAAACTGTGAGTCAAGGCAAACATTTTTTTCCTTTTTCTCCTCCCCTCCCCTTTTTTGTTAATAACAATAGAGTTTCCTCTTTGTATATCAAGGTGTGTCTAACTTAAGCTTCAGTAAATGTATTCCTAGTTTTACTTGAACAAATGAAAAACCACTCCATTTGAAGAAACCCACATATTCAATTTTCTCCCATGTACCTATTTTACCTGAAACAGAGCAGTAACATATGTAAATACAAACTTAAACTGGGATTACGAACAACAATTAAAAAAGGAAAGCCTACCTTCATCAATTTGTATGTGTGTATATAGAGTTTCAACACTGTTTTTTAATATTAGTTAATTGAACTATTAATCTAATAGAAGATCTGTACTATGTGATGTCAGCACTATTAAGTTACAGATGCTGCTGAACAGTAAGTGGTAATATTACGCTTTATACTTTTTATTTATTAATTTATGCAGTTTATTTTTGAGTTTAGTACATTTCTCATATTTTGAATTCTAGATCTTCTTTTACTATTCAATTTCTCCCTTCTATTTAAAGAACCACTAATTCACCTCAGTGCAGCGATAATGAATAACTGGGAAGGAGTCTGGAAGGAGAGTGAGGGAAAGAGAGCTATTGAAGTAAATGAAGCA
This sequence comes from Centrocercus urophasianus, assembly GCF_019232065.1. NCBI lineage: Eukaryota > Metazoa > Chordata > Aves > Galliformes > Phasianidae > Centrocercus > Centrocercus urophasianus. Next base: position 17,261,834 of record NW_024885532.1, read on the forward strand.
TTGCCCATGACTGCTGCACACACCAGTGCTGTTCCTGTACTAACATCATTTTCCCTTTTCTGAGCATTAGAAAGATAACTCATTTCCCAGAGCATTCCGTGCTCAAGGGCAATAGTTACCTTCACCACAGAGAGAATTAGCACTGGCTGGTATAAGTTTGGAAATATGTAGCTGTTACTTGCAGCAGAAACTCAGCTCTCTGAATCCCTTAATAAAGAATGACAAAGAGATGAGTTCAGAGATGGTGGCCCAGAGCTGCTCGGTTCATTGCTCTATGCTGCTAATTCACATAAACTCCATGAGGACCACCTTCTCTTTTTTCTTTTTCCTCCTCCTTTCCACCTGATTTTATGATACAATCAAATTAGCATTTACTTAGAATGGCATTTATCTCACTTTTTTCACCTATCTCAACATACAGACTGAAAATGCTTAAACTACATTATACTGTTGCCTTGCATGAGCATGCACTCTTCCTTGTTTTTCTTGGAAGTTTCTAGAATATTTGCCTTTGATTTTTTTTACTGGTCTCAATTCATAATTAAAATTTGTTTCACTTTGAAAGTTTTAGAGATGTATGAAAAAGATGGGTAGATCCAAACTGCTGCAAAAAACCCCATGCATTTATTTACACTGTTGAATAAGGAAGTATAGATGATAGTATATCTAGGAGTACAGATCAGTGTATCATAAAAATGAGGTAAATGCCTTCATTTTACATACTATCAAAAATATATACTTATTATATACTTATAAAAATATCTTTGAGTGAAAAAAGAGCTCAAAGTAATGTTTGAGAAATATTGAGGATAAGCATCTGCACTGTTTTGAATGGATATTTGCTTGGCATTAGGACTTTTCTTTCTGAAGGATCTTGGAGACTTGTGTTTAAAACACTTACTATTAGAAATGGTATAATCACAAGTAACCTGTTGTCTCAGTCATACAAATTACATTGAGAGTAGAAAGATTATGAAATATGGGGCTTTTTACAGATCCCACCTGCAAGATCTTGTATCAGAAATAGTGTAGCCAGCAGGATCAGGGGGGTAATCACTCCCCTGTACTCAGCTCTGGTGAGGCTGCATCTCAAGGACTGCATTCAGTTTGGAGCCCCTCACTACAAGGAAGACATCAAGGCCCTGAAGCGTGTCCAGAGAAAGGCAATGAAGTTGGCGAGAGTTCTGGAGCACATCTTATGAGGAGTGGCTGAGTGCACTGGTCTCAAGGATCTGTGGTTCTTGTAAGATCATACCCCTCCAACTGCACACAGACCTCTAACTCCTCTTTTTTTTTTTTCTCCCATGTTTCTTGCCTGAGTGTAGAACCTCCCCAACCCCAGCAGATGGGGTCAGTGACTTGCTGATTTCTCAGAAAAAGTATAAAACCCTCCTCCATCTTGCACTCCTGTAAGTAGTTCCTTATTTGTCTGCATGTGTGTCACGGAGTTGACTAGATCAATCTAAGTCCGTGACAGGGGCAACAGCCCTCTGCCCTCCCCCCCCCACCCCAGTCCCACAGAAATGGGAAGGAAGGAAGGGAGGAAAAGAACAGCGGCAACAATCTATGGAGGAAAACTTATTTACTATAACACCGGAATACAAGGTAACACAATATAATACAATTTAATTGAAATTGAGATGAATAAATCAGACAAGATGAGAGAGAGAGTTCCTGGGACCGAATCAAACCTGAAAAGCTTGGAATGGCTAGGAAAGCACCTCCAGCACCCACTGCCAGGTAGCAAGAGAGCGCCCCCCCACCTGGAAGGGCCAGATCCCGTGACTTCTGTAATGTACAGGGATAGGTACCTGGGATTGGGGCATTAACACTTTAATGCCCCGTACACTACATGATGTTTTGATGTGGAATACTGAAACCCAAAAAACAAAAACACAGAACCATGACAATGTGCTTAACATTGGCTTCTTTCAGCTCAGTACTGCTGATTATAAGGTCTCTCTTGTATACCTGATCATACTTTGTTACCATCTTTATCTACCACATCATCACATGATTATTGGCTAACACCTCCCTCCTCTGTCATTCTTAGTTCAAAAATCTCCTCATGAGGGTATCAGGCCAGTAGGTGAAGATGCTTCTTCCACACACAGTCAAATAGATTTCACTTCTTCCTAACAAGCTGTGATATGCAAAGAGGATTTAATGTGAGCAAAATCTGAATTTCTGCTGTAAGCTGTCTTATTTTCTGTCTTCCATCCTCACTCTCAGTGCAGTCACACCACACAGTCACACTCAGCATAGTCTTGCACTTTCTTGTAGTATCACTGGTGCTAATCCAGAGGAGAAGCATGGAGTGATGGTCTGAGACCTATACATACCTTGTTAGCCTCTCTACAATGTCCCAGACCCAAGCATCAGGCAAAAAGCAAATCTCCCAGGGTAACAAGCCAGATGAGCAGACAGTGAGTGACTTTTGTTGCCTACAGTAGAAGGTATCCCATTATTCATGCCTTTTTCCTTTTGCTGCTGTGTTATTCAAGTTCAGCTAACTCAGAGACTTGGATGGACACCACATCTTATCTGCTACCAGGTCACTGATGCTATTCACTAGTTGCAGATTTATTGACAGAGCAAGGGTTGTCCACCTGGTTCCAGAAATCATGAGCTTCCAGCATTTGCCATCCTAAGAGTCTTCTATTCCCAACTCAGTAAGCACACGCTCTGCTTGCTCCGCTTTCAGTACAGATGGGATCTCAGGCTGGCTATTGTGTCCTATAGGTTCTCAGAAAAGATACAGCCAATCTCTTTCTTACCATCACTGTCTCAGTGCAGTCTGTTGATCTTCCACAGCTCCCCTATTTGATGGCACAGACTCTTTCCAGTATTCATGTCCTGCAGGCAAGGAACCCATCATTTCTGGCCCCAGAATCAACTAGAGACCGCAAACATGTGTGCAGCCATGGTAGTTACTGCAGTGGATGCTGGGGACTGTGGTATGTCACCACTATTTCTGATGAGATATATGCTGTCCTCAGTAGTTTCCCATTCCCTCCTGCACAAACTGCTGTCCCTATGAAGTACCTGCTAGGCATGGATTTCATGACAGGACGTCCCTAGAACTTGCTGAAATGATGTTGGCATTCTCTAATTAGAAGGCAGTTGGAACAAATGCTCAACATGCACTGTCATTAAGTTTCTGGAGAAATTGCAGAAACTGGATAAATCTTTGAGGAAGGGTTTGAAATTAATATCCTGAACAGCAACAATGGTCATATACTTATAGTTCAAAATTGATTAAAATGCAACAACATGGTGTGAGACTACTTGTGATATCCACCGATGACAGGCTAATAGAAATATGAAAGAGAGAAAAATACAGCACTGATCATTAAGAATTTTTACTACTCCAGCAGGGTTAACAGCATTGCTTTAGTATTGCTAATCACAAGTTGTTGGGAGATGACGTAAAACCATTAATATTTACAATGTTTTTAACTTTTCTTTTGCTTTCAAAATCTGTCTTTTTATTTTCTATCATTTACTGTCTTACATGATAGCAACCTTCAAGAAATCATTTGTAAGAGCTAGGAAGATCTTGAATCTTGTTAAATAATGCTAATTTGGTGTTCTCTCTTACACTAATGCTTTGCCAGCATTTTAATGTTTGTAGAGCAAATGAATAATTTCTAAACAGTGCCAAAGGGGCATTGTGTTAATTCTTTGAGAGAGAAAAGCCTGACAATTTTAGTATGCCTCAAGCATGATTGGTTTATGATAAGGTCTTTGTAGAAGTGCAATAAAGATGATGGCTTAGTTAAAATACTATCAATATACTTGGTTAGGAAATGAAAACTCCAGTGTTCCATGCATTATATTCAAATGAGCAAATCTTTCTGTTCTCCCTTTAAGATTTTCAATGTGTACATCCCAAATCTTTTATGATTGTTTTCTTCTTAATATTGTGTATGAATGTAGAAATACTGATGGGATTAAGAGTCAGTCCTCTCTGAAAGAGGAGTGGATGAACTAATACTGGGATGAACAAATACCATTGCATTTGTATTTTCAATTTTGAAAATTTGCAATTTTCAAGTGCAAATACAAATGTCCATGCTCATACAGAATGTGCAAAACAGTGTTCTGTAAATGCATTTCTGCTTTGTAAATGGAGTCAATACTATACCAAATGACATAGATTATTAAATAAATGTCCAGATACAAGTAAATTAAAATACTTTTTGCAGATTTTGTGATCCATCACATGTTCTTTGCCTACTAGTTTCAGCAAAAGTCGCTTAAAGCATGAGACACTAATAAAAAGCAGGAAGCGGGTAGTTTACTTTCCAGGGTCTGCTTCTGACTGTAATAGTGTACGTAGGTAGTAGGTGCACAGGGAACAAAAGGATTTATTTGACTGTCCTGGAAAGATGAGTTCAATTATCTTTTTGTGGATCACTCATCACATGTGTAAAATATGAGTGCAAAGTAATTTGAACAAAGCTGAACAGCATCACACCAGCATCATCATAACTGGAGCTTTAGATAAAGGAGTGTGTTATACATCATCATTTTTTCTTCCCGATAAAACTTAATGGAATGGCATAGCTTTATATCCCTGCTGATAAGGCTTTGCAGGCATTGGGTAAGACAGTGTGCATGTTAAGTGTGCTGACCATTCTAATCTGAGCATTATATATATTTATACATGTAAAATGAATATTAAAAAGATGGACATGTTTCTCCTCATTTTAAATATTTCTTTTTGCAAACAAGAACATTTTTTTCAGGAAGTTGGGTACAGGTTTTTAGAAAGAGATGGTACAGTACACAATTAAGCTTTTCTTACCTCTAGATATCTCAATGCATTTTACATTTGTCACTTTGCAAGTACTATTTATTTCCACGAAAACAACAGACACAAACTATTACTACTTGATAGAGCAAATTGTCAGCTAGAAAATACTATTTTTCAGCATATTCACCATCATTAGCTGTGCATTTTCACCAGAGATGAACAAGAGCCTGCATGCCGTGATTCCAAAAATCTGCGCTAGTGGAGGTGACACGCTGTGGCAGCATCATTGTTGAGAAAATATTGCCCACATGTCCATGCACACTGAATTAGAAGGTGCCACACCTGGACTATACAGTGGGTGTGGTAGGGGAGTCACAGAATCACAGAACTGTAGGGGTTGGAAGGGACCTCCAGAGATCATCGAGTCCAACCCCCCTGCCAAAGCAGGTTCCCTACACCAGGTCCAACTGGGATTGGCAGTATTCTACACAGCCTTCAAATGGCATGGGGCCTAGCATTACCATGTTGCAAGAGAAAGGTTATCACCTTTTCCAGCCTTTCTCTAGAAGTCTGAGCCTTCAGCTTTGTCTGTGTCATGACATAGCAGTCACAGTTGATGGTTTGTCTGGACTCCAGGAAATACAGAGGGATTGTTTCTGTCTTATCCCAAAATACAGTGCACTTCACTTTACCCACTGAGGTTTGTGTCTTAACTGTTTTCTTTGATGGAGAATTCACATCACCACTCCATGGACTGCTACTTTTTGACTCTGGCTCATAGTGGTGACACCTCTCCTTGTTCTGGTAATTATGCATTTCAATAGTGCATTGATTCAATAGCTCCTGACAAACTTGGCTATTTTTCCTATTTCCATGTGTGCATTTGTGGGATCCACTTAGTGCAAACTATGCAATATTCCAATGCTGCCACCATCACTTTCAATGCACTGAAGATGATATTTAGCTCTCCTCAGTTTCCTGGTCGTCATCCACTGACGTGTAGGAGTTGATCAAGATGCTCTTAATTTTGTCGTGTGACAGGTATACATAACTGTATGGAACATGGTTTGTCTTTCATGCCATTGTCGCCACTGCTGAAATGTACCACTATGTCACAGTGCTCACACTGTGCTCTGCTGTTTGATCTCCCTAAACATTCAGCAATTACTGATGAATGTCAATAGGTGCTATTTTTCTGCAAGGAGGAATTCAGTTGCCCCCCTTTCCTTCATCTGCACTTCCATGTCAGGCACTGTTTTGTCAGACTGCCCCTCTGCTGCCATCTGTTGTATGGAAACAAAATTTAATGGAATACAGATGGAAAAATTCAAACTCTTACCATAAAACCAACACCTGCCTCTGAGGTTCTGGGTCATCATAATAAAATAGGAAGAAATACTTTCCGAGTAGCCCTTGTAGATATGTTGTTTTTTTATTTCCAACTCACTTGAACACTGAAAAAAAATTCCTTTTCTGATACATTAAAACATTTCTGAGGATTGTTATAAATTTTGTGATGCCTCCCTATAATATTACTTTATGTCAGTTGTCAGTTACAGTATGTGTTCTATGTGTCAATGACATTTTCCACAGATTATATTCTTTTACAATCATTCATTTGTTGAAGATATTGAACCTGAGTTTATTTTGCCAACTGTTCCAGAGACGCCTATAAATGTTACCTTCCCAACTTCCACAGTGCCTTACCTTTGACCTTCTGGGAGTATCATAAAGATTCTGCTCCAGATATTGTCAGGTATTGCTTTTCCAGATGACAGTAAGGACAGCATTTTTCTGTGACAAGATATATGTATATATATAAATATTTCTGCTTTTATGCAAGGGCTTTTGTGAGCCAGAATGACAAAATAGAATCTGAATCCGCAACTTTTTTTTTTTTTTTTTTTTGTAATGTCCCATTAATCTTTGTGAGATGACTACTTGGCAGAATCTGAAGATATACTATGCTAAAACAGAGATGGTAATAATATTAAAATAAAATTTTGCAGCCCTGCTGAAAAAGAACTGAGCACATTTGTGGACAGGAAGCTAGACATAAGACAGAAATGTGCCCTCACAGCCCAAAAAGGCAAAACATTTCCTGGGCTGCATCAAAAGAACCGTGGCCAGCAGGGCAAGGGAGGTGAACCTGCCATCTACTCAGCACTGGTGAGACCTCACCTGGAGTACAGAATCCATGTGTGGAGTCCTCAGTACAGGAGAGACATGGATGCATTGGAAAAATGTCCAGAGGAGGGCGTAAGGGATTATTCTTTTTGTAGCTTTATTTCAGAGCTTGCTGGGGAACACAGATGGACAAGTCCAGACAGATCCTGGTCAAAGTTGAAAAATCTTTTGTATAAAGGACACAGATGGCACAGCCCAGGATACTGCTGGATCTTGGTGGTGACTATTCCCGCTTTATGTAATTCTTGCTCCTTTCCTACCACCTGCTTTCCCTTCCTCATCACTCTAATTCATAATAGTCGCCAGCTTCCCCTTCCCCATCTCCCTGATTGATTGGGATTTGTAATAAGCTGATTGGACCAACATTTGAACCACTGTTTCTTAATCTCATGTCAGGTATACACGTATTAAAAGAACCTCCACTTTCTCTGATAATCAGGCCACAGAAATAACCTAACGGATGGAACACCTCTCCTACGAGGACAGGCTGAAAGTTCTGGAGCTGTTCAGCCTGGAAAAGGGAAGGCACTGAGGTGACCTGAGAGCACCCTTTCAGTATCTAAAGGGGAGCTACCAGAAGGACGGTAGCAGGCTCTTTAGCGGGGTCTGTGGTGATAGGGCAAGGGGAAATGGTTTCAAGCTTAAAGAGGGTAAATTTAGGTTGGATATAAGGAAAAATTCTTTTAAAGTAAGAGTGGTGAGGCACTGGAACAGGTTGCTCAGACAGGTGGTGACAGCTCTGTCCCTGGAGACACTCAAGAAAAGGCTAGATCAAGGCGTGGGCAACCTGATCTAACTGTTTATGTCCCTGCTCACTGCAGGGCAATTGGACTAGATGATCTATAATGGTTCCTTCCAGCTCTGAGGATTCTATGGTTCAAAATATATTCAAAATTGAATGCTTTTTAAGAATATATGTGTAAATATACATGAAGAATGCAAGAACAATTAGGTCCATTTTACGTACACTGAAAAAGATCAGAGGATCAATGGGACTTGCCTAAATTTGTTCATGGTATTATAAAGATTCAAATTTACTGAATTTTCTGTGAAAAAATGTAACTTACTTCTTATCACTGTTGTAGAATCACTAAGGAACCTCTGAAGATAACATAAGCTACAGCAAGCTGCTAAAGAACTCTAAGATCGTAGTCTCATTTAGGTTGGAAAAGACTTTTGAAAATCAAGTCCAATCACCTATCTATCACTACTGGTCCACTGTTAAACCATGCCCCTAGGGAACAAATTCACATATTTCTTATATTTCTTAAATGCCTCCAGGGGTGACTCCAACTTCAGTTGGCAGCCTGTTCCAATGCCTAGCCACTCTTTCAGTGAAGAAATTCTTCCTGATATCAAATCTAAACCTCTCCTGGTATGACTTGCCACTGTTTTCTCACATCCTATCACTTGTCACCTGAGAAAAGACAGCAACATCCTCATTGCTGCAACCTCTTTTGAGATCACTGTAGAGAGAGCAGTGAGGTCTCACCTCAGCCTCCTTTTCTTCAGACTAAACAGCCCCAGTTCCCTCAGCCACTGCCCATATATCTTGTGTCCCTTCACCAGTATGTTTGATCTTCTCTGCACATGCTTGAGCAAATTTCTGTTTTTTTTCTACATGGAATTCAAAGGATTAGATGCCATTCTTAGTGATAAGTTGAGCTATGCCTCCACTTCTTTCTTGTTGTAGCTAGTTAGAGCTAGTTTTAATATTTCTTCTCTGTTTGTCATCTAGGATAGCTCAGTGAGCACAAAGTAACAATCAATTAAAAGTAAGTAGGTATTTCTGACAGCGTAAAAGAGTCCCAAAGAGGATGACAGGAAATGGTAAAAGACAATAAATAATTTATAGCTGGAGAAAATTAATCAAGAACTCCCAATTCCCTCTGTCCCCACATGCAGGTGCTCAATTACAGTACCTCTAAGAAGAGGCAGGAGACCAATAACCAAACATCTGTGACATAAATGAATTTAACTATTAGGAAAGAAAGTATTGAAACATATAAACACGTTGAAGTAACCGAACCAAATTACAATACAGTATACATTTACTTGGTATAATGCCTTTCATGTCATTTTCCAGAACTCTTCACATAATTAAATACAAACGCTATGGTGTATAAATGAAATTCAGCAGCGGTAGAGAGATTTTCTAATGGACATATTCATTCGTAAACTAACACAGAGAAGTAGACAAACAAACAAACAAAAGTAGAAAAACAGAGATAGAGTAATCCAGAAAAAATAGTAAATTAGGCCTTAGCACTGGTCCATTAAAATGAATGTCTATTGTTGCATTGACCTTAATGGAAGCAGTTTAACACCAAAATGCAACAAGGAGTTTGCAAAAGGCACAGGAAGCATTGATGGAGAAGTGTAAAGACAAAGAAAATGGCAGTTACTGGTCAGAAGAGGAAGGAAGAGGAATGAACAGATATATAATGTCCCCAAAGAATTTTGGAAACAGTTGCCTGTCTCATTACTGATTTTCTTCACTTTGATGGCTGCATAATGCAGATGAAATAAGTGAATTGAAATAACAGACCTATCCCAGTTTAAATTACAGAAGGGACACAACAGTGCAGCTCAAAGTGGTTCCTAAATTAACTGCTGATTCATATACATGTAGGAATAGTCCTTTCTATTCTGATTGTACTTTTGCTGTTTTATAAAGCACTAGCGCATGAAGCCACCTGGAATATATCTTGTGACTTTTGAGACTTCCAGGATGAACTCTGCACATTGCTCATCCAGTCTCTTCAGAGTTACATCATAGTGTGGCAGCTACTAGTGCTATTCAAAAACTTTTGTTTGACTCCTAACAAACCATTTAGGTAGTACTTTTTTTTTACTCACTTATTTTGATTTTTCGTTGATGAATTGACTAATCAATAAAGTAATCATACTTACAGCTTTTATAAATCTTGTCATCATAGAGACCTACATATATTTATGCAACAAATTAAATTAAAACCTGATTTCCTAATACCTTACTGTATTAATAGATGATGGTCTTTGTGATTCTACTTCGATGTGATTTGGGGCGGGTTCTTAAAAAATATTTCTATAAGACTCAGTGATCTGCCATGTTTGCTTTGCACTGGTATTTCTCTGACTAAAATACCTTTTTCCATTTTTCAATTGTATTTATTTACTTATTTATTTATATCAGTAACTATATAGATGTGGAAAATGCACTTTTATTGTGAAATATTCATTTATTTTTTTCCTAAGGACCTCAGAATGTATCATCCTTCTCTTTTCTCATTACATCTTCTAAAACTATTATTTTGCTCTCATGCAAAATGAGACTTCAGTATTTGCCATTAGAACCTTACCACTATACTGATGTAATCATGAAATTTTTTCTACACAATTCTGTTCATGAATCTCACTAACAGACTCATATAGAAAAAGAATGTGGCTTGTAGCTGATCAGGGTACAGGGTCTGATTCCTCATTGTTTGAAACCAATACTCAATTAAAAAAAAATACAGAAATTAGATAAACTACTATTGGAACTATTTTATTACTATTAGGTTATTTTTGAGGTATATGGATAACCATCCAAGATACAATTCAGTAGCACACAGTGTGAAAATCCTTCTTTGTTTTTTAGGCTCAAAGCTTGCTTCCTGAGGTATTTTGTTGAGGAGGCAAGTGATGGGTGTTGTGTGGCAATCAACATCGCTGTGTGGACAGTTTTACATCTTTGGAGCTGTTTGCCTTCGGAAGATAGTGCTCAGGACTGTTTACTGGCAGAAGATCTAGCCTGTGACCAAATAACTCCTGTTTGCTATGGAAGGCTGGGGGATGATGCCATTGTATCCTGTGAAGGCAAGATACAAGTTGGTGCCTCCCTGCTTCCTCTTATCTGCTGGCAAGGCCAGAAAGATAAGAACAAAGGAGGTTCCTGCTGAGATCCCAGAGCCAGAAGCTGCCACCGCAAGGAGAACTGACTCGACCACTTTGGATTTGAGCTGTCACTCCAAAGACAGCTGACTCAACCACTTTGAAGCATTGAAAAAGGGCCATCATCGCCATGGCTGTCCGTCGCCGTTGTCATCAATAGAACAACAATGCCCGACGACCCACCACTACTGAGGATCAAAGACGGAACTACGAACCTCGCTGGATCCATGGTGGTGACTATGTCCCTCTTGCTGCCTATAAAGACTCCTTGCTTCTTCTCTTCTATCTTTTCTATTGCCCTCCTTCCCTTCCCCATTACCCTAATTCATAATAGTGTCCATCCTCCCCTTCCCCATTTCCCCTGATTAAGATTTGTAATAAGCTGGTTGGACCAACATTTGAACCTTTGCTTCTTAATCTCACGCCGGGTATATAGATAATAAAAGAACCTCCTCTCCCACCTATAAATTGGAGCGAGACACACAGGTCTCCAACACTTAAATGCAAACCCTAGACAATTAATAGCAACATATTTTGTAATGCAGTTTTGCTACTTTTGTGACTATTTTCCATAGATATTTTAAAAACAACTTCTTTCCTGTAGCTCTCTGTAAACTGGCTTCATGTTGAAAAGTATGTAATTTAACAACTAACTTTGCATTCCTGAGTTAACAATAAATCAATTTTGCTAATTTCACCATGTGGTAAAAGTAAAAAGCATTTTTTAATTCTTGCCACTTTTTAATTATTTTCACTCTGAATCAGGGAATCACAGAGTGGTTGAAGGGATTTCTAGCAGTCATTAGGCCCAACTCCTTTGTCAAAAAGTGCCAACAAGAGCTGGTAGACCAGGACCATGTCAGGGTGGCTTTTAAAGATCTCCAATGAGAGAGACTCACACCTCTCCTAGCAACTGTGTCAGTGCTTGGTCACTCTCAGGATAAAGCAGTGTTTTCCGGTGTTCAGAAGGAACCTCCTGTTTTACTTTGTTCCCACTGCCTCTCATCCTCTCCTTTGGTACCACTGATTAGAGTCAGGTTCTGTCTTGTTTTCATTCTCCTTTCAGGTATTTGTATACATTGTCCACGAACTTGCCCGTGTTGGAGAATGCAGGCATTAGCTGCTTTTTAGCTTTTTAGAACAAATCTCTCTCTCTGCTCTCAGAGATCTTCGTTGCGAAAGTTTATCACTTTCACAACGAACTTTCACATCACTTTCACTGAAAACTTGACCTTGAAAGTCCAGGTGGATTCACCAATATTCTGGGATATTTGTAAATTCTGAGCACTGCTGTCTTGCTTCTGTAAAGAGAAAAAAAAAAAAAAAAAGATTCCACTTTCTCTTTGAAATCTGTTTGCAGAGGGAGCTGCTAATTTGACAGAACTGGTGATTCTTAAACAGGTTCCCAGTCTCTCCTTTGAATCCTTTGTGCATTTTTTGGATGCTCATTCTCCCTGAATGTACTGTTCATCATTTCATTCAGCATTTGTATTTATCATATTCTAAGGAAGCCTTTCCCAGAACCAGTGAATACTCAATGTCAGGGAGTGTGGAGAGGCTTGGGAGAAACTTTAGAGAGATGGACATCTTCGGTGTCATGGAACTGTACTCCTGAACACTTGAAGGACCCTGAAAGCCTAAACAGATATTTGAGACAGAGATGTTGCAGCTCAGGCAGATCTGAGGAGGAACAAATGATTTGGGGCCTCACTAATGCTTAGTGGGCCTTATTCAGTACTATCCCAGAGAGGGAGAAAGTTTCTGAAATTGAGTCTTTGTGCTGACAGAGTGTGTCTCAGAGCTGATAGGGAGAATCTCCATGTCCAGAAAGAGAGTCTCCTAGTAGAGAGTAAAGACCTCCAATCCGAGCAGGACTACCTCTGACCGAGAGAGACTCCCTGCAATCCAAACTCGACAGTCTCCAATCTCAAAAGGACACCCTCCAGTCTGAACAGGAAGCCTTCCAATCCAAAAGAGACGCTCAAATTTGAAAATCTTCAATTTCAACAGGACTCCCTCCGGTCCAAGCGAGATACCTTCCAGTCCGAGCAAGACACCCTCCAGTCTGAATGGGATGTACTCCGAACTGAGCGAGATGCCTTCAAGCATGCAAAATTCAGTCTCCAAATTGAACTAAACAGAATTCACTCTCATCAAGCCATTCTTGAATCTGAACTAAATATCCTCATAATCAAACGAGACAGACTCTGAGCCGAGCTGGAGAATGAGAGCATTGGAACTGACCAACCTGATCAACTACAGGAGGCACCAGAATTTATGTCAATTGCCTCTGTAAGAGGACAGAAAATGAAACGAATCTCGACTCAGAACAGAAGAAGGAGGAGGAGGGGAAAGTAGATGAAGCAGTTACTGTAAGAGAAGGAAGGAAAGATGTCCAGAGCAGTGTCTCTGAGATCCAGGGGAAGAGCCTCTGAGGCCGGGGGGGGACCCTCAATAAGACTGCAGTCAATAACTCCTAGGAGAGCAACAAGAAGTCCTGAAAGGGAAAGAAGTGAGCAAGTCATTGTTACCATTGTTGATCGATCTCTGAAAATGAATGAAATTCAAAGTCTGAGAAAAGACTTTTCATGCCACCCAAATGAGCCTATTGTCACCTTGTTACTTTGATGTTGGGACAATGGGGCCAACAATGTGCGGCTAGGTAGAAGAGAAGCTCACCAACTGGGTGACATTGCTAGGGATGCAGCCATTGACAGAGGTATTAGTACATGCCAGAATGGGTCCTTCACCCTCTGGAAGTTGATGTTGTTAGCTGTAAAAGAAAGATACCCCTTCAAAGACGATCTGATGCCTGAGAAGAAGAACTGGATTGATATGGAAAAAAAGCACCCATCATTTGAAAGAATATGCTGTGGTGGAAATGTTACATAACCCCACTTTCATTCCTGATGAGCCAGACCAAGAGCATGATCCTGAGAGAGTCAGGTGTACACCAAATATGTGGTGTATATTCACAAAGACTGCGCCAGAAAGGTATGCCAGTACATTTGTAGCAATGTATGGCAGAAGGGAAGAAGACTCCTTATAAATGAACTGATTAATAAACTTCAAGACTTTGAGTTACATTTAACCCCTCTATGAGCTTGTGTTCCAGCCATTATAAAAGTAGCTGAAAAGCTTTACAGAATGGAGAGCAATCAAGAAGATGTAATAGATGAACTGTCTACCATTCTTAATGCTGATGGATCCATGGTGGTACCAGATACCTCCAATGGGGACCAGAATTCCCAAAACTGGAGGGGCTGATCAACTTGATTTCCTCCCAGCCTGATCATCCAATATCACAGCTATCAGAAGACGTCCTTCTGCTTGAGCAAGTGATGACAGTAAGATTATGTTGTGTTTTTCCTTGTGGCGTCACCTACATGACTGTGGAGAAGGTATGAAGAAGTGGCATAAAAAACCCACTCCTGTGCTTCAAGCATGGGTAAAAGAATTACAAAACAGATCAACCATCAAGGTGAACTTCTCCAAAAAGGTGATAGCTCCAGTTGCGGAACACAGCAATAGCCATAAGAACAAGAGAGGTAACAAATAGAAGGGCCCTGCCCACAGCTGGGCGGGGGAAAGAGATAACAGAGTGTATTGGACTGTGGATTAGATGGCCTGGCACATCAGAACCACAGAAATATAAGGTCCTGGTGGACACTGGTGCATGGTGCACACTAATGCCCTCGAGACCCCAAGAGGCAAAATCAATTTATATTCATGGTTGCTTCCACGATGGTAAGCACATAACGCTTATCATTGTAAGATCATGGCAAGGTGATATAGTCAACCTGCCATGTCTCCCCATATTTATACTTTTCCACTGCCCTTTCCCCCAGAGAGTTTTCATCCTCTTGGCTTATTTAATTGTGGCACATAGGTCACAGTCATGAATAGCCTGTGCAATAGCGTCCATAGTTAAGTCCATCCTTCGGTCCCTCGCCCACTCATATGTTCATCTCTTCCTTGATGGCCTGAAGTCTCTTGGATCCACCGAGCTAGAAATAATTCACTCTTATGTTGCCAGTCCAAATCTACTTGATCCACCTCAATTCTGGCAGCTCGATCTACCTGATGGTTATTTTGCTGTTCTTCAGTAGCTCAACTCTTGAGCACATGAGCATCTAGGTGACGCACCTTTATAACCATATTTTTTGTTCAGGCAGCAATGTCTTTCCATAGTTCAGCAGTCCAAATAGGTTTACCCCTTCTTTGCCAGTTTTGTTCCCACTGATGTAACTACTCCCATAAAGCATTTGCGTCCACCCATGAGTCAGTATAAAGATAAACATTGGCCGGCTCTCCTGTTCAGCAACATCTAAAGGGAAGGATCACCTCTTTTAACCTCCCAGCAAAACTCTGCCTAATTAAGGCAAGAATACAAAATGGAAGAAGGATGAATGCCTCTCTTGCTCAGGTTCTGTGGGTCTCCACTGGATAGAATGTGAGAAATCATGCCAGATTCTGCTTCCAGGATGGGATATGGGGAAAAATAAATGGTATGGAATAGATAATACAATGTCCTGTGAATTTAGATAATGGCCGCCTCTTTTGAAATTGTGATTCGTAATATCCAGTTTGTGCATTTGAAATTATTAAATTGCAATTTGACTCATCTGCTTTGTAGAATATGTGTTTTTGATCTGATTTAGGAAACAGGTTTTATTCTCAGAGCTTTTCTGCCACTTTTTCAAAATTTCTCATCCACTAATAAATTTCAAATCTTGATTTAAATTGCATGATTTAACAATATGAATCCATACTTAAGATTTTTCAATTAACATTCAAGAATTAACACCAATTACAGTTTGTTCCATTTTGAAACTTCTAGGTGTCCCATATTATCAAGTCTAGTTTTAACATCATCATGGAAGGGTTCAAATTTTCTTTCTTTGATGAATAATTTCTGTAATTTTTGTCCCACTCTACAGTCAGATAGGCCATACCATGCTAGCTTCTTTTGTGCTTTCTTTAAGGAGCTTATAAAAGTGTTGTGATAGAACACCAGGCAGCAAAGGCCATAGAGTGGAACTGCTCCATTCTTTCTTTACAGATAGCATACTTAAAGACACAAAAATTAATCTATATCTTTGAATCACTGAATCTGCGTTGTCACAATTATAACAAACAAAAGCACAATCAAATAAAAAACACAATCTAGGAAAAATATTTGTCTTGCTTTTCACAAAACAAGTTTTAAACTGAATAATTTCAATATGTTCTACATCATTCTCATTCATGTCTGATATGGCAAGATTCATTATTTCTCTCAAAAGTTGCTTGGCTTCATTTGTATTTAAAGTGCTCAATTTTTTATGATTTTATCTGCCTGCTCTACTGTGTTGCTCAGATATTTCTTCCAGTGGAGCTTGCACGGTTGCTTTTGAGAAAAGGCCAAGTCTTCTGGGGCAGGGATCCATCTGGTCCAGAATAAAACTAGCATAACAAAGCGTAAGGGGAACTTCCTCCCTTAGTCCTAGCAACTTCAATTATTTACAAATACAATTATATTCGCATAGTAAGCTATAACAAATGAATAGCATTGTACTTTTTGTTAGAACAGTTCACAACTACCTACAAATCAGTTCATTTTCATTTGCATTACTTCTGATCATTTGTGATCACTGTGTGTTTAGAGCCTAGATTTGTTCTATGATATAAAATACATACATAGATATACATTGCCAAAAAATATTGGGAAATCATCTTACAATTTAATTTGTGAAAGGTAGCTGTTTTTTCTTCCAAGAACCTGCAAATAAAAAAATTCTGAAAAGATTAAAAAAATATATCCATATTTAAGAGAATTCTACTACAATTTCTTTTTCTTCTGTATAAACTTTTTCTGCATGTAGAAACATTTACATTTGTTATCCCATTTTTTTTTAATCGAATGTATCTCCATTGTAGCAATAATCCATATAAGCTATACCAATGTTATATGTAAATGGCAAGAATCAGTAGAGTGATCTAGTCTTTTCAAAGCTAATAGCTTTTTGAATAACACAGTTCTTCTACTTTCCCATTTAAGAAAATTAAATCTGTGTTTAAAAATATCTTTATTTATGTCTCTCTAAAATGGCATTTTTTTGTATGCATTGTCTTAAGAACAAGCCAGTAATCAAGAAAACTTTGAATGGTATAATCAAGACAACATGTTTTGAATGGAACATCTACATATAGATTTGTATTGCAAGAGTTGGAATAAAGTGCTCTGATGTTTGAGCTTTCTCAATGAAAGAACGATATTTACTGTCCACTGCACCCCAACAAACCTTCATACGCTTAGTTATCTTCTACTTGCTCCTTTACATGCTGACTTCAGCAGCAGTACCAAGAGTAGTGGAATGGTATTTACAGGCTTCTCATCTGACTACTTCTTCCAGAGCTCATTCCTTCTTACCACCAACTTCAGTGTGCTTTGGCCTCTCTATAAGCAGACGAATAAATTATTCTTTCCCTTAGTAGACTGCAGCTATTCAGAAAGATACATTTCCTACCAAGACAGCATCTTCCTCAGATGCAACATACACAGAGTCATTTTGAAGCACAAAACTCCAGCTATCTTACTAAAACTATGGAGCTGGATTAATTTTTCTTCCTCTGAAGGAAAGACAAATCAGCAGGGAACTCATTATCTTTGAGGGCCCTTTGAGAATTTTGTTATATTGGATCTCACCTTGCTGATACACTCCATCTCTGTCATCAGTATGGTGAAAAGATCAGTAATGCTTCGAACTGTTTTTTATCTCCTCGTGATGTGACTGAAGCTCTCAAAGTCTGTTTTGAGAAGAGAAAAAGCAAAGGACATTTTTTTCTGAGGTTTATAAATGTTAGATTACAAAATGGTGCAATACTGGAGTTAAAAAGATTTTTTTTTTTCTTGAAGAATAGATAGACAAAAAGTTAAAATTCTCTCCTTAGTACCGTATTCTTATTTGAATGAAAATATGTGCATCTTAAAGTGAGTTAAAAAATGGAGATTTTAGAATCTGAATGCAATCCAACTTTGCAGTTGTTCAAACTATGATGAGACTAATTCAAATCCCCAAAATACGTGTCTGAACTTGGTTTGGGGAAATACGTCCAGATCAAAATTTGAGTTAAGCTGGTGGAATCCATCTGTATATTGAAATCGCATTATATGAACTGTGTAGAGTGCCTGTGAAAGTACAATTCTTGATACTAGTTGTACCGCCCTGTAACAAAATACATTTTATGAAGGCATGTGCACATAGAAAAACTTGACAGGTGGCACCCTAATAGGAGTTTAAACCTGCACAAATTTGCCACCTCTAACTTTCCCACTGTTCGCAAAAACAAACTGGCAGACCTGACTGGCTTTTCTTGACAGCTTTAAAGCAGGGCATTGTTTCAGAGTTCATTAGTATGCACATGAAATGGCAAGACATGCTTGATTTCAAGGTTTTTTTTTATTTCTGCTTTTTTTTTTTTCTCACTTTTTTTTTTTTTTTTTTTCTTGTCTTGTCACTGATGGTGCAGAACCTGCTCCTGCTCATCATTCTTTTTTAATCTGGCCCAGTGATGAAACAGACGACTGGGGCAAGC
Organism: Centrocercus urophasianus; assembly: GCF_019232065.1. Taxonomy (NCBI): domain Eukaryota; kingdom Metazoa; phylum Chordata; class Aves; order Galliformes; family Phasianidae; genus Centrocercus; species Centrocercus urophasianus. The sequence goes on from NW_024885532.1 coordinate 17,280,273, forward strand.
TTGGCAGTTGAAGGATCCAAATGCTAAACTCCAGGATTAATTTCTCTAGCACAGGCATCTGGGAGTCAGATCCTCTCCCCTGGTTTTCCTGGCAGCTTGATTTAACTCCTGGCAACGCAAAAGGCTCATTGTGTTAGACTGTGAGTTCATTTATCCTGGCAGGTAAAAGACTGCCAGATTGCCTTTGTCAAATGAAGGAATTTGTATTTAAATATTAGTATCCTGATTTTTCCAGGTTTGGGAACTCAATTGTTGAAGATCTCTGCATTCAATTATGACGCATTCTTTTGACATCTTCCTCATAAACTGATAATAGATTGAAGTTGTCATTAGTGAATGAAAACAACGTAGCCAAGGAAAAAAGTCCAAGAGAAATATTTCAAAAAGGGAAGCACAATGCTAATCCATGAAGAATGACAATGAAAGTAGCTTCACTGATTTATAAACCTAAAATCAGTGTAAATGAGATCAGATCAACATCATTTTGACCTTAGCTCAATGTCTCTAATTATATTTTTTTCCTTGAGAAATTACCTTTTATACTTCAGGACTGAGAAATAATCTGCAACAGAATCACAGAATGCATTCTTCCAGTAAATCTTTTTTACCCATAGCAGTAGTGTTTCATGGGAAGTATACCCTGAATATTAAACTGATTTCAGCTTTTACACCATGTATACAGTAGTTGCATTGACTACTAGTCATCAAAAGATCTAGAGCAGCATAAACACAAAATGGATCTCCTGTGAAAATACAAGAGAAATGTTGGGTTTGTTATTAGGCGACTAACCGGGGATTCGGGCTGTCACGGTGCAGGTAGCTGGACTGTCTCATGATAAGCACATATGGGAGTTATTCAGCATTGTGGTAGGTGCTTGGAACAGTATGTCCATTGGCCTTGAGGAAGAAATTAAGCGAGGAAGAAGGAGCTGAAGGACGAAGATAAGGAACAAGAAGATGGACACCACCTGGAGATGGCCACCATGGAACAATGTAACAATGAAGGGCCAATGGTAGGATTGGTGCTGGGCAGCCTGGACTGATACCCACCAATAAGATTCTGACAAGTGGACTCCGGAGGGTATATAAGATACTGTTGAATTTCAATAAATGCCATTTTGCAGCATCCCCTATATTGGTGTCTGTGTTGCAACGGTCCTAGTGAGGAGAGATTGCGGGTAGAGCAAGGAGAGAACGCAAGCCCCTGCGGTAAGGGATTCTGAAATGGTGGCATGCCTGCGGCAGAGAAATTCACTGGCTTTTTAATAATTTGCTTTTATTTTTTATTAAGCAATACAGGCTCAAGGCGCACAACAAACTAGGTGATGTATGAAATTTCACAGCAATTTAATCAGGGATAGAATTAAGGTATAGAATGATACTGAAAATGTAACTACCATGGAAAAATACAAAGCAACACTTGTGTGCAATAGAGAGAATGCTCAGTTTCACTGAAACTAGTTCCTCTTATATGAACATACGTAATCTAATATTACGTACTTTTGTAATACCACATCAACTACTTGTTAAAACAACAACAACAAAAAAGCTCCAAATACAGCCTGAATCACAAGAACAGGTGGGTCTATTCCTGCTATTTAGTTATTCAAACTCATAACTTATATTTATAAATCTTACTAAATTCAACAAGCCCCATGGAACAGTGGAAAAAACTGAAAGTCAACAGTCAACACTGTCAGTACAGAGAAAGAAGATGATATTAAATGTTGCGTTTATATTAAAGAATTATTCTGCAGTCTCTAGTAGCATTCTTGACCAAAAGGGCACTTGCAGCATTCTGAGATAGAAGAAAAGTTATAAAACAACTCAGGCAGAGGAAGGAGAAAACTGTAATTTGGGATTTCCTTTCCTTTCCTGAGTGGAGTACATTGTAATTAGAAAGTAGAAATAAATCTTATCTTGAAGGCAACCAACATGTTTATGCTCATTTTTTTCCACGTTTGCACCATATCCACACTTCAGTTAGAACACAGTCAAGGTCAAATAGATTTTATTTAACAGATGATAATACTGTGTATGCAGTTTAAGTAGTGTGTCTGGTTATGTGCTGATCCGAAATGTGATCTGAGAGCTTTTTGACTGCAATCAAGGTTTATTACGATGCCATGATTCATGACCTATAGTTCACTGGCGGGGGCACAGGTCTTGGACTTGTTCTTGAGCAATCAATTACATGCTTTTGATTAGAGAATTTTGGAGTGTGGCTTTGATCAAGGTCTTGTCAAATGAAACAGCCAAGAAATGATGGATCAGCAGAAGGATTAAAATCAGATCTGAAGAAATACAGTGAGGTGTCTCTGGGGATAATCAGACCTTTACTCCAATTAAGAAAAAATCACCAGTATTATATATGTGAAAAGAACCTGAGTAGTCTCTACACAGTATTCATGTCACAACATAAAATTAGAGTTTCCTTGCCCGGGGCAGGGTCCTTTACAGCAAGTGTTCTGCGAAGTGATATTAAGTCACCTGGCAGCATTTATTACAGCTGTTTCCTCTTCCAAACACTCTCATCATGGTTGAAATCTTGACCTGACTGAAATCAAAGACAATATTCCCACCAACTCCCTAGCTGCAATGATTACATTGTTTTATTTTACAAACATTTCTTTTGATTTGCAATAAATATGAACCTTTGCATATTGAGTTGAATGGGGAAAGGAAACTTCAGTGTTTCCCATTGAAAATTATATATTTGTGAACTGTTTAGTTTTATGTAATTAATAGTATTACTAATCTATATATAGCCTGCAGTGTACAAAAATGGAGTACATCAGATAAACAGTTTTGATTGGAATGGTACTCCGTGAATTTTAATTCTAATGATATTTTGTGTTTCCTTTCAAAACTGCTGTAACTTGCACTGAGTTGCTCTTTAGATCATGCAGGCAGTAGCATCAGAGAACTTGAATAAAATATAAAGTCTAAAGAATTTTTTCTAAAGAAAGGATATTACTCTTAAAGAGATTTCTGTCAAATAAAACAAGAAAAAGCTTTGTCATTTTGAGTACCTTTTTCAGGGTTTGTAGCAGGGGACATGAATTCACTATGAATGGTTTATCATGTCAAGATAGTGAATTATTCTAGATGTTTGAAGCACTGAAGTAACTATTTAGCAGTGAGGTTTATAAAAAGAAGGATACAGGTGGTGGTATCACAGAAGAATTCTTTATTTTAGTCATACCATTTTCAAAATAAGAATTTGAAAGTATGTTCCTCAATCATGTCACTAAGGCATATAATTTCATTGTTTAATTTAGAGTGAGAGATGGTATATTGTTTCTAAACAACGTTGATATTGTGCTTTTGTTCATTTATACGGGTACTGCTAATATCATTGCTTGGCAAATTGCTATTGTGAGAGATACTCTGTAGATAAATTTAATTTTAAGTAAAACTTACTACCAAAAAAGCTAGCCTATGATTAATCTATGGAAGCCTGTAAAAGCTGTAGGAACTCTTCTTGTGAGACATAAATTACTTCTTTTATCCACATACATAAACAAACTGGCTTGAATAGAACATTTTGAACAATAGAAAAAAAAAGTAATTTTTTTTTCATGAAAAACTGTAAAATTTTATGCCAGACTGACATTTATCTTATTATGTTCATTCCTAACAATTTGAGAACCTCAAAAGATTTTGAATTAGATGCTTGCAGAAAGGGGATTGTGTCATGCAGGATACAAATCAATAGCTCAATAGGCAAAATAGAAATAATGGATTATATTTACAGAAATATTTGAAGTTATACACAACATCTCTATGCTGTTCAATTAGTTCTTCTAAATTTTATAATATTTACTGAACTACTAAATAGTCTTTCCTTTTCAAAATTTTATCAAAATGAGATCTTTTAATTTTTGATTAATATACTAATATAAACAAGTATACCTCTGGTTTCCATAAACTGGATGTAAAACCTAAGACATGAAAAAACTGGAAGATTTTTCACTTCAGTTTTGTATTCTAGAAATTGAAAGTGCCTTTGGGTGTTGATTTTAACTGAATGTTCTTTGCTATGTTGCACCTGGGAGGGATTGTCAATGAAAATGTTAACTTGTGAAGTATTTCTTAGCAAATAATTACAGTGCAGCTCCCTCTATTCCGTGGCTTTTATTTCGTTGACTGTGTCACTTGTTTGTTCAGCTAAATGCTGATAAATGCTATTTTGAGGATTTATGCTCTGAATTTTTTTTTTTTTCTCTTAATAGTTTTATTGAAATACAAAATCAACTGTCAAATGTGAAAGTAGAAGCATATATGATATGCATGGTATATTTTGTCCTAAGAAGGAAACATAAGGCCAACAAATCTGACAAACATTCAAGGCAATTTCTTTATCTTTCAAGCTTTGACACTATTTCCACGTAACATTCTTTAGTGTAATTTTGAATTGAAGCATGGGTTGAGCACTTCACAGCAGAGATTGTGTTCTTTTGTATTTTAGACAGAAATTTGATCTGAAGTTATCATTCAATCAAATGTTTATTTACTTAGAATCTTACTATTCTCATTACTCTATCTAAGTATCTAAATATCTACATATGGGAAATAGTGCATATAGCTTAATCAAAAGAAAAATTATCATCAATGCCAAACTCATTTATGTTCAACCATTGCTGTAGCATTCTTTTTAATCTGTGTATGTGTCTTTGTGTTCCTTTTAATATGCCATTATTAGGGTATTTGGTTTTGAGTTGTGCCATTTCTGTGAAGCGCAAGTCTGTCTGCATGATAGGGAATTTTATTTCTAAAAAGTATCATAATCAACATGAAATTTCTCATTTAACAAAAGATGTATAATCACATTAAGAATCAGATTAAATTAATAGTTATTAGGAGCACTGAATATAAGAACACAAATGTAACCTTTGCAACTGACAGAGCCAACTTTGTCCTAATGACACTTTCATGCATGCATCTGTTAAAAAAATCTGTTTTGCCCTCATTCCTGTTGAAAAGTTGTTGCACAAACTTAACCCTCTGAGTTAGAAACCCATTCTTGGTTTCCAAATGAAATATATTCATAGCCATTTGTTCTTGTGCCAAGATCATCCTTTAGTTTAAGCACTTCTTATCTCTCCCTGGTGTTTATCCCTCATGTATTTAAAGGGAATGGCCATAGCGTCCTCTGGCTTTCATTTTGTTAAGATAAAACACTGGAAGCTTATCTCAGGAGATGGTTTTCATAATAATTCTGCTAACACTTATTTGTATTTGTTTTAGTCTGAATGAATATTTTTTTAATGTGAATGTCAACAATTTTGCACAGTAGTGCAAATAGATCTTTACTAATGTACTATATGATGGTGTTCATGATTTCTTTCTTTTCCTGGCCTAATGGACCCAAAGATTGCCTATTTTGCAAGTACATCACTTCCACAGACCGAAGTCATCTTATGATCAACTGAATGCAGTTTTTTCCCTTTTTTTTTTCCAAATGGATGAACTTCCATTTGATATCAAGATGTATTGTTATTAGTCCCAAATTAAATGGTATTGTACTCTACACTATTCACTTTAATTTCTGTTAGTATAATTTAGTAAATTAAATTCTTTATTGTGGCCTGTGTCTGTCACTTCTCCCTCATTTCCTTTATTTGCTCATTATTTAAAATCATCTATGAAGAATAATATCTGGCTAGTCTATTAGGCCGGGTATCATAATTTTAATGAGCTCATGCTTTTTTTTAATGTCTTATTTTCTCTTTACTTAACTTATGCTTTCCTTCAAATTAACTCCAAATCATTGCATAGCACTAATTATTCAAATAGTTTTTTTTTTTTTTTTCCTCAATCCTAATTGTACCATACAGCTTGAAAACAACAGACATACCTTTCTGAAAGAGTTAAAATTACACAGTGTATCATTTCATCTTTCTGATAGGGATTATCCCGTCTCCTGACTTGAGTGCACTAGAGGGATTTTTTTCAAATTATTTATGGTAATTTACATTTGCAGACCCTGATATCTAAACTAGCTTGTGTCTTTTATTATGCTTAATGCCTCCAACTTTACTGAAAACTGAGGCAAAATATTAATTCAGTTTTGGGGCCATATCTAGATATATTTAATTTCTTTCCTTGATCTATTTTTAATTATGTGGATAAGGAACTTTTCAGTATTTGTTTTAATATCCTTTGCAAGATCTAATTTATCTTGGCTTTTTCAGTTCTCACTTCTCTAAACATATTGACCTGTAACACATAGCTCTCACTTCTGATTAAACCCTTTTCTTTTTTGTGCAGCCTTACTGCTTTTCTCACTTTTGAAGACACTATTCATCCTCTTAGATCTGAGGCTCTTTTCTATAAGTTTCCTCTACTTTGCTGGTAATGAAAATTGAAGAAAATTCCTGTACTTTCGACTAAGTCAGATTCTAAGCCTCTGCCACATTCAATTCCACTCCTGCAAGACTTCTGTTCTGAATTTTAAACCTTAATTATCAAGGTGCTTTTATTTGGTTTCCCTTCATTTCAGCTGAGTCACTCAAAACCACTTAATCCAGGGTTACACCACTTACAACCACTTGATAAAGAGTTTTTAATAGTAGTGCCTCATCTGAGTCTCTACTGTCATAGAATTCCCAGCAGTAAATATAATAAATATGAATTCACATGGATTTATCACAAGTAGACAGTCACCCCTTCTATATAGAAGGATAACTTTGAAAAGATGCATTTCTGTTCCAAGACTGACGACTCTATTTCCTGTTTGCAGGGATGGCCTATGGAGGTGGGGAGTGGAGGGAAGAAATCAGAAAATAATAAGTGATAAAGTTTGGACATGACACTGCAGCTGAAGGAAGACCATTCAAGTAGCAGTGGAGGATTACTGCTACTGCACTACCTGCACTATCAAGGCAGACTGCAAATAACTACTGGTAAACTAGCACATAACATGTGTTTTATTATGTCTTAAAGTACTATTTAGAAGAAAATAACGTAATTGTATAGACAATGTTCATGAAAGAAGAGACTAAATTATTTAACATCTAGGAATAGATCTTAGCTTGAGTCCTCTAACTCAAAGCTAGCAGAAGAGTAGGGTCACTATGATTGCTGCTTTAATCCAATGCTAATTATTCTATGAAAGGGAAAACAGTTTGAATGAAAAAGAGCAGCTTTCATGAAAGAGTCAAAATGTGCAGGAACTGAATTTACAGGATGGATTTTATCTTTTACATATCATGAAAGATCAAAAAATCTACCTCCCCAAAAAACTAACAGCAAATAAACAAAACCAACCTGCTTATATAAAGACTTGTAGCTACTACTTCATCTTCCAATGGCTTTATGAATTAAGACGGGTTCAGAAATGTAACAGCCTGAGGCTGTCCGAAATTGCTGTTTGCACTTCTCGTGTCCTTAAGGGGAAAAAGTCCTGGAATTTTTTCTGATGTTATTTAAGGTTTTTGAGAGAATCATGTTGTCTTTAGGTGACTTTAGCTGTAGGTACTTTAGAAACAGGTTTGTTTCTTCGGTGTAGCTGGAATGAAACTTCTAATCATTGCTCTGCCACATACTTGTTGCATAAAATTGAATGAGCTAATATCTTGCCTCAGATCTGTGGAACAGGATTAATTGTTTTTTCTGCTGGAAAGATGATATTTTACAGTTTCTTTGTCTTTTTCCTTCCACACTACTCCTTATATTTTTCCAACAATTTGATGATAACACTGTAATCATTTTGGCACAGGTGTTTTGTTTGTTTGTTTGTTTCCCCAATATGATTTACATACTACATTTTATATTTTAATAATTGAGTAGAAACTAGGAATATCCTTGTTTTTGCCATATTAACACCTAAATTCTTGATTCACAAAAGCTCAGTGTCTTTAAATATATTGGAGAGCAATTTCTTCTCTTTTTTTAAGTTTTTTTTTTTTCTTCTCTACTGCCACTAGGCTATAGTCTGGAGCTGAGGGTTCTGGCTTTAAGGATTATTAAAGGTTTATTCTTGTGTCAAAATTGGCTGGGAATCCAATATTTCATGTGAACATTTGAATTAAGAGACTATTTCATGAAAGGCATATAAATAATCTGCTTTTTATAAAGATCTTCAGTGTTTTTTTGTTTTGTTTTTGTTTTTGTTTTTTTTTTTTTGTTTGTTTCTTTTTCAACTAAGTACTTATTAGGTTCTGTGCTTTCTAGCCTTGGTGGAAGAGTTTCACACCAGCCATGACTTAGAGGTCTAACTGGGGAAGGGACAGGATTGCTACTACATCTCAGACTCAGCATTTTCCTGTTGGCACATCCTTGAGTGCAGGGAGTGGACTAATTTCTCCCTGGACTTCAGATTGCATCCCAACAATTCCCATGCAGCAGATATACATATATACTATATGCTACTGGTGTAGGCTACAGGTATACTAGATGTAACCCAAGAAAGGTAGAAAGGATGCTCTTAGAGAGGATGCAGAATTGCTACAGAGTTCTGTGAAAGCTGTTTTCAGAAAGGGTGGAGGGACAATCCGTGCTAACTAATGCTGATAGCATAGCTATCATCCCAGTAAAAGTCTCTGGGACTTAGAGATTTAGACCGGGGAGAAAAAAAAAAAAAAAGAAATTCATTCATTGTCTGTTTCATTTCTTAACTGGACCTGTACTTCCACAAAGGATTCTTACTCCTAGGTATGTAAATTATTACATTTCTGAGAATGGCATTTTTAACATGCCTTGAAATGGATGGTTCCCTTCTTAAGACAGGAAAATAATAGACTACATGCACTATATATTTAAATTTTACATCTGAAAGACTGCCATGCTGAAATTTTTATGGCGTGTCTTGATCTCTAACTTATTCACAGATAAAATCTCTTTGTACTTAGTCAAATATGTAAACAGCAAGCCAAGGGAAAAAAAAAATATTCTTATCCTATTATTGGGTACCAGATGCGTGAGAAACTCTTGTCCCCATCTGCCTGCTTCATCTTAGATGTGAGAACATCACATTAATTTAGACTATCATATTAACTACATCTGATTGCTTAGGACATGAGTTACTGGATCTGTGTCTCAGTGCAGGTGGTACACTTTCCAATATGATGAACTACAGCAATCATGACGTACAAGACAATTTATTTATAAGTTACTCTGGAAGCGTGAAATTTAGTTTTTATAGAATATATGTAGATCTTTCAATTATTAAGGAAATTACAGCCACTTTTGTTGTAGTAATTTCTTTTTTATAATAAAATTTTGCTTAAGGAAGAAAAATGACTTGACTGTAATTGATTTCTACTATATTTTATCCTTTTATGCTACACCTGTCATCATATCTGCATGTCTCAGATTTAAGACTACTGAAATGGCTGTAGCTGAAGGTGATATTTGTGATGCACTGTGGATTGTATTGAAATCTTTTGAACTCATTTAGACTATGACATTCTGTGGCAGATTAATTAAAATAATTCACAGTTTCTTCAGCCTGGGATGGAAAAGGGGAAACAAGTCTCAGATGTGAAATGCACTCATCAGACTCAGTCATTGCTTGATTACTCTTGTATCTATGGCATTTGTTTTGTGATGAGTTAATGTCAGTATTTTGGTCAGGGAAAAATGGCAGATGAATGCTCCTGTGGTAAAAAGGCAAGTCTTTTCCCACTGGCAACACAAATATGCTTTCTGTGTGCCTACAGAAGTGAGGTGAACAATGGAAAACACTTCCCTGTTTTAAACACTCTATCAAAAGCTCTGTGTGATTCACCTCTGTGACCTGTTTGAGCCTCTGTTCAGCAGGGAAGCAAAAAGCTTGAGTTTGACTCTCTCTCTCGGCCCCACACTCTCACTACTTCAGCCCATCTACAAGTCTGGCCATAAACTGCTTGAGGTGATGACAGCCTTTTATTTCTCTGTGTATTTAAAATTCACTGCAGGAGGCAAGAAGTCATTCAGCTGTCTTTCTTCATTTTATTTTGTCCTTCAGAAATTCTTAAATTAAAGAGTTTTTCCCAGTTATCAGTAGTTAGCAATTTTTTTTTTATTTTTTTATTTTTTTTTTTTTTAGCTAAGGCTGCCAACAGTTTTGAGTTTTTAAGGAGGTGCATTCTGCTGTGAACAATGAATAATTATGAACTTATCTAATAATGTTGATTTCAACTGAAAGATTTTCTCTGCACTTAATAGTGTAATATGACTTGGCTGGGACTTCAAATATCTTTGTTCATTTTCTCATTTTTCCACTGAAATACAGCTAGGTTTGGGGCATGTTTTTAATGTGTTTACCATCAATACCTCCTGCTGTTTTTCCAGGGATCTGTGATGACACATGTCTTTATTCGTTAGTTCCTGCCTTATTCTTCACATTGCCAGAATTTGAATGCGCGTTGCATGCATTGCAGAATCTTGGGTGTGATAATGACCTTTAGGTCTGAGAAGGGTACTGAGATGTCAGTACTGAGATGTGATGCTTTACATTTGCAGACTTTGATTCATGCAAACATTTGTGAAAGTTTCATTTGAGGAAAGAATAAAATAAGAAAAAAAAAAAAAAAAAGATTGCTTTAAAGACACATATAGATTGTCAAGCCTGCCAAGTTGGTGAAACTGGGATATACCTAATTGAACTCTGCAGAGAAAGACACACATTGTGGAGTCCCAATCTGCAGTGCTGTTCTGTGTGCTATTTCCATGAAACAGTAAAACCCAAGAGCTGAACATGGTGCTGAAGCTAAAATGAACAGCATAGCTGCTTGAAAATGTATTTTTTTAATTGTTATTATTATTTTTTGCTTTACATTCGAATTCTCCTGCTAATACTAATTCATGTTTTACATATCCATAGTAATCTTAAAATATGAATGAAGTCTAAGCAACTCTTTATGACAGCCTGGCTGCAGAGTGTGAAAAAGGGGTGGGAGGGATAAGACTGCAGCTAAAAAAAGATCGTAAAAGAACACTGTGCTAGAAATTGTAGTATAATTCAGCTGTTCTCAGATACTTGCTACAGATGTTAACCCACATTTATGTTTTCAGAAAAAGAAGCTAACAAGACTTTTGTATTATACAATTACATTACCTGCATTTTGCTTGAGTTTGCTGTTTAAAGTTAGGATGAATCAGGAAAGAAATTTTTGTTTTATACTGTGACGGTACCTACAGTTCCTAGTCAAAATCAAGGCTGCACTGGCTAAATGCAATGTAAATATATAGACAGCTAAAAACATGACACAAAAAGGTGGTGATTTCAATTGGCACACTGGGCTCTAAATTAACATCGTAGATGTGGAGACTCATATTGATTGTAATAATTAGTAGGTGTTCTCCATCCAACCTGGCAGAAATATACCATTTTATGATCTATAACCCGTGTTTGAGATATTATGGAATCTTCTCATTAGAAGTTCATGACGGAGACAGGTATTTCTTTCTTGTTGCCCTGCTTATTTACAAAAAATCAAGCACTCTTTCACTAGGTGCAGTTAAGCTTCAGTAACAGGTGAATTATTTGTTCACTTTCTTCCAAATCTTTCCTTATTCAATCCTGACCCTGAAACTTAATATTTACAGTAGTCATGTCGAGATACTTAGTTTTTTTCCACCTCCAGGTTTGAAGCATTCCATTATGGAGATGTCTGGCTTTAGTATTTGTCAGCTATGGCATCTTCACTGTACTACAGTGCCAAGAGTAGACCAATTGCGTGTGCTTTCACTCAAGCAGTGTCACTGCTTTTGGTTCCCTTTTGTTTCAGACAGGCAAAATTAGGTTCAGTGATCAATAAGCAATAGCTGACATTTGCATTTATCCTGCAGCAATGTACTCTGCACTTTCATGCTTATGTAATAGCCATTTTATAACAACTATTTTTCTGCCGTTTAACTCCAGAAGGGTCTTACCTGCTTCTTATCTCTATCCCTAGTGTCACAAAACTGTTCAAGCTATGTAATTAGCTAAGCTATGTTATTAGGTGAACATATTAATGAAGTTGTGTGTTGCTTTCCCTATGTGTGAAAACATTTCAAAGCTTCAACTCTTAAAATTTTTTAAGCTTCAAAAATGACCTTTTTCTTTTTAATCACATTATGGATATTTTACACACTGAGATATTTTTGTCCCAGAGTGTGACTGGATTGCTCTTTTAGGCCCTGATTCAGCAAAGCAGTGGTACATTTCCTGCTTTAAAAATCAGCAAAGCACTAATGTATTTCCTGCTTTAAAAAAAGATTAAAGATCTTAAAGTAATCCTTGGAAATTCTTCTCCTTCTTACTGAGAATTTTATTTTAAAATTGAAACACAGGCTGTTATTCTTCAAAACATATAATATCTCAAACATAATTAAGGAAGGAATATCAAGTTTTTTTCTCACACTCTTGCTTTCTGTGGGGAAATTCATGAGGCAGTGATGGTTTATTTATTTGGATGATATTATTTACTTGTAAAAGACCATGAGATCCTTACATCACAAATCATGTTATCTTGTAGGTTCGATACACAAAAACACATGGATGATGCTGAAGAAATAATTAATAGTACTTTCTTGTCCCTGTTAATTACACTATTTCTCCAAAGAACAAAATGAAGATACTGGAAATATAAATCTCAAAGAGGAGTTTAATTGTCTTATGCTTTTGCATGACATGCGTTTTCTCAAGATATTAGTCACTGGAGAAGTTTTGTTCTGCAAAACAGATGTCCTATAGAGTTCATGCCATCCTTGATCTCAGTGCTCTGTATTGAAAAATACATAACAGCGTTTCGGATTAAATTGTTGTATCATGAGTTTTTAAAGTAGCACAATACAGAGGTTGCCAGATCAGCTGTATGACTCCCTGCAGTAAAGATACCATTTCAAGGCAACATTTAATTGATGTGCAGCTGGCATGCAAGTGCAAAAAATGCATGTGGACAGAATTAAGCTTGGAGGGATTGTCCCTTGCTGTTCCCAACTTGCTCTTTCTATCAAAGAGGTACTGCAGGCACTGTCTGGATTTGAATCACTAAACTCCATTTGGATGCTTGTTCTTGCAATGCTAGAGCAGCGTCACTGTCAGACACTGGAACAACATCACAAGAGTTACAGCAGCACAACAGGGATCAAGGGCTTTATAATAAAGAGATTTCATGCCACCAGAGTAGCACTCATGACACAGAAATACTGCTGTATAAAATGGACCAGATTTCAGTGTCCTTTCAGCCAGAAGTATATACACATCAGTAGCACCAGTTCACATTTAACATTGCTGTAAATGAGAAATTTCCAGTTATGCTTAAGAAATGAATGCATGGAATGGTAGAAGTCTTTTATTTTATTTTATTATTTTAGACTATATGCTCCTAGCATAACAGCAAAATGAAAAGCCCTAAGCATTCTGAAGACAAAATAAGAACAGAAAAAATACTGTCACGATCTTTTCCTCTGCAAAGCCACAAATGAGACATTTGGGAATGGAAAACTGTTTTGAGGGAACATTAAATCGGCCAAGAACAAATTGCAACAGAAAATGACATCCTCTTCCGAACATCCATTAGTTTCTGATAATCAGAAATTCTCGGATGCTTGAACATTCCATTAGCATGAAGCAGCGAGTTAATTGTAATAATTATCAGCACTTTTAATTGTTTTGTTATAATGTATTTTGCAGTTTGTTTGACAGTGTGAAATCAATATGCACCTCTAGGAAAAATACCTGGTATAATAAAATTAGATTCCATTACGCCTCCCAACCTTAGGATTAAACTTTGCACATAAATATGTATGTCTGTTTGTGTACATAGAATAATTATACTGAACAAGTAGAGATGCATAAATATATTGGAATTCGTTGATAAAGGTGAATGTGAAATTTCTGAAGGATTGTTTCTGTATTTAAAACCTTCAATTGTCAGACATGAAATCCAAAAAATGCTCCTATCTCTACAATTTTATTGAATATTCTTTCAGATCACAAAGAAGAACTTTGTAAAAATGTGACCATAATTTCTAGAATACATTTACTGATGTCACTTTAACAAAACTGTGGTGAGGTAATGAATATTAATAGTAAGAATGATTTCAGATGGGGATCCCAAAGCACTCGGAGTGCATAAAGAACAAAATGTTGCAACACCCTTGAGAAGATCCTACTTACAGTTTTATACATCTGGTGTAAAAAAAAAAACAGAAAATTTTGCAAAATAATTACCTGAATTTGCATAACATTCTTCAATACAATGAGAACTAAGCCCCAGACATTTGAATTCCCATTCTGTATGTTACCTGTAAAATCATCTTGCCTCTCTCACATGTAGGGACTGTTACCTATATTTCTTCCATGTCTGTGTTTTTTTTCTTTGTTTTTGTATTAACTTCTAGACATTACAGTGAAAAATATGATACTTCAGAGGGATACAGTTTGAACTTATGTATTTTGAAGAAGATGTTAAAAAAATGTAGGTAGTACAGAAAAGAGGCACAAGAATGATTTAAGCATTTTTGAGAGATGATTTCCAGTGAGATATTCCGTTAGTTTAATCTGTCAAAATGTAGGTTTACAGGCAGTTTGATTCCAGTTATTAAATATCTTTTTGTGAGAACACCTCATAAATGAAAGGATTTTCTTATCCTGTAGTGGAAAAGAAAAGAACTGGTAGCAAGAAACCTTAGTAAGAGCAGAGTAAACTGGAAATAGATACTTGTCTATAAGACTGATTTTCATTATTGGTTTGCTAGTAGAACAAACTACTGAGGGAAGTGAGAAATTATACATTTCCTTGTTTCTTCCTGATAATTTTCTGGGTCTGTTTTAATCAAATGGAATTTATTGACCTCTGTAAAGGCATAAATGAGACGCAGTGTAATGTTCTAAGTTGTGATGGTTTCTGATATATGAGATGCTGAACAAAACAATCTAATGATTCCTCCTGGTCTTATGCTGTGATACAATTAAAAGGAATTATTACCTACACAGCTTCTGTGAAGCCCCGCACTCTGAAGTCTCTTGGCAAGAGATTTCAGTGTTTGCTACTGTCCTGTGAGTGTTAAAAACTTCATTGTGGCCTATTTTGTTTGCATGTGAAAAAGACAGTTGACTCTATGATTTCTGCAGAGACTGGAGAGGTCCAGAAGCTGGGCTGGATTCCAGAGGGAGACAGGAAGTAATCTTTCATCCATGCATGAAGACAGGAATCCAGGAAGGCAAGAAGTTGGTGGGGAGAAAAATAAAGAGACAGGATGGGAATAGGGAGCTGCAAGACTCACCTAAAAATGTTTGTGACCATTACACTTGGAAATATGATGAGACTTTGGAACTAATTTCTTACAGTCTAACTTATATGTGAAATCTGAGGCAAGTGTGAACTTTGTAGGAAGGAGCAATACGAAAAGTTTTCAGCACACTTTTGCACAGTCACCACAGTGAATTAGTACTTACAACATCCTTCACTAAAATCCTGTGCCACAGTTCAGCTTTTAGGGAAACAATTGTCAGAAAGGGACTTGAATATTTGAGTACCGTCTCTCACTGCTGCTCTACTCTTGTGATCTATAAATAAGGGGAACTTTAACCTTTTGTAAGCTCAATGATAAGCTATTTGTTAGAGCAGTGATGTGTCAGGCCCTAGATGATTCAGAAATGACGGCTAAGGAGCAAGCAGGCTATACTTCATGTAAAATCCAATTGTATTGCCGTCATTATAAGGGAGGCTTGAGAGCTCTGTTGTCTTTTCAGTAGCTGTCATTTCATCTGTCAAGGGCTTCATCTGTATTCAGAGCACATCCTTTTATTTCCTTATAATGACTAATGATGATTCACATTTTTCCTTTCCTCTCTCTTAGTTTCCAACAATGCGTGTTTTTGTACCTGCTGTCTTAAATTCTTTTTGTCACTGTTAAGGCAAAATGCTAAAGCAAGCAGACTTGAATCTTATACATACTCTTCACATTCCTGAGGGTCTTCAATAGCTCCTCAGGATTCTTCAGTTTTTTCATAGTGGCCCTCATGATTTCAGCGATTCTACAGTCTTTCAGGTTATAATTACTGTTGTCATTGCTGTAGCTAGACATCTACTTGGAGGCTGCTGGGGAAATGTGCCAGGGAAGAATGAGCTGCACCTCCTCTCTTCCCTGAATCCACATGGACAGATCCTTCTCAACACTTCTGGTCCCAAAGTGTTCTGGCTATTCTTTAACCTCGGCCTCTTGCTTTGCTGTAGCTACAGCTGAAGTCAAATCACTGAAGTGACAGTGTACATAATGCCTTTTATTTTTCTTAGCTACAAAATTTTTTAATCCTGAAGCTACTTCCAATTTCCTGTTTGTCAGCATTTGATGGAACTTGTGTTTCTTTTTTACTTTTTTTTAGGGGGTGAAGTGGACTGCAGCTTCTGATAGTTATTAGTAATGAACATTTTTTTTTTCTAGGAAAACAACTGGCACTGTCTGCTTTCTCTGCCTTTGTTACAGAGACTGAATTTAATACTTATTTTTAACTTCACTGCCTATTCTGAAAATATTTAAAACACTTTGTTCTATCAATTTTTTTTTTTTTTTTTTTTAATTTGCAGGGAGGATACATCTAGTGTACTCTTTTTTATTTTATATTTTTATATTTATATTTGATGCTAATTTTCTTTATTCTGAAGATGTGGCTTTGATTTTTTTTCAAGGTGTAGCTTGAGTTTTCCTCAGACAGGGAAAAGTCACATTAAGATGCTACACTGTTTGGAGAAAATACCAAAAATGCTTACGGAAGGCTGCTCTAAAAGAGAAAAGCTACGTAAGCACATCAGTGATTGTATTCAAAGCCTGGATAATTTTCATGTATACAGTAAGTAGATTAATGAGTATGAATAGAAAACAGAAGGTACATAGTTTGAGGGAAAAGCAGTGTTTTTAATGAATGATTTTTATTCAACTGATTTGTAGAAATGCACTGATTACATATTACTTCAGAATCTAGGTCTGTGCAGGAATAAAGCATGTGCTGCAGGCACCGTGTGATTTCAGAACTGCTGCAGACTTGAAAGGATCTTCAGTGTGCTTTATTATATGCTTAACAAGAACAGACAAGATTCTCTCCATTCCCAAGAAAGAGGCTACTACTTCAAAACCTTTCTCTACAGATACATAAGAGCAGGGCGGAACTTCCCTTGGACTAGACCTGATGAACTAGTGTAACTCACTGAGGAGCAAGAATGAGCACCACAGGAGTATAACAGTCTCACCAGGTTGCAGTATTTCAATTTATTTTTAGATTTCTTTCGCGCAGCTGGAGCTGACAACTCCAGGAACAGTATTTCTGTCCATGAAAAGTAGAGATAGTTGCATTCACAACCCATTCTCTGAAACACATTAGTAATAAAAAAAAATAGAGGAATGTATGAAAGATGCTATTTAATAGGTGCATTCATGATGGCCTGTGTACTGGCAGACACAATGTAGAGGAAAATCTCTGAGACAAACTTCATTAACAAGATATAAAGTATTTGAAATGTCATGTGGGCAATATTCAAGCCACCATTTCCAAGAATGCCTCAAGTGAGAGGCAAACAAAATGCAGATGTGTCTTTCCAGTTTCTTTTTTTCAGTGTTAAATGTCCCCATGGTATTTTTAAGTGCATTTTCTACATATTTTTACATTAAAAATATTAGGTTATCACTTCCTTGTGTATGCTTGAAGATGAACAAAGATGAACAAATTACTTTCACAGGAGACTGAAATCTTTGTACAAACTCTTAACAATTCATCTGGGTGGAAAAAAATCTTACTGTGTGAAAGAATAACTTCTTTAGATCCATAAAAGCAAGAGGCATTTCTAAATCTACTTACTAGGAGATCTTAACCCAAACAAAGACAGTTGTATTTCAAAAAGATCTCCTGAATTACTTCATCTTAAATGGGAAAGATGTGCTTTCTTTGCTATACCTCAGCAAAGTAATCAGGTGAAGTTTTCCTCATTTTTACCTTTTATATATATACCTTTTTCAACTCTTTTACACCACTTTAATAAGCACACTACCTATACATTACATAACAAAATCTGAAATATCACTCATAGTCACTCACTTGTGACCAAGGCAGTACCAAAGATGTACTAACTCAAAATACAGACTAACTCTGCATGGCATGACATTGATCCTGCTCTGGAAAATCTGCTTCAGTACTCTGATGTCAAAGAAGGCTTTAAAATTAATGTAATACTTTTTAAAAATATACTTTTCTAGATAGTTTTTACACAAATGCCTAAAATTTTCCTTTCATTCGATCAATTCATCCAACTTTCAACACATTGAAACTTACAGTTTTCTAGGAATTACTGTACAATAATTATGATCTAAAAGCAGTACATATTTAAATGATTATGAAGATCTTAAAATTTCTCTCTTGTGTTTTGAATCTTTTCTCTTGGACATCTAAAAAGGAGGATCATGGCTTGAAAGAGGAAAAGTGGAATTACATCAACGAAGAAAAATTGCACTATGGTGAACTAATCTCAGTAATTATATTTTTTTATATATTTATATGCACCAATGTAAACAATATGTAAATTGCTTACTAAAACATAATCAATTGGCTATTATTCCTAGCATTTCATATTTGCAGTCAACTACAGCTCTTTAAACACTGCACCCTATTTCATACTCATGCAAAATGATAATAACTGTAACATGATGTAGTTTTATTTAAAAATATGATGCACATCATTGCTTCTTTTTTTTTTTTTTTCCTAATCAGAGGATGTTTTCTTGTTGATGTGTCTGTGATTTTGATCATTTTTCAGTATTAAAAAAATAGGGAATGTTTTCTACCACTGTAAGTTCTTATCCCAGATTTCTACAAATGAATATGCTAAGTAATAATCATAAGAAGTCTATTTTCTGGACTAACCCATTTCAAAAAATTGGATTTGCATCCAAATGGAACATTTTTAGTAACTCTGATTATTCGTGGCTCTTCTATAAATTAATTCCAATGACAATATTCTCTTGTCGAGTAAGCACAGCAGTCATCCTTGATACTTCATCACAGGAAACAAGCAAGAAAAATTAAGATTATCCAGAAAACCAGTCGGACAATCAACAACAAACTATGTACATGGTGATCTTAAACAATGCCTGCCAAATAAAGTTTCAGCATCTGTATAAAGGGAGGGAACCTACACACATATAGCACAGTAACCTTTTATCCAAGGTATGCGTAATCACAAGAGATACCTACACTACCAACTACTTTCTCCTACTTCCAAAGTACTTGTGTAGTAAAACTATTTTCTAATTAAATGAACTTCGTTCTCAGTTCTCATGACTTAGAGAACAGCAGCTTTTGAGGTCACTTTTTGAAGATCGGTGTGATATCTGACACTTGCTAATATCAGTTTATAGATGTAAATGGTATTAGTATTGTAAAATTGGATAGTTTTAGGAACTGAATTTTTCTGTGGTTTGTGTAGTGTTGGTGGAACTGCCACTATCTTGGACAAATCCTGATGTCTGTAAACAGTTCGAGGTCAATAGAGAATATTACTACCCACAATTTTTCTCAGCAGAGCTAAGTCAGAAGACTTTGAGCAACAGAACTGTCAAAGGGCCAAAAGCAATAAAGAAATAGAATCATAGAATCAGGGAACGCCTTTTAAATTTTTCTTTAGACTTGTGTCTTTGAAATAGTTAAAGTGCAGACTGAAAAATGAGGTTTTTCTGACACATGTCTGATGATCTCAGAAAATGGATACTTAACCCAGATGAGCATTCATAGAAACTCAATATTGCCCAATGTGGAGAGAGATGGGACAAAGGGAGAAGTAGGGCAGCAGGTCCATTACATCTCATTTCCATGAAGAAGAATGTACACAGAGCTGTGTTTAGAAAGTCGAAATTAGGGGAAAAAAAAAAAAAAAAAAAAAAAAAAGGACAAAGAAAGCGTGAAAGAACAGGAATTCTATGCAATAGAAAGCAAAGACAGCAGTTTGGTGAGAATCTAGCTTGGGAGATATTATCTGGGCTGTATAACAGAAGCCATGCATTAATAATCAATGGTGAGAGATTCAAATGAAATGATCTCTGAGATATTAGTGATATTCTTATAAAATGAAAGAAAGATTTTAGCTAAAATGAACATAAGGAACAATTCATCCCCACAAGCTTCAAAAATTATATTTTATCCAACTTTGAGCATGAAAATTTAAAGAGTGGTTGGATAGAAAACTGCTTCTGTCTTTCACAGAAAGAGCTATGTCTGAAGTAACTTACTAAAGTAAGTAAGAAGGCTAAGTCTGTGAACAGGTTTTTCTGTTGCCCTCTATGGTCTCTTCAGCTTTACTTAAGTCAGTAGTGAAGTCTACTAGGGTGGTGCTACTAATTGGAGAACAGAAAGAAAAGAAAATGCACCTCTTCCCAATAGTTTAATTAACATTTAAAAACTGTTAGTTTGGATATGCTTGAACTTTCAGAACAGGCATCAATATGTGGTTGAAATCAGTAAAGACTATTCTTTCTTCAGGATAGGACATTCAACTTGAAAACACACCTACAGGAAAAGATGACACCACATTCTCCCCACTGGCATACCAGTCACATAAATTCCTCCTGATCTTCATTTGATAGAAAAGGTAGGTATAATTTCAGAATAATTTCAGAGTTTAACTGTTAATGCACATATAAGTAAAGTACCCAGAGATCATTTGGAGCTGAGTCATGCTTACAGAAACTCTTCAGAAATCTCTTCAGCCTGTGAATTTATAGCAATATTGCACATATTTAGGCAGTAAATATTTTTCAGAGGTTTCTTTTCTTTTGTTCTTTGGTGGTCAGCATAGTAGAACCCAGAACTTATGTATCAGTCACCTTGGAAGCAGTAGGATCTGTTCACTAAGAAGTCAGTTCTACTAATATTCCCACTCTTAAATGTATTTTCTTTCTGATCCTGAAGCTAGGGATAATCCTTCAGAATGACAGGAATGGCTACTGGATATAAGTAGCAACCGGTCTCTTTAGAGACAGCAAAGTTGCAGTTAAAAAAAAAAAAAAAAAAGAAAAAGCTTGCAGTTACAATTCTGATGAGTATTCAGAACATAAAACCAGTAATGGTCAAATAAATAAATAAATAAATGTAATGAAACATAACCAAAGAGAGAGATGATCAGAATGTTAAAATTTTTCTTAGGAAAGAATACCAGGAATAGATGGATCATTTTCTCATCCAGTATAATACTTACTCTGTTATGTTAAATCTGTTTTTAAAACTAAGATAAACTGTATTTAAATATAGGAAGTAGACTGTAAATAAACAGTTTATTCTAAAAGACAAACAAATTCCCTCAAGTTTTCAGTGAATATGCCATTTCCTGAGAAAGGATAGTCCTTTTTGGCATCTAGAATGTGTTGAACCCCTTAGCACTTGAAGGCAGTAAATCTTGCCTCTAGTGAGCTTGGAAATCTATAATTTATCATCATGTTGTAGTGCAGTCAGATCATCTTGCATAGAGAAATAATCATTCTATCAAGCACGTTAAACGTGCAGTATGGTGAGACCATGTATGGAGTGCCGTGTTCAGTTCTGGGCTCTTCAGTTCTAGGAAGATAGGGGACTTCCAGAAAGAGCCCACAGAGGGCCACGAAGATGATTAGGGATCTGAAGCATCTCCCTTATGGGGAAAGGCTGAGAGACCTGGGACTGTTCAGCCTAGGGAAAAGATGGCTGAGAGGGGTTCTTATCAGTGCGTATAAATATTTAATGGCAGAAAGTCAAGTGGATGGGGCCAAGCAATTTTCAGTGGTCCCCGCAACAAGACAAAGGGCAATAGATATAAACTGGAACAGAAGAAATTCCACGTGAATATGAAGAAAAGCTTCTTTACTGAGTGACAGAGCACAGGAACAAGTTGCTCAGGGAGGTTGTGGAGTTCCCTTCTCTGGAGATATTCAAAACTCACCTGAGCTCTTTCCTTTGAAATCTACGCTATGGAACCTGCTTTAGCAGGGGAGGTGGACTCCCTCATCTCCAAAGGTCCCTTCTAACCCTATGATTCTGTGATAAAGTAAGAAACATGTTTGCATAGAGGTCTCAAAAAGATTTTATATGTTCACATGCTTACTTCAAATAGAAACAGTCCAAAATTTGTGCCCATCATTTCAATCTAAATTCAGCACCAAGTTTCTGAATAGATCTAGCAATCCAGATCCTTTTAACTTCTCTGTTGGTAACATCAAAGGGAAAATATCTGCTCATGGAGAATCCTTGTCTGCCTGCATTTTTACCATGTCGAGACACCAATAACTGGAGTATGGGCCATGAAACTGACTATTATGCCTTATAGTTTAGGATTTTGGATATTGGTGAAATCACAACATTTAGAAAGGGAGATTTTTAAATGAAGCTGCAACTAAAAATCTGACTTCTTTTGAAAGTCAGTGGGAATAAGGTAGCCAAATGTCTTCTGTGCCTTTGAAAATCTCTGCATAAGTTTATGAATTTGATCACAACAGTGGCCCTCTAATCTATGAATCTCTTAACCTTCCCATCATGGGATTTAAACTAATTTTCAGCTCATAGATTGGTTACGCTGAGATCCACTTCATTTACTTACTGATGGGATTTATTTTTCGTTCTTTTATGCTGAAGGAAATGTAAAACACTCTGGTAATTCATGGCACCTACTGTTGATTTTGTTTGTTTTCTAGAAGTTTTTTTGGCAGATGACCATTTCTGTATGAGTTATTTAAGACAAACAACATGGTTTAAATCAAACAGTTTAAGTTTTTATTATGTGCTTTAATATGATTACAAAGGTAAAGAGAGCATGTAATCAGCAAGAAAAGAAAGCAAGCACACTGCAGGACTGGAAGAGAAAGTGTACTTTGATTTTTCCCTCCCCAGTGATGCATGGCTGAGAGGACATTATGGATTCATACATGATTGCTGTATTCCAGGAGGACTGCAAAGTGACTTTCTTTTTTCTCTGTAAGACTTACTCCCGAAACAACACCGTGAGACAAAGAATGGATAATTCTTTTTTTTTTTTTTTTTTTTTCTCTATCTGTCTTTTTTTGTCCTTCAAAATTATCATGAAAAAATATTAGGATTTTTCTAAGGAACTTAGAGTCTGATGCAATAAATAGTAGTTTCTTTGTACTACATAGAAAACTGTTTCCAGCATTGTAAATTGGATTAAAAAAACTAATTCTACAAAATCTTGCATTGCATATACCATCATCTAACCACCATTCTTGCATTATTAAAAGACAGCACAATTAAGAAAAAAAGTTGAATTCATCTGAAATATAAACAATTACTTATCTAGTTTTAATTCTTCAATTTTCCTTCTTTTAACCTCCTTTAGTTTGCAAATTTGTGAATCAGGAACAATACTTGCACATTCTGAAATATTTCTAAGTTCATTCATTTAGATTACTCACCTATCATTCATAGCCTCCATATACTCGGAGTGAATCTTTACAAGTGCAAGAATCCGTTAAATGTACAAGAAATATACTTATGGTGAAAGAAATAAAGATTTCCTTGCGTTTGGGATATCTGCTTCCTAGTAAAGAAAATCCTCGTTAAATCCACTAGCAGCCATTTCACTGATTTTAGAATTTCACTGTAAAGTGTATTATTTGCTAATTGTGTGGATTTACAATATACTGGGGAGCAGTTAGGATGAGGTAGTAAGGGTAGTTGTTTTTCTCATCAACAGTAACCACAATGGAATAATTCTAGACATTCTGCTCCAACTATAAAGATCTAGGAATGCCTTTAGCCAAAGTTTTTCAGAAGGACACTATAGGTTCAATTCAGTTGCCTAAACTCAGCTGTTTAGTGCTGCCTGAAATACTTCACAGTGCTGCAGACCTTCATTACGATCAGGTTGTTGAGTGTCTTATGTTTACTGTCTTTGAATGAATGCCACAAATATTCTAGCTGTCTCAGTGGTACTAAATACATATGTGTTGGCAGATGAGTCAGGGCTTGGTTCCAGACTGTTATTAAAAATGCTCTGCCTTCATCATGCTATCTGGGTGTTGATCTCTCATTACAGAAATCTGATCAGCGCGGCAGTGGAGTGCAAATCTTCACACAGTAAGTTAATCGCATTTGTTCAGCCATGCTGTGGACTATACTGTTTGTGTTGACTAGCTCTCCACGAAGAACATTTGGAACACTTAGTGCACATGTAAACATCTTTATGTACTCCAATTCTATATTCTAGAATCTTGAGCTGATATCTATCTTATTTCATTGAAGAAAACTGTTACTTGTGGGGCTTGAAATCTTCTATCTCTATTGATATTCAGGTGAATTGCTAGTGTTCTCTTTTATCACTCAACACAGAAAATCAGAGAAGGGTTAGAACTGATTCCCATTATATGTATATATAAATATCAGTATATAATCAGCATATGGTTTATACATTTGTGTACGCATTATTATTTTGCTATCCTTTTAGCCCTTTAGAGGGAGTCACTTGATATGAAAAGCTTATAATCACTGAAAGAACATATCTGTATAAATGAAATTGTCTCAGATATTTCAGAATTCCACAGAATACCTAAAATTTTTATAACAATTGGAAAATGGTATGTAACAATAGTGGAAATAGGGATACCAGCAATATGGTAAAGTCTGTATAATTTCTAGGACATATGCTGTAATGTCTGCATTAAACTGTGTTATTCCTCCTATATACCATAAACTGCTCTGGAGCTTGTAGGAGTAGAGATATTCAATTGTGTATCAGGGAGGAATAAAACTGGTTCTGTCTGAAGGAAAATTCTGTAATGGCTGGTTTTGTGTACCCAAAGGCACTTATACATGTGCTTGAAATTGCTGAGATTGAAATTAACCCTGAAATGCCTTATTATACATTAAAAAAAAAAGTTCATTTTGGATGAACAGAAGACTAAATTTAGGGACAGTTTCTTATAATGAGAAAACAGGATATAAAGTTTAAGAGAAGTTAAGAAAAGAGAGTGAGGTGATTTAGAGGCAAGTAAATACAAAGTAAACTATTTATTGGATAATCAAAGTGAGGAAAAAGAGTATGTATTAATTTCTACAGAAAATAAAATAAAATTTAGATCCGTCAGGATTTCCTTCACATCTCTAACTTCCTCTTCCCCATCCCCCTCGCTCCCCCCTGTAATTCTAAGGCATAGATATTTAAAGAAATGCTTGACTGAATGACAAGTTCATGATTAAGTTATATTAAAAATTTAACTATGAATATAAAACTTGAATTGCTTTTTCTTTTCCCAACCACTTTTACATAGGTTGTTCTGGAAGTAAAGTCTCCTATTTATTTCCACAAAAACTAAAACAGATCAAATTCTCAGCTACAAAACACTAGTTTTCAGCATAGTTACTACCATTAGCTGTGCGTTTTCACCAGTGATGAACAAGAGCTTCCATTTTTCACTCATAAATGTCTGCAGCAGTGGAGGTGACCCACTGTTGCTGTCACCATTGCTGAATTTTCCACCCATAACCTCACCATGCTTACATTAATTCTTTGATCTCCATAAATGTTAGGGGAACATTGATAAATGTCAATGGGTGCAATTTCTTATGCATGGAGGAATTCAACAACACATCTTCATATACACTTCCTATGTATAGGAAGATATATAATATCTTATAGATATTATATATATCTATGTATATATAGATATACATATATATATATGTATATATATATATGTATAGATATAATATCTTATGTATAGGAAGATATATATATAGGAAGATGTATATGAGATGCCATTTTGTTAGACCACCCCTCTGCTGATATCTGTGGTGTGCCAACAATATCTAACGAAATACTGATGGGAAGGTTCAACCTCTGTTGAGATACCAACCAACATCCACCTCTCATATCATAGGCCAACATAACAAAAAGGGAGGCATTAGTTTTGAAACAGCCTTCATATATCTGAGTTAATAAATGCTTGAGATAGTGTAATTAGAGCAACTGAGTTTACTCATAGAAAAAAATAATGGTCAGTTTGTATGTGTCTGAATTTGTCTAGGAAGAATTTTATTTCTCTCTTTTTTGTGGTAGTAAAGCTGTTGCTTTTTTTTCTAAGTAAAATCACATCACAGTTTAAGGACAAGTATTTTTCTTTGATGATTTAAATACTAATTAAAGTAACTTTTGAGTTATATATATATATATTAAAAAGAGGTATGCTTAAGAATGACTGCCTATGATAATAATTGCTTTTGTGAATCCATAGCTTTTGTGGCCCACCAGCTTGATGAAAGGAAATCATGCAATCATGTCACAAAAAAATTTTGTTTTCGCATAGCAAAAATTAGGCAATGATCTTCATTGTCACAAAGTGATACTAGTTAATTCCATCACAACACAATCCAGTAGCAGCCTAGTAAAAAGTTACCAATATAACATAATTTTAAGAGATTCCTAGCTGCAATAAAGGATTTTGATGTACCAGAACTTAATCTGAAAAACAAGATAGAAAATGTGGCACACTGTCATTGATCTTGAAGCAGATTATTTGCTTTCTTCAAAAGTAAGCACAGAGGCATGGCATGTTATGTTGCCAACCAAATAAGGATTCCTATTAAGTTGTACTGTGCTAAAACAATGACTAACATTTTTGAGAATTAACTTCAATGCAGACATCAGAATGTTATCAGAACTTTCTAATGTTCCTTGGGAAACACTGGAAAACATGAAAGTACCAAAGAAGTACACTGCAGTAGTTAAGATGATGTCAAATAAAAAAGAAGTGAAAAGAGAAAGCATGAACTTTCAGCACAGAATTTTGATGCTGAGAACAAAATTAATCAAGACACCAACGGACAAAGAAAGCAGAATTTCTTTAATCTTTAATTGCTTATACACCGATGTCAGGAGAATGGGTAATAAATAAGCAGAATTGGAACTGCTTATTTATGAGCATAAGCATAGCCAGGTTGGTGTAACAGAAACCTAAGGGGACGATTCACTGTATTGGAATGTTAAATCAACATTTATGTTTCTTTTAGGAAGGGTCATTTAGGCAAAATAATAAAGTGTTGCACTTATGTGAAAAAAGAACTATCCTTTTATTTTATTTTATTTTATTTTATTTTATTTTATTTTATTTTATT
>NW_024885532.1:17307337-17446042 GCF_019232065.1 Centrocercus urophasianus
TTTTATTTTATTTTATTTTATTTTATTTTATTTTATTTTATTTTATTTTATTTTATTTTTTGAATTAGGGACAAATTTAAATATATACTTTGGAAGATAGTCATTTATACGATTAATTCAGCAGCTACAAATAAAGCACAAATGCATCTTAGCAGACATACAGAAATTTACAAATATCAGATCACCAAATCATGCTGTACACTGGAAGACTGACTCCTTATGTACCTGAAAATCTCAGGAACATTTAAAAAAAATGAAACAGCTTTCAAGTGAGGGGCTCCATTCTTCATGACATAAAACAGAAGCTTTAGGCTACTACTGCTAAAATATCACTAGAATTTCTTATAATTATGTAGGAAAATTCTCTGATATCCCCTCAAAAATGCCATTACAATGAACTGGAGGGTATCCGTAAAAGTACCACAGGATCAACTAAACAGATTAGGAGACCACTGCACAGTGGAAGACTCCTTATATTATTTGTCACACCAAAAGAAAGATTAAGAATGTCTGTATTTTGAGCCATAATAAAATATGCTTAAAGGATATTGTCTCACGTTATGAGTTTATATTTTGGTGTTTGACATTTTCATTGGGTGCCTAGACCAAGCATTAGTCATAATGCATGTAAGCAGTTTCTGGGTGACCACAGCACAGATTCCTCTGCTTTCAGCCATGAACTGTGAACGCAGATCTTGGAAATGAAAGGCTGTGATCCCAGATATGGACAAAATTTTAAACTACTGGGCTAAATATTCAGGCAGTTTTAGGTTACCTTGTACAACAGGAAAACATCAGTCATTGTTCTTTTTGACTTGTACATTTTGTCCAAAGTATGTAGGTTGCACGAAATGCTGCTGAGTACTGATTGCATAATGAGTATCACCTTTGGATAATTAGAAGTATGGTAGAAAGGCACTGGGCATATTGTAGCTTGATAAGACTATATTTTTCTGTAGGTGAAGTCCACTGTTTTAATTACGCAAGCAGTGAAATACGGAAGTCCTTATCTGACTGCTTGACTTTTTATTACAGCACATCTTCTGAATTGGTTTATATGTTAACATTAACATACTTATTTCCTGCTTATTGTATAGTAGGCAACTTTGCCAACTGCTATGTTTCATAGTGATGGAAGGGTAATGAGACAAAATGTCAAACTATATGAAAAACAAAATAGTGTACCTTGTGCAAACCTTGTTCCTTGTAAACTATTTCTGCTCAAAGGTATTTATAAACTTAAACTGTGTCCCTAAACTGTAGAATTTAAATGCCAGAGGCTCTCTTCAGGGTGAGTAAGCATGTCTGCACTGTACTTGCACACAAAAAAATCTTTTAACCTATAGTAAGCTTGTGACAAATGTTTCTGCACTCCTTGATTTAAAAAGACAACAGGCAAGGTATTTCTCATGATTTTTAAAATATTCTTTCTTCTGCAGTTATAAAACCACATCAGTTGTGTGAAATGCTAATAATAGAGTAATAGAAATGATTATAAAACCTGAAGACTGCTCTCATATATGAGGGCTGCTCTGAAAGTAATGTCTCCTATTTTATTAAGTTGGCCCATAATATCAGAGGAGGATGTTGAAGTTATGTCAATAGAGATTGAACCTTCCTGCTAGTATTCCATTATATTTTGTTACCATATGACAGCTGGCAGTAGAGGGGTACTCTGACAAAATGGCATCTGACTTGGAAGTATATATGAAGGTGTGACGTTGAATTCCTCCATGCAGAAAAAATTGCACCCATTGATACTTATCAATGCTCTCTGAACATTCATGGTGACCATACAGTGGATGTGAGCACAGTGAGACTGTGGATGATGTGTTTCAGCCATGGAGGCAGCAATGTAAAAGACAAGATGTGTTCTGGGTAGCCGTGCAGAATTTTTAAAAGTAAGGCATGTAGGCTTCTGTATATCACTGATGAAAACGCATAGCTAACAGTGTTGACTATGTTGAAAACTAGTGTTTTTCAGCTGAGAATTTGATCTATCAAATAGTGTTTCTGTGTTCTTTGTGCCTGGTTATGGTTTTTGTTTTTTGTTTTCGGTTTCTTGTTTTTTTTTTTTGAATAGGAATTTGCATGTTCTGATTATTTATCTCAGAATTTTCAGCAGCCAAAAAAAGAACTCTGTAAGATACTTGCCACAATGCTTTTATGTTTATATATTCTTAAGCATAAGAAATAATATTGAATTTGATCATTATAAAATTCCTCTGTTTATTCAGATTTGTTTGCATAACTGACTTTCTTTCCTAT
Organism: Centrocercus urophasianus; assembly: GCF_019232065.1. Taxonomy (NCBI): domain Eukaryota; kingdom Metazoa; phylum Chordata; class Aves; order Galliformes; family Phasianidae; genus Centrocercus; species Centrocercus urophasianus. The sequence goes on from NW_024885532.1 coordinate 17,309,606, forward strand.
ATCCTGATGCATCTGGTAATGAGTATTTCAGTGTGGATTTCTAGGGATCTATGTTGCATAGACACTAAACAAGTCAACTATTTTATGTGAAGTTTGTTCCCATTACCCTTGATACTTGGGACATTCAGCACATTACAAAAATAGCAAAAAATATACAGACATACAAAAAAAAACAAAAAACAAAAAAAAACCACCAAAACCCAACAACAGTACACATTTAGTTATTCAAAAATAAACTGTACATCAGCTTTAACTCACATCTTTGTTTTATTTTTAAGAAAATCAACTATATTCCTGATCTTTACATGTGAAACACTGAAAGACACAGAATGACAACTACCAGAGCTTTATCGCTGTTCCCAGAACAGATCTGGTCATTACGCAGCATTTGTCATAGAAAATGAATGTAAGGTTAGTAATTCCAGCCATATATCAAAAGGACCAAAAATACGGGGACTTGTTCTCCTTGGAATAGTGTCTCTAAGTAGTATTTGTGTGCTCTACATCTGTTACATGACAGGTTGTTAATGATGTGTGTGTTCATTAAAGGTAAAGTGCCTCCTGTGTGTTGTAGCCCTTAAATCTGTCTCTGAAATCCCTACTTCAGTACCCATGGTACATTTTCCTAGATTAAGCCCTCTGAGAGTTCCAAAGAATGACTAGTAGCTGCTCTTCTCAATCAATTTTTCTGTCAGTGGTCACCATTGCTCATTTCTTTCAAGTCACATAAGAACCTTCACTGCGGAGTTATTTAAACAAAATAGAATAGAACCGCAAGTCCTGATACATGTTACTAAATATTATTAAATACAACTTCAAGGATTTCTGTAAACTGACTTGCTTTAGCAGTTCCTTAGGCATATTCATAATATTCATTAAAAATGTATTCTTTCTTTTATTTTATAGGATACTATTTTATCTGCCTACAGATGGCATTGCATTACAGATGGGAAATTAGCTGCGTTCAAAACATGAATAATCTATCCTTCTACTTCAACTTTTCTATTCTTCTTTTCCAAATGAATTTCTCATCCATTCCATCTATGAAACTGATGTCCTATTCTTTAGCTTAATCAAGGAAGTGTGCAGTAATTGTAGTCCTGTGTCTTTCAGTTTGATTACTTTTCTTTCCATCTCTGTTTTCTATCTTGGCTGTGTTTATCAGTCTTGTCCTCAAACTTTACTAGTTCTAGTCTCCAGAATTTCTAGTTCAGCTCCTCACATTCCTCATCTCATGAAACTACCCACTTATTTTGGAATCGCTGTTTCTTAAAATGAAACTTCTGATAAAACTATGGAATGAACATCAAAAACAAAAATCTAACTGAAGTGTAGGATAATGAGCATTCTTGAAATACAAAGGATTTGCTTTGCTAGAAGACAAAAGATTTTTGACAAAGTTGCTGAGTGGATGAAGATGAAAGGCTAGCTCTGATATATTAGGATTTTAATAAAGCATAAGAATAAAAATTTCATGAAATCTTATTCAACAAACTGCGATCAATAGAAATGATGTATTGTAGACTGAGAACTGGGGAATTAATTATAAACAGAAGATAATAAGGATCAACAATAATATATCAAGTTGCACATTTAAGGATTTCCATTCTTTCATTCAAAGTTAGAAGTACAATAACAATGAAGGTGTTGCAAGAACAAGGAAGGGAACTTACCTTGTCATAAAAAGACATTTCAAAACACTAAATTTGTTTGCCTTAACTAAGTAAAACGAAAGAATTACCAGAAGCAAAAAGCGGTAGGAAAATATTACTATGCATGTTATTTGGGCCAAGATACACTAAGGAGAGGAAGATTTTTTAAAATTCTTGTCAGATGTTTAGAGTTGTATAGGCTACAAGAGCCCAGGTGATGGTGACAGAGACTGCAAGGCTCCTTCGTGAGGCAAGTCTGGGGCTGTGGTATGCAGGACTCCAATGGCCCTACTGCAGGGTATGACTAGGCCCAGAAGCCAAGATGGCAGCACTTGAAAGGTGTATTTAAGAAAGAGCGTAATGTTTCACAGCAGTGAGGAGGGAGTTAAAAAACACGAATGAGAAACAACCCTGCAGACACCAAGGTCAGTGAAGAAGGAATGGAGAAGGTACTCCAGGAGCAGATGTTCTTTTGCAGCCTGTGGAGATGTCCATGGCAGAGAAGCTATCTTGGAGAAGCTATCCTGTAACCTGTAGAGAGGACCATATCAGAGCAAATCTACACTGCAGGTCTTGGAGAACCCCACACTGGAGCAGATTGAAGTGGACCACAGGTCAATCAGGTGGATATTTCTTGAAGGGTCTGTGGCTCATGCTGAGGAAAAATGTAAGGAGGAATGAGAGGCAGAGATAAATCATTACAGTTTTCTGACCATAATCCCATCTTCCCCATGCCTCTGTGCCACACAACAAGATTGGGAGAGGGAAACTGGGAATGAAGGAGTGAAGTGGAGCGTGTGAGGAAGGGTAGAGGTGGTAGGAAGTGTTTCTAGTTTTGTTTCTTGCTTTATTTTTCAGTGTCCTATTCTATTTTAATTGGCAATAAATTGTATTAATCTCCCAGTAGTCTAGTCTTTTTTGCCTCTGACAGTAATTGGTAAGTGATCTCCATGTCTTCATTTTGACCCACATGGTTTTTCATTGTATTTTCTCATCTGTTCTGTTGAGGATGGGTAATGAGCGAGCAGTTGGATAGGCATCTGGCAGCTGGCAGAGGTCAATTCACCACAGAAAGTAAATTAAAAGAAAATGTAGATTATTTATCAATGAGTGCTTTATCTAGCTATGGATAACCTGAAAGGGCAACTGTGATAGTCCTTTTGTTTGAGACACTGAAGTGTCTGACAGAGTTCTAGAAAATGTATTCTATGGAACAAGGCTACATCAACTGATAACAGGGTTGGTTTAAGAATTAATTGATGTTTTTTGCATCTAACCTCAGTGATTCATAGGGATGCTTCTGCCATGTTGGATATCTTTTGCTTTGTCATTCACACAGAAGGCTGGGAATGCAATTGTGACAAAATATTTCTGGTAGTATTTGCTACATGTGGCCAAAATTTATCACTATGTTGTGTTTTTTTTTTTTTTTTTTAATTTTGTTTTATTTGTTGAAGTAGACATTAATTTCCAACACGATGATGTAGGTTGCTAAATTGTAGTTGCTACTGCTGCAGTGCTGTCAGTGTTCATTAAGTATTTCAGTCTCATGCAGAGAAGGAACTAAAGGGAAGCAAAAAAATTCTAATCTGGTTGAGGTATTATTTTCTCATTTTATTGAACCTACCTGTAAATCTTGTTTAACTTAAGCCATAATTTTCATTAAATCCCTTTGATTAATAACAGGTCATAAAATAGTCACAAAAAAGAAAAAAAAATTAAAATCTAATTTTACCCCAAAATTCAAGATACATATACATATATGAAACCAATATGAATACATGTTTTCACAGTAAATGTTTATTATTTATCGCTGCTTATTGGAACATGAAAAATGACCACTTAATATTTCAAATTATGAAATTTTGTAAGTAAAAATTTGTCAAGATAATTGATACAGATAACATCTGAGTTTGTAGTTTAGATCAGGTTGCATCTAAGTTACTGCGAAACAGTTTAATCTTTCAGGTATAAACATGAAGACTACCCATTGTCTTTGGTGATGAATCTGCCCGGGTTTCTTTGACAATCAGTAGGAAGAAATAAGTTCCTCCTGACAGCAAAATAGAATAAAAAATAAGATTCAGAATCTCTTTTCTGAGAATGATAGAATACTCTTCTGAATTGCCTGTAGAGATGCTTTTATCTCTCTATCACCTGTAGTGGGAGTCTGTGGAGATCAGATTCCCTGAGCTAAAGCTGGTTTGTAAAGCTCTGCTCTACTCTGATTTGTTCAAGCAATCTCAATACAAACTGGAATGTTTCTGCCCAGTACTATGGTTTTTGTATCTAGAACTTTCTCAACGTGAAAAAACACACTACATTTATTTATTTATTTTAACAGCATTCTGGTCTTTACTCCTAATAGTTGTTCATGGGACATCTATGCCTCCTGCTTACCCTGCAGTTCTTCTGGAAATATGCAGACTCCTGTCAGAATGGTCCTATGGCTGAAGAATGTAGAAATCAAGAAAAGGTAAACTTCATCCTCAGCTGCTAAGTCATATTGTTCTTCAAAAAGAAGAAATACGAATGTTAAGCAGACAAATTAAGCCGTTACACAAATTACTCAAGGATATGTAAAATTTTGTGTATTGAAAAGCCTTGAAATGTTGCTGGAACATTACTTCATGGGATGTTGTATCTCACAGAATCATCAGCTAGTCTTGGCTGAACTTAGACTGCTGGGATTATCTCCACAAAGAGAGAGATAGTATACTTCACTGAAGCACACGTTTGTGTGTATGAGGCAATAGGTGGATGTGCTAATAACTTGATCTCAATATTGATTAAACTAATAGGAGAATGGCAGTAAGGAGTGGAGATGTGCATCTGAAAGGGATACTAGAAGGTTGCAGAAGAGTAGGTAGCATAAAAATATATAGCTTTTCCCAGTCTTGGGTTTTCTCTCATGAATGCGATCTCTGGATATAATGCCTGCAAAAAGCTTTACACAATTTACACAGCTGCATATGAACGTTTTTCTAGGTTTGTTGAAAAACAAACTAGGCTGCATAGATTGAAACTTTTGAGTTCTTTCTAATGTGGTCTGCTGAGAAAAGTGGGCTACTTTCTTCTAGTGAGCAGAGATAGCTAAAAAATTATGAGTAAATTAATAAAATATTGGGAAGTTCAATCAAATACAAATCAGTTTATAGAACATATTTGAGCATTAATTTTGATATTTGAAAATGGAAATCACTTTTAAAAGCGGGTAAAACTTTGTAACACCGCTTATGAAAGATCTTCTAATTTTACTTAAACGTCATCGGTAAGACATCCGTAAAGTGAATTTGAGAAAGCATTTTCAGTTACTTTAGTTACTTATATTTTCCTTGGGTAACATGCCATTGGGAATCTGCATGGGTACCTTTTTACATAATGGCATACTCACAGCTTGTTGGCTATGCTTCTTCTCTAGTGCTCAAGTTAATTTCATAAATTTGAGCTAAGTAAATTCACTATTAGGGATTAGGAGGAAAGAGTTAATTACAGATTAGTTGCATCTACTGTCTCCTTCTGAAAATCTAATTCTGAAAACCCCTTTCAACACACACACAAAAAAAGCAACCCTGAATTTCTCTTTAGAAAGCACAGCAAAAGAAAATGTATATATACATCTTTCAGGCAAAAGAAATCTTTTTCTTTACTGAAGTCAAATAATAGTAGCTTGTGAATAACTATTATTTCATACAAATTTTTGTCAGGATTTAAAAAAGGAAAGTGGTATCATTATAAGCAAAACCTGTGATAAATAATTGAATCTCGCTGAGATATTCATTTTAATAACATTTGTTCTGAATGCCCATGAAAAGCATAATGACTTCCAATGAGCTAAGTCCTTTAAAACTTTCTTCAGATCTAGTCCATAATTCAAAGAGAATAAGTATAGAATATTCTTTGCTATTCAAACCTTATATAGTTAATTGTATCAGAAGTCTGCTTCAAATCAAAATTAGCTTGAAGACGGTTTAGAGAGCAAGAATGAATAATGCTTATACTTCTTCAAATTTGGTTATAAAACCAAATATTCCTTTCATATTTTCAAAATAATATTGGATTAGAAGCAAATAATATGCATTTAATCATATCAGGCAATATTATCCTTAGTAAAAAAAAAAGAAAATATCTAAAATCTCTACTCAAATATCACATAAAATTACTTAAAAAATAAGGTTTTTTTTTCTAAGAAAAACTATTTTTTCATCTTATTTGAAAGTAAAGGAGGCATTCATTTAATTACTGCAGTACACATACAAAACTGTTCACTCCTCTTTTTCAAACAGTTTTTACTCATTATAAGCACACCAAATAATATAAATTTGTTTTAAAAACATAATGAATATTACTGTGGTATTACAGTCATTATCAGTTATTACATTCATTTTATTAAGACATGGAGTAGAGTAATAAATTGGGAACAGGTTTTTAACCTTGCCAGAAAGCCCGAAGAAACAACATTAGTATCCAAATGTACAGAAATCTGCAAGCATAAAGTGTTTCATTTATCATTGCTACTAAGAAAAATGATGTCAGATAATTTACCAAGCACTGTCTAATTAATTCATTAACTAGTATGAATATTTGTCACTGAAAGAAGTGCATTAGAGGGAAATAATTTGTTAGTGTTTCACTGGTTTATATACGTGTTCACAGATAGATCAAATTGAAAAGTCACGAAGATGTTTAAAAAAGTAAACTTTTAAACTGTTTGATACACTGATGAAAAAATACTAATAAGAGAAGTTTGATGTTTCTCTATGTATTTGCTGGATGTGCATCTATCCTGGTAAACAAGGAGCATTTCAGCCTTATTTTCTCTGGTGTAGCATCCTGGTTTAATTGATTTTTTTTCTGTTGGCTCTCTTCAAGAAGATTATTACATTTGTCAGCTCTTATTTTTTGAAAATACAATTAGACCTAAACTTTTCTGAGAGTATTTTATCAAATATGATAGCTTAAATGAAAGACATTGTCCTTTGCAAATTCATATGTTTTCATTAGATTAAAAGGCCTCCCATCTGAACTTTTCATTTAAATTTATATGAGATTTCTGGTGTGTAATTCCATACTTAGCAATATTTGATTTCTTCTGCAATATTATCCAAACACTTTTGTTGTGTTTTTATTACATTTGGTGTTAGATTTCTATCCTTTGGTGCTCTTATGCTGAAGGAGATGATAATTAAAATTCTATAACTTTGGTTGATTTTTTTTTTTAATGGAAAAATATTTTTGGGGTTTTCAAAAAAATAATTACTAACTTTAGCTTCACTAAATCTTTAAATGCAATTCTAATGAGATATATTTCCGTACTGAATTAAATGCTGTTAGCATGATGAATTTTTTTTTAACCTTTTTGAATTAGAATATTAGTGTACAGAATAATACTGTTAACCCTAACAGAAATAACATTGCCAGTTGCAATTCCTTTTGTTGGCATTATGTTCAAAGATAAAAGATTCAGATTTGAATCAGTATGTATTAAAAAAGTAGTGCTGCCTGGTGTTTGTAATGTCATTCTCTTTTGAGGCAGTTAAGAGTTTGCTACCTCTAGAAATCCATCTTTCAGCTATGTAATGTCAGTCATGAAAGGCTCTCTGTTTCTGTAACATCACAATTAAATGCCTGTGTTGTACTTCTAATCAAATTTTCTTTTAAGCTTATTATTGTGGTGTGAATGCTATTGAGGTTCTACTGCTTGTTCTTCAAATTTGAAGTCAGGAAGTTGGCCGAACTCACCACTCAGCATTCTCCGAGGAATCTAGGTCTCTCTTCTGTAATAGATTTTTGAGTTCTGCCAAATGTTAAAATATTGTTCACTGATACACTTCTACTCTTCCCTACACATTTAGGGATAAAACTGTAAATAAGAAGTAACAAAACAGAATCAACCATTTAGGAACTCCAGGTATTTGATATTTCTGCAAAGAAGCAAGTTTATAATTATGGATCCATTGGCCCATTATTTCAGTAGATTCTTTTGAAAAATAAACTTCACCCTCACATTTCTGCAAATCAACAAATGTTCCTTGACCACATTAATGAGATAATCTTTAAAAATATATATGAACAGGAGTCTGCTACTTGAGCAGGCTTATTGCTCAGGGAAGCTGAAATTAAAGAAGGGGCCTTGAGAGTTGATTGTAGTCAGACATCATATTCCAGAACACTGGAAGGCAATGATTTCCCACTGGAAATCCCTCTGTTACCAAATTGTCAGCTATGAACTTTTTAGAATTAAGTACTTTTGGCCAGTACTTTCTTCTGGGAGACAGGCAAAGACTTCCCTGACACCTTTAGATATCCAAAACAGCAGACAATGGGACAACGCTGATCTCTATCTTCAAGTCTCAGTGGCACAGCTTAGAGCAAAAACATAAATCCCAGCTACCTACAGCCCAGATGAAAAATAAAACAAAAACTAGAGGAATTAATAATTTCATTGTTTTCTCTCTGAGCTATTCTGATTTTTTAATGAATAATAGTACATGCAAAATAAAGCCCTAAACCAAATCAACTCAACTCCCGAACCCCAACAATCTACAAACAATCAGAATTCCTAAATCTCAGGTGAGATTTTGAAACACCCAGCCAACATATACAGATTCCTATCCATGTAGGAGGCAGTGTGATTTCAAAGGAGAAACATAAGTACCGTTGAGATATGAGGAGCTTACAGCACAAGACAGTATCTGAATGTATAATACGAGGCACAGAAGTCATAGTTGGACACATTTTTCCATGAAGTCTTATCAGAGTTGAGATTTTCAAATGTGCCTATGTGGAATAGAAGTATAGATTTAATTCCCTTTCAGTGGTACATGTGCAGTGAAGTCACTTTGGTGCTTTTTGAATAAACTTCACCTGGTGCAACCTGCCAATTCTCTGGAAAGGGAAAGGCAGACGCTGTTGCTCCTGAAGTGGTTGCATACCATCCAAAAGGGAAATATGTTCATTTTGTATGTTTTGTGCATCAGTATGAGTTTACAAATAGATTTAAGGGGTTCATCCTCCTTAAGAGTTTCCTGAAGATAGCTAAAATACTCAGTGACGTTGAGACAACTGTACTTCACTGATATCTTTTCCATGGAGATAATGGCAAGGGATAAATTATATCTTGTCACACCACAGACTGGAAGTAGCATTATTTATTTATTTAGTTAGTTAGTTATTGCACACGTGGCACAGTTGCAGTGTAGAAATGTACGGTAGAAGCTGCAAGGTTTTGAAGGGAGTCACGGAATCCCAGAATCATAGAATAGCTGAGTTGGAGGGAACCTTAAAGCTGATACAGTTCCAACCCTAGCTGTGGACAGGGTTTTCACTCCCTAGATCATACTGCCCAGGAATCCATCCAACCTGGCCTTTAACACCTCCAGGGATGGGGCATGGGGACATGAATAATATCTTAGAACAAAAGCCTGTTAAAAATAAATGATATAGTAAGTAGTGATACCATGAGCCAGCAGTGTGCACAGGTGGCCAAGAAGGCCAATGGCATCCTGGCTTGTATCAGGAATGGTGTGGTGAGCAGGACTAGGGAAGTCATCCTGCTCCTGCACATTGATATTGGTGAGGCCTCACCTCAAGTACTGCGTTCGGTTTTGGACACCTCAGTACAGAAGGGACATTGAGGTGCTGGAGCAGGTCCAAAGAAGGGCAACAAGGCTTGTGAAGAGCTTGGAGAATATGCCCTATGAGGAGAGACTGAACGAACTGGAGATATTCAGTCTGGGGAAAAGGAGGCTGAGGGGAACCTTATTGCTCCCTTCCAGTATCTGAAAGGTGCTTACAGTGAGAGTGGGGTTGGCCTCTTCTCACCTGTGACAGGTGACAGGACGAAGGTAAATGGCCTCAAGTTGTGCCAGGGTAAGTTTAGGTTGGATATCAAGGAACACTTTGCAGAAGGGGTTGTGAAGCACTGGAATAGGCTCCTCAGGGAGGTGGTTGAGTCACCATCCTTGAATGTGTTTAAAAACTGGATGTGGCGCTCAGGAATATGATTTAGTGGAAGGTTGTTAGTTAGGGCAGTATGGTTAAGTCAGATTGGACTTGATGATCTTTAACGTCTTTTCCAATCTGAGTGATTTTATGATTCTATGATTCTATGAGCCTGAGGACTTGAAGTAACAAAATATATCTGATAATGGCTAATAAAGTCATTAGTGTTCTATGCAATAAAATTGCTGTAGTACTAGTTGTTTACCAGGTAACAGTGAATTTTTCTAAGTTTGTCAACTCTTCTGTCTTGCAAGTAGAAGGCTAACAATACCATTTCCTCTTCAAAATAACAGAAAGGAAATTCTTGACTCAAGAGTTTTTTATTTCTCTCAGATTGTATTACTCCAGCAACCTCTTGAGAACATTTTTTTTCTTCCCTTAAACTATTTTTTACTGTTTTGCTTCCAGAGTAGAATCAGCTGGCAGGAAGTGAACACTTTTATTTTTGTGATCATGAACAACAGTGCACAAATGGAGCTCTTCTGTATATTCTTGACCACTGCTGTATTAGCTGAGATAAAGAAGAAAAGGATGTGACGTGAATTCTGTCTGCATTACTTTGGAAAATTGTCCTGTATGCTAACATGGTGTCTTTGGTTAATCTTGTGCTTTTCTCCAGTATTTATGGATTCTATTTTTTTTCTCATGCTTATTCTCTTTTTCACAACATTTTATCTTCAGTATTATTTTATGGACTCCCTGTCTCTGATCTCTTATTAATTATACTACTGCTCAGGAGGCAGATCTGACATTTCAGTGCTCAACATATCAGAACAATCAGTCACTTGGTTTCAATTGCTTTGTTTTCTGGACTTCCTAGGACTAATTGTTAAGAGGAAACTCTCCACATAAAATACTAAAGAAAAGTTATTTCCACATTCAAAATCATAGAAAGCAAGATAGATTCTTCTGCAGAAAAAAAATCTTTCTGAAACATGGAGGGCTGCATATTTACTGAAAATCCAGTATCCAGGCAAGGAGATGAAATATTTAAAGCTCTGGAAAATAGTTCTGCAAAGAAGAAAGAACAAATATTTGCATAAACTGTGAAACTCCCATATAAGAAGTGATTTTCTGTTATTAGGTTCTTTTGGAGTTACCTTGTGCCAAAAGTGACTGAAAAGAGAAGGGGTCTGTAGAGAAATAAACATTCATCTTCTTGAGAATGAACTGGATTGGAGATTCTTTTTTGGCTGTTACAAATAGCGTTTAAACTATACTGACAGAAATCAACAGATTTTACAACTGTCACATGCTGTTCTGGTCCTGTGTCTGCAAGGCATTATGCTTCTGGGCCAAGGAGTGGGGTAGTCTTTCTGAAATGACCAGATGATTGGAAGCTTAATGTGGTAGCAATTAGAGAACAGTACTCATAAAAGCTATAAAATGTCAAGAAAACATTGTTTCAGAAACTAATAAAGCTTTTGAAAAAAATTCAACAAGAGAGTCTTCCATGACAAGCGATTAACTTGCTTGTCAAGTATGAAAAGTGTTACCAAAAGGATTGAGATGGATTTGGATATGGGTTTCAAATACAATTAGATATTTAAGCTCTAAAAAACTAATCTCTTATCCCACAGGAAAGCAAAATGCACTATGAAGACATTTATTGATTTTTGCTTGTCTGAATTGGGTAGTTCCACACAGTTGTACCTAGGGGCAAATTTCCTTTGCCATACACTCCAGGTGAATTGAACTTGATTTTAACTTGTTTGTATACAGAGAGGTGTCTACCAGCAGTGACACGTGCAGACTGTGTCTATGCCTAGCAGGAGAAGCAGAAGAAGGAGTGATTTTTGAATTATCCATGTGGCTTAGGAACATGGGCACTAATGAGATTCTAAGTCTCCCTGACACTATCTGGAAACTCCTGCAATTGCAAATGCGTATTATAGGACCAGTGTGTAATGACTTAGTTATCTCTTCTGAAATGCTAATATCTGGGTTCCAGTTTTCCTTTGCCCAGATTGAAATGCGCCTCACTGTGGGCAGGGTAGAAAAGCAATCTGTTAGGGTTTGGGGTAGAAGCATTCATATATGCTCATTTTTAGTGCTCATCTTTTGATCTCTTCTTTAAAACCCTGCACGGCTCACAAGAATGTGTTTATAGCTGAATAGCCCTGAAATGTTATGTCGCTGATGCAGATTGACCTCCATAAATAGCATGTCCTCTATACCAAGATCCATTTTCTCCACTCACTACTGCTCCTTTGAGATGATTTTTACTGTTGTTCCTAGCTCTGGGGATTTTTGTTGAGAGCCTGCTTGCAGAACACATACCACACATAGCTTTCAAGGCTCTCTGACTCTTATTACTGATATTACTTTTAAAAATGATTTAGTGAAGGCTACAGATGTGCTAAATGGCTTGGCAAAAAAACATGGAGTGCCTCTGAACAGGAGTACCCACCTGCTGGCTCGTAAGTCAGTGATTCTTTGGTTTTACAGTATTGAAAGTAAAATAAACAGCAAGTGATGAGAAATGCTGTACACTGCAGTAAAACACAGAGAATACACATTTCCGGACAGAAAGGTAAATCACTGCTGCACATTTTGTTAGAAAATATGCACTCTACTATTCTGTTTCTCAAAAAGATTTAAATGAAAATGCAAAAATCTCCTTTTGCAAAGAAGTTTAATTTCAGATTTCTCTTGCAATCCTCTAGCCTCTCTATTCTTTCCCCTAGGAAGTAGCACCTTTTTTAAGTATTGAGTCAAAAATGGCAAGAGCCTGACCTGAAGTATTTGGCTGCTATTAAGTTTCTTTAAAAACAAAGAGAGAAAGAGAGAGAGAGAGGGAGGGAGAGGGAGGAGGAAGGAGAGAGAGATTAAACATAAGCGTCATAACCTGCTGTTTAGAAGAAAACTAGCTAAACAAAACACATTTGGCATAGACACAGTTCAGTGCCACAAACTGCACTAATGTGATGAGGTAAAGAAGGAAAAATAAGGAGCGTTGTTTCATCCTTCCCTGGATTGTGGTTGTGCCCAATAGCGGGTTTCTTAATGTTTCCATTACATCCCCCTATTTTTAGAAGTTAATAGCTCGGCTATAACAATTTGCTTCAGGCTGAAGCTTGGCGTACAAGGTCTCAGTCAGGGAGCACATTTAGTGAAATAGAAGATTACCCATTTTAGAGCCATATTTTTTTTTTTTTTTCTGTCACACCATCTAAAAATATTCTCCATTTCAGAAATTACATTTGGCATCTGATTTATCTATAATATAATCTTTTCTCACTACATTTGACCAATGAAAACTCCATAAGAAAAAAAAAGTAACTTTTTTTTTTTTTTTTTCTTTCTGTGTGTGTATATGCATCAGTATGATGGCCAATACACTCCCCTTTTCCGGGGTTCAAAGTGATCTGTAGCTATTTGTAATTCAGACAGATCTATGTGAAGTACATAGTACATTATATGACATCAGTCTACTCTGAGAGCTTTTTACTATGGGATAAGCTATTGCAGGAGAAAAGATACAGGACAAGATGAACTGTGAGACTAATTGAATATTGTAATTCTTATTTTTATGTTTCCTAGAACTTGATTCCTTGGGCACTTCAAGAATATCTACCAGGAAAGACACACTGTGTAAGCACAAGGTGTTCTGTGTGAATGTAACATGAAACTTAGACAGTTTCAGTAAATCTCTTTTTCTACCTTTGGAAAAATAGATGTTGGGAGGATGGAGTGTTTTAGAAAACAGACAAACCCCCTGAAATATTTAGAGAAATGAACATAGTACTATAAAATTGACACACAAATGTATAGATATTTTAATCATTAAAAATAATAATATAAATAGCTATAGACCTTTTGTGCATTCTTAGAAGGTATTTCTGATTTTTTTGATGTACCTTTGTTTTTGTTTGTACAGTCACTAAGTGAAAATGCTGTTCTCGAGTTATATTACTGCTTTGTTTTATAATACTTCTGGAATTACTATGGGTTAAAAAGCTGTAGTAAAACTACATATCTGTCAGTAACTCTCAGTAATTGTACTTGCATAAAGTTGATGCTTTTTTTTTTTTTTTCTTCTGTAGAAACACAAATGAAGGACTAAAGCACACAAAACTTACGTGGAAACAGTAAAAGAGAGAGCAAAATGATCTGTCCCTCAGTCTTGCAGTGATGTCTGTGCAGCCCAGCTCTCTGGACACTGACATGCTTTTAAGTGGGGCTGTGTCTCTGCTGAGCAGTATCTGATACAGCAGCATGATAATGTTCCTTTTTACTACAGCATCTGCATCAACTCTTGATATAACCCACTTAAAAACAACACGGCAGTTGTTACACAGAAGAAAAACTCTACATCAAAAAATTATCTTACTCTTCTTTTCATGCAACACACTTTGTTGTCATAGACTTTTATGTCAACTCATTGCCTTTTGTGTAAGATTTTGCTTCCTTTTTAGCTATTATTTTCCACTCTAGTATATGAGGGACTCAGCTATGGAAATAACCATTGTAGGAATTTGAGTCATCTGAAAAATATGTTTTCTGTGTCAGATATAGTAGTATAATTCAGTATGCTTAAAAGTTAGCCAATTTGTAGTAATACTTGCTTGGTTAACTTCTTTCGTATCTTCTCACCCTCACCTTAGCAGGGAGTCCTGATAAATCTGCTTCTCTCAATCTGCTTCCAAAGAGGGAGAGCTCAGCTCTCCAAAACTGATCCACTAGGTTACTGGCGTGTAATCAATACAGATGCTTCAGATCTTCCTGAAAGCCCTCAAGAAAACTGCAGACATTGGCCCTTAGTTCCATGGAGACCAGGATGTGCATTTTTCTCACACATTACAACGTCTATAAAAACTACAGTATTCTAAAGGATTACTTCAAATAACAAATATCTTCAGTTTCATTAGGCAATAGCAAATTTCCTCCCTTACATCCCTTCCTTCTTCCCCCTCTTCCATCCCTTTCATCCCTCACTTCCCTTTCTTCTGTTTTGGTTCTCTAAACCTCTATATTTATCCTTCGAACTTGTGAGTTATTACATATCATATGCAGTTTAAAGTAACCTTCACTTTAAATTCCACGGCTTTTGTTGGCTAAGTCAGTACTTCAACAGCATTATTATGGTTTTCTTTGTGTGAATATTGTCAGTCAGGCACTTAGCACAGGTAACTATATTGCAGTTATATTTGGGGCTTAGTGGTTAATGTCACCTCATAGGTCTTTGCAAAATCCTCACAACTGATCAGAAATTCTACTGCATGGAAAAAATTGTCTATTGTCAAGTAGAGCTTTAATTAAAGCTATACTTTGTTTTCAATCCAATTTAGGAACAAATACAAAAAAAGAAAGATGTAAATTTTACAATGCCTGGCAATGTATCCAATTCTGAGCTGAACAAAGGAGCTTATATGCTGAAAATCTTGTAGGAATAAAGCATGTAAGATAAATAAAAAGCTTCCAGTGCTTAATTCCAATCGTCTCCACAACAACTGGAGCTGCTGATAAGACACCTACTCAGAGTAATGATGCATAATGTGAAGAAGCAATAACCCAGGCTGCATAAGTATGAAGGAATGCTATTCTTTTAAAGAAAAGTGTGGCAAATGTGAAGCTCTGTTAATGTTCTGAGCCTTTTTCAAAGTGTTTTTGTGAACAAGGCAAATTGCCAAGGTTTACTTTTTTCAGAATATGATAGAGAGAACAAGAAATGTAACTAATATAAGGGCACCAAGCATTTGTCCATGTACGATCATGTAAATATTTATGTACTGTCAGTCCATTATTAGTAGAGGTTCTAATAGGAATATAAATATTATAAAGTGTGTTTACGACAGATAAATCATAGGGGTGCTGAAGTAATTTGCAATAGTAAAGCTCATTTTGGATAATTACAGAGCCCCAGAAGATTGTATTTATGTATTACAAAGGAAGGGGATGTTCAGAGGAAAACTGTTTTGGGCTGCTGACATTCTGAGGAGGCTCGAGGCTGATCCTGTCTGGGACTGACTTAGGAGCATATGCAAATACTAATGAAGGATTTTGACAATAGAAAGGAGGGGAAAATCAGTTTAGTTTCAATTGCAAGGCTAACCTTATTCAGTCAAATTTCATGCAAATGAATTACTGTAACTACAGAAATAATGTAAGAAAAGATTAGTAAAGATTATGCTGGCAATAAAAATACTAATGTTTTATTACGTTGAATTCTATTTTGCATTTTATGTGGGGGTAAATTAGGCTGCAGTGTTGTTTATCCTTGTTTTATGAAGGCTATGTTCATATCCATATTAAAGCTTATTACTGCTCTTTCCTTCACTCCCCTCCCTATCGACATTTTATTTAGGCTAACTAAATACTTGACTCGGCACATCTTCTGCCTTAAATATCGTTAAAGCTAAGAACAAAACACAGCAACCAACCTCTCCTCCATCCCAGAAAGGGCTAAGCATCAGAACAGTGGACTTTGGAAGGTCATATTATAATGAGCTTAAAATGCAGCTCTCTGAGCTTGTGCTCTGCTGCAAATAAATGTGGTTCAGCTCTTTTCCATGAATGTTTTACTGATTAGATTAATTTTAAGTGAAACGTGCATTCTTCCCTCAATGACAATCTAATCAATGTCTATCTGATAGATGATTGTTCAAGTAAAACACTATGAGAAAGAGCAAAATTGTTTTCTGAGTTATAATAAAAGAGCTTAAAATTAGAGTGAAATCCATCTCTCACACATTTTTAGCGGTAATAACTAGCAAATCTTTTTTGTAGATCTTTTTGTACTGGACTGATTATTGGAACTTCACTGTTTTTGAGGGAGATTTGAGTATATTCCCTTTAAAAAAAAAAAAAAAAGAAAAAAGAAAAAAAAAAGCTTTGGCAAGAACTTTGTTTTCTGTTTTGCTTTGATTTTTTTTTGTTTGCTTCTGGTGACAATAAGTAAATAAATATATCATTATAATTATAGTAATGGGTAGCTAATCAATCCTCTTAAAGAAAAAGATCAGAGTCACAGCTTGCTGAAGCTGCAGTTTATGGATTTTACCACAGCAACCACTCTTTTACATAAAAACTACAACTACATAGTAGCAACTGTCCTAGGGGCAAGCATCAAGGCAAAACTGACGTATTTCCTAAAATAAAACACACTGCTTTACCTAATCAGCTCCCTCACTTCTTCATACAACCAACTGGACTCCCTCCTGAAATGACTGAAAAATTTACCTGCCAGACTAGTAATTTGTATCTCTTTCTGACTATGTATATTAAAGGTTTAAGTTGTGCAATGCAAAACAGCACTGAAAGTTATTCTTGGACAGCCAGGAAAGAATTTCTAGTGCCATGTCTTCTATGTGGCTCAAAGAATTAATTTAGACAGCGTTTAACCAGATGGAAATATTTTCTGAGAATATAGCAAGCTTTAATAGATGTTTCCATTGTTAATTATTATTAGACTTTTTCTTTTCAACTGTCATCTCTTTTTTTCTGTATTCTGTTTTACCTTCTGTTTTCAATGGACTTTGTCATCTTCCCAGTTTCAGAAGTTAACCCCTTAATCCTTACCAGTTAACTACACTTTTATTTATAAATCCTTACATAGAGATCAACCACTGCACATTTATTAAAATTTAATTAAAGTGAATGTTCTGAAAATCAGTTACAAAGGAAAGGAGAAGGGAGAAAGGCAGCAGGAAAGTCAGCTTCTTCCCTTATACCGTTTCCATTACACTGGAAGCTTTAATGTACTTAAGCTTCTCAACTAGCAGTTCCATGTTTTTAAGAGGATTATATTATTAATAGTTTAATTATTCATTATGCAGTATTTTTCCAATTGTTATAAAGGTTATTTTTTGCATTTGGTATTATAAAAAATATTAATGTTTTATCCTTCTTAACAGTCATGACTCATTCTAGTTTCGCCTTCACATGCACGAAATATTGCTGCAAGAAGAACACAAGAGCACGCCTGTAGCAGAATCAGATATATCTCCTGGCAGTACAGTGACTCAACCTACTGGGAGACTAGCGCAGTCAAACTATACTCCAGAGACTGTGGTTTGATTACTGTCACTACCAGTTGGATCATTAATCATAACAGTGGTAGTGACAGCAAGTTTCTTGACCTCATCATGAAAAGCAGAGAGGCCATCCACTGGAGCAATTCATCCTTCAGGCGAAAGAAAACTGTAGGGAGGATATCTTTTATTATCTAGTGTGTTCACTTTCATTCACTTCTTCTGCCTACAATCTTATAAAAAATGCTAGGGCTTTAGGGAGGCAGGATCTCACATTTCTTCTGCTCCTAGGGAAACATCATCCATTGTTTCTGATCATGTTCCTCTTCTCACCCCTCTGCATCTCTCTACATAGTAGCTTGGCTTCAGAAGTCAGAAATGTGAGTATCTTCAGCTATATAGTAACAGTGCACATGGCTGTGTGTTTTTATATAGAGATTGGTTGTATTCCCCTTCTGTTGGCTGAAATATAGTCTCTTTCTGACAAAGGATTTAACCCTGAAAACCCAGAGGCCTTCTTTTAAACACTTAAGATTGCAGGTTAAAGTTCCTGTTCATTTTGTTAATGGAATTGTCAGTGTTGCAACCCATTTTCAAGTCCACAAAACATATAGAATTCTTCGTCTGTAACATTATGCTATTATGCTAACAGCATTTGTTATTTGTACTGCTTTCTTATTACCTCTTGTAAAAATCCCTCATTTTCCAAGTTATTTGAATACAATCAGCCTCCAAATAAATGATCTCAAGCAATTCCTGACAATTAAAGCCAATTTGATTATCCCACTCCTTTGAGATTATTTGCAAAAACTACTGCTTTTGTCAACAGAGAATCATAAAAGTACATTTTTGGATTTTTTTTCTCAGCATAAGTTCCAGTGAGAAGAATTTTGTATTCTAAAATTAGAAAAATGGTCAAGAATAGTAACATCTCTGGGAAAATGTTCAACAATATGATAAAATACAGTAAATTAATGCTTGCAAATTTTATGAAAAAAATGCAAACATCTATATAAATAAATATTCACATTGCGGATAATTGATATGGGTCTGACAAAGACAATTCTTAACATCTTCATTTCTTTTCTTTAGTAATGACCAACCAGACACACAAAATAGGCAATGCAGTATCATTAGATGATTAACTAGAAACACTTTTTAAGACCATAGAAAAACTTCCATTGGACTAAATGTTTTCTGCAATTTTCTAATTTATGTACTGCATTGAATGTCAATGGGTATACCCATTACATATTAAAACCATATACATGGTTTTAAAAGCAGTTTACAAAGTGAAATGCTATTAGAAGTAGCCATAATAAAATTTGACCCAGAAAACCTGTCTGCAGAAGTGTGACTCATTTGAATGGCAATATGTGAGTGAATGTGCATAAGCTCCAATTAATAGACATTAATACCTGTTTAGCAAGTGTCCATTAAGTGCCACTGATCGTGACTTCTATTCATAGCAAATAAGTTTGAGGATATTAACCAAAGACAACATATATAATTTCTTTTTTGGAATTTCTATTTACACGATTGGTGCAAAATTATTACTAAGTAATTCATAATATGCTCATTTAGGTGTGACAAGTCATGATACTTGAAATATGGTAATTCAAATAGAGTATTTGAAATGCTAGCTCTGGACAAGATCTCTTGACACCAAGGGAGCAGCCCATGTAATTGGGCATGAAGCTCCAGTTATGAATCCTGTCTTCACTGAAGAGAGACAGAGGCATTTACGCAGGGTAAGAGTTTAGCTGGATCTTTTTAAGATAGCATTCGTTGTTTTTATCTGTAGGGCAAGAAAAACAAAGCCTTACTCAAAGATGTCAATTCTGAGGCCTAATTTTCACTGTGTTTACTCAATTGAAATATGTACTTCACGGAACTACAAACCAAATTTCTCTGTTTTCTGGATTTGCTGGAAAAATAGACAAGGAATTTTTTTTTTTTATATCAAGTTTATAATTCATATTTATATCATTGGTTCCAATTTCCCTAGGAAACAGACACTTCAACTTAGGTTCATTTTGGCTCTTACTTGAAGTGCAAATCCCATCACACTTTTATAGGTGCCATTTCGTAAACTTTTTGAACACCAGGTTGTTTTGACCAATGTGGATTCTCACTTCTCTAGTTCTGTGCAATGCCAGATTGTATATTTGTATGTCTAAAAAATACATTTCTTTTTCTGTTGACTCCTGTCAGGGCTTATTGGTCTTTGGGCCTTTGGCCTGTAACTAAATATTAGCTTTTTATTTATCACTTTTCTTTCCGACTCTTCTTTTTCACTCTCTTACAGTTTTTTGTTGTTGTTGTTCTTGTTCTTGCTGGGTTTTTTGTTTTTTTTTTGTTTTTTTTTTTTTTTTTTTTTGTTTTTTGTTTTTTGTTTTTAATATTTTCAAACAGACAGTTCACAGCTTTGACATGTGAAACTATTTGCTAAATGCCAGTATTCATACTAGTAGGTCACAGTTAAATTTCAGCTACTGTCAAATGTTAGCACTTTGGAAACTCATATAACTCAGTAAAGCATCTCAGTAGCATCTCAGTCTTAACCTTTGTCTCATTCACTTAAATGATGTGTACTTTACATTAGAGAGTTTGTAACATGTACCAAAGGGATAAGCAATTATGTATTTGATTTTTCTCTTAGTACTTACAGAGGTTAGTGATCATTTAAACAAAAACCAATGAAAATTTTCTTATAAAAATGAAAAAAAAAAAAAAAAAAAAGAACAAAAGAAAACAAAACAAAAACCATGAAAAATACATAACATAAAACCTTTATCATCTTGGTGTGCATGCAGATGTCATTGAAGAATATATGGTTTAGGGGGTTTATCGGCTGAAACTCAGGAGTTCTATCGGAATTTTACATTGATATTTTGGATTAATACAAAAAATATATATATCGCCACAAATCCTCCTAGCATAGATTTCTGAAGTAAAATAAGATTAGATAAAAGTAAAAATTGCTGAGCATAAGCCTCTCAGATTTATAGAAGTTAATTTCTTTTCTAATCAATGGAACATACCAGTGAACTCATCAACTAATTCAACAGTTGTAAAAATAGACATATTAGACACGCTGGCAGCATTGCTTCAGCTTTTCTGTTTCTGGTTTCCAGCTTCCCTTTCAGTGCTGTTTTTAGGTGAGTTCAGAAATACAAGGGATTATGAAGAAAGTATCATATCATTAAAGAAACAAGGAGGAAGGGGGCCACTGAAATGTAGCTGGAATTAAAAAAAGAGAAATAGAAAATTGAACTATGACCTCTACCTGCTAGGGCAGAAATAATGCTTTTATATAGTTTTTAGTGATAATGTGAGTTTTGTGCTATATTCTTAAATGGAGAAATGGAACAATCATGTTTCATAATGTATTGCTTTGTTTTCTGTGTAGAATCTGTCAGTGCAACCTACTTTAGGCACATTACTTTCCTAGTGATTAAACAATTCAGGAATAGATAACTAGATTGACATTCTGTTTAATTATCCCTATTAAAAAGCAAGCTTGTGGTATATTATTGTAATAAATTTTAACAATGAATTAAAAAATGCACGAGGCTTCCCATAAAGAAAAGTTTCTTTTTGATAGAAATTTACATCATAAGCATTAAAAACCTACGTCATTTGAGCCCATAATAATAATAATGGCAATATAAATTATATGATAATCATCTTCTAATCAAATATTTTACATGCTGTTACCTGAAAAGGGTATAAGTTAGCATAGCCTAAAATGTTATTTGTATCTTGAGCACTGTCCTGGAGAACTTTGCCACATCCCAGATATGCAGATTCCAGAAGCAGATCAATGAACTTTTGTATATGTCCTTAAAATACTTTGTTTCTACATGAGTTTCTATACAGAAATTTACCAGTCTTTCTTGTGCTTTTTACTATGATCATAGTGAGATTTTTCAAACACTTGAAAAACTTTAAACCATTTGTCACCTGCCATTTCGGTTTTTGTTTGTTTATTTGTTTATCAGTTCATCATTTGTCTTGGTTTCGTGTGCTTTGTTGTTGGTAGAATATTTAATGATGCAAAGAGGCAGCAGCATTTGTGAAAAATTCTAGTGGTTTTGGAAATTAGTTCTATAAATCTGATATAATTCCCGAGGAGTCCCATGACATCTGAAGAACACCTTCCTGAAATTATTTGTATATAGTATTGTAGTGTGATAACTTTCCCCTTTTGTCCAGAAGCTGAGAAGATATCCAAGAAACTCACCAAGAAAACAGGAGTTTTAAGTTCTTCTCTGCCTAGGAGATTTGGGGAATATAAACACCTCTACTTCACAAACCTCTTATCATCATGCTCTTGAGGCTTCTAGGGCAAGGTCCTTCTAATTTCCTGCTTTAGTTGCTATTGCACTTTGCAGAGTGAAAGATTCATAGGGCTAGAGGTAGCAAGAGGGGGCAACTATTTGGTGTTTAATGTTAGGATTAGTGCGCTTATCAAGGTGAAACTTCAGTCTCTTTGCCAAATTATACATCATTATATGTTTAGTTCTTTTGCAGATTTTTGATCTTTAGGTTTCCTAATAAAGCAAAGCAAAATTTTTATAATCTTTTCTCACATCTGTTACTTTAGATGAAGGAAAAAAAAGCACGTTCAGGGAATGATTTAACTCTTCTTGGTTACGAGGTAAGTGAATTAAAAATACTGACTTAAGAGGGCTTCTAACAGGCTCGCTTGTTTATAACACAGCAGATGCACAAACTTAATAAAAATATTACTTTGCATGCATTTAACTGCATAACTGTTTCTTGCTAGTAATCGGTGTTCACAGGATTAGAGTTATCATACCTTCCAGGATAATTGCAAATCTTGAGATCATGCTCTTTAAGTAAACCAGAGAATTCTTCATTCTCTGCACATTTTCTTCAACTCTCATTGGTTTTAAAACTAAATTAAAACTAATTTTTCCTCACAGCTTGTCACATGGCCTATTTCTTTCTAGCTATCAGGCTGGAAATCATAGAATCATCAAATGGCTTAGGTTGGAAAGGATCTCAGAGGTAATGTAATTCCAACCCACCTTCAGTGGGCAGGGTTGCCATTCACTGAATCAGGGACTAGATCAGGTTGCAAAGTGCCCCATCCAATGCAGTACTGAACACCTCCAGGGATGAAGCATCTACAGCTCTTATGGGCAAGCTGTTTCATCTCATCATTACCCTCTCTATGAAAAATGTCACCCTGACATCTAATGTATGCCTCTTTGAATTTAAAACTATTTCCCCTTGTCCTATCACTATCTACTCACGTAAAAAGCTTACTTACTTCCTTCTTATAATCTCTCTTTAATTACTGGAAGGCTGATACCAATTCTCCCTGCAGCCTTTTTCTTCTCCAGGATGAACAAGTTCAGTTCCCCTAATCTATTTTTGTACGAGAGATAGTCCAGCCCCCTGATCATTTTTTGGCCCTCCTCTGTATCCACTACAAAAGCTCTGACATCTTTCCTGAGCTGGGGGCCTCAGACTTGGGTGCAGTACTCCAGATGAAGCCTAACAAGAGCCAAGTAAAGAGGGACAATCATCTCCCTCAATCTGCTGGGCATCCTTCTTTTGATGAAGCCCAGGATATAGGTCGCTTTCTGGTCTGCAAGTGCACACATACACAGTTTGTACTATTTTTAATCACATTCTCTTCAGCCTTACCACTTAATCTCCTTTCCCCCTACCCCTTACTCTTGTTTCTTCCCTTTCCATACATGTCTTTGCAGAGACGGAAAAGAAGAATCTTTCACACGTAGCCTATTTTCAGAGCACATGCCATTAGCAATAATTAATATTTTCTACTATCCATAATTTGGACATACATGTGCTAGTAGCCTTTTCAGCAAGGGTGAATATACACAGGCATTTCATGATACAGCAGATTTCATCAACACGGTTTTAAGCGTTAGCCAGAAATTATAAATGGTGCAGATATCACAAATCAGCACAGCTTTTTTTCTATTGAAAATATTCAGCCTCAACTTTAATGTCTAAAACTGAGAGTCCACCAAGAGTAATTTTCCTGATTTCAGCAAAAATCAACTCTGTCCTAGCTGAATCCAGAGCTACAACTTCTAGATGTTTTTAATGTTCCCTAAACCTTAATTCCAGTGCAGGCAATTGTAAATCTTACTTTTCCCTGTGTACATGAGCAAAGCCTCAAAGATCCACATTCCCCTGTTAATAAACATGAATTTTTACATTTATTTATTTTGTTTGTTTTTATTTTTATTTTTATTTTTATTTTTATTTTTGTCTGCTTGTTTTGTCCTCCCAGTTAGCAATGAAGACTCATTTTAAAGCATCATACTTTAAAATAGCATTCTCTCACATGGGGATGACACTGCCTAACTTTAAGATTGCTTAAACTCTGATGTACCAAGCAGGAAAATTGCAATAGAATTTCCTTATAGCAAACTCTGTTGTTTTGATTTTACTTTTTTGTTCTTTACTTCCTGGGATCAACAAAATCAATGTTCCAGTAAAACAAATCTGCATACTTCTCCCTCTTCATTTCTATATCTTTTTAACTTGAAAGACAAGGCATAGGGAGGGTGGCAGTGTCACCATGCAATCTACTTTGCAAAATCTGTATTGTGATATCTGACATGCAAGAGGTAGGCAGACAAAGATACAGAAAAAGATTGGGAAATTACTTTCTGTATTGAACTATGCTGTACAGAGAACACCGATTTTCTGTTATATCCTGAAGCTATCTTGTCATTATATATATATATATATATATTTTTTTTTTTTGTAAATTCTTTCCTTTTGTTTCTAGATTTTCCAAGAAGTAGCTGCCTGTCTGAAAGAAATAAACGGTAACTCTGAAAATTCCTTGGTACATTATGAATACTGATTAATTTTCTGATGTATTTTTAGTCATGTTCCATTAAATATGTAAAATGATGAGTCGCTAGTATTGGTGAGAGGGGGAAGTGGAATATAATTAATAGATGAAAGAATGCCCCTTCAAAATGTATCTGCTATAAGTACACTTGGCTGATCATGAAATTTCTAATTCCAGCCCTCATATCTATATTTTAGATTGACTGTACCCTGGGGCCCCAGAAGTGAGCTTCATTTACTGAAAAGTCATGGGAAGTCATGTTTATTGTCTCAGCAGGTAGCTGCACTTTAAGCGTAATATGAAAGACAAGAGAAAATAGAGGCTAGTTGATGTTATTAGAGGCACACTGTGGCTTCCTGACAGATGTGCACGGGAAAAAAAAAATAGCACACATATCAGATTCTATCAAGTTTTAAACATTTCTGCTTTAAAGATTTCAGCCTAAGTTCTTCAGTTTTCCCAAATATATGAGAATGGTGAAAACAATCTCTTCTGTGGAAGAAAATGTGGCCAATCTGACTACATAAGAAATTCTCTCTGTAAGCTTTTGTGTAGCCTGAAAAGCAATTCAGCTTTATCCCTCAGACTCGTATCAGTTCTTTAACCATAGATGTGGAAGGATCTGTGTATTTAAACTGGCTGCAGTAATGAAATATTTGTTTATTCAGTTTCAGAAGGGATACTTATCTCTTTGAGGCTGCAAAGCAAAACATTATGCTAACATATTTCATAGCAGACAGCAGCAAGGCAACCCTGAACAGTCTGCTCTCTTTTTGTCACATAATATTCTTATCTCCTAATAGCACTGTGATAAAGGGGCTGCACCCTATCTGGCTAGCCATGTTTATTGCCACATGCTAGTTACCAAATTACATTGCAACGCAATGAATAGAAATTGGTCAAAATGGTCTGGCTGGCACCTAGCATCAAGCAGTTGCTGACAGGGCTGGTGAGCAGTAGTGGTGGCAATACAGCTGGTAATAAAGTGCTACTGATAGCATTTTGATTGTGACACCTTTGCTGCCAGCCATTATTTTCTACTGTTACAGAAGAACTTAATTCTTGTCTACCTTTATTATTAATTATTACATATCCCTAAGATATGTTACCCATGCTTCCATACCTTTCTGGGTGTATTCTATTAACTAATTAACCCATTAAATAATTAATCCAATTCCTTGCAAAGTTCATTTGAGGTGTCCTATTAAGAGTGTCAGTCATATTAGTTACCCTAACCCCTTGACTTCTGTATTTGTTGATAGTATTTCTGGAAGAAGTAGCATATATAATTTTGAACATGAATATCACAAGGTTGAGTGTGATAAGCCAGAAAAACCTGTGAAACCTGGACCAACACTCCAAATGTTGTATGTGTTTATTAGGCTTCTTTGCATCCTTACCTAGAGTAAACAGCACACCTACCCAGGTTTTTTTGACCCTCTGTAAACTTTATTCAGCCTTCTGTGATATTCCTAAATTGTTGTATCTTTTTCCTAATAAACATAATCCAGTCCTAACCTCATCTACTAGATGAGGTTTTCATTCAGCCCAACCATACAGTATTATATGTGGATATGACCACATTGCAGACTTCAGTATAATGTAAAGGCACCCAAGAAAGCTTTAAATAAATCAGCTTATATACTAAAAGTAGCTTTCTCCCGGACCTCCAGGTTGATTCTTAGGGTTCTTGGAAAAAAATGAAGAAGTTTACATTAATTATTTTCTTTGATACATACACAATTAGATTACACTGCCATAATTGGTGTTGCTGTGCCCTATATTATGGTGCATATCTATGTTCATAAATAAAGCTAAGGCAATTGGAATAAAACATATCTAGGTCTTTGAAAGATGTATTTGCATTTTGAAGTTATTGAACTGTACACAGAAAATCATAATTGCATCTCTTCATATTCTATTATATCTTGTTATCCCAGAGTGGATTAACACTAATATAGTTTGCAAAATGTTTCTAAAACTTAAATACGCTGAAAAATTCAAAAGAACTGTGCTAGTTCTTCAACTCTCAAGGGAATTTTAGTCTCTCAGTACACCTAGCACTTCATAAGCCTTTGTTTCTTAAGACTAAAACTGTGAAACAGAATTATGTTAAGAATTTATAGACACTGATACTTATTTAACAGTTTCATGAAGTATTTTATGTCTTAACTAGACTAGTGTGAATTAGGTATTTTAAAATCCAGAGAAAAGTATGAGATAATCCTGTATGCTGTCTGCAAAATTACATATATATACATGCACACACATATATATGTATATGTATAAAGTTACTCCAAAGAAAATATTGCTGTTGGCTTAAATTTTCTTGATCATGACATGACATCTTATTTATAAAGTCCTATGCATGAAATTAAGCTCCTAGCTTCAGAATGGCTTCAATTAGCTAAAATGAAAAGCTTGTTTTCAGTAAAATGTAAAAAAGTAAAAAAAAGTAAAAGTGGAAAACATGAAAAGTCCTATTTTGTTTTCAGTGTTACTGTTTTTGTTTGTTTGTTTGTTTGTTTTCCAGCATTAGAACACAAACATTACTCTTCGAATTAATGTATGTGTCCTCTAGCTCTACGTATCTATTTGTCTTTATGACAGAAATATCTCTTTCCATCAATAGGATCTTATATAACCTTTCTTTGGTCATAATGCACTACATCTGAGTGTTCATGATAATGAATATATTTCTAAATGACATCTAAAAGAAATCTAAAAGGAGGGCTCTTGGACATTTTGATGTGGAGCCCCTGGGACCACGAGTGAGTCTGATGGGATAAGAGCTGTGTCCCAGCCCCTCTTTGCTTGAGAATGGCATTTAAAGTGAGGCAGTCAACCCTGGTTTTTGCCTGATTGCTGTATTACAGTTGTGCAAGCACACCCATTGATTCAAATTCCTGGATCAGCCTCTTCTCTATGGGCTTGTATGGCTGGTAGACTTTCATGTTACTTAGCTCGCCTTACTAAGGGTCTGCTTCCCTTCACAGCGAGGTCACTGCCATTCCTTGCTGTCACCCAGGGCTCCCTGCTGTCCTCCCCTGTCCACACCCAGCAGTGGGGCTTACTAAATGAGACCATCCAGATATATAATGACTCTGATGGAAAAGTTCAGTTTATTTAGAATGGCTGAAATAAGAGTAGTGTTTTCCAGAAATAAATTGCAAAAAGGAAATGACAAATAAATTTCTGCACAACAGACAGCTCTAGATAGCTATCTTAGTACATTCAAAAAACTAACTCTCCCATACTGATTAGGATGTCCTTTGCAGGAGTGAGAGGCACTTACTGTAAAGAGACTACAGGCTGCAACCCTTGCAGATACGTGTTGCTAAGGAGAATCGAAATAACAGCTGAAAATTACTTGCTATAATGAAAACATCACTTGATTATCATTCATTCAGTAATATTATTTTCATTAAGTAAATGGAGATTTCAAGAGTTTTCATGCCTAAGTCTCTCAGAAAAGAACACTGAAAGCTGACCCTCAGCTTCAATGTGAGCTAATAAAAAGCTTTTCCAAATTGGAGGTAGGCACTGGTGCCTACTAAGGTGATGTTTGCCACTGTTTGAATCGACCTTTCTGTGAAGCCTGAAAACCAATTCAGATGTGATTGCAAGAGCTGCCTTTTTGTAATATCCTATTTTATTGACAAAAGGGGATGGGGTCAACTAATTCTCATAACAGTCTGCTTAAAGAAATCCGTAACCACTCTATCACTTACAGTTATTTTGCAATGCAGCTGATGAAAATATTACAGGGCTTAGAGTAGGTGAGAGAAAGAGGGCTTTTTTTCTTTTTTAATACATATTTTAAGAAGGAAAGTCTGGAGTTAATGAGCAAAAAATGATAAGCAACATAATTTTGTTCTCTGTCCTAGAGAACAGAGTCTATTCTAGATTTGAAATACTGCTTCTCTTAAAAGTACATTTTTAATAAAACCTTTTGCAAATGAAACAAATGGAAAAGGGGGAAAAAAAAAAAAAGGATACAAATCAAAACAAGGAAGTGTTTTTCAAAAACAGATATATTTGAAAGTCTCTTTTTTTTTTTTTGGAAGTCAGGGAGGGCAAATGACAATGGGTAGCAAGTGGCTGTCGGAAGACTTGTTTCTGATTTTGACTGTTATAGTTCCAGTGAATTTATTCTTTATCTGATTTTGGATTATTTGAGTTCAAATAATAATTTTGACTGATTAATTATTACTCATAACTGGTGAATAAGTAATTTCTTCGAACAAATTGCTGCTTCTCAGTCATTCCTAAACAGTTTGCTGAAAGTTATTCTCAATTTTTCCAGTTTCATGAATGGTTCCTCCATCCTATTAGTGATGCTTTTGGTCTGGATGGGGTGAAAATGCTTTCTAAACTATGTGCCTGATGAAAAAATATGCAGTTTTGATTCTAGTAATTAAGCCTACTTTAAGAAGATTATTCTTTGAGTATAGGGAATGGCAGATAGAGATAATATACAGGCATAGGAAACAGTAGGTTATTTTAAATATTTTGCTGACTTCCCTTAGCCTAAGGCAGGATATTCTTTTCTATAGATCCCAGAAAATTAGAAAATGTCTTTTGATCGCATAAACAGATTTATTGGCTGTTTAGCTTTCATTCAATTTTCTCTTGTCATATTCAAACCATGTAATTCAAACTAAGGACATTTTTAATACAAAACTTGAAGCTAAATGTGTGTTTTCTTCATCTCCTTTGTTCTGTATCTAAACACCAGAGTCATTACGAAGCTGCTGTGTCATTTCTCCCTCCTATAAACAATAGATCACTTTTATATATCTGCCAAAGAAGGGCATGTATTGAATACTGTGTTCTTCACTTAGTGACATGCTGTCACCAGCTATTCCGTATTCTTAAAAGCATAAGTGTGCACAGTGGTCTTTGTCTTGTACTGGATGCATTTGTGCCAGGTCTCTTCTTTAGGCTTTTAGAGAACAACATCTTACTGCTCTGTTAAGTATTCTAAACCAGATGAAACTAAAAGGTCATCTATTCTGCCAGTGCTTAGCTGCATTCAGAAAATCAGCAGAATTACTAGATGCATCTTTGGTCATCAACATCTTCCAGGAAACGTGTTTCTGTTTTTCTTGAATTCTTGCAGTGGTAACATTTTGCTCTGTGACTTACATCTTCTGCTACTGATGCTCATTATTTACTTTGGCTTCCTACGTTTATATAGCCTTTCCTTTATTCAGATTTTGAAAGCACAGCACCTATATTCTTATTTCCTCTTTCATATTTATGCCTGCACAGATAAAATGTTTTTGGTTTTTGAATTTTGAATAAAATCTTTCTCTCCTCAGTGCTAACAAGAACTATGAGCCAAATTAGTTGGCAAGTGCGGCTATTTGCAAGCCCATTTTGCAATATTTTTTTTTGCTGTATTTCCTTGGTCCAGTGTAGCTTCCTCAATAAACGGGTCATGAGCACTCCAGGGACAATCCTGCAGGAGAGGAAACCGGCTCTGTTCCAGAGTTTAAAACTGCTTTACTCTCACTGAGGACCCAGGCATCTATTTTTAATTACGAGTTTTGTGATTAGTCCTTCAATAATGCTCTTTCCGAAGAGAGTTATTTCATTAACACAATGTTAGCCAATTCAGCTACTTAAAAAACCAAACACACCCCAAAATGTTTGTTTTAATTAATTATAAAGGGCAAAACCAGGAAAACAAGCAAATATTAATAAAAGCAGTTGTGAAAAGATCAAGAGGGAGATTTATACATGTATGTACTATTGTATAGGGAGAACCACTTTAAATAGAGCTGTGTGCAGAGTCAGACACAATGGAATATGCATTCTTGTAAATTGTTCTCAGTAAATCCATCTAATGTATTTATTTATCTTCAGATCATGCACATTTAGATCAGAGTTCTGCCAGCTGAGTTAATAATTCTTATCTGAAAGTAATTATATTGGTCCATAAGTTTTCACCACTGTGTTGTTCCACATCATATCAAACTGTGTGATGTCTCATCACATTAGCATAAAATATGTTGTAGTGGTGCACAGCATGGTGTGGTGGCAGACTAGAAACGATGCAGCATTCCTGACGGTAGTAAACTAGTGTCACTGGTATTTTGAACCTCATGCATATTGCAGTTTGATTCTCCTACAGAGGATTAAGATTTATCTTTTTCTTTACATTCAAAGGGCTTGAACTGGATGCTAACTTTTATGACCCAAATTGGTGCTCTGGAGAAGGACTGTCAGAACCCCAAAAGCGTTCAGACCTACTTTTTAGTCACAAAAATGTGCCAGTTTTGAATTTATTGACCATCTGTCAGACTTCACTCACTACTAGCTAGCTGTCATTGTTTATTATTTGATGCACTTCTATAATGACTCACTGCAGGGAACTACCAGTATCTCCATTACAGTGATTAATGAGGTCACAGTCTATCCGCAAGCATCTCAGTTTATAATTATTTCTAGTTGCTATTAGCCAGTATGCCAGATCAGATGAAAGTAATATGTTTTTATATAGTATATGCCCCTAACAACAATATTCACCTGTTAAGAAGATATTTTGCTGATTGCTTGAATTTAGTATTTCTCTTTAACTGTAGTTGAGGCAGCTCTTAAGCCAGTACCATTCAAAATCATCCTCTCGTGAGTGGTAAAAAAAACTCTCAGAGCTGAGCTTTGGTACTATTCTGTTTTCCTGCCTTGAAATCTCATCTCTATTTCTATTCCAGATGCAAATTCTGCAAAGGAGTATTTCTTCTGTGTTTATGATATTTTTGAACATAAATAAAAATTTCAAAACACCTTCATTGTTACTTATGCTATTGTTATACTTTTAATATTGTGGGCCTCCACCTCCTCTCCTCTCCTCTCCTCTCCTCTCCTCTCCTCTCCTCTCCTCTCCTCTCCTCTCCTTCTTCTATTTTCATGGCCCCTCTCCTCTCCTCTCCTCTCCTCTCCTCTCCTCTCCTCTCCTCTTTTTATGGGGGGTACTTTTGAAAGAAGCCAAGAGAAAAACAGTCTAGATTCAGGAATAGAATCAACCAACATTAAATGTTTCTGTTTTTCTCCCTACTCAGCACTTGTTTCTTATAGCAGCACAGTAGAGAAGGGAATTAACCAACGCAACAAAAGATATCGCTCAGGTTCAAATCCTTTCTGTTCCAAAGTGATTTAGCACAATCCTCCTACAGGAAAATGACAAAAGAACTTAAAAGATACTTCAGCTCTGCTTTTTATCACTTTTGTTTTGTGTAAATTACTGAAAAAAAATGAAAAAAAAATTTGCAAATAACTGGCCACTGTAATTTCCACACTGAGAATCACAGAATCATTAAAGTTGTAAAAGACCACTAAAATCACCTACTCTAGTCATCAACTCATCAGCACTATGCCCAGTAAACCAGTCCTAAGTGTCACATATACCCTCTTCTTGAAAACTACCAGGTATTGTAAATGCACCATCTCCCTGGGCAGCCTATGCCCATGCTTCACCACTCTTTTTGAGAAGAAATTTTTCCTAATATCCAAACCAAACCTCTCCTGGCACAACTTAAGGCCATTCTATGATTCTATGATTATGTTAAAGAGAAATTGAAGGTACATATTCCACTGTTCAGGTGGAAAAATGATGGTGATTTGAATTGATATTGGTGATGCAGAAGCAGAATTAATGTAGGGAGGCAGAGAAAGATACAGGCTTGTAACCACTATCAACTCTCAGCTGATAGATGAAGAGATACTTTACAATATCATACAATATATCAGGACTTGCTCAGTGACTGTTAAACTCATCTTACACATCTGTGGGAATCAGCCACACTATAGCTGCCTCATGGTCTGAAGGTGGCCAGAGGCATTTTGAAAAAGCTAATCAGTGAAAAACATACACTATAGCTTTAAGAAAAATCTGGCAATGGGAAGGGATAGCAAATTTCACTCCATTTTAAGGAGTCAACTTTAGTGTTGGTAACACTATACTTGGTCAGAAAATATCCAAAATCTTTAGTAAATCTGTATGCTCACAATTTAATTAAAATAATTTTAGTATATAATGTTTCTAATGCTGAGTCTATCAAAAAGACAAATTCCAGTCTCAAGAGCTGCTTCTGTTTTTAGTGTTTTCATTTCAGTCTGTTCACTACTTAAAAACCATTTGTTCAGCTTCATAATACTACATAACTGGCTTTTTTTCTTATTTTAAAGAATAAAGCAGTTCTTACTTCATCAAAAGGTTTATTTTGTACAGCTGCAGGAAATCTGTGCAGTCTCTTTCCTTACATAAGCTATTGTATCCTTATTTTCTTATTTGTTTTGTGCTATTTTCTACTGTACAGCTTTCTCTCATGCAGATTGTCAAATTTGTCTGGATTCCTTATTTGTTTAAACTTTTTAAGCATAAGGGCTACCTTTCAACTAGTAGTTCTAAACTTATATCCCCAGAAGCTATAGCTCACATAATGATAACCCTGCAAAAAGATGCATAACTGAGTAATAGTAAAATAAGTAAGTAAAACTAACATTTCCTTCATGTGCATAAATCAGCTGGGAGTTCTTTCACGTAGGTTACTGTCTTAGTTATGACAAGTTATAATCAGTCAGCATTCTGTTTGCATTTGATTAAGATTCTTCTACTAACAGGAATACAAAAAAACCAAAAACATTTGAATGAAAGGAAACCATAGGACCTGGGACTGTACTAACCCACTCATCCATCTGGAGATAAAGGTGAATATAATGCTTATATACAATTGGTTTCAGGACAAGTGCTATAAGACACAGCTTTTCTCTGGCTGCTGTCATTTTCATTACTTTACTGATGTCACTTACTGTAGCCTATTTTTATGATATATTTAGAGGTAGGTTTTTTTTTTTTTTTTTTTTTTTTTTTTCTTTTGTTTGTTTGTTTGTTTTTTTTTAATTGTTATGCATTTCTGCAATTCCTAGCACAAGGGGAGTCTGAACTGGGGACTTGTAGCACCACGGTTATACAAACAATAACAACAGTTAACAGCCTTTTTTTTTTTTTTCTCTCTGAGGTATTAACACAACAAATTGAGCTTTATTAGTGACTAATTAGTGTTTTCAGTGTCTTCCCACTGCTTGAGTCAAGTAAAAGGTAATCTTGGATTTTTACTTGCCCTCACCAAAACTGAAAAATTTATTATTTTTCTTTTCTGTCAGAAAAAATATGCAATTTTATTTTAAAATTTTATAGCAGACTATATTTAACTTGAGAAATTTCTAGCTGTGGGTACTGTTGGTATTTGAAATTTTTTCTTTGTCTTGTGGAAAGCAAGATGTTATGAGAAATGTAATAATAGTGTAATGAGATAAGACCTTTGCCATAAACGGAAATGGAAGGAGACATTACCAGTAATTACAGGGTCCATATGATTTTAAACACTTATTTTTCCTCAAATGTTGTTCAACTCCTTCTTTCCAGATTTCTGTTTTCCAGCACAGTCACATTTTAGTTAATGTTTCAGATGTGAAGCAATTAGAAAAAAGTGAAAGAAAAAATGAAAAGAATGACCTGACCCAGTTTGGTAAAGAGAATAGAAGACCAGAAATGAATGCAATGGAAGTGAAAATGTGTGGGTTTTTTGGGGATTTTTGTTTTGTTTTGTTGTTGTTTATTTTTCTTTTTCAACATGTGGAAAATATATTTTAAAGATCATTTCAATCTACTGTTTTGTTGATAATAACATGAATATGTCTTTTTTCTCCCCATATTTAGATTAATGAATTTAAAAGAAACAAACAGTAAATGCACTTATTTTTTAAAAAATTAAAACCGATTATTAGATATTGTTTTAAAATGAAAGAAAACAATTTCTTTTTTTCTCTTTTGGATACATTGCAAGTTTTTTGTTTGTTTGTTTTGTTTTTGTTTTGTTTTGTTTTTGTTTGTTTGTTTTGGTCACCCCATTTCCTTTTGTATGCTTCCTGCTCCGGAAAATAGTTAAAACTCTATTCCTCAGCATCTACAACAACTTACTAAGGCAATACAGTCCTTAAAAATAAATTCTGAATTAATGATTTATTTAAAAAAATAATCATCATCATTTGGAAAAACAAAGAGTTTATTTAAACAGACAGATTATTCTTGTTGACAAGTGAGAACAGTATGTAAGCTGAGGTTTCTGGAAAAAAAAAAAAAAAAGCATTTGTTTTTCTTATATTCCAGATAAACTGAACTCATCTACATGCTGTAAACAAAAAGCTAATAAAATATTTTGACATTTAAGACTAATTTCTACCCCACCCCTGAACCCCTGTCAGGGGAAAATTGAACTCTCTCCAGGCTGCAGATCTGCTGTCATTTGAAAAGAGCAACAACATTTTGTTTCCCACTTCTCTCCTACATGCCTATTTAAATAATGCATAATGTAATGTCTGACTTTTCCTGTCTGCCTGAGGGCTTGCTATCACTTTTTCTCAAATAAATATATATAAAATAGTTAAAGTGGTCTTTTCAAAAACATGCAGTGATGCTTGGGGGTTGGAACTAGGCAATCTTTAAGGTCTCTTCCAAGTCAAGCCATTCTTTGATTAAATATCAGCAATAATAGTCTTCTCGAGTTCAGTGCACACAGATATAAACAAATATTGATTTTGAAATTCTTATTCTATATTTGAACCTTCATTTTTGTCGTTCTTCTCATAGTTAAATCCTTGAGTTCTTCTATTTTCACTCCTGAAAGACCACGAGTTCTTCTATTTTCACTCCTGCTTTGAGAAGCACATGAGATACAACGTACGGTATAGCTCTCATCTCACCGATCAGGGTAGTTTTGTACAGATATGGGGAACATGAGTTTGAACTCCCTAGCACTGAATAGGATAATGAATGTGAATTTCTCACATATCATATATGTGTTCAAGCCACTTGGTTATAATTGTGTACGTAGATGTGACTTGGTCTTCCTCTCTAAACAAAACTGCCCACATTACAAGGGTTGTCTGACTCCCCAGATGTTTGTGTGTTCTGGGAATACAGGTTAGTTGAGTCCCAGGCATTTGTAATGGGACTGAGACAGAGAACCCCTGGAAGGAGCAGTTCTGAGTTGAGCAAAAGCAAAATTCTAGGAACCCTAGGAGCAGAATAATGTTTAATAGGACTAACGGTAACAGGACAGGAGTTTGGGATTGAAAACCTGAGCTTGCAAAGTCTTGCTCATGGTCAGTCTTTGTGATACTACATTTTTCTTTTCTGCAGAATTTGTTGAGATAATTATTCACTACTGCTCTGGCTCATAAAGATGCAGTAAATGTCTGATCCTGGAAGTCAGTAGGACTTTTGCTGCAATCAATCAGTATAACTCATGTTGCATAAAATAAGTAGATATTTCAAGACTTGATCTGGCCTTTTACTGTCTTGCAGTGGCAGATGAAATTTTTGTGAAGAAGGTAATGAGAGCTGTGTCTTTACATTGCAGGGCAGGAGTGTTTCACCTAGCAAGTGCAATTTCTTCTTGGTGTTTTTATCGTATATGGCTTTGAATATCCATTATTGTTGATCTCTGGGGAGGTCAGTATAATGACATCACAGCCATTTACTGTAATCCAGGGTTATTCTTATTGAAACTATAACAACTAAATTCATTAATATGCCTGGTTTTTGAATGCCTCTGAGAAGTACACAACTATCAGCTTTTTCACTTGCTCATTTCCCAGACATATCATTCTATATAAACTGTACCCCAAAAGAAATATGGAAAGAAAGAAGGAAGAGACAATGCAATCCAGGATACAGATGGATAATCAGTCAGAATTCACAGAATCAGAAACAGATGTAGCCCAATTATGCTCAGCAGTTCACAGGTGTTCACTGGAATGACTTTAACATAAAAGCACACCTTTCTTCAGTGTCTTTTATTATTTTTTTTCCAAAGCTTTTTTTAGAGATTTTACATATTTCACCTAACCAAACTAGAAAATGTAGACAGCTAACTGGAGATTAGTTGGATATAATTGACTTACAATTCAACATGATAATTGTTTGTTTAAATTTGGAATTATGGTGCAGAGCATCACCAGAGCAACTACTTTCTGGTGGTGGTGAAGGCTATATGATGGCACATAATTTGTTCATATCATTTGTTTCTTAAGTCCTGATTAGGACAACGTCATCAAGAAACACAGAACAACTACCATTTATTCATCCCAAGCTGATGCTTTCCTGATTGTTGTTTTAGGAACTTATTGTGAAAAATGAGCAGATGGATAATGTAAACATTTTTCAAGAATATCTGTTGTGATGTTATTAACATTAATCCTCTGACTTTGCATGGCATTGTGCAATGAAATGATTTTCTTCTGGCTAGGTGCTGTAACAAGTACTAGACAGAATTTTATTTAGGCTTTATATTTTACACTGTATGGAACTTGAAATGCAGAAAATCACAAATTTTGCCATAGCAAAAATTCTATAATGAAGGATACTTTCTTTTCTTCATAAGCCCTTAGTACTGCTCTTGCTTGCACACTATTTGCATTCAGGACAAGGTGCACCTGCAGGTTCAGAAAGCAGACTGCAAGGTATGCATGACATTACTATCTTGAACTACCTTTACAATGCAAACCCTACATTATTTGGCTTTATTTAACCTGCCCTTCCTTATTTAACCTGCCATTTTTCTTATGTCAATGCATGCTCTGCTTCTTAAGCAAATGAGATCTATCTGTTTTAATTTGTTGAAATATTCAAGATCAGACCTGAAAGTCTTTAGCTATTGGATTTCCAGATTTGGCAGAAAATCATGTCTAGTCAATAGGATAAAGTTATCATTACATTATTTAAGAATGAATGTAGCCGTAGATCTTAGATTATATAGAGTCTTAATATGTGTATTTTTCCCCTTCAGGAATTTACACATCTGTCTAGAAAACATGTGCATCCTTCTGCATGCATTTTTTAATATTTGTATCTCCTTTCCCTTTATTGCACCTATATGCCTTTCACTGGTTTATCCTGAGTTTTTGTTCTTTGTTGATTCCTTTGCACTGTATAAGAAGTTGTGTGTGTCTTCTGAAAATGCAGGAAGAATCACTGTTTATTTATTTATTTATTTATTTGGTCTGTGTGCGAGGGCAGAAGTATAGATGATTTTGCCAAATACATCTTTTGCTGGGCCAGGATGTTTTATTATTTATTTACTTATTTATTTACAGTATGTTTCCTCTAGAAATTGACTTTGTTTATGTGCTAATGCAAAGCACTGGAAGGATAAATCACTTGTGGGATCTAATTTTGCCTCTTATGAGGTAAATCTAGCCACCTTTTCTTCCACCTACTACAGCTGATATTAAATCTACGCGTCATATCACCAAGCAGAGCAACTTTAAAAGAATATAGGGTTGTTCC
Organism: Centrocercus urophasianus; assembly: GCF_019232065.1. NCBI lineage: Eukaryota > Metazoa > Chordata > Aves > Galliformes > Phasianidae > Centrocercus > Centrocercus urophasianus. The sequence goes on from NW_024885532.1 coordinate 17,347,463, forward strand.
AGTATTCCACTGGGAAGTATGAATGGATTAGTCTAGTGTTCCCATTTCAGACATGAGCCACATGAGATTCTTTTCACAGATATAATACTGTGCCAGTATTCAGTAACTCAGAGACCTCCCGGGCCAATGTAGTGGGCTTTGCCAGCAGCCAGACACTCAAGAAGCCACTCGTTCACCCTCCTTCCTCAACAGGAAGGAGTGAAGAAATAATATGAAAAAAATCTCATAGATCAAGATAAAGACAGAGAGATCACTTTACCAATTACCATGGGCAAAACAGATTTTGGGAAAATTAATGTTACCAGTTAAAATAATTGGATTGTGAGAAATAAACACAATACAACTAAAATCACTTCACTGATCCTCATCCTTTCTCTTTTCCCAGGCTTAAATTCACTCCTTTTCTGATCCCTCCACCTTCTTCCCAGCTTTCAGAGAGTGCAGATTGGATGGTGAGTGAGACTGTCAGTCCATAATGGTATGGTTACTCACTGCCATTCCTTCATCCTCATGCATTTCCCCTGCTCCGACAGAGGAACATCCCCTTGGGCTGAAGACCTCCATGAACTTTCCATTCTAAAAGAAGGATTATTTCCTTTTAAGGAAATTATTTTGTAATTTTTATTGTCCTTGTTGCTCTTGGCTGAATCTTTCCCAGGTCTCACCTGTTTCTGAGGTGAGACTGTAGCTGTGCTCATGGAAAGAATAAGAGTGGGCAAGGGGTAGACAGGTTCCTCAAACAGCATTCAAGGCAACAAGTTTTACCAAGGAAGGAAGATATGATCTCTTGTTTTATTTATTTATTTTTAATCCCATTTTCACCTGTAGGCCATCTTTATTTATGGACTACATACAGAATTCCATCTGATAGGAGTTCCACCTGCTGCTTTTCCAAGTTAGTATCACTTGATTTCTCCATGTTATAGTTATCACTAGAAGGACAAAAATGGTGTATAACTTAATTATTTGGATATATCACATCAACTAAAAGTTTATGTTTAGACGATGATTAAAAACTGAGTTTTATGGAATAAGATGTATAATACATGCATGGTTATTCCCTGTTTTCAGGCAGCAGATGGTTTCACAATCAATGGTTTCACACTGGTATGAATGTGCTCAGTTCCACCACACTGCTCTCTTACTTTCTTTCCTCAGAAGAATGGGCAGAGAAAAAAAGCTCTTGAGCTAAAATAAGGACAGGGAGATCAGTCACCAATAACTGTCGTAAGCAAACCAGCATAAGAGAGATTAATGTGATTTATTGCTTATTGACAATACACTAGAGAAGTGAGAGCTAAAAACAAACTGAAAATGCCTTATTTCTTTTCTATTTTCCGACTCCAAGTGCTGCAGGGCAATGGGAAATGGGTGTTGCGACCAGCTGGTCCTTGGTCACCCTCTACCCTTACACCAACATGGGATCCTTTCCACAGGATGCAGTCCTTCCCCAGCTGATCCTGCATGGGTTCCTGCAGGCTGCAGCTCTTCAAGAACTGCTCCGACATCACTCTGCACCATGGAGCCCATCTTTCAGGAGCTGCTCCACATGTATCCCCACAGGTTCCCAGCCCTCCTGCCTCAATGCGGGCTCCTCTCCATGGGCTGCAGCTCTTGCCTAGGGCTTCTTCCACAGGTGCTCTACATGGGCTCTATTTTCTTCGGGGCTCATTTACTGCTGTCCTGCAGTCTCCTTCATGGCTGTACATGGAGATCTGCTCTGTATCTGGAGCACCTCCTGCCCTCCTCCTTCACTGACACTGATGTCTGCAGGACTGTTTCTCTTCATTTTCTCCTACCTGCTCTTGTGCAGCACGTTCTCCTTTTCTTAAATCTCGCATAGGCACAAACAGTGCTCAGTGTCTTGGCTTTGGCCAGTGACAGGTCCCTCTTGGGCTGATAGAAACTGGCTCTTTTCTAACACCGGACAGCTTCTGGACTCTTCTTACAAAGGCCACCCCTGTAGCCCCTGCTACCAAAACGTTGCCACATGGGACAAACACACAGAGTGACTTTAACATTTAAATATTTCCAAGCCACTGTTTTGTTTCTTTAAAGGTAAAAGCTGTTTCCCAGCATGAGATAACTGAGTTTCTTACACTTTTTGAAAGGTAAAGTAAAACAATTACTAAGTTAAAGAATTAAATTATTTAAGTTGGAAGTGGAATTTGTTAATCTTTCAAGTAATTTTTAAAAATTAATAAAACATTACTTAAGTAAATTTAGATCTTGTATCTCAAATATGAAGTAATACATTTCACATAAATGAATAAGTCATTATTTAATTTAAGTATTAAAACCAGATCATTTCCTAATGGCTGGTTTGAGCCTGGAAAGCCTGTGTCTCTCTGTGCTGCAGACACAGAGTATAGCACAAAACCATTTTTATCATTTGGCTTCCCTGGTAATTCTGGGGTGTCAGACAAGAGGGGGATCACTGAGATTGGCAGGACTCAGGGAAAAACAAAGAGTCGATGGAACTGATTAATTTCATCAGTCCTGTCTCAGAATCATAGAAGCACAGAATCATAGAATCCTTAGAGCTCAAAGGGACCTTTGAAGGTTATCTAGTTCAAGTCCTCTGTAACGGATGGGATCATAAACATCTAGATCAGGTTGTCCAGATCCTGGTCCAGCCTTGTCCTGAAAGTCTCCAGAGATAGGGCATCTACCACGTCTCTGGGCAAACTGTTCCAGTTTCTCACCACCTGCACTCTAAAAGGCTTTTTCCTTATATCTAACTTAAATCTACCCTCTAAAAGCCTAAAACCATTTCCCCTTGTTCTATCACAACAGAGCCTGTGAGTCTGTCCCCTTCTTTCTTGTAGCTCTTTTTTAGATACTGAAAGGCTATTATCAGAACTCCTTGGATCCTTTTCTTTTCCAAGCAGAACAGCCCCAGAACTTTCAGCCTGTCCTCACAGAAGTGTTCCATCACTTGGATCATTTCTGTGTCCCTCCTCTGGATGTGCTCCAAAAGATCCATGTCTGTCTGTCACACTCCAATTTATAGGAGGGAGAAAAGGTTCTTTTTAATATATGTATACCTAATGGTGAGATTAAGACACAATGGGTAAGATGTTAGCCTGACCAGTTTATTACAAATCCTAGTTGCTTAGGGATATGGGGAGGGGGAGATGGGCAATAGAAAAGAGATAGAAAATAAAAAGCAAGGAGTCTTCACAGAAAGCAAGAGAGAGATATAGTCACCACCGTGGGTCCAGCGAGGTTTGTAGCAGGTCCCTTGTTCTCAGGAACTCGTTTGGTCACTGCGGGAGATGGGAGGAAGGCAGGAAGCTTTGCAGCAAGCAGGCTTCGGGGAAGGTTCTTCCAAAGAGGCTTTCCCCTTAGGGAATTTTCTATCAAAGGTTTCTTTGGGAGTTCTTATCCAAAGTCCTTAGTTTAGTGAGGGCCTTCTGTCCCCCATTTCTCTGTTTTTTGTCTTCTTTTCTCTCTGTTAGAGTGACATACCTGGCCAAACAGATAAGCCAGCAGGGAATGGTGCCTTCTTTGCCATTTACAAGTATTATTGCCTCTTCCAGTAGTCAGCTACTTCAAACCGCACCCCTGAAAAAAGACTGCTTGTCCTTCTTCTTCGTACTTTTACAATCATGAGCAGAGATACTGTGGCACGATGACCCACCACTCACCCCTAGATATTCTGCAGTTGTCACTCAGAGTCTTATCACCAGAGAGGCCTCACAAGCTTTGAGACAAAAACAGTTTTGTCTTTCACACTTTCCCATGCTGAGGACTTCACATCTGGATGCAGCATTTCTGGTGGGGCCTCACCAGCTCAGAGTGGAGGGGCAGGATCTCCTCCCTTGCCCTGCTGGCCACGCTTCTTTTGATGCAGATCAAGATATGGTTGGGTTTCTTAGCTCTGAGGACACACTGCTGGCTCATGTCAAACTTCCCATCCATCAGTACCCCCAGAGCTGTCAATCTTGTATGTTCAGCTTCTTCAGAGTAGTCATGAACTCTGGTCATCAAAGTTGTTTCAAAATGCACAGGTTTTTGTGCTTGGAGTTCAAGAACAAATGTTCTTAGTTCTAAACAATCTTAATTAAAACAGTGTAAATAAAGGAAAAACCTAATTTTATATTTTGTTTTCTAGAGTTCTGAGAGTAGTCACTGTTTTACACAGAATGCCTATGTTTAATATAGTATGTTTTTTTTAAGTGCAATAATATTGTTAACTAGGTTATAATATAATTAATGCAAATAAAGATTGAGAACTTTCAAATCTTGGTTAGAAAATGTGCTTTAAATATATTCCTTTTGCTGACATAAAATCTGTACATCATTAAACTGGCCGTGTTATGATATGGCCCCACAACAATGAATCTTCACAGGGCTGAGCGTGTACAGACTTTGGGGTAGACGTGAGAACTAATGGTGGAGGGAACAAACATCTTTAGCTGACTTTGCTGCAAAAATCACCCTATGGGAAAATGGGACCTTTAGAAAACCTGTATTTTCATGCACATAAAACTACAGGAAAAGAATCCTACCTAGCAGGAGCAAAATCATGATTTGTATTTTCATACTGGGCATCATAATGAATACTCTCTGTTCTGTGGAAATAAAGCCAAATTAAAAAACAAAACACAACACATCAAAATAAATTAATAAGGTAACTAAACAGAATCCTTAGAACTGAGCCTTTCTGGGCAGCAGATAAAAGGAATGGGAAGAATACATAAAGAAAAAGTGGAAAAAGAATAAAGAATGAACAGAGTGAGATGTGGAAATGATTTTTATTTACATTGACTTTTTTTCGATAATTCTCTTTCTTACTGCTTCTTCATTATCAAAGAAAAATTCAGTAGGAACATTTAGGGCTAGGACAAAAGACTGCCTAAATATTTCTGTCCTCCAGTCAGTACAACACAGGAGATACTTAGGCTCATTCTTTAAGAGTTTTTTGAGGAGATGAAGGAAGTATGTTAGTGTTGAACTTATGAGATAGAATTTGGAGATTGAATCTCTGTTATGGTTTAAAGATAAAGTAGCTCTAAGTAAAGGTCTAAACAAAGGTTTGTTCCTGAGAAATTTCATCTATGATTTTATCTATGATTTTATAAAAGACTTAACCTATGTTAAATCTGTTCTCTCAGAAAGCCTATCTTGTTTATAATCCACTGTTTACCCTTGTAAGACAAGCCAGAACAGCTGCTAATCATTAGTTTTGCAGTGACGTGCCAAACAAAGGTTGACACATTCTTAGAATTTGCAGATTCCATGGTTCTCCTTTTGTTAGAGTATTTACTTTTGTCACTGATGATGGACACCTTGCTACCTTGGTTCCTTCCTCCATTCCTTCTCCAGACAATGTAAGGATTTTCCGTACTGTCCTCTGCCATGATAAAAAACTCCATAAGCCACAGTGTATCTCACACAATCATGTTTACTTGTACCAATTTGTGAGATCTTTTACTGAGTGAGTGGAATCTCATTCTGGTTTCATTTTCCTTACCTTTTCCTCTTTGTATGGCAACTTTGTGCCGACTCACAAATACTCATGCTCAGACACTAGTTGGATTGGGCCTGAAGCCCAGAAGTTGTCCATTTCCAAATCTTGGAACATACTTCAGATCAGCACCTTTGGCAATGCATCTTGTTTTGAAATCACGTCTAATTCACTACCATTTGATATTTCCAGTAGGTTTCTAGCACAATGATTTCACATCTGCCCATTCTGGATAGATAAGATATTGCTTATTTCATAAACAGTTGTGGTCAAATTTTAGCTTCATCTCTCCTGTGGCCATGGGATATATGCCAGCATAATTTGTGACTCAAATTTTAAGGGATAATTTCCTTCCAAATTGGCTGTGGATGTAGTGCCATCACACAAGATTAACTGGGGCTCCACTGCTGATCCTGTCTCTAGGCTACTTTACGTAGCTATCAAAAATATTTTTTGTGTAGAAATGTATTATGTAGTGTTTTGTTTCCTGAAGATCTATACTTAGGAAGTTTCAGACAATCTTAGGAAAAGCAATGGGATTTCTTTCCCTTTACTAATTAGGTAACGATATATGCTTGTTGGAAGTATGCATTTCTGAGCTATTATATTCTTTGATCTGCTTGTATATTCCTGTTTATGTCTTTGACAGCAAATTTTCCCTGAAAATCCATTGCATGAATAGGACATTTTTGTTCATTATGTTCAAATTTCAGATGCAATATTAGAGAAGAAAATGCATGTGCAAAACTCTGGGCAGCATGAGAAGAGGGAGGGAAGAAGCCTGCCATGCACTCTAATGAGATCTACTTTAAACTCTTGTGCTTTTTCAGAGATGGCATGAAGTATGGATGTGGCTACATCTTGATCTAGTATTGTCCAGCTATTTTTTAAAATATTCCGTGACAAGGTAAAAATAAGCATTGCATAACTTGCCTTTGGCCATATTATGTATGTGTTGTGCTTGTTAAATGTGCATTCATAGTTGTTCATAAAACAGCCTGTCCTAAAGTTTTCTGGACTGTAGTTTGAATTTTGAAATTTGGATTAATGCAATGCTTTGCTAAGATATGCCCTTACAACTGTTCTAAGAGCCAGATTCACAAAATGAATGTTAGTTTTCTGAAGGAGTGTAGCCTGGTAGAATTCATGTCAAATGGAAATCAGATTAAATTTTTCTCTTAAAATTCTTTGCTTTGATTGTAAGGCCTAAATCCTGTTTCTGTACATGCATGCATTTATTGCACTCCACATTTCCAAATACATATAGATCAAATCTCATACAAAATGTGCTGATATGTTCATTTTAATGCGATGTACTGAATACTAATAGCACTAGAATAACTATCTCAAAATTGACTTGTTTCATAAATAACTCCAACTCATATTTTAAGACAAACCATGTCAGTATGGCTTTCCAGTCACATGGAAAATTCAGGCATATGTTAATTTTATTTTGTAAATCTAATTTAAAATGTATGTTCCTTGATTTGAAACTTAAGGTATTTCAGAAGTGTTATGAACTTGGAGAAATAATACATCTGATTAAATCTGAAGACTTAAGATTTTGTCTTATTCACACTGTTCAGCTTTGTGCAATTGATAATGGAAAAGGCCTCTTCATTATTCCATTTGATAAAGTTAAAACTTTTCTTGATTAATATTCTCTTGCAGAAGGCAGGTACAGCTGTGGATTTATGCTATGGATGTGTCTTGGTGCTTGTAATTTCTTTTATACGTAAGATATAGCTAATAAAGGTTTTATTAAATAAGGATAATTTCTGTTGAAAGATTTGGATGTTTAATATTCCGTACGCATTTCTACCATGAAATCTAAAAACTGTCAGAATCTTTGATACGTGATAATGACCTTCATTGATATTACAGGGAATTATGCAAGTCTTATTCAGGTAAGTGGTGCAAGGAGTATGATATTTAATTGTTTCTACGTTTGTTTAGGGTATAAAAGAAGGCTTACAAGTAGTAGATAGTAGGGTAATTGTATTAATACAATTTTTCTTGTTGTCTATTCTAATAGTTAACACACTTTAAAATCCTAATAAGTCTTACTTATCACATTTTGGAAGCATTTCATTATTTTCATTGTACGTCTTTTTGATATAGTCATTAACTGTCCCACTAGCTAAAATCAATATAAATTCATAGAATCATAGAATCATAAAGCAGCTTATTTTGGAAGGGACCTTAAAATCCAACAGGTTTCAGTCCCCTGACAGGGGCAGAGTTGCCACCCAGTTGATCAGGGAATCATCCAAACTGGACTTGAATGCCTCCAGGGATGGAGCATCTGCAACTCCTCTGAACAACACGTTCCAATGCCACACCACCCTCAGAGTAAAAATTTTCTTTATAATATCTATACTAAATCTTCTCTCTTTAGATTAAAAACTTTTCCCTTTCTTCTGTCACTGTCAGACCATGTAAAAACTCAGTCTCTTTTCTGCTTATGAGCTCTGTGTAAGTACTGGAAGGCCACAATGAGGTCTTACAGAATCACACAGAATCACAGACTTGCAGGGGCTGGAAAGGACCACATGAGATCATCAAGTCCAACTCCTCTGCTAAAACAGGTTCCCTACAATACAGGCAGGAATCCAAATAGGTCTTGGATATTTCCATAGGAGACTACATAATCTCTTTGGTCAATCTGTTCCAGTGCTCCATCAGCTTCTCTGTAAAGAAGTTCTTCTGCATATTTGTATGGAACTTCCTATGTACATGTTTTAGGCCAGTGTTCCTTGTTCTGTCACTATGCACCACTGAGAAGAGCCTGGCTACATCCATTTGCCTCCCACCTCCCTTTAGATATTCATAAACATGTATTAAATTTCCTCTCAGTCTTCTTTTCCTCAGGCTGAACAGGCCCAGATTACTCACCTTTCTCCATACAGAAGATACTCCAGGCCATTAGTCATCTTTGTGGCCCTCTGCTGGACTACTTCTAGGAGATCCCTGTCTTTTTAGAACTGGGGAGCCCATAACAACACAGTATGCTAAATGTGGCCTCACCAGGGCAGAGTAGAAAGGGAGGATCACCTCCCTTGACTTGCTGGGCACTTTCTCTTTAATGAACCGCAGGATACCACTGTCGTTGATCACAAGGGCACAATGCTCATGGCCAGCCCGTTATCCATTAGGACCCCCAGGTCCTTCTCTGCGGAGCTCCTCTCCAGCAGGTCATTCCTTAACCTGTACTGACGCATGTGATTACTCCTCCCCAGGTGCAAGGCTCTACACTTGCTCTTGTTAAACCTCATCAGATTCCTCCTTGCCCAACTCTCCAGTCTCTTCAGGCCTTGATGAGTGGTAACACAGCCTTCTGGTGTGTCAGCCACTACTCCCATCTCCCAGAGTCTTCACTTCTCCAAGCTAAACAAGACCAACCCCCTAAACTTTTCTTTATGCAAGCGGTGCTTCAGCACTTTGTCTTCTTTGTCACCCTCCTCTGGGCCCACTTCAACAGCTCTGCTTCCTTCCTTTACTGTGAGCACCAGGCCTGGATACAGTACTCCAGATGGGGCCTCATGAGGATAAAGTAGAGGGGGACAATCTTGACAAACCTTGCCCTGGGACAAACCTTGCCCTGCTGGCCACCCTTCTTTTGATGCAGTGTACAGTTAGCCTTCTGGGTGACAAGTACACACTTCTGGCTTATGTTAAGTTTTTCATTCACTGTAATCCCCAAGTACTTCCCTTCAGAGCTGCTCTCAATGAGTTATTTTCCCATTCTGTACACATCTTTGAGATTGTCTTGACCAAAATGCAAATCTTTGGTGAAAAGTTTAAGACATTCACAGCAATTTAAGTGTTAGCACTCTATAGGTATAGATATTCATTAGCTAAGAATGTTTGTTTCTTCCCCTTTGTCTTTCTCCTTGGCAGCCAAATATTTATGGTACTGCTATGTAATGAAAAATGTAATTCCTCTGTAATTCCACAGTGGTCATATTCTCCTCTCCTGCTTTTCTTTCTCCAGGTATTTCATCAGTGAGTAAAATTTGGTTGATGCTACTAGTGAAGTGCATTAATTGACTGAGGGACAAATTTCTATTTTTTCCAATTATTTATTTCCTAAAGTAATTTCTTTTTTTCAATATTTCAGACAGCATAATCCATCCTAGGTGATCAGAACTTTTGTTCCAATTTCATTCACAATCACTTTGACATTGATTTAACATTATTCCTGCCTTCCCAGTCAAACTAGGATAAAATCTGTTGTGTGCATTGTTAAGAGATGAATGAATAAGACAGGCTTTAAAAGCTTTTTAAAAAAGCAAGGTGCTGGAACTGCTTTCTCAATCTGCATTCTTTCCTGCTGTTTTATGGGACATACTGAAAATGTGCTTTTTAGAGGTCAGATCACTTTTTCCAGGTGTAAAAATAAGATGTAAGCCATAAATTAAAAGGCCCATTGGATAAGTTCTATTCCAGCTACAAGCAACTTATTCTTTTGAAATGTATGACTCATCAAAAGTAAGAATTATATCTTGTTTCTCGAAATTCATCTAGTTTAACACTCTCACATTTATGGATTGAACTTTGCTATTAATAATAAAATAAAAAAATACGTCTTTGTTCTGCTAACTTGGGAAAGAGAAATACAGTCTGCTAGAAGATAAAGTACTTAGAGGATGTCTTACCTGACTGTAAGTATATACAGGGGTTTTGTTATGCACCTTCATCTTTCATTCTCCTGTAAATTAACAGGCAACAGATAGATTTATAACATTTTTATAACCGCCTGTTCAATGTTATCTTCATATGAGAAAAAAAGAGAAGAAACTAATGAGTTCCTTGGAACTGAGTGAAAAACACATTGTAACAGAGAAGAATGCTCAACACAGTCAAGCTAGCATGTCCAGAATTACGAGAAATAGTTCTTACTGAAAAAGCAGGTCTGAAAATTGCCTGGGGAGCTGCCTCTTTCATGACGTCCTCATTCTCAGGTGAAGAAAAGAGATTCAAAGACATGTTCTTCACACTCTGTCTTTTCTGTAAGTGCCAGTCTGAATATATTTTTCTAGACTTGTTGCAAAAGACAAAGAATCTTGAGCTTTTGTTAGAACTAAATTAACCCAAGTAGACAAGTTAGGTCTGAAATTACTTTTTTGGACATAGAGTAATGTTAGAGAAACAGTGAGATTATGCTAAGTAACATTGCCTTGAACCTGTCACTACCTTTTCTCTCCACTTCATGAGCTTTTTTCCATCAACCAATCTTGTGCAATATATATAGAATGGAGATTTTAGTTACAGTGTAATGTAGGACTACATTTGGCACTTGGATTAGGGCCCTTACTTCCAAATCTCCTTTGGTATTCTCTGAAAAACTAATAAGTGTTATGTCACATCCTTTTCTCTCTTGCAGAGGTTCATGACAGGGATAAACCACATTCTTCTGTTATTCTTGTTAGCTGAAGGCTTAGTGATCAGGTGTTGTACAGTTGCCCTCATTTGTGCAGCACTCAGTCAGCACTCAATTATTCAGAGCACCTTCAGTGGTCACGTTTGATTTGAAGTAACTTTAACATTTGTAGGCCACAGAGGAAATTAAAACATTTCTACCTATCTTTTGAACACTTCCTCATAGGATTTTGAAAATGACAGCCTATTGATGGCATTCCAGATCTTGAAGAAAAGTGTCTGGCTCATTATATGGAACAGGTAACAAGTGGATACTAGAATACAAGAACTGGAAACTCATGGTCATCTGTTGTCTGATACTTGTGACATTTAAATTTCATGTATAAATGGTGTCATTATCTTTGACAGTGCTTAGGCACATGACATTACACGGACCTAGGAGGACACTGAACTGACTAATCTGCACAGTACAACCTGAATGGTATTCAGAAATCACAATAAAGTTTACTTCCAATTGGCTTTAGCCAAATATAGTACAGAGTCAACATCTGAACTAATCATGACAGATTCCCTATATGGTCTACCAAAGTACTACTATAAAATAGGTAAGGCCAGGGTGAGATTAATCTCATTTTATATTAAACAATCCAAATAGATTAAATGAATCATGCCATAAATTTATATAATTTTCTCTCTTCACTGTACAGGGAATCTAATCAGATATTTCAGATGAATACATTAGAAGTAGTTGAGATGAAGCCCATCTTTTCACATTCTTTCTTCTAGATTGCAAAGGCATTAAATATAGGTTGCATTCACAGAGTATGCATGCATAACAGACTGAGAAGACTGGTTATGGCACAAATGTAGCTGAGACTGGCACTTTCATTTAGAAGAAGGGTATGGTCAGTGTCTCTATGTTAAGTTTCGTGACAGCCTAGCAGTTATGGTAACTTGCAGTGAACAATAAGATGATTTAACTGATGCCATCCTCCTGATGTACTTCCTTGCACAATCATGGAGCAAAGAAGAAGCATGGATAGAAGACAGCTGGATTGCCTCTTGTTAGTAAAAGCGTGGAATATTTGCATTATTCTGTGTTAAGATCTCCTTCTCCTTCTGCTCACATTTGATGCATGATGCAATCACTGGTGTACAACAAGATTTTCATGGCTGATGAAATCTGAAATCCACCATTAATTATTCTAAAGAATAAGCTTGCAAGTTCATTAGTTCCAGTTATGCTCACTCCTAGAACTATTGTTTTGCACTACAGAAAAATGTAATTGCTGTATTCCTATTATTTCTATTAAGCTTATAAAGATGTTTCAAACTATTGATGGCATACAGTGAATCACAGTTTCTCTGTATTGTCAAATGAAAAGTGATTGTTTCCAAGAAGAAACAAAAAGGAGTTATAATTTTAGAGTAAAATGTGAATAATTAAGGTTTAAATGACAAGATGTTACTGCTTTGGGCTACCCCACTTACAGTAAGGAAAGAATTGATGAACTAGTTTAATCTTGTTTTTCATGGTATCATCACACATTTCTTTGTTTGCTCTTCCACTACTGTACATCAGTGGAACACTGTTCTGTTCTCTTTCCCATGAGTAATTGCATACCAAAAGCAGGTTAGCATATAACAGCTATTAACACAATGCCAATGCAGCCTCTTGAAGTCTTTTTTTGTTATCTTGTTATTTACAGAGGTTAATCATTTTGACAAAGAAGCAAATTCCTTAAATTGTATTATATTTTTTATACCCAGTTATTAAATCCATTTTTTTTCAGAAGCAATGGAGAACTGTTGATACACAGCCCTATCTAAAGAAAACCTATGCAAAATAATCACAGAATCAAAGAATAGTCTGGGTGGGAAACAACCTTAAAGATCACCTAGTTCCAATTCTCCTGCCATCAGCAGGATCACTTTCAACTAAATTAGGTTGCCTAAGTCCCATACAACCTGGCCTTAAACATCTTCAGGGCACTTCTATGGGCAGCCTGTTCCAGTTCTTCTCCTCTCTCATAGTGAAAAATTTCTTCTTTGTATCTAATCTCATTGTACCCTCTTTCATTATAAAACCATTGCTGCTGGTCCTATACACCTCCTAATAGCGGGAGTCCCTCTCCATGTTTCCTGTAGTACCCCTTGAAGGCTGCAATAAAATCACTATGGAATTTTCTCCAGCTCTCTCAGCTTGTCTTCAAAGGAGAAGTCCTCCAGCCCTCTAATCATCCTCCTGGCCTTCCTCTGGATTCACTCCAAGAAGTCTGTTTCCTTCACAGTACTCCAGGCGGATTCTCACAAGATTAGAAAGAAGAGGCAGAATCACCTCCTTCAGCTTGCTGGTCACGATTCTTCAGATGCAGCCCAGAATATGATTGTTTTTCTGGGCAGCAAGTGCGCATTGTCATGTCGAGTTTCTAATCCACCAACACCCCCAAGTCCTTCTCCACAGGGTTGCTCTCAGTACTTTCCAGTACTTGTGCTTGGGACTGCCTCAGCTAAGGTACACCACTTTGCTTACACTTGGCCTTTTGGAATTTTATGTGTTTTGCATGAGCCAACCTCTCAAGACTGTCAAGGTCCTTCTGGATGGCACCACTTCCCCCCCAGTTTTTCAATCACATCATACAGCTTGGTTTTGTCTGAAAACTTGCTGATCCAAGAAACATCAGAGGAAGATGAAAAAAAAAAAAAAAAAAAGGAAGAACCCTAACATCCATTGGTTCTCATTTTGTTGTTGCTGGTTGCATTCGTTGAAAGTGTAATTCTACAGGTAGAAGTTTGCAGTGGTGTACACAGCAATACAAGGTATATGTATGCATACATCACCACTGTTGCCTGTAAGTTGATGTCACTCTTCACACCTAGGGGAGTGCAAAGTGAAATCCCCTTGTTTGTTGCCTAACTTTGAGTACTTGTTCACTGGTAACATTTTCTTCTCTTTCAAGCCTTAATTCTTGGTTTTACTAAAATTTCTGCCTGTCAGCTCTAATGATAGGTAGATGGATATCACAAATTGCCACACATTCTCCACAGCAATTCCTCTCCTATAGAAATAGTTGTAATAAGACAGATGTCACTTAATTTTAGATATTTGCATCATAATTTTAGATACATACATCATCTGTTTTTGAGCCAGTCACCTTCTGGATGTGCTACTTCTGGACCACATTAGTTTTTGAATATCTGCCTTTCAGTTGAATGAAATTCTCAAAGTGCTTATTTCTGTAAGTGATGTTGGTTTAGAGAATTCCATGAGGATTAATGCTTGGAAAAAAAATATACTCTTGTACTGACAAAGCCCACTGAGTAAATCATTAGGAATTGGCTGAATGGACACAGCCAAAGGGTTGTGCTTAACAGTTCTCAGTCAGGGTGGAGGCCAGTCACAAGCGGTATCCCTCAGGGGTCGGTCTTGGGACTGGTGCTCTTCAACATCTCCATCAGTGACATAGATGATGGCATTGAGTGCACCTCAGTAAGTTTGTGGATCACACCAAGCTGAGTGGTGCAGTCAATACATTGGAAGGAAGGGAAGCCATCCAAAGGGATCTGGACAGGCTGGAGAAGTGGGCCCATGAAAACCTAATGAGGTTCAGTAAGGCCAAGTGCAAGGTGCTGCATTTGGGTTGCGGCAATTCCAGGTATTTATACAAAATGGGGGAAAACCTCCTTGAGAGATCATCCTGGTAGATGACAAGCTGGATGTGAGCCAGCAGTGTGCACTTGTAGCCTGGAAGGCCAACTGTGTTCTGGGCTACATTAAAAAAGGGATGGCCAGCAGGAAGATGGTAGTGATTTGTCCCCTTCCACTCAGCTCTTGCGAAGCCCCATCTGGAGTATTGCATCCAGACCTGGGGACCCCAGTACAGGAAAGACATGAAGTTCTTGATGTAGGTCCAGAAGAGGGCCACTAAGATGATCAGAGGGCTGGAGCATTTCTCCTATGAGGAAAGCTTGAGGGAACTGGGATTGTTTAGCTTGGAGAAAGGAAGGCTCCAGGGAGACCTCATTGTGGCCTTCCAGTTCTTGAAGGGAGTGTATAAACTGAAATGGGAACGGCTGTTTACAAGGGTGGATAGTGATAGGACAAGGGGGAATGGTCTTAAACTGAGACAGGGGAGGTTTAGGTTGGCTATGAGAAGGAAGTTTTTCACAAATAGGGTGGTGACGCACTAGAACAGGTTGCCCAAGGAGACTGTGGATGCCCCACCCCTAGAGGCATTCAAGGCCGGGCTGGATGTGGCTCTAGGCAGCCTGGTCTGATGGTTGGTGACCCTGCACATAGCAGGGGGGTTGAAACTAGATGATCATTGCAGTCCTTTTCAATCCAGCCCATTCTATGATTCTATGATTCTATGATTCTATGATTCTATGATTCTGTGATTCTATGATTCTATGATCATTGTGGGGTACATGAGAGGTTCATAGGCGGCTTTTGTCAGGAACTGTTTTCCAGGAACAGACTGGTGGCAGCAGATAGACACAAAAGTTTCATTAAATATTGATCCTACTCCAGAAATTATCGAAGCAGTGCCCAGAATTAGAAAAAATTACCTTGTTGTTTATGCCACCAAGACCACTTCAGGGCTTTTGTCCAGTAGGGCAAGTATGTAAGCAAGTAAATTACACAGTTTCATGAAAATATTCTTGACTGCCTGTTCTGAATTATTGAAAAGGTCTTGGTGAGATTTTCAACTGTACTGACAGTTTTTAAATGAAGACTGGGGGAATCATTATGAGCCAATGACCCAAGCTCCAATACACAGTTTGCATATGGGCACCCTATTTTAGAGAACAAACAAGTTTATTAGTGTGGTTGTGGACTATTTCATGTCAGTTGCCCCCCTGTGCCATACAATATTATGTTTTATTGTGTTTTATTTACTTGTATAGATGAAGCATGAGTGGATACATGCATTAGTTTTTTTATGAAGTTAAATTGACTACATTTTCTGAAACTTTCTAGAAAGTTATTTCCAACCTTTCTGGCCTGCAGAAGTATTTTGTATTCAGTCTAATTAGAGTGGTGGCATTTTTGATTATTCTTCTCATCCGTGTGTCCTTGTGCTGTTACCAAAACTGCCAGTAGCTAGTTTTTCCAGTGCCCATTGTGAAAAGTAAGGGCATCTCAAAGTTAACACCAATTTGTATGGAAAATAGCATGAAAGGATAAAAAAAGGCTATATAAGTAGAAGGAAATTATGTTGTATTAGCCCCACTGAGTTTCTCTTGTGTTGTAGCAGAAGTTATTCTTTCTGCTGATCCCCACCAATTTTTACGCAAGCTGATTTTAACTCCTCATGTCTAAATTGTCAACATACTCTATTATTTTTGTTCAACATAACAGGAAAAAGCAACAGTCTTCTGCAACCAGGGGTCTGTCAAATTCATTAATACTGAATCTTCAAAATCGTAACCTCTGGGAGACTTTTTCAAATTTTTTAAAAAGAAGTTTCATAACAATTGGCAATATCCAACCACAAATAAGATTCAACATCACACTACATATTTACATAATACAAAAATCTCTCATTTGTGAGAGATGGAGCTTCTGTGGGCAGTTATTTGTGACCCTTTCTTGAATACACCAATCAAATTAGCATCTCTTGGGATAAAAAAGATACTTTTTTATTTTTTATTTTTATTTTTTTAACAGTGAAAAGAAAAAGGGAAAAGTCTCTTAGAATAGAAAGCCATAGTGAATGTCAGTAGTTCTCCCAGTGGGAATTATTCATGATTATGTCAACCTTTTTCTGACAAATTCAAATTCTAAGAGAGAGAGAATGAAACTAAGAACTAACAGCAAAAATATTCCATTCAATTTCATAAAAAATAAATGCATTGATCTCAGAAATGAGGTCAGAATTTGGAATCTGACCTAGGAGTGGAAGATTATTCTTTCTTGTGTCTAATAATGGACAATGGCTTGTCTACAGGAAGCAAATCCCAGAGGAGGTAGGTGAAACACTTAACAGCAAATACTGAAAACAGTGAACTAGTTACTAGTTGGAAATAAACAATTTTTACTTTGCTTATGCATTTAGTCTCTTGAATTTACATAATTTCTTTACTATTTCCTTGTTTGTTTTCCCTCAGACAAATAGCAGACGAAGGAGAAGAAAATTTAATGCTTGTCATGAATTTCCTTCCCATTTCCGGGCTCTGGAGCCTTCTTATATTCTATAATTTTTTTTTAGAGATATTTTCCACAATGAGTGCTACACATTTCAGCACTGTCAGTCAATGTGCCTTCTACATTAAATGCGCATTGGTTAAAATACAGGTCCTGTCCATGGAACAGGGATGAGGACCCATGATTTAATGCACTAACACAGGCTTAAGTGTTTTACTCCTTCTCTGTAGTTCAATGAATCATGCTTTGTTTTGTTTGTTTGTGTGTTTGTTCCCCAGAGATTAATGGCTTCACTAATCAGAGTAAAAAATTCATTTCCTTCCTGCAAGTTCCTATGAACTTGTGAAAAGGCAAAAGATACTAGCATATAGCCTGCAAACCATGGAAGGTGCATAGTCTCCCCTATTTTAGCTTGTTTTGTATTGAAGAGTGGAGTTTTTTCTTTTCCATCTGCCTTTTGTTTACCTTTTTGTCTCCGAGTACTTTGTTTTAAACAGAATGAACCAGGCAAGTATTTTAAAATGCAGTATGTTCCTTCTCCCAAACTTCTTGTGGTGAATGCGGTTCCAGAGTATGGACTATATTTTAATATACATTTCTCATATCATTTAAAACCAGTTAGTTTTCTCTGTGTTGCAGGTCGTGGGTGTTGAATATCCCAGTATGAGCTGACAATTTCTCCTATTATATTTTATAGGGAACTTAAGGGTGAACTGAAGTTCATCACCTTCCTGTCTGCCTCTTTTTCTCTATATCATTACGATCCATTTGTCTTTGACAAATGTAATCTTGGAGTCCTACCAGACTCAGAATACTGATTACTGAATATGTGCCCATGTTTGGTGTTTTAACACTAACATAATCTGGGCCTCATTTGTATTGTCTTGATTTAATTTCACTATGATCTAATTTCTAATTTCATTGATTAAAAGTGTAAAAAGGTAGATCTTTGTTACATTAATCAGGAAAACTTTGTCTTTTTCTTTTTTTTTTTTTTTTTAAGGGGAGTTTGCACTTAGAAGGAGTCCACTGTATCAGTTCTGAGGTTTATCTATCTCAGTTTGGAGTTACTGCTGAGATGGCAAAGCTAATAAGCTTACGGAATGTAATCATTAGTGTGACAGCAACTTGTACAGACATGATCAGCCTTTCTGCAGCCTTGTTCTCATACATGCTTTTGCTGGGATAACTGTAATCAAATAAAATTTAATAGAGGGTTTCAGTGAATATGAATGATATGGAGGGCAAATAGTTGGGTGTCCCATTTGCTTAATGACCACAGCTATATCTTACTAATGAAGGTAGCAAATGTAATTCCAAATTAGATATATCTACATAATGTACATGTGTAACCTCACTTGTTCTCAAATTGTGGACAGTTTCTATTGAAAATGTGAATACTTATCTCAGTATGTTCAATTCTCAGTCCTAACAACTCTAACGATAAATGACTCATTCATTACTTTTTCCAGCTTTATTTCATCTTACCTTATTTATTTTCATATTACCTACTTTCAGCCTGATCCCCAACCTGAAAGATATAAAAGAATATGGTGTTGTTGGCTAGAAACATTCGTGTTGGAGGAAAGAAGAGCAGCTGTATTTATCACCAACTTGAAGCATCAGGAAGACTGTATTCAGTACTCTTTTTCCTTACCTCTGCCCCTATGGGTGTGGAATAGCGCTTTTCTGCTCCTCACTTCAGTAGTGCCTTTAGTGATCAGTACAGTGGATCTGGGGAGATAAAAGTCATGCAAACAGATTGGAAGGAAACCAAACCATAGTGTATCTTAGTGCAAATTAATTCTTATTGTTATAACTTCCAGAAAAGAAAATGAAGAGGTGAATGGAGATAGAAACCTCCTTTGCAAAGGAAACAGTAGAACTGTTAGAGTTATTGACAATGCTAAGAATGGTCAATGAAAAGTTCAAGAAATGCCAGCTAGGCTGAGGAAAAAAATCATGAAGGAAATGCATAGGATGTGATGAAAAAGATAACAAAAAACAAGATCAGTAAACCGTCTATGTGCAAAAGTAAATTTTAGTCATGAAGCTTATAACATCTCTGGAAGGCAAAAATATTGCAGGTGGTGCACAATGATCAAGGTACTTTCACATCTGCAACGAATTGGAGCAGTGGACAATATAAGGCAAACTAGTCTAATACATTTTCATAGCAGTGCAAGATATTTCAGAACTTTGAGGAAGACTGCACACAGATGAGACTGGATATTGCTAAGGTACAAATGAGTTGATAACTTCTTTAATTTCATGCTAGTTTAAGAATAATTTAAACTGTGGTTTTATTCATTATCTTAAATTCTCTACTGGGATGGTTCTTAGAAGACAAAACATGGCTTTAAGGAACAATGACTGACAGATAAGATGAAGCTAAAATAGTTTAGGTAGAGTACACCTCAAAACGTGTTGATTGCAGGCCTCTGCTAATCCATTTTAGTATCTCAGCTGAAGCACTTTAGTGAGATTGATTTAATCCTTCTGAAGCTTCCTTCCACCACAATATCTGATCTCCTTTCCCAAGGTTATCTTTCCATCCCTGAGTTCCCTTGAGAACAGGAAAACTGGATAAAAAGCCTTAAAATCTTTGGATTCTTATGTTCACATCTGAACATCAAATCATGTTTATAGTGTTCCCTCAGATAACTCAGTTTTCTGTGTATATGTGAATAAACACCATTTTATGGTCTTATAAAAGGCTGGATCAATATTTTATATTATCTCTGAAAATGTAGTTAAGGCATTTACTATTTCTCAGGATATTAGCAAATACAGTCCTTTCATTAATGCTATCCATACTTATTTTTCCCCTTGAATGAAGTTTCTAGCACAATTTATTGGATTTGCAAGCTAGAAATGCTAATAAAGTGCTCTGACAGATAGAACTATTATCCTTTTTTCCATATTTCCTAACTGAACCTTATGGGATTCAGGTCTTGGCATGAATAAACAAAGAGAGAAACAAAGAAACAGGACACAAGCATAGTATACCTATGCTACTCTGAAATTAGTGTCTACTACTTATTTCTGTGGAAATTGCAATAGATGCAATATATACAATAACAGTATTTGATAGATCAAATTCTCAGCTACTAAACTCTATTTTTCAAGATAGCCACCGCCAGTAATCATGCGTTTTTGGCAGCAGTGAACCTGTATGTTGTGCTCATAAACATCTGTCTGGCATGTGGCTTGTCTTTCATGTTGCAGTTGCCACTGCTGAAATGCACCACCTCACTGGGCTCACATAAGTATTCAGCAAGTATTGATGAAGGTGAATGGGTTCCAGTTTTCAGAAATTCAGTAATACACCTTTGCATCATATGCACTTCCATGTCAGATCCCATTTTATCAGGCTGCCATTCAGCTGCCTTCTGTCACACAGCAATAAATAAATAAATAAATAAATAAATAAAATTAATGGAATATTTGTGGGAAAGTTCAGCCTCTACTGACATACCATGAATATCCATCCTCTGACATCCTGGGCCAACATAATATAATAGAAGGAATTACTTTTGGAGCAGCTCTAGTACTTCCTTATTGGTAAAACTCTCATTCTGCCTGCCTAACTTATAAGTCTCCTGGTCTTTTAAAACATATTTTACATTAAAAAAAAATTTTTTTTCAGCATCAACTATGTTCAGGAAAGAGTTTCTACTTAAGTTAGTCCTGAGGAAAACAGTAAAAAGTTGAAGATTTTCTTGACACATACGTACATGTTTTTTTAATGATGAAGGAGAGAGACTCTGTAAATTCCCTAGCCTATGTAAGAATAGTTATTCATATATAATGTATTAATAAGCATTAGAATTTTCAGTATTATACTCAGTTTTGTCACCTGAAGACTAACAAATCTAACAAAGACTGAATTTAAGTCCTATGATTATAGAAGAAGTTAAAAAATCAAACATATTGATACATGAATTCATTAATGGCAGGCTTTATTATTTCTTCTTTCTATAGAACTACTTGGTACTTCAAAGAACAACCAGCTGGTGATAGATTAATTTGCATTATGACATTGTGCTCTGCATTAGAAAAGCTGTGAGAAATTCTCAGAAGACTGATAATAGGTCAGTAGCTATCTGACAGCATTTAAAAAATATCCAATGCTGATGTGACTCCCTACGTACTGAAAAAAAATAATAACAATTTCATGAACTTTTTTACTCTCATTGCTTATCAACTATCACTGCATTAGGATTGTTGTTGAAATTTGGACTAGTAGTGAATGAAACTCATTTCCATCTAGCACAGAAGGTTTTCCTTACTTTAATAGAATAAGACTTCTTTCCAAAGGGGGGGGAAACAAAAAAAAAAAAAAAAAAGGAAAACAAAGAAGGAAAAAAAAGAGCTTACATCCACTCACTGCAATGTGATCCTTCCGCACTGTGACAGTAAGAAGTCCAAGAGGGGGCACAGGATACAACTTTGGTATTAAAACCTTGGTTCTCATGGAATGATTTTTGCCTTCTGTGTCAGATGATGTTCTGTGATGTATTCACTCTATTCACATTCAGCCTTTTCTTGAGCAATCTGATGTGTTCTTTCTGTGAAGCACTTTGCCCTTGTGTGACTTGGATCTAAGAAAAAACTTTTGTGTGTATATGTGTGCATGTGTGCATGAGCAAGAAGGTTGGAGGCATAATGGCTATGGTTCAGCCTGCAGAACATGATTTTTTGTTTTGTTTTTATGCCACGAAGTGATGCATTTTACACATCCCTTATGGCATGGTACATAAAATACGAGTTTATTCGCAGATACGAACCTTCTGCTATGGTGCCAGCAGACTTTTTGAAGTGGAGGAATTCAGAGCTTGTTCCACTGTACTTTCTGGAGGCTGTTCCTGGAGCAAACGCGTCTCTCAGAATCCACCAGAAATTTTGTTCAAAAGCTAGCTGATGGGGTAGGTTGTGACTGTATGAATTAATATTTGTGTATTGTAGATGACAAGAGAGTAGGAGGACAGATTCTGGAATGGCAGCAAAGGAATATTTATTGCCTCTAAGTAAATAAAGTATGGCCCAAGTGGCATGGTATTACATCCACAAGGCAAAACAAATATCCTATCTAGATCCATAATGGAAAATGTTACTGGCATGTGCTGTTCCCTACCCTGTGCCTGAACATTAACTAGGACAGTCAGCATAGCCAGAGGGATGCTTATCATTAAAAAATAAGAGTAACTGAAGGCCAACATTTGAACTAATGATCTAACTCAGTTTTTTTGTTGTTGTTTTTCATTTCTTTGGTTGTTTTTTACTAGCGTGGATATAAGCAAAATACATATTTTTAAAGACTGATTTCTCAGCGTTTGCAGTGAGGGAAAATAATGGTTTTTTTAAACAATAAATATATAAGAATTATCTAATTTTAATTAAAAATAGTAGGTGCAGTAAGACAATTAGATGACTACATTTGCCTCCTCTCATAATTGCTTTAAACCGCAAGTTTTGAACACTTATTTTTGGATAACCTTTTCAAAATTAAAATAACTTCAGTTTTATCTTACTTGCCTTTCCATTTCATTTTCTTCATTAAAAGTTGTAAGGAATTTAGTTGTTCAGTAGGCTGCACATACTTACATTTTTTGAAATAAAAAATAAACTATAGAACTGCCATAGCTATCATGTTTTTACCTACAGTGACTTCAAATTCCAGGAATGGGAATCAGAGTCCAGAAGGAGAAAGTGTTTAAAATAAATTTAGATAATAAACAAATAGAACAACAAAAAATAAAGTGAAAAAATATTTAAGAGGAAGATCTTCAAAATATTATTTCTTGCAAAGAAAATGACGTCCATTCAGAAGTTCCTGGTTACATTTATATGTATTCCATTAAAAGAATAAAGTAGACTTTGTTCGTGGTTATTTTCAACATCCTAGCATATATCCAAGTTCTTAATTAGTTAATTGTCTTTTTCATATCATCAGGTCATTGCTTCTGTGCTTACTGTTTGAACAGCAAAGGTTTCCAGTCTCCGATGAGGCTCAAGGATTAGTTTTGCTCTGTGAAAACAGAATAGTGTCTTTAGTCCCACTAGTATAGTATATGGAGGGACCTAATTCTTCTTGGAATAAGAGATGTTGGAATCTTTTTTGATGTTGATTTTATATCTCAGCACAATTGTTCTTTAAAAAAAAAAAAAAGGTATGTCAGAAAGAGGATTGTGTGGGACAATCCCAATTCTTATGTCAAATCATAGCCTCATTCAAAACACACAACCTATGCATTGCCTCAGGTAAAATATCAGACTGAGTGAAATACAAGAAATCTTTAGATTTGATTTATTATTTTTCTCCCTGAAGTTACTATTAACACCCGAGAGAGAATATAAAATTAAAAAAAAAAAAAAAGAAAGAAAAAAAAAGAAAAAAAAACAGGAAGAAGAAGAAAAAGATGCTTGTATTCTTCAACCTTTCTGGAAACCTGCTGATTTCCCATGCTCTGCTCTGCTTCCCTGCTTATCTTCTATTCAGTAGTTTTAACAGGTGCAAGTGGATCATTGGGTTGGCTGCTTTCCATGTGTTTTTGTCATCCTTGCAAGGGTGCTCCGCTATCTGCAATGCTTTGTTTGCTACTGCAGAAACACTATCATCATTTCCATTAAAAGCAGGTTTGGCTTTAGAAATATTCATCTAAAAAGCAACATGAAAAGCAGGTTGACTGGCCTCAAAGGATGGAAATTCACAGTTAAAGATAAAACCTGCAAAATCTAAGTTCAGCAATACTCTCTGTGGGTAGTCTTAAGGCAATGACAAAGCATAAGTAGGCAGCAGGGCTTTGATTTTTAACTGTGCTATCTAGTTTTTTCCAGTCAGCAAAGTAATATTCTTTTCATTAAATATTTAATTTGAACTTTCCATGTTTAACTGCAATTTTTTTTTTAAATTGATAAAAAAAATCTTTAGTGCTTGGGGCTGTTAAGATTGCACTATCATTTTCTTTTTGCTAAATTTGCTTTCTCTTTCTTTCCTTTTCCTTTCCTTCCTTTCCCTCCCCTTTCTTCTATCCCTTTCCTCCCTTCCATCTCTTTTAATCTACTTTTCCTTCTTTCCTTCCTCTCTCTCTTTAATGTTTTTGTCTTCTCTCACTCCTTCTTTCAGATTCAGTCTACTTCTTTGCCTATTCTTCCCAGTTAATAGGCATTTCTATGTCCAAAGACTGTTCAAAATGATATATAAAAATGTGCATATATTTAGAAATCTTATTTCCCTTTTTGTTCTTTTATACTTTAATCTCTCCTCACCTCCAGAGAAGTTACTTAGTGCCAGGCTTTGGCCTTACTAATAAAAGCAATACAAAGCTGAAAAAGTTAGGGAGAAAATCCTGGAGAAAATATGGTGCCAG
Organism: Centrocercus urophasianus; assembly: GCF_019232065.1. NCBI lineage: Eukaryota > Metazoa > Chordata > Aves > Galliformes > Phasianidae > Centrocercus > Centrocercus urophasianus. The sequence goes on from NW_024885532.1 coordinate 17,371,839, forward strand.
CTGTTCTTGTCTGCACAAGGAAAATAGACAAGAAAAAGGCCATTGCTCAGTACGATATTAGAAATAATGTTATTTCTTCATTAGGGCTTGAATTTCTGTCCTCATGACCTGCTAATTTGTTCTGACTCCAGCAACACTGGTATCTCACAAAAGAGCAGATACAAAGGTGATTTTTATTAGTCACCTGGTGAATCTGTGAATGGCTCTGCCTGTCAAAACCTCCTTTACATTCATGCTAACAATAATTTCTTCTGCATTAAGCAGTCCATTTGTGTAAGTGGAGGTCATTAAAGCTCCTATGAGAACCTAATGGAATAGATTTAAATGAGTTGCACTTAAATATGTTGCTATTCCCCGTGTCCACTGTGCAATATTATTCCTGAAAAATGTTTACAACATTGAAGATAAAGGAAGAAGGATGGTATAGTCATACTTCTTCCAAGGTTTTACACAACTCTGATAAGGACTTTATATACCATACTTCATTTTCATAACAAATATCCCCCTATCTTTATCTTCTCAGACCTTTGAGATGAAATTCTATACTTTTCTATAGGAAGGTACATAAAATACTTACCGTGATGCTGAAAGAAGAAACTAAGATATTTTCTGTTGTGTCTTCTTGCTTCAGGGATGGAAAGACCACCAGTATTGTTTATAAATTTTTGAAGGACTTACCTATCAGAAACTTCCCAGGTTTTGAGGGATTCTGTCTCAGATTCTGCAACTTGGAAACCCCATTCAGCTGAATACTGAACATATCAAATTGTATAAAATGTCCTAGAACTCTGTTCTGACATAAACATGGACAAAGTAACAATATCTATGGTAATCATATGGCATGACAATGACAATAAATTTGGCTGAAAATGTAACTTGAAGCTAAAAATTGTTTATCTTGTGTTGAAAATCTTTTCTGCTATTGATGGGCAAGGCATCTAATAAAATGTAAGTATTCAGATGACTTTAAAATTGTGTCTTCTGTCTTTAATCACACCAAAGTAGTCTATTGTTCTGGAAAGCTCAGTATCTGAATATACTGTTACTTGTATTAATCATAGTAGTGCCCAAAGACAAAGTCAGAATCAGAGAATCAAAGAATATCCTAATTTGGAAGAGACCCACAAGAATCACTGAGCCCAACTTCTGTCTCCACACAGAATCGCCCAAAATTCAAGCTCTATGTCCAAGAGAATTGTCAAAATGCTTCTTGAACTCTGGCAAGTTGATGCTGTGATCTGAAGAATCTGTCCCACTGTCTGACCACCATCTCAATGAAGATAGTTTTTCTAATATCAAACCTGAACATCCCTTGACAAAGCTATAGGCAAAGCTTCTCATCATTCCCTCTGGTCCTGTCACTGATCATGAATGAAGAGAGCAACTACTACTTGTCCTTCTGCTCCCCTCATGAGGAAGATATAGGACACCAGGCGGTCTCCCCTCAGTCTCTTCTTCTCTAGGCTGAATGAATCAATGTACTTAGGCCCCTCCTCATACATCTTGCCCTCCAGCTCCATCACCATCACCATCTTTTTAAGCCTCCTTTGAATACTCCGTAATAGTTTTGTGTCTTTCTTATATTGTGGTGAAACAGAAGTGCCACACTGCAGAGCAGGATGGGACAACCCCTTCTGTCCCCCTCTGGCAGTGCTGGACCTGATGCACATCAGAGTATTGTTCACCCTTTTGGCTGACTCATATTCAACTTGTTGTCAGCTGACCTGCTGTCTGTTCCAAAGAGCCTATAATATAATAAGACAAACACAGAATACAGAATTAGTGATAACAACACAAATTTATACTCTTGTAAGACTGTGCTTCATGTGCTGCTGCTGAATCTTGTTGAATTAAGATTAATCCCATTGAATACTGTGTTAGTATTCTCTATACTTCTCAGATGATAGACTTTACCACACTCCTGAATCTTCTAATCTTGATGTTGCATTCATCTTCCTGATAATGTCTCCTCCCGACTTCAGTGTGCACAGAATCACAGAATGAATCACTTAAAAGGGACCTCTGGAGATCATCTAGTTCAGTCCACTTGCTCAAGTACTGCCAGCTAGAGCAGACTGCTCAGGGCTGTGTGCAGATGTCCATGGCTGAACTAAACAATTTAGCAGTCAAAAAAACAATTGGCTTTCAACTGGACTTAAGATCATAAAGAATTATCAGTTTCTTCATAGGTGCTCTTAAGTCTTATATTGTCTGATACCTGTGCCTTGATATCTCCTCCAGGGCTGGATCTACTGATTGAAATGAGATTTGAAATTTTTTTCTGTAGGAATTGGCTTTCTACCCAGGAAAATATACAAAAATAGTTAAGGGGGTGGCTCATAAAATTGTCTTTTGAAAATATCTAATCAGAAAAGTGCACATGTTCAATACCTCATTTTACAACAAAAACATCTTTTGTGATCTGTTGATATTGACTCCTGAGCACACTATAATTGTTTAAATAACTTATTATTATTATTATTTAGTTAGAGTTAATATTTCCTAAACTGTATCATGTTATCCCGTACAATTTTCAAACTTTTTAAGAATTAAAGAGAGGCTATGATCATTCACAGAATCACCCGGGTTGGAAGGGACCTCAAGGATCATGTCAGCTTGAATTTAACCTAGCCACTGGCGTGAAAAGGAATAAAAAACTCTTTTATAAATACATTAACAGTAAGAGGAGGACAAAGGAGAATATCCACTCTTTGCTGGATGAGGCTGGGAATGTGACTACTGAGGATAAGGAAAAGGCAGAGGTTCTGAATGCCTTCTTTACGTCTGTCTTTAAAAGTCAGACCAGTTATCCTCAGGATACTCCTCTCTCTGACCTGGTAATCTCGGCTGGGGAGCACACTAACCCCCCTGTGATTCTGGAGGAAACAGTCAGAGACCTACTGCTCCAACTGGACTGCCACAAGTCGATGGGGCCAGATGAGATCCACCCGAGAGTGCTGAGGGAACTGGCGGAGGTGATAGCCGAGCCACTTTCCATCATCTGTCAACGCTCCTTGTTGACCGGTGAGGTCCCAGATGACTGGAGGCTTGCCAATGTGACTCCCATTTATAAGAAAGGTCGTAAGGAGGATCCGGGGAACTACAGGCCTGTTAGCCTGACCTCGGTGCCAGGGAAGGTTATGGAGCAGATCGTCTTGAGGGAGATCATGTGGCATGTGCGGGGTGACCGGGGGATCAGGCCTAGCCAGCATGGGTTCATGAAGGGCAGGTCCTGCTTGACCAACCTGATCTCCTTCTATGATCTAGTGACCCATCTGGTGGATGAGGGAAAGGCTGTTGATGTGGTCTACCTAGACTTCAGCAAAGCCTTTGACACTGTCTCCCACAGCATTCTCCTGCAGAAGCTGGCATCCAGAGGCTTGGATGGATACACTCTTGGCTGGGTAAGGAGCTGGTTGGAGGGCCGGGCACAGAGAGTGGTGGTAAATGGAGTCAAATCCAGCTGGCGACCAGTTGTGAGTGGTGTTCCCCAGGGGTCGGTGCTGGGGCCTGTCCTCTTCAATATCTTTATTGATGACCTCGATGAGGGCATCGAGTGCACCCTCAGTAAGTTTGCAGATGACACCAAATTGGCTGGAAGTGTGGATCTGCCTGGGGGTAGCGAGGCCCTACAGAGGGATCTGGACAGGCTGGAGAGCTGGGCTGAAGCCAATGGGATGAGTTTCAACAAGGCCAAATGCCAGGTCCTGCACTTCGGCCACAACAACCCCAGGCGACGCTACAGGCTTGGGGCGGTGTGGCTGGAGGACTGCATAGAGGAAATGGACCTGGGGGTATTGATTGATGCTCGGCTGAATATGAGCCGACAGTGTGCCCAGGTGGCCAAGAAGGCCAATGGCATCCTGGCTTGCATCAGAAACAGTGTTGCAAGCAGGAGCAGAGAGGTGATTGTTCCCTTGTATTCAGCACTGGTGAGGCCGCACCTCGAGTACTGTGTCCAGTTTTGGGCCCCTCACTGCAAGAAAGATATTGAGGCCCTGGAACGTGTTCAAAGGAGGGCAACAAAGCTGGTGAGGGGTCTGGAACACAGGCCATATGAGGAGAGGCTGAAGGAGCTGGGAATGTTCAGCCTGGAGAAGAGGAGGCTCAGGGGAGACCTCATTGCTCTCTATAACTTCCTGAAGGGAGGTTGTAGTGAGCTGGGGGTCGGCCTCTTCTCTCGTGTCATTAGTGATAGGACCAGGGGGAATGGCTTCAAGCTACGGCAGGGGAGATTCAGGCTGGACATTAGGAAGTATTACTTTTCAGAAAGGGTGGTCAGGCACTGGAACGGACTGCCCAGGGAGGTGGTGGAATCACCGAGCCTGGGGGTGTTCAAGGAAAGACTGGATGTTGTGTTGAGGGACATGGTTTAGTAGGAGCTATTGGGAATAGGTGAACGGTTGGACTGGGTGATCTTTTAGGTCTTTTCCAACCTTGGTGATTCTATGATTCTATGATTCTATGTAGTTCCAACCCCCCTGCCTAGCAGGGCCACCAAACACACACATTCAGATCAGGTTGCCCAGGACCCTGTCCAACCTGGCCTTAAACACATCCAAGGACGGGGCATCCACAACCTCCCTGGGCAGCCCGTTCCAGGGCCTAACCACTCTCCTTGTATAGAACTTCCCCCTAACATCCAACCTAAATCTTCCCTCCTTCAACTTCGATCCATTTCCCCTAGTCCTGCTGTTGTCAGCCCTTTTGAAGAGTTTACTCCCCTCGTGGGTGTAGGTTCCCTTCAGGTATTGATAGGCTGCAATGAGGTCACCCCGCAGCCTTCTCTTCTCCAGGCTAGCTCTTCTCCATTCCTAGTAGACAGTCCAGAATCAGTCATACTCTTTTGGGAAAATGAAGATTTTAACTAATATTTCTCTGTTTCTTGGACTCAATATCAGAAAAAAAAAATAAAAAAAATAAAAAAATTGAGCTTATGTAACTGGCTAGGTACACTTATAACCATGTAAGCTAATATGTAGTTTCTGTGAACAACCAGAAGTACACTGTTATGTGGAAATAGGTGTGTATGATTCATCTTATTAGAGAAGCTGCTTAACCTTGCTTATGTTCTTGGAGCAGTTGGACCAAAAAGAATGTGCCTGACACGCAAAGATGGCAGAGCAATCCAGTTTTTCAAAACACGATTAGCAGTAGAGCAGCTGCTTGCTTCTGTTGGTCTGCATGATAGTTCAGTGGCTGGAGCAGTGACCACCAAGTCAGAGACATGAGTCCTAGACATCCTGAAGCTCATATTTCCAATCCACTAAAGATTTCAAAGATTAAGTGTGGGGAATGTATGAATAAAGTTACCTAGTTAGAGCTACTGAGAACGTAGGAGTCCAGAAATCAAAACAAAGTCTGTAGTTTGAAGGAAAATAGAACACAAATTTTATGAGAACAAATCAGATGTTTGCATCTCACAAAAGGGCAACTGTTCAATCACAGCTTGTTCATAAGTGATTGTTTCTTTGAAGCATCTTGATCAGCATAAATCAAACCTTTGTGTTATTACAAGGTAAAAGAAAGGACTATAAGCTAAATACCTAATTTTATCTGCTTATGTGATCCTGTTGTTATAAAGCTTTCACTTTTCCAGTGCATTATGGTACTCTGTGTCTGGGAAGGATTCATTTGATAGTCTTGGTTGAAAAGCTTAGGATGTTTGTAAAGTCAGTGGAGAAAAAATACTCGTAAGATTAATTCATCTCAACCTGCCCACATTTAACTCACACCTCAAAAATAAAAGTTCTCTTTAGCACCTCTAGTATGAGTCTAGTTCAGAATTGACAATTTACATTTTATATATGTAAAATGATGTGAATTCCATTCTCTGAACATGGTTATAAATATCTAAAAAAGTAACCTTAAAAATGTAAAGAAGAAAAACTATTTCTGGATCTTTCCATAGTTATTTGGAACATACAAGCTATGAACATGTAGGATAAGCTCACACACTCATTATCAGCAACTGCAGGCATTCCTTCTGCTTTCAAAAAAGGCCCAGATTCTGTAAATAGTCATAATCACACATCTTAGAATTGGAAATTCCTGTTAGATTAAGTTGCTTGAATTCAGAAGAGCTGAAGCTGTTTTGTGATGAGAAAGTTGATTTCTTAAGACTATGTAATATCATACATTAGCTTAGCAATTGCTTGTTTGCAAACACCTGTGATTTTATAATTTTCAACATGTTAATAGGGCTTCAATTACTTGAAGGAACGCTTAGTGCACTCCAGAACATGTTAAAAATTAGCAAAAAATATTAATATATTTAATAACAATTTGCTTCATTTATATTTTTTTCACTAGTACATCAGAGAGAAGATTCTAACCTCCCCATTTCATGGAATCATAGAGTCTTTTGAGTAGAAAGGAACAGTTCAAGGTCACCTAATCCAAATCCCCAGCAATGAACAGAAACATCTACAGCTAGATCGGGTTGCTCAGAGCCCTTGAATGCCTTGAAGGACATTGAATGCCTTGAAGGACAAGGTATCTACCACCAGCTTGGGCAACCTGCTCCAGTACCTCACCATCCTTACTGTAAAAAAAATTCTTCATATCCCGTCTAAACTACTCCTCCTTTCTTTTGAAACAATTTCCCCTTGTTTTATCAAAAAGACACTGCTAAAGAGCCTGTCCCCTTCTTTTCTGTAGGTCCCCTTTAGATATTGAAAGGCCACTATCAGGTCTCCCCAAGAGCCTTCCCTTCTCCAGCCCGTTCTTGCAGAGGAAGTGATCTATCCCTTGGATCATTTTTGTGGTCCTTCTCTGAATGCAGTCCAGTAATTCCACATTTTTCCTGAACTGAGAACTCTACACAGTATTCCAGGTGAAGTCTCATCAGCACAGAGTAGAGGGATTACAAAGCTCTAAATCATGACCAGAGAATAACTTATATGAGAAGAAATGGACAGTGACAGGCTCTTCAAAGTCATCTGAAAACCCATCAATATACAAGAGCTTAGAACCAGAAGAACAATCCTTACTTTAAAATATTGTAATGAATATTTAGTATAATAACAAACAAACGACAACATTAACATAAATGAAATGATTAGCTGAAATTTCTCTCTGAAATCACTGATTTTGTCTTATACTTGTTGAGCAGTAAACAATCGCCTGCAGAAATACAGAAAGATGAGGTTGAAGGTTTTCCTCTCGTTACCATTTTCCCATTTAAAATTACATTGTCCAAAGAGTTGGCTTGTGAGCCTATCTGTTTTGATAGCTTTTTTCAAACTTGAGTTACTGGTGATGTTACGAGCCCTGTGGAGTGATATGTCTAACAGGAGGGAATGACAAATGAGTATAGAGGCAAAGCTCTAGACTAATTTTAAAAAAAAAAAAAAAAAAAGAGAAAAAGATAGAGAAAGTAGTTCTTTACCATCAGGGAAGGAAAGAAATATGAACATCTCTGGATCATAGAGCTCAGATGACTTAAAGCAATTCATAAAATAGAATATACTGTCAGTAAACAGAAAAAGTACAAAGTATGGTAACTGAAAACAGGATTATCAATGTATCTTCCACAATTTAGTATGGTAATAAAATGAATGTGTTAAATTGTATAATTTAGAAATATGGATAAATTAAAACAAGGAATTTGCTGCTACTGTAAAGTAATCCTGCAAAGAACTGCAGGTCTCTAGTAAGGAAAATTGTATGTAACAGGTTAATTCCCTGTTCTTTTTGTTTTGAAAGCAGAGAGGTTTCTGTACAAGTGCATCTGGGCTTGGCACTGAAAGTCACAATGCAGTGGCATACGTGGCTTTGTATGTTTTATCTTTATGGAATCACAGCATTTTCATTGCCTTGTTCTCTTTATCTCACATTGTAGTGTCCTTGCATCAAGTCAGAACTAGTTTTGTCATAGGACTTTGGTAGCCATGCTTCCTTGTACAGTGAGAGACTTCAAGATTTGACAGGATCTGTGGTTACCTGCAGGAACTCCAGAGAAAATCCTCATATTTTTGATGAAAAGGAAGACTTTTTTTCCAATTCAGCTTTTAACAAAGTCTTGGCATCAGGAAACAATGTGTAGTCAGTCGTATTGTTAATGAAATGAAGCATAGATGAAGTTCGGTTCTAAAGTCTTAGAATATGGGAAGATTCAGGATCAAATTCATAATTGTCACAATAAAATTTCTATAAAAGTAGAGGTGTTACAAAATTGTCTTATTTCTAGAGCCAGAAGTAATATTTGTGCACCCAAATATATTTCAGAATATTGCTTAGATAAAGAATACTTCATTTCTCATCCAAATCTTTGTAGTATTGTCGTGAGATAATAAGTTTCCTTTTTTTTTCATACCACTATACTTCACTAGCTGCTGTGGGAATTTCAAATGTACCTGAAACAGAAGATAACTAGTCCTGCCTCTGAGAGAGATGTAAGGTTACCTAATTTAAGGAGACCACATTTAAGGCTAAAGTACCAACTTCAGTATTAACACCAGAAAAGAGTTGTATGTGTGTGCTGAATATACACATGCTGAGAAATCATTCTGCTTGAATACATTATCACTGGAAGTTTGAGATATTAATAGCGTGATGTAAATGTTTGCAGATTGGGCTAAGTTTGATATTAGCATTTCATGGGCTGTGCTCAGAGAAAGAACACAGTCTTTGATAAGTTGTCATAGGCATAGGTAGTGTGGAAAAGCCTCAGGTAGATAAATGAAATCTATAATTCTATAGAATTATGACATAACCCAGTGGATGTGGCATAACATATAGTTTCTTTATAGCTGATGAACTTTAAATGTTCTTTGTGCATGTCTTCACGGTGATTTGACTTAGGATTTAAGAGGATGTAAGATACTTACATCCCTTTCATCCTCCTTTCAATTCTTGCTACCATACCTCCTACACTGATAGCAATCAACTGATTATCTCAGTGGTTAAGCTCAATAACATAAACTCCACACATTTCCATGTCTTAAAACAGGAACAAGACTAACCTGCATATTTCTATATTGCAGAGATTCTAGTGGAGAAATAAATATAATTTCTAGTAATGATAAACCAAAAAGCAACAACACTCCAGCACGATTGACTTCTTCAACTGAACTCCCAAATTTTAATGGGTTTTGGTTAGGATTTCGTATGAAATTCAGGCTCTGATGTACTTACTTAATGCATTAAATCTCAGAGAGCTGTTCTAACAGTTATGATAGTATATGAATGACAGGATTCTATCAGTGGCAGCTGTTCTACGTGGACCTTGTTATACATGGATATGGCACTACATCCATGTCCAACAATTTGTCCTGCCAGTCAAAACTCTTGTCAAATATTGATCTGACATCAGATTCATGTATAACAAGATTTTTGATTGACAGCTGAGCAACTGCCCAGAACTAAAACAAAACCCCACTATTTTTTAAAAGCTAACACTGCCAAGCAGTTGTCTGGCTTTTCTATAACATTTATCTGTATACATACACTGTCTTGTATCTTTAATTTTATGTATATTTATATATACACATATATACATACACACATATATACACACACACGTATATAAAATCTTCAAGTTAGCAGTGCTATGACAGTTGGATTTACCTTTTTAATGAAGTTAGAGTCATGTGTCACTAAGTTAACAAATAGTATACAAAACTTGTCAGCTTCAGTTTCAGAGCAGACATAAGGTATATCAAACAAGCAGGAAGAAAGTGAGAAAGTGAGAAAGGTGATGTGCATAAGGGAAACACTTCAGACACGAGGTGCTAGAACATGGGTGTTATCATTAAAGAAAACATAATTTTGATTTTTTGAAGTCTATGAAAACCTAACCAGAATGACAGATCCTGCTTGCTTATGTCTTATAATACCTGTGGTAATCTGAAGAAGTTTTTGGATTCCAGTGATTAATAAGTGGAAGAAGAGAACAGTATCAACTTCACTAAGCTTTTTCATGCCTATACAAAGGATGTTGTTGCTAGTACAACACACAGAGACCAAAAAAAGAACTAGAACGGAAAAAAATTTGCTTTTTGGCTCTGAAACTACTACAAAACTCCAATCAATCAAGGCATATAATCAGTAACAGAGAATCACTCAAGCAGCATTAATCGTTGCAAGTAACAATGACATGCCTGACAACATTATTGCAGAAATGTTAGCAACAAGAAAAAATAATTTTATCTTTACCTTTAAAATCTGTGATTGCTAAGGTCCCCTGTCTTAGCAATTCAGATAAAAAAGTGAGAATTTGTGCCACTGAACAATCACACAGAAGTTTCCAGTTGTTAAATAAATAAATAAATTAAAAAAGGCTAACAAAAACAAATTTTCAGGTCAATACATAGACTAAAGTACAAAGTAAAATGGCTGATGCATTCCATTAAATTAGACTAATTATCATCGGCAGTTTAAGACAAATAGAAATCTTACTACCAATGTCAGTTGGTTGTGGATCAAGTTCTAAGGGATCTCAACTATTTCATAGGCTGTCTTCCCTTCCGTACTCCAACAGTTTTGAATTAATCTGATGACCCAAGACATCCACCACAATGTTACAAATTACCTATTAGCATAGTTTAACTGGTTGGTTAAGTCAGGTTTATGGGTCTTTTGTATTGCTCAAGTATTGCAAAGTATCCAGAACATGTCAAGTTTAAAAGCTGTAGAGAGAGATTTTAAACACATATAAACATGTATGCATCATTTATTCTATGCTTACGTCCAATTTATTCAACATTCTAACACACTTAAAAGACATTAATTGAACCTTACAATAACACTGTGTGTATTTTACAGGGAAAGGATTTATATTTGTTTTATGCTTCAGTAGGAATCTGCACAAGGATGAGGCAACTTGCTTGTTGAGTTCTATGTTTGCAAATACATTTTCATATTGTCACTTTCCGAATACTTTTACTGCTCAAATAGATAGGCAGACAGAAGTATTGGAGAAGACTGAGGTGCACAAACAGGCAAAAAATGTATATACGTAAGTACATACATATTTCTTTTTCAAAATATCACTTCAGTTGAAGATTTCAACAGTCAGAAAACTGTAGAATTGCAGAACTTGAAGATTTTATCTTAAACTACTGAAAGTCAGCTTCCATCTTCATGGCAAGATTTGATGTTGTCAAGTTATGAGACATTAATTAATTGGTGGGAATTTGAGTTACATTTGTTTCCCTTAGTTGCATGTGCTGCAGGACAGGGGAAAAGTAGGAAAACCTCTCTGTTTGTGTTTTATTCAGTGCAATCCATTATTAATTCCTACATTCCTAAAATATCTAGCAATGTAGAAACCAGCACTTTCAACCTCAGCCTGAGCTGTAGTATCTATTAAATGAGGCCTTTGAAATCTCTACTTTTGAAACCACTCTCAAATCAGAGAATCTGGTAAATCTCCCTTGCCTGCGCATGTGTCTGTGAAAAGGCTTATTTTCAAAGAAATGCCTTTTTTTTCTTCTGGATTGAGAGCGGCTTCAGCCTGAGTGCTGATACTTCAGAAGTTTCAAACTACAGTCAGATGTGGCTGAGGCTGAATTTGAGGTCATAGTTTCAACAAAGAATAAAACTTTCAGTTCCTGAGTCTTTCAGTTATTTTAAAATTAATTTTAAATCACAGCATGCTCTGGTTCAGAGTATGGAAAAGTGTACTTTTTTGGAGGGAGTGGTGGATGTAATTCAAACACATGGTAGGCTATTGCAAAAATCAGAAAACAAAAGAAAAAACAGTAATTTACAAGCTAAGAGACATTAGTATGAACTGATTTATATGAATGTGGCATCTCAAATGGAAGAAAAACTTATTGTATAACCCAAATAAGTGTTCTGGATCTTTTGTTATACCGGATAGCAGTCTGATCTAGCGGACAGTTGTTATTGCTGTAACTTTTTCTATGGCTCTTTTTTCTTTTATATCTTGAAATACAAACAGGTGCATTCCAAGAGGTTGCCCTGGTATGACTTTATTTGAAATGTCTTTAGTTTTTGTATACTATGGGGTTTTCTTTCATTTTCCTGGGTTATAACATCTGTCAGTTCTTTTTTATGGGTTTGTTTATCTACAGAAAATGGAAAAAGTAATGATTGTGCCAAGAGACCTCTTTTTCTGCCAATATCTATGTATCATTTTATGTGACCGTGAAGAGTGGTCATTTATGACTTGCTTACAATAAAGACAACAAGACTGATCTGGTTATCAGTTACTCCAATGTACAATGAAAAGAAGCTCCACTATTTCACTAGAGTAAAAGATTTTAAGAAATTAATTTCAAGAACTGATAGGATATAAAGAAATGTTTGTGCAAGTTCAAATATTGCTTTTAATAAATAATATGAGTTTTAAATCTCTATTTTCTCCGCTAAAAATATTCTGATTGGCCACAAGGAGCAATATCATGCTCTAGGCCTTTCAGTTGCTTTGAGAATACTGGATTTCTTGTGCCTTTATGTACTACCAATGCTGTCTCAAATTATTAACTCCAGTAGGAAGCCTGAGGAGCTGCTGAATATCTTCTACAGGGCTCTATTATGGCTTTGCTGGGATTCTGCATGGAAAGTGCATGGCTTAGAAGAGGACATTCTTTTAATAAGGACTCTTTTGAAGCTTGATTCAAATACCAAAAGTGACTACTTTTCTCATCCTGATATGGGTTTGTAGTACCTAAAGAAAATAAATTTGATCATAAAGAAAAAGTCACATTGTGCTTTTATTTCATTGATATGTGAGGATATTAATTATCTGGGGAAAAAAAAAAAAAAAAAAAAGGAAAAAGGCAGAGATGTAAGCTACTTTGCAGTAATTGTCTCCACGATCCAGGGTGAATCCTATGTGACTTTTCTTTTTGTATTAGTCATTTAGTATAATGGTGACAGTACTGTTTGTGTAGGTCATGTTGACAGATTCTGAGGCTAAATTATTTCTTTTGAGATACTCAAATAATAAAGAAATGGGAGTATACAGGAATTGATATGTATTCAGCATTTAGAATTTGCTAATTGATCTATATATGTGGGCAGCAAGTTGTACAGGGCATTACTCCCTGAGTGGATGACCTGATTTTCAGTAGCTGAAGCAGGGTATGTTGAAAACTCTGGATTGATAACCTGTTTTAAGAGGCAATGATAAAGTTTTGGTATGATAAATAAGGCAATCAAGAAACTTAAAGGGTAGCTTAGATTCTTCTCTTCTACAAAAGGAAACTTGTGTTGAGTCAGTTTTTGGAAGGAGCTAGGTTCCTTCCTGATTGTAGGAAAGAAAATTGTACAGTGGATTTATTGTCTTCCTGGCATATTTCACAAACAGTTTTCTGACATCCAGTTGCTGAAATTTGGTATGTCTGTTCCCAAGACACTTTATTTCTAACCTTCTAGTTGTTGGTCACAGACCACTTGGACGCAAGATGATGTTCATAACCGTAATATGTTGTCAAAATTGTAGATTGTCCTAAACATGAAAATTTCCATGTATAGCTAATATCTTGCTCCAGAATGTATGAATCATGTATTTTCCAAAGTCCTTACTGAAAAGATCCTTACTGAAAAGACTGATGCAATGTGCTTACTTAATGAAATGGAATTTGAAAATAACTTTACCTTCTCAAACCTCTTTTCTTCTTTCATATTCAAGAAATTTTCAACATCTGGTTCCTGTATGAACAAAATGGCCAGGTGAACATTTCTGTCTATCATCTTTACAGACAGAAAAGCTTTTCTGCAGAAGATTGCCAATATTGTTAATTCTTTTCGTAGAATCATAGAATTTTAGTACTAGAAATTTGAAAGAAGAAATAAAAGGGATCTGGAATTAAAAAAAAAAAAATACAATAAAATATTTTACAACAATGACTGTGTCTTAAATTGTAATAGCTTTTTTAGAAAGCATAATTTAATTAAATCTTCAAAGAAATTTGACCGGCATATTTGATGGAATTATATTAATCCTCTGCTGTTAAGATGAAGGCAAAATGCTGGTCTTATGGAATTCTATGACTAAACCTTAATTGGCTTCAATGGAATGGAATTTCACAACGTGTATTTGATTACATGTACATTCAAATTCAGAAGTAGTTTTCTACATATTTAAAGCTAGAAAAAATCTGAAGATTTAAAATGGAACTCCTAAGAAAGAATGGGAAACAAAAACATCTATTCCATTTTATTTTGTTGCTGTCTAAAACAATGGGAAAAGATCTGGCTTTGTGGTGAGACTTTACATTTTCATTCAGTTCCATCAATTGGTAAGAAGAGTTGAAGGGATGTCCACATGTCTTCTAAGCATTAAGAAGACTTTTTAATTATTACTTTGGCTTAGCATGTGTGAAGGGCTAGGCAGCCCGTGAAAATGACTGGAACTCGACAAGTGACTGCTGAAGTCAGCAATGACTATGGAACTGATTAATCTATTTTCCAACTCCTGAAAAAGGAAAACCTATCTTATCTACACGGTCATTTCTATTTAATTTTATGCAGGCATTTCTGTACTATTTGGTTCTGAATTCTTTACATAAGACACTATGTAAAGGAGGGAAATTTTGTCATATATCATGAAATCTGTATAAGCATTTGGTACAAAATGATAATGACTGAGAGAGATGAAAAATGTCTGATGCTAAGTAAATGCAATGCAGTTTTTTGATAGAAATTACAACAATGTATTATGCAGTGTTCTGGAAAATCCCTTTCAGACTTTTAAAAGTCTTATATTCAGAGTTGAGATATAAAGGTTGCAGACATATATATGCCAATCATGCACTGTACAAAAGTGAATCATGTTACATAATAAGATTATGTCAACTATTACAGATTTCAGTAATGTAATTTAAATAGTTTAAAAAAAAATGTCAGGGAAAGGTCAGCAATAACACAGGCAGAAAGTAGGGTTAATTCTATTAGATTTCTAAAGGAGTTACTTCAGAAAGTTTTGATGGTATACTTTAAAGATTATTACAAATCAATTATTCCTTGGTAGTAACTGTAATGTGATTGGTACATCAATACTGGTCAAGTTTGGAACCATCAGAAATGTGCATTTCTACATACATGCTGAGTATTCATCCTGCAACTAATGAGTATTCGCTTGACTCTTGTAACCTAATCTAATTACCCGTAGAGCCTCAGATAGATTTCACTTGACCCCAAACTTTAAACTGTTACTTTCTCCTTTGCCTCATAATGAAGTAATAATGCAGTTAGCTGTCTACCAATGCAGAAAAAGGTTGATCCTTGTTAATGTGTCAGCGAGGTGTATAACTTGACAGTTTTAGAGAAATCCCATTACATTTTCATTGCATCCCTAAGTATTGTAGGGGGTCTTTTACGCAGCCACAGAATTCTACCTGTCCTGGGCTTTAAGAATATCAGCAGTAAAGGAAAATGCATAAAACCACGAGTAAAAGAGCAAGAAAAAATCTCTTGACTTGGGTTTAAGCCAAGTTATTATATATTTATTTTCATTTCCTGCTTAAGGCAGAGGATATGTGCCTGCATAAGAAAATTCAAAACTGAGGAAAGTCCTCTTCATTTTAATTGTTTAAATAGTGAGACAAAGTTCAAACAAGTAAAATGCACAAATGATAACAGCTCAGCTAAGAAAAAACAAAATTAATAGGATCTTTATCTTAGGAAATCTTAGAAAAAGTTAGAAATAGCTTCTGTACTTTTTTTTTTTTTTCCTTAGGGAAGGATTTTGCCCTCACTTTCAGCTACAATTCATTTCTGTATGAGTAGACTCTCCATCTGGCCATATTCCTAATAACAGTAAACAGCAGTCGGAGATTGATAGAGTTACTTCAGCTTAGTTTTTCTCATATTCTACCGAAGATACATGAATGTATCCTTTTTTTTTTTTTTTTTTCATTTCTGGACTTCATTAGAGTATGATCTTCCATTTCTTCTAAATGGTAACATTCTGATTTTCAGTAGTAACAATGGTGGAAATTGCTTCTAGTCCCACCTTCAGTCTTACTTGCTTTTTACTTTTGAAGGGTTATTTTTTCCATTCAGGCAATTTCCACAACCTAGCTCAACTCTTAGCTTGACTGTGGAGAAAGATGTCTTACTACACATGGAACTATACAAACAGCAGAGGTTAGAATAGTCTGTGAGCTCTTTTAAGAAGAGATTACAAGATTCCTCTCTTGCGGTAACAAGTAAATTTATGACAGATCCAGACTTAATGTTATCGTTTTAATTCTGAGAACTAAGTTACACTTCAGTCCTGTTGCAAAAGTAGAGATTTCTGGCTTTATCCCACCTGTTTTATCTATATACTGAAGTTTGTTTTGCATTTTATCCTTGTTTGTCTTTGTTCTGCTGACAGTGACAGGTAGTCCAAAGGGTACAAAAAAACTAAAATATATTTGTGAATTCTTATGCCAGTGAACAAAACTGCTGCTTTGCAAGAGTGACAAGCATCAATGAAATGTTTTTTCTGTCCATTTGCACAAAAGGGAATGAAAACAGTAAAACTGAGGCAGTATAAAAACAAAATAAAACAAAAAAACAACAACAACAACGAAAAAGAAACAAGAAATACAGGATGGCACTCTAAGCAATATGTCATGATTATTATTTCTGGATCAAGGGGCTGTTCAGTTGAGCCCTATAAAAAAGCTAAGGATTGCAGTCTTTTCTACTTTTCAAAATTGATAGAGAGAAATTTCCAAAGCAAGTACTTACATTTTTATTTATTAAGTAAGGTGGATTTCAAATGGAATGCTTCTGGATAAAGTAGTGAAAATATAGTGCAGATTGCACAGAGGATTAAGAAGCAGTAGCTAATTAAACGTTTGTTTATTTTGCCTCTTGTGATTCATAGAATCATAGAACAGCCTGGGTTAAAAAGGACTTCAAACATCATCTAGTTTCAACCCCCCTGCCATGGAAGGGTCACCAACCACCAGACCAGGCTACCCAGAGCTACATCCAGTCTGGCCTTGAACGCCTCCAGGGATGGAGCATCCATAACCTCCTTGGGCAAACTGTTTCAGTGCTTCATCATCCTCTGGGTGAAAAACTTCCTCCTAATTTCTAACCTAAATCTACCCTGTCTCAGTTTAAAACCATTCTCCTATGTCCTATCACTATCCATCCTCGTAAACAGCTATTCCCCCTCCTGTTTATAGGAGAGATTTCAAAGATGAAATAGTGTTCTTCTGTATTTAGGAGAAATAGATTAGTCACACAGCTCCAAGAAAAGACAGTCTTATCCAAAATATACTTGATTGTCAATGGTCCTGTACAAGCCTTGTCTATAGTCTGGAGTTGATGAGACCTGACAGGAGATGATTTCATTCTACGTAAACTTATCCCTTTCCTGTGTAGTCTAATATCTCTTTTACAAGTAAAAAAGACACTCAATTTTGACAAAGTTTGGCTAGGAACACAAATGAAAGTACAAGTTGAAAAAGAAAAACTGTACGAATTCTCTTGAATCAGTAAATTTTGCAAAAAATTGCATGTGTGTCTTGAAAAGAGCAAGTGTAAAAATCTTAGAAGTCTGAAGATCTCAAATTTAACATTTGTGTAGGTAAGCGTAACTTCCATTGTCTTAAAAAAAAAATTGAGCAAATATAAAAAGTAAATGTCTTTTTGCCTTTTAAAATAAATAATTGGTAAATTATTTTAAAAGCGGGAAATATTCAATTACCTGCTGCTGATGTTGAAGAGAGGCATGGAGTAATCTGGTAGGTAATTGATGGAGAGGTGCTTTTGTATCTAATGTATTAGGGATTTCAACAGAGACACTGTGACCTGCAGCTAAACTAAGTGTGAGTCCTTCTACTTGTAAATGACAAGGTGTCTCCCGAAATTATTTCTTTTGTACTGTCCTCATAAAGTGACACTATTCTCTCCGCAGGCAAACAAGAAAGAAAAAGTCATGTTTCAAGGCGAAATAATTCATCCTTTCCCTGATATAGCAAAATCCACTCAGCTTAGTCTATGTAGATTTATGAACTCAAAGACAGAATTTGTAGGAGGGGGTGTTAAGAGTGCATCTCTTTTATTATCTGGTAGAAATTAGGGCTCCAAGCAGAAAAAAAAGATACCTTGTCACTGATCAACGATCCCAACAAACTACTTGATATTCTATTTCGAACATGTAACTTATCAAAGACGACAAGAAGACTCTCTACAGATTGCTTCACACACCGTATGAATAAATTCCACTGGATTTGTCTAGAAAATATCATACAGAAGAACAAAGCTAAAGATTCTCCTCTTTTAACTTTTAAGTGTTCCTTTCAGCAGAGTTCTTTGTGGTTACCCTAGTAAAACCCACAATATCATGAGTTATGATTTAAGACAGAAATTAGCTGATGTAACCTGTTATCATGCTGCAGTAATTCTCTAGGATATGTGACCTCAATTTGGATGGGACATAACAACAACTAAGAAAAATTGTGCGATCTAGGAATAAAAATGATTTAAATTGGCTCTTTTCCATTCTTCTGCAAGTCTACTTAGAATTATTATGTCAGGATTGGGGAGCACCTGGATAGGTCAGCCTACTTCATGGACAGTCTGTATGGGTAAGAAATACTGAAAGCAGCATATATTGTGCCATTTTGTACTCTTTCATACATTTGCAAAGCATTAGAGTTTCTAATGCCTACAATTTCCCTCATTTTATGAAACTTAAAATAACCCTAAGATGTCAAATCATTATAGTAGATTAATAGTGAGGTAACTTTATGTTTTGTCCAAAAACTGTCTATGTGGAGAATTAAAGCTTTCTTATATTATTCAGACCTCTTGTGTTGTTAACTAGGAGTCTGATCAAAGTGGAATATATATGGCTAACCCTATGTCCCGTTGCTGTCTTAAACTCACAGAAGGTAATCCAAAAATCATCAGTATCCTTTCACAAATCATACACAGATCGGGGATTTTTCCATAAAATAAAGAAATAAGAAAATTTTGCAGAGATCATGGTTTGACTCAACATAAATGTATTCCAGAGAGGAATCTGACTGAATTACTCTGTGCTTTAAGGGAGTGCTGCTGTATCTTATCATAATACTTTTCCGTTATTTCTCATCAGAAGCTTGAAAATAAGAGTTTCTCTCTTCCTCATTACCAATAGAAGTTCATTTCATCACTTCTGCCTCATTTGACACTTCTCCAATCAGCAACCCATAGCTATTCTTGCCTCTCTTATCATTGCTCACAGTGTCTCAACTGATTTTTGAGCACAGTCCTGGTGATATTGCAGAAATAGCTTTCCTTTATCTAACTGACAACATCTTTGTATATTTCTTTCTTTCTTCTATATTTTGGCCCTTTAGCTTTTTGGACTTCTTCATGTTTTTGCCCCAGTTACACAGATATATTTTGTTCTATTTTCTCACAGTTATAATTTTACTCTAAGAACAAATGCACAAACAAGAACAACAATGAGGCACTTCTTTTGTTCTTAAGTTCTTATTTTCTTTTTTTTTTCCCCATTTTTCTTTCCCCAATAAATTTATCTGCAGAATTGTCCTCAGCAAAGTTCATTACTTCTTTCTTTAAAAAAACAAAAAAAAAAAAAAAAAACAACTGTAAGTAATATTTCCTTTCATTATCTCGAATACATCCAAAAAAGAGATCATTGTAATCCTTAGGATCTCCTCTTGTTTCTTAAGACTCATGGCACTTGGTAGTGCAGATAGTTTCAATTTGGATTTTTATCTTTTCCTGTTTTGGGGAATGTTGAGTTTATGTTGAGTATTTATCACACCCTCATGTCATCCCCCATAAGAGACTGGAAAGCCATATAAATTACTCATTCATAAGTGGAGGAGAAGTATATTTAACCCTTTTACCTACAGGAACGTAAAACATGGAATTCCAGACTAAAGACAACTACTTTTGCGTTCATGATCTTGTAACAGTTCTTTCTATGAAAAATTTGTGCTGAATAGGTATATTTTTAAAATATTTTTTCTTAATTTAAACATCTTCTATCAAGAGCAAATATTCAAATTTTAAGGAGACCCGACTAACCAGGAATAAAAGCTGCTTCTTTTTTGATTGCCTTTCCATCCAGATATTCTCAAATAAAGGAAATAAAAATTTACATTACTCAACCAGCCTTGCCAATGATTACCTTATGTTGTAGGGAATAAATTATAGTGTATCAAGACATGGGGAGAATGAGATAGATTGAAGTTAAGAATTCCATAAATTTCCACTGTGTCTTCCCTTAATGAACATGAAGTGGGACTCAGAATTCAGAGTGAGATTTGTCTCTTAGGACGTAGAGATAGCTAAGAGACTCAGCTGAATCCAGAAGACCTTTTTGCCACCTGAGGATCTATCTTTATGTAAGCACGGGAATTGCTGTAGATGGGTGTATATTTGACAGCCTGACCATCTCTGAAATCTGCTGTCTGACCGAAAACACATCAGAAGATATCTCCAGACCCTTATGATCACTTACAATGGACACTTCTGAGAAGGTAAATCGCTACAAATCCTCTGTCAAAGAATGAGAAGGGAATCTCCACGTTGTAATGGAACTAGTTCCATAATTGCCCAATATTGTAGGATTGTCTAATAAGTGTTAGCAAATTGTGAATCCTCTAGGCTCAGAATGGTTTTCTTTGAGCCTGAAAGAGCCAAACTCTCATCTCTACTCCTTTCCTTCAGGCTTATATATAGTGTAAGTTTAACAACATCCTGTTGTTATCATGTTAAATGGAGGTTTAAAGATCTATGGAGACAGGAATAGAAAAGTATGAGGAATAGTCCATCTTGTAGACCATAATTCTTGGGATGTTCTATTGAGAGGTTAAAAAATTACATGACTTTATCACGTAATTTTATAAAGATTAATTTTGGCATGCCAAAAATCTAAACAGTTGGTTAGAAAGAGCTACGGTCCCCACTGAACATAATACTAATGGTCTAGTCATTAACTAGTCATACCTGCTTCACCTAGCCATTCCCATGATGCTGAGAAAATTATGGAGAAGTTGTGTGTTTCTGTACTGCTTGGGAAAAGGATCATTATCACGGGGACATCTGCTTTAGAGTTTATGGCTGTTTTGCACTGCAGACACTGTGTAGGGAATACCTTAGAGTGAAATCCAACTAATTAAATGTGAGAATGTGCAAGATAGCGTGAATCATCCAGAAGAAATGGGAATTTCTAAGGAGTATTTCAAAGCACTGTCCTGAGCTAGTTACCTAAAACAGGTCAGTTGTGCTGCATCTTAAATCAGTGTTTCTCTCTCATTGGCTGTAATGGGAAACAGATGTAGATACCTACACTGTAGCATCTCTAAAGTAATAGAATCTGGGTCATCATACATACCCAAAGAGCTTCTAATTTCTAATTTATCATGTCACTGTGTGAACAAGTTATATATACTTCTCTGGATTGCTAGCTATAATTATTGTGACTGGTCACTTGAAATGCATTCATGTTCCTTGAGGGAGTGAAATGAGCTTTACTAATTAAAAAAAAAAAAAAAAAGGAAATAGTAAAGATTAATACACTGAAAAAAATGATGTGCTAAAATATACAAAATCATTGAGATTTGTGAAGATACTGTGCTAACTATATACGTAAACAAGGAATAATGTACACTAAAAGTAAAATCAAAATAAACTCATTACATTTATCTATTTCCCTGTTCTATTTTTCTAATATATACGTGCGTGTGCTTATTTATATAAACATAAGAATATATGCCTGGTGACTTTTATGCCACAGTTCTGATATAAACTCTGAAGCTTGTAAATAATTGCATCAAATCGATGAGAAATTAGAAAACATAATCTGTTTTTTTAAATTATTATTATTATTATTTCTATGTTTATATACAACAACAACAGAAAATCCAACCTTGTCTAAAATGAGATATACACTGGAAGAATCGTTAAAGCTATACCTATGAGAACATTATCTCCTCTTTTTACAATAGTTTGACAATCCTTTCCAATATACCAGAGAGGAAAAAATAATCTGGTTCTCCAGTTTGTACATATAGACTGGGATAATATAAATTTGACTTAGCTGAGGTAGATATCCAAAACTGAACTTTAACAATGATTAATTTTCATCAGTTTCTGGGTTTTCTAAGCTGTTAGTTTAGGGTAATAACAAAGAGAATGATAACCACTTAGATGTTACAGGTTGTTTACAACCTCAATGGGAATTTAATGAACAGTGCTTAATACAATGAAAGGATACCCAAGATAATCTGAATGTAGTTACAGGAATGCACTGGGATGTATGGCAGTGGGATACCCCCTCTCCATATCTTGTATCTGTTCAGATCTTGCCACAGGTCGCACTTCTCCACTCACTTATTTATTGCTCTGTGGAAATCAGAACTTGAAGCTCTCACTATGAACGTAGGATAATGGATGGGAGATGGAGATCTGCATCAGTCCCAAACCAGCTGGGCACTGGAAACAGCATGGAAACATGCAGATCTGGGAATTAAGAAGAGTTCCCTGGTCCTGTATTATACACATGGATGGCAATGTGTCTATAGCGCATGGCCATCCCCAGCATGAATCCGAACCTAAGCAGGCTTTATGTCTCATTTAATTATGTTAGCAGATAGTAGAAGAAAATTATCTATTTCTCTGGTCATAGCTGTGAGGTTGTAACACTTGAGGTTGTAAGTCCGGAGCCTACTGCCATTGATATGAATGATGCTGATTATATGTTAGATTCACAAGAAATGCTCAGCAGTGTCCCTGAGACCAAGGCTTATTTATGCTATTATCACACACAGTGTATCATCCCAGTGGATATTTGTGTAACTTTTCTTTTTACCTTTTCATTAGAAGATCCCAATGTATTTCATCATAGATCAGGTTTTGGAATGTATATAATATTTTAGAAAATGTATCATCATCCTCTTCTGATAAATTGATATCATCAACATTGTACTACATAAAAGAGTAACAGTGGAAATCGAGGCATGCCATTGAAACTGTCCAGCATTACCTCCGCAACATATTCTTTTCAGGAAAGTACAGTAATTACTAAACAGAAATATGTGATCATTTTTGTAATCTTATTGCCTTCCAACATTTGGAACAGTGACTGCTTCTATCTCTGATTTTTAGATAGCAAGAATATTTAACGCTTTTCCATTCTGAATATTCTTTTTAATGTTGTATACTTACCTAAGGAACTACTTAAATAAAATAGCTATGTAAATGCACGTTTAGATAAGACACTATAAAAAATCACATTTGTAGAAACAGTCTTCATTGTAGCAGAAAAAATCACTCAGATCTGTAATGCTGCAGTAACACTATTCTGTTATGAAAAAAAGAAAATGTTTACATACACATCAAATGCAGTATAATGTATATAAGAATATACTGTAATGGTTTCTGTCCTATATCACTTCAGAATCATGAATCTCCAAATTCCTGAGAATTCTAAGTTGTAATGAATGTTATTCCTCAGAATCCTTGACAGACAGTAGGAGAAAATGATTTTTATTTTTTAGTTTGTATCATCTATCACTACATTTTATGATCCGAGTGATAATTACACTTATTGGCCTAAAAACCAAAACCTCTTCTGGCTTTTTAATGTCAGCAACAACTAGAAGCTCATGAGCCAAATAAAAGGTAAGATAGACCTCATATGAATACAAATGGTTCCAGTAATTCTACCTTATATTTTGTAGGAGAAAATATCCACTATCTCAGGCCAGGATAGAGGAATAGATTACTCATTTTAGAAAGAACTCAATCACATCCTAAAAATCTGTGAACTAGAGGTACAATTCTTAAAAGTCTTTGGCCCCTTTTTACTGGAGCAATTGTATCCTTGGATGAATCATGCATACTTTTATCATGAATAAAACTACCTATCCTTAGATGCAGAGTCAACAAATTTCTGAGTATCTGAAACTGTCTATCAGTATGCTGCTGTCATAGAGTTTCTTTCTTGAATTTGTGTCTCTCTTTATATATTCATTTGCATTAGTCTGTGGTCAGGGGTATATTTAAACAAAGCAAGCAACCTTCACTACTGGAAAACTATCCTGAACATAGAAACAAACAAAAAGGAAAGGTAAATTTTTTTTCACATTACATAAAAGTTTCAAGAATAAAGCATGATGTGTCTTGCAAGTGAAAGAGCAGTATTGCCTTTATAATGGAGTAATAACAGTAACAATCTAATTGAACCGTGCAGCAGGCAAAACAGAAAATCACTAATTATAGCAGTGACTAAAAAGTGGTCTGTCAGGTGGTGACTTTAGTTTATGTCCAAGGCTAATACAAGAATAACATAGTGGAAAGTATCTCTTCTTTGTAATTAGTACTTCAGTGGTAAGCTCAGGACAAAATGCTCTAAAAAAAAGAGCTCAAAGTAGAGGGTATGTGCAGACTTAGGCAGGTCATCAGTGCAAGAGAAGAATTTTATCCCACAGTCTAGAAATATCACTAAATGATATAGCTGGTTGCTGTTACTGGAAGCATTTGGTATTGTCATGACACCGAAGAGCTACAATTTACAGCCAGTTTCAGGATCACATATTCAGCACTTATTCATGATTAGTTGTTTCTTACTAAATAATGAATTGCCAAAAAGTGCTATGGTTTGAAACTCAAGACACATTCCTGAAGAAATTTGTAGAATGTTGTCTATATTTCATTGTATTTTCCTTGCTGTGAAAAATATGGTTCTGTGTTTTCCAGACATTTTAGCAGACTTTTATAGGTAATTTCTTCTCTAGCCTGGACAGGTCTGCTGCTTTTATTGCTAGTTACAATTTACAGCAACAGGTCTGCAATATTTTTCTGCTTGAACTTGGAGGGCCACATCCTGTCCTGTTCGCATCCATCTGACCCAAAAAACACTGTTTTGGTAACACTATGGGAGATGTTATACACATATCTGCAGCTACATGCAATTTGATTTATTTTGTTGCAACTTTTAGTACCTTCCTTATTTTAATCATACGTTGGTTCCATAGTGAAGAAACATAATTTTCTTTGTTGAAATCATGTCCCTCGTTAAAATTCATCCATTCTGTCTTCCTTCAGGTTGTTTATACGTAATTAAGCATAGAATAAGCATAAAAATCTATTTAGTTTGTTTTATATGGTGGTCTGCTTTCAGACAGACCTGGTTCAAAAGTTCTGCAGACCTTTTGACAGTTTTAAGTTTGCTACTATGCTACACCCATCAAAGAAAAATCCTAGGATTCAGTTCAAAAAAGACAGAGATCTCCTGGAAGGAGTCCAATGAAGGCCCACAAAGATGATAAACGACCTGGAGAACCTCTCCTTGTGAGGAAAGGCTGAGTAACCTGGGTCTGTTCAGCCTGGAGTAAAGAAGAAAGAGAGGGGATCTTATTCTTGCTTACAAATAACTAAATGGAGGAGGGAGGCAAATGGATGAGGCCAGGCTCTTCTCAGTGCAGTGAGAGGACAAGGAGTAATGGCCTAGAACTTGTACATAGTAAGTTCCATACAAATATGCAGAAGAACTTATTTACGCTAAGAGTAATGGAGTATTGGAACAGGTTGCCCAAAGAAGTTGTGGAGTCTCCTATGGAGATACTCAAGACCAGTCTAGATGCCTATCTGTGACACTTATTAAAATGTTCTTTCTATTTTTGTCACTTTCCATGCTTGAACAGACATTCTGTGTTTATTCTTTAAGCACACTCAAGTGAAAAATATGCCTTTCATTTTTATTAGAGTAAAAAACTCCCAAAAATATTTTGCACTGAATATACGAGGGAATCTGCTTCAGGAGGGGGTTGAGCTTCATGATTTCTTCCCGTCCCTTCCAACCCCTGCACTTTTTATTATTCTGTCTGAAAATAAGTAAATCAGTAAAACTTTAGAGAAAAAGGCATTAGCAATAGTTCAACTATCTGAAAAATTATTCTTTCATTATTCCCATGTGCTTAATTGTAGGACATAAAAATGTTAACTTCAAAATAGTTCTTCATGCAGTTCTTGATTTTTAAATGGTTGCTCTTTAAATCCTGTCATTTCACATCTCAGATTGACCACAAATTATTCACTGTAGGCCATGCTGATTTCCAATACTAGTGTGGTACAAGCAATCAATCTTGTGATCAGAATTATGTTACCCAGAAGTTAAAAAGTATACATAGTACTTTAGATATATACATGAAAGTAAGTAAGCAGACATACTTAGTAATATTAAGAGGATTTTCTGTATTATATGTGGATTTGAGACATTATTCTTCACAAATGACGAGCTCATTTAACTCTTTGTAGTATGCTAAGTTTCTGCTTGTGAGCAGAGGGTAATGTTCTAACCTAGTTCAGTGGTCTGACCTTGCAAATAATTATTTATGTATAGGGTATTACTATGCAAATAACTCAAAATTGTTAACATGTGTTTGTAGGAATAATTTATGAGAGACCAAGACTGTGTAAAAATGGTCTGTTTTAATAATGGAAACAAATCTAAAAGCAACTGTAAACTGGCATTAGGAGTGTGGATTCAACTGTCTGAAATTTGCTTATGGGGAAACATGTTTCTTGGTATTTGACTCAAGCTATCTACTCTTCTGAGACACTAGTAAGTGTTGCTTTGTTTCTTTGTGTCCGCTGACAACTCCAGTTGCTACTGGTTCTTTTTCTATTATGTGGTGTTTACTATACTTCTGTGCAGTTTTCGTAGATATCAAAACTGCTGTTGTATACCTTTGTGCATTGTATACCATATTAGAAAACAAGCATTTGCTAGAGGCAATTCTGTTTTAGTTTTGCTATACATTTTCCTCTTTTCTACAATTTTCTCTTTCTCCCTTCTTTTTTTTTTTCTTTCTTTTTTTCTTTCACATTTAAATTCACTTGAAAGTCTTTTCAACTAAAAATATAACCTTTTGAAGTTATTCATTATTTCTGAGCAATGTAGGAAAGTGTGAATATGATAAAAGCTATCCAAAATGAAAGTTAAAAATGTACTCATTTTGAAACTATAGAGCAGAGTATCTCTTTTGCATAAAGACTGTAGCTTCCTCATACATCTTGTAATTGATATGTATAACTATTATGATATATTTACTTTTCATATATAGTCTTGTCTTCCTATAACAGTTTTCTCATTTTTTTTAGAAATGAATTTGTATCTATTTAGAGAGGTCATATTTTTAAATGTTTTGTCTTTCTCCAAATACTGCAATATAATAGAAAAAAAAATTTTAAAAAAATTACTGTGATTTCCAATACATATCAAAGACTATAAGCTATTTGGAAGACAGATAGATTGACTGCATGTGTTTATACTGCTCAAGAATATTTATAATGCTGTGTGCCTTGCATGAGACTTCATTATTCTACGTAATATTCCTCATCATACCCATAGAAAATTTGACAGATCTCAGGCTTCAAGAATTTACACAGGATTGAAGGAAGACCTTCAGTACTTCTAAGTTTATTCAGATACCCATTTCATTTCAAATATGATTGCAGGAAGAAGAAAAAGAAAAAGGTATGCAAGCCATCCTCCTGGACTATCAAAGGGAATTTTTGTCAGTGTACGCCTGTCCTGGTTTTTAAAAACTTATCTGATCTGGCTGTTTTACAGATCTAAGTACATCCTACTGTCACGTGGTGAGAAATATATGCTGACACTGTATTGTTCTTCTATCTTTTCTGCTATGGCCAAGTTGTTTAAACACTTCAGCATTTTCTTGGGAAATGGGAAACTTGGGAGTTTTTCCTTTTTTTTTTTTTTTTTTAAATGAGAATCAAAGTCAAAGTTTTCGCATTCTTTGTGAATTCTGAAAGCAACATCCTAAAGGAAATTACTTAAATGGATCCTTTCAAGTCACAGCTTTGATAGGACGTTCTGAGATTCTTGAAGGAGTAGAAGGTTCAAGGATAGAGACTAGCCAATTAATATAGATATTTTAATTCTCCAGACAGGGACCCTAAAAATGCTCTACTAACACATTCCATCCAGTTCTGCCCATTATGCAACACCTCACTTTCTTTATAGGAAAATTTTCCCCTTCAGTTACATGAATAGAAAGCAATCAACTCACTGAGAATTAAGCAGTTAAATCTGGGATTTTTCAGGAAGTAAATTGTAACTGCTTTGTCTTTTCTGAATTGATACCACATTAAAAACTAGTTTTAGCTAGCTTGCATGAGAACTTCTCCATTATGCATTCTCCTCTATCTTTTGTTTCTAGCTAAACATCTAGCAACCCAGTAGTTAACGTATAACTTAGCACAATGTAAAAATTAAAATCTGCATGACCCAGATGCCAATTACAACCAAATAGGAATGTGAGATTTAATCTTAGAGATGCCCTGCATGCAGTCCTGGGACAATGTGGGAGTGACGAGGGTGGTTCCTTTGAAAAATAAAGATAACTGCTGTCAGATGGCAGTAAGTCTGTTAGTTCTAGTTTTGCCATATCCTGGGGCTTAGTTGTTTCAGCTGACTCCAGCTGTTTACCACAGCGTGTGAAGCATCATGTTCTAGTTTCAATAGATTCTGACTTTGACCTTTGGATGCTTTTCTGCCTCAGGTGTCCTTACTTGCAGTATTTTGGATTCTCTGTCATGTCTGTAACTCTCCAGGCACAGTCTGAAGTCCACGAGTTTGTCTAATCTATGTAACTTTGCCAGACAAATTGTAATTGCTGGTCAGGAGTTAAATCAGAATCTTACATTAATTTCACCTTTTGGCTGTTTTGTTCCAGATTCTAATCATGATCTGATGCTATCAAGAATTCAGTTTGTCCCTGAATTGTTACATTAGCTCTTCACACATGAGCACTTCTGTATTTTCTGTTTGCTATGCTCTCTGCTTAGAAACGCATTGCTGATGTTTCATTTCTATGTAATGAGCAGCACTTCTCAAATCTCTGTATTGTATCTCTGTGGTTATCCTCCCCTGCCTAAGCCTCATCTACCTGAATGAACTGAGAACTACTGCAAACATTAAATGTTTCAACACCAGCTGTTATCATCATTATTTTTCTGCTTTTTCCAGATACAACTATGGCTTGCTGAAACAAAATGAATCATTACATTTTAAACTTCTCCTTTCTTTTAACAGGGCTTTTAAATGCTCAATCAGAGATCTCACTGAAATCTACTAATTCTAGGGAACAGATAAATTGATCTTTTTCTCACTAGAATGTCCTGATCTACTGATGGTTCATACCTCAGATTTTGTGAAACTGCGCTGTAGTTCCCCTTTCTTCTACAAATCCAAGTTTATTTATAGTGGAGAGAAACGTGGATATGAAGGGGTAAGTCAGAGAGGATATGATTCTTCACTGATTATCAGCATAGCATAATGTCAGGACATGGTCACATTACACCTTTAGTTTTGTGCTTTGTCAATGCCTGACGTACTGGTGTGACCCTCTGTGAAATACAGTATCTGACACTTACTAGTAGTTCTGATTATATCATAAGCATAATTTGAGCATAGAACTAGTGTATTTAACCTTCAAGCATGACAGTCTTTTTATAAGATCATATCATAGAATCATAGAATCACAAGGTTGGAAACGACCTGCAAGATCATCTAGTCCAACCGTCTCCTTATCACCATTGCCACCACTAGCACTAAACCATATCACGCAGCACGTCGTCCAGACGCCTCTTGAACACTGCCAGGGACGGCGACTCCACCACCTCTCTGGGCAGCCATTCCAGTGCCTGACCGCTCTCTGAGAGAAAAAGTTCTTCCTTATGTCTAATCTAAACCTCCTCTGACACAACTTGCGGCCATTACCCCGTGTTGCCTGGGAGAAGAGGCCAAATCCCTCTTCACCACAACCTCCCTTCAGGAGGTTGTAGAGTGCAATGAGGTCTCTCCTGAGCCTCCTCTTCTCCAGACTGAACAATCCCAGCTCCCTCAGCCGCTCCTCATAAGACCCCTCACCAGTTTTGTTGCCCTTCTCTGGACACGCTCCAGGACCTCAACATCTTTCCTGTAGTGAGGAGCTCAAACCTGAACACAGTACTCGAGGTGCGGTCTCACCAGTGCTGAGTAGAGGGGGATGATCACCTCCCTGCTCCTCCTGGCCACACTGTTTCTAATGCAGGCTAGGATGCCGTTGGCCCTCTTGGCCACCTGAGCGCACTGTCAGCTCATGTTCAGCCGAGCATCAACCAATGCCCCCAGGTCCTTCTCTTCTTCACTCTCATTCAGCCACTCATCCCCAAGCCTATAACGCTGAATGGGGTTGTTGTGCCCAAAGTGCAGGACCTGACACTTGGCCTTGTTGAACCTCATCCCATTCACCTTAGCCCAGTGGTCCAGCCTGTCTAAATCCCTCTGAAGGGCCTCCCTACCCTCAGGCAGATCAACATCACCTCCCAGCTTGGTGTCATCTGCAAACTTACTGAGGGTGCACTCAATCCCCTCATCTAGGTCATCAATAAAGATATTAAACAGGATGGGCCCCAGTACTGACCCTTGGGAGACACCACTTGAAATGGGTCGCCAGCTGGACTTCACTCCGTTCACCACGACCTGCTGGGCATGGCCCTGTAGCCAGTTCCTTATCCAAAGAAGTGCATATCTGTTCAGACCATATCTTCAGCAAACCTACAGTTGCTATGCTTCTCTTTACTTCCCACATTCTGCCTTATTTCCTCCTTTTTATGTGGGATTCACCTTTCATAATTTTTTTTTTTTTTTTTTTTTTTTTTCCCTCTGGGAATGTTTTACTGATTCTTACGAGCTTGGGCAAAGCCAAGATGCCAAAATCCTTCAGCAATCATTTAGCTGTTGGTATTAGATAGCTTTGATTATTATTATTATTTTGTCTGTGAGGTAAAAGTCTGTTTCATTTGAGTTTCTTCTTTCTTAGAATGATGACTGATTCTTATAACTCTTATTTATTAGTAATTTTCCTTTAAATAACATTTTTCTCTCTCTGTTTATAATTTTTCTCTATAATGTGTAAACTTAGGCTGCATAAGATGAGAGGTGACCAACAGGTTGAAGGAGATGATTGTCTCTTCTACTTTGCCCCTGTAAGGCCCCACTGGAGTACTGCATCCAGGTATGGAGGACCCAGGGCAAGAATTATGTGGAGCTGTTAGAGTGGGTGCAGAGGAGAGTCATGGAAGAACCTTTCCTATGAAGAAGATCTGATTAATTTGGTTTTGTTCAGCTACGAGATGAAAAGGCTTTGGGAAGACCTTGTTACAGCATTTTAGTATTTAAAAGGAGCTTATAAACAGGAGGGAGGAAGACTTTTTGCACAGATTGGTAGTGATAAGACTAAATCAGGAGTGATTTAGGTTAGATATTAGGAAGCAAATTCTTCACTTAGAGGATGGTGAGACACTGGAACAGACTGTCAAGAGAAGCTGTGTTTGACCCCCATCTCTGGAGGTATTCAAGGCCAGGTTGGATGAGAACAACCTGATGTAGTGGGCTGCAGCCTTACCCACAGCAGGGGCTGAAACTTATTTGGCTTTACGGTCTTTTCCAACCCAAGCAATCATATGATTCCATGATACCATTATAACCTTATTGTACCCAAGTTTTTTTGTTTGTTTGTTTTGTTTTGTTTGCATTCTCAAGCCATTCCTATCTGTCACTGAATTGCAGCTAGTGGTCATCCTTTCAAGCTTGAATTTGTATTCTGTGTTTTATGAAGTTGTCTTCCACACAATAAGATTCTTCTTTTCCTTCCCCCTCTCCCTATACTTTACATTTCTTCAATAACTAAACTTATCCATTACTCTAAAATTCAAAGGCTGCAAGGATTCTTCTGGAAATGTCTTATACTTGCAAAACTCCTTTCTTGGTGGCGGATAGCCATTGCTGTTTCAGGATTAAACAATCTTATGAAAGTTTATTTGCCTGAATTAGTTTTGAATTTGAAAACTTCAGAAGATTGTAGTGACAGAATTTAAAAGGTAAAGATTATTACTATTCCATCTGGAATACCTGGAGTACAAAGAAGGCAAAAGTTGATGAACTTTCCAGTCCAGCTCCATATTAATATCCATAAGATGCCATTGGCATCCACTACCAGAGCCATGTTGTTCATCTGGAACTCAATATACAAGAAAATTGAGATTTCTTTTCATTAGGAATTTGCTTCTTGTGAAAGAAAAAAACAAAAAACAACAGCTCATAAAGCAAAACCACAAATTTCTCTATATTTGTTTTCCCTAAATGAAATATGTTTTGTCTACGTATTATATGCATATTCTTGCCACCGTCCAGCTCTAACATGAGGTTGAATCCTCTTGATTGCTGTTATGCAGGGAATTGCATCAATAAGCCAGACTTGGAAGATGCTTATGGAATTGTACTCTGAAGGTATAAGATATGGAAAAATAACTCTTCTGGGCATAAGGCCACGTTTCTCACTTCAGCCACTGTGCTGTACCTAGAACAAGAGGAAAGTGCTGCCTTTGTTTCTAGATTTCTCTGGGATACACTTTTATTAGGCAGCTTTTAAGATGGTGCATGACTGAATGTTTAATCACAAGTAGCCTTGTGAACTGCTGTTGAATCTCACAGTTCTTTCAACAAAATGTTTTCAATCAAGGTTTAGCATATAGATTCTTAAAATGGTCTGAACTAAAACACTAATATGAATTTCAGCATTGATATCAAAATGTGGAGAATAGAGCAGATTTTCAAAGCCTCTGGTATAGTCAACCAGGCTTCCTGTGAGAAATAAATACAAATCTTAGGTACAAATTATTCTGACATGTTGTCTGTTGTAGGGATTTTTATAATGTTGAACATAACAGTGTTATTTCAGAATGAAGTAATGCTATACAAGCGTAAAGTCTGGGAAACCTACTTATACTAGCTGTGTTACTGTATCGATGGTTACTTGATAAGCTGAATGATTTCTGTCATTGTCTTTTACTGGGTTAACTAAGTTTAATAGGCTATGTTACTAAAAGAATGACATGGAAATAATTACATCTAACATTTGATGATATGGGACATGAATAGAAATGTGGTTTATGTAAAAAGAAAAAAAAAAATAATAAATTCAGTGACGCTGAGTGTATGTGTAAAATAATTAACCAAGTAAAATGCCTGAAATCTGCATGAAGATGGCTTATTAAGTAATTGTAAGTTATTATTTTGATTTAAGCTGTTGCAGAAGTTTTTTTAATTTTTTTCTGTGTGATCTCTACCATACAAGCTAGGTTTATACCCTCCCATATAAGAAAACACTGTAATTCACCTTATCTTAAACACTGTGATTAAAAATTATTGACTGTGTTGGGGTCTTTTATTGGAGAGGAGGCAGTCTTGTACTTAACATGTTAAGCAGTCTACCTTAAACATAGAAAGTTTGGCATCCAGAGTAAAGAGAAAAGAGGCTAGCTGACTTTGGGTGAAATATCCTACTTTTTATGAATATTAGGCTGGTAAATTTGAAGTTAAGTTTGCAATCCATTAATTATCAAAGTGTGACTCATCTGTAAACTCTATTCCCATTCTGGATACCCTAGATTAGGTGGTGTATGTAAAGAAAGATCAAATTTATCTAATTATAACATAGACATCTAAAGTAGTAGTTATAAAATGCCTTCTAGAAGTACTATTTTTCAACAATATCTAAAGAAAAGTTTAGAAAGGTAGGTAGATATCTTGTGCAGGATGAAACCTTTCTACCTGATTTCTGATGTCATCTCCAATCAAGTGGAAGAAAAGATTATCAAGAGTAGTCAATATGGATTTACCAATGAGAAAACATGTCCAATCTAGTAGTCTGCTATGATATTCTGACAGATGGGGTAGATAATGGGAGAGCAGTGGATGTTGTGTACCTTGAATTCAGCAAACCTTTTGATAGTTTCCCATTAGATCCTTCTAGGTAAGTTTAGCAAGTGGCCAGCAGGTCAAGCAAAGTTATCCTCCTCTCCACTCCGCCCTGCAGAGGATTCATCCGGAGTACTGTGTCCAGTTCTGGGCTCCCCAGTTCAGGGAACTTCTAGAGAGTCCAGCAGTGGGCTACAGATATGATTAAGGGCCTGGAGCAATGCCCTCATGAGGAAAGGCTGAAAGACCTGGGACTGTTTAGCCTGGACAAGAGAAGACTGAAGGGTAATCTTAACAACACTTGCAAATATCTAAAGGGCAGTTGTCAAGTGAATGGGACCAGGCTGTTTTCAGTGGAGACCAATGTCAGGGTAAAGGGTAACAGGTATAAACTGGAACACAGAATGTTCCAACTGAGAGGGAGAAACAATCAACACAATCTCCAGAATTCCCTTCTAAATCCAGTGATTTTGTGATATCGTCTAATAACTTCCCTTGACCTGCTGGTCACTTCTTGTAGTGCACCGCAGGATTCCATTGGCCTTCATGTCCACAGTATACCATTGACTCATGGCCAACCTTTTTTCTACCAGTATTCCTAGGTTCTTCTCTGCAGAGCTCTTTTCCATTAGGTCATCCCCTGACCTGCAGTGATGCATGTGGTTATTCCTCCTTAGGAATAGGACTGAGCACTTGCAGTCTTATAAGTGAAGGAAGGCAACATTTTTATGAGAATGTTAGCAAAATGGTCACTAGGGTTATTTAGACTGTTGATTCTCATTAATGCACTGAAGGTTTTAGGTTGGAAGGGAACTCATCAAAGTACTATTCATTTCATAAATAGATCAAGTTGCTCAATACCTCCACCTCAGGATGGATATTTTACAACCTCCTTGGGCAACTTGTTCCATCCTAGTGCTTAAGAATTTCCAGAAGGAAATTTCTTTTCCTCGTATTTAGTGGAAATTATTTTGCTCCAGCTTGTTATCGTTGCCTTTTGTTCTTCATGACGCTTCTCTGAAAACTTTGTAACTCACCACTAAGTAGTTGAGGATGGCAATTAGATCCAAGACTTTGATTTATTTAAATTATTTTCATGCACAAATAGACATGATAATTGGAGAACGCAAAAAGTTAAAGAGGAAGCATAGTTGTAATAAAAATCCTTTTCCCAAGGTTTCAGAAACTGAAGTGGTTTTAGTTAGTGGGGTGGAGAGTAGGACATTCTGTACTCTTATACAGCAAACCTTTTGTTCTGTCTTAAGAAGATTTTCTTTATAGAGAGACAAGTGAACCCTTCATACTTTCTGAAATGTTTCCTTCATAAAAACAAAATTAAAAAAAAAATAATCTGAGAACTTCATAATGATTCATTAACAGGTCAAACTAGAACATTCCCTTTCCTTTACAAAGTTCTCTGGTAATGTAGAGCTATAAGATATCTTTTGCCTTGAAAAAAAAAAAGCAACAAAAAAAACTATGTAGGAATCTTTCAAGTCTTAAAGCAAAACAAATTATAAATATTCCATAATTCTTCAGAAATTATACGACTATTGAGATTTGAGGCCATTATAAATAACCAATTAGGCAATAATTTAAATATTTTTCTTGTTTTCCTTTACTGCCCTGCAGAGAGATACTGATCATACCTTCTAAAATAGCAATTGATTCTTCAACTAATTTCTGCTTATGTTTTATTTTTGGATTTTTTTCATCTTTTACCTGAATATATAACTTATATAGTTCCTTACTGTTAGCTGACACTAACAGTAACTGTGGTTTTTTTAACCAAACATATGTATAAAATGGGAAATTCTGCATGTAGCAAATTAATACTTCGAAAAATACTATAAAGACCTGAGCACACAACAAGAACACCTCCTGTGGAGGATTTCCCAGGGCAATTTCTTGATAACATAAGTAGTGAGGTAGAAAAAGGATTACAGAATTACAGAATGGTTGAGTTTCAACCCCCTACTCAAGTAAAGCCCCTTAGAATATATTGCCCATGACCATCTCCACACAGTTTCCTGTAGAACACATCACTAATAACTGCCTCTTTCTCTGCAAATTTTAATGGGTGCATTTTTTTTCTTCTTCCCCCCTCGTCCCCCCACATTTCTTCTTGATGTATTGCTTTCTTAATCTTTCTCTTCTTCTCTCTCTCTCTCTCTATTTCTGGCAACACACATGCAAACACACACGCAAAAAACGGAGTTCACAGGTCAGGAAAGACATGGCTGGCAAGGGATCAAAGTCAGCACAAAACAGTGAAATTATATTTCATGAAGCATTACTTCGTAGACTTAGATCAAGGCTGTAAGTTTTTCAGCTTGTCTAGTTGGATTTGAAAGGACTTTCAAATAAGTTATAATTATAGTGAAATGTCTGTTTTCTGGGGAGTAGCTCAAATAGAAAGACTGTTAAAAGTTTCAGATTTTTCATTCAAAAGAATAGCTTGTTTTATAATCCTGGTCAATGTGGTCCTTTTAAATAGGCTTTTGGGGAAATAATTCCTCGTTTGTGTGCAAAGAAGTTGTAGGGGAATATTTTTGGTCAAATACGGATTAGAGTGGCACAAAGCTGAACTATTTAAGTATCTTCCACACATACGAGCCATGTAAATTTTTTATTTATTACAGTGAAACAAGTACATTTGTGACTAAGTGAATTACAGTACCATACACAATTACCAAGGGATTATTGGACTTACTACATAACAACAATCATTACAAAGAATATTAGTCAGTGGAATACGATACAATTACTCTGAGAAATGGAGTCACATACAGGATTCAAAGAGCTCTGAGATTAGGAAAATAGCTTCTTAAGATTTAAAATGACTAGTGTTGGGGAGAGTAGAAAGGGTCAGTTCAACCTAGATGTGACTCTGGATATTGACTCAGTCATTCCTAGAATTAACTTGATCCAAAATATTTTGTAAAGCACTGAAAGGTTGGTAAAAGATCTATAGAATGTGTGATTATATACATATCATTGGTTCACATATACATGAACCACTCCATAAAGAAAGTCCATCTGCTATTTTCAAACACTTCTCTCTTTTTCTACATGTAGAACTGATGAAAATATGTCAAAATTGAAAAATACATATATCATTTGCCAAATGAATTCAGAAGATGAGTGACATTATTCGATAAGCTTGGCCTGGTATGTTATATAAATGGAGCTATTAATGTATATAATGCAATAAATGAACGGTGCTTCATTTATTACTTCATTTTTGTCATGACTTTTTTATTTGTCTGGACAGTGTCAGAGTAGATTTTGCATAATATTCAGTACTTACTACCTGATATAATGACTTGTCTGAATAAAACGTAACAGAATATGTATTACATTGTCTTTTTAATTCTGAGTTATCCACCTAAGATTGCTGTCAGTTGGTTGGTCCCAAACACAGACCCGTAATTAAAGAAGTATCATGAAGCACTGTTAGAGAAAACAGCAGTATGATTGCTCTATAAATGGTGCACAGTTGGACAGATTGTATTAGAATTCTAAACCCTGAGACTGCCTAACAGAAAAAGTTTTGTGAGTGAAATGTGATTTTTTTTTAATCTAACATCTTGATTTTCTGATAGCTGGTATTGTTCTCACATGCCTCCAAATTATTAAAAAAGTTGCATCTGTGGCCATAATATAATTAAATAGTTGATACATTTTTGAATTGAGAAGTTTTAAGAGAAAGAAAAGTAGTAAAAAGATACAATACTGATGCAAATTAAACAATATTACTTGCACTGCCAGATTCCTGTCTGAATGATTTTAACCAAAGATTTAAAAATAAAACACTAGCAACTGCTGGCTACAAACCATATCTTCTTTTTTTTTTGAGAAAAATAGATGAAACTTTTGGGATTTACTGACATTTTTGTAGGTACCAATCACTTGGCTGAATAATGACTTAGATCCTACAAATCACAGTGATCAAAATTTAGCACTTGTATTGTATTCTGTCATTATTGTCTATGATCTACCTTCTACATTCTTTTCAGTGGCAGATTTGGAAAATGTAAAATGGACTAAAATGGTGATTTTTGTTTCTATAATAGCATAGAATAGTTCATTTGGAAGACTGCTATGAAGATCATCTAGTCCAAACGCCTGGCCTCTTCTGATCTAACCAAACATTAAAGATTATTATTATTATTGACATTGTCCAGCTGTGTCTTGGACACTTGGACACAGGTATGGGGCATCAATCATAGATCTTAGCAGCTTGTTCCTGTGTTTGACTAAAGCTTCTAATTCTCTTAGCAGATGTACTGCCTCTGTTTACTGCTTGGTTAACCCCACCCTATTCTCCCCATTTCCTTTTAGCGTTTTTTTTTTTTTTTTTTTTTTTTTTTTTTTTTTTTATGGTATGCTGCTATAAGCTCTCATAGTTAGCCTTCCCCTCTGAATATCATTCAAACTGCAGAACCAGTTTGTACCAATACATCTCAGAGACATGATTTGCTTAGGGACATGTTTTAGCAGAGAGATGTTAGTTGCTCAGAGACATGATTTAGTAGAGGGTTGTTGGTTAGGGTAGTATGGTTAGGTCATGGCTGGACTTTGGTGATCTTTAAGGTCTTTTCCAACCTAAGTGATTCTATGATTCTATGATCTACTTATGTTACTCAAAAATGCATATCTTCATTTCTGCAAGCAGAAGTATATCAGAGCTCCACGGTATCTCTTTGGACCTTCTACAGTTATAACATCTTACTATTACACAAAACCAACCTTTCTTTCCCTACAAAACCAAAAAATGGATGTGAGCACAATGAGATGGTGGTGTGTTCCAGCAGTGCCAATAGCGATGTGAAAGACAAACCACATTCCAGATGGAAATACACAGCTGTCACACAATCAAATGAAGAACATCTCAATCAGCTCTTCCCAATCTTTCTCAATCAGTGGATTATGACCAGGGAATAGTGTATGGGGCTGAATTTTGGCTTCAGTGCTTTTGAGTCAATGGTGACAATGTTGGAATGATGCAGTTTGTTCCAGTGGGTCCCATGAATGCTCATAAAGGAATATAAAGAAGACCATATGCAAGTTTATCAGGACTTACTGAACAAATATGACAATGAAGGTGACAGTTTTCTGGATTGCATCATTACCAGTGATGAGACGTACTGACACAACTATAAGCCAGAGTCAAAATGGCAGTCAGTGGAGTGGCAACATGAATTCCCCATCAAAGAAAAAGTTTAAGACACAGCCCTTAGCAGGTAAAGTGACACACACTGTCTCTTAGTTAGGAAAGTGATTCCTTCTTGATTTCAGATCATCAACTCTGACTTCTGTGTAGCAATGCTGGCTAAACTGAAGTCTTGCACTTCCCCTGTCAGACCAGAAAATAAGACAACCTTTCTCTTGCAATATGGTAATCCCAGGAATGATACCAACCTGAAGACTAAAAAGCACATTGCCAGTCTTGGCTGGACTGTCCCACAACACCCACACTGTAGTTCAGATTTGGTGCCTTCTGTTTGGGTAGATAAAAGATGCAATGTATGGTCAACATTTTCCTAGGAACAATGCTGCTATAGCATCTGTGAAAAAGTGGACCACATCTGCTGGTGCAGTTCTTTCCAAGTGGAGTGTGCAGGCTCTTTTTCATCTTTAATGAAGAAAACTATATGTTTCAAACACAAATAAGGAAGCACCTAGATTTCTGGCATACTGATGCTAAATTATTGGCAAATAATTATTTTGCGTACCATGAGTGAAATATTCCTTTGCCTATGTACATATGATTATTTATTAGTTACATGTGATCCTCTTGTCATTTTCCAATGTGAATTGTATATTCCTTTGTCTCTATATCTAATTTTCATGATTTGTATACGCAGTAGGCTTCCTTGAATCTGGAATTCAATGGGGTGTTAATAATAAATGTGCTTTCTTTGTAGTGGTTGAAATTCAGACAAACAATGAGCCTGGAGATTGTTTCCAGAAACAGACCAGACTTTCTGGCTATACTTCTTGTTTACAAAGTGCTATGTGCATAGATACTTAAGAATTTCTGCGCTCTTTGTTTCAAACTATCATACATCATGTCAAAATTAAAGGTACTTAATTTCCTGCAGGATCCTGGGTGAGAGCAAAATTACTCTGCACTCTACTGGTACAGTACTTCATAAAAGGCTTTGTCTGAAAGTTACATTTCTGAATTCCTCTTTGCTTTGCTAACTACTTCTAGAAATGATGATGGACTTTATATCAGGAATCCTGATTGGAATACAATTTAGTCATTTTGACCTTAATTCTTTATGTTCTGTAACAAGAAGTACAGTGTAATCAAATACACTTTGAAGGTGAACTTCATACTATACAGATTAGCTTTCTTTTGGGATATGCTTTCTAAAATCCTGTTTAACCATGTTAAAAAATTAAGTAACCAACAACAAAGAACTTAAAAAATAAGACAATAAAAATGACTTTGAAACCAGAAATATTGAACGTATAAGACAGATGAAATCTTTGAAGATAAGCTGAAGGAAAATATGATTAACACTGAGTAAGTATATAGTGCCGAGTATATGTCACCACTGAGCCAAAACCATTATACAAGGTGGAAATTGAACTTCCAAGACTCATGTTAACATTTCACTCTCATGCTTTGTCAAAGTAAGAGGGAA
This sequence comes from Centrocercus urophasianus, assembly GCF_019232065.1. Taxonomy (NCBI): domain Eukaryota; kingdom Metazoa; phylum Chordata; class Aves; order Galliformes; family Phasianidae; genus Centrocercus; species Centrocercus urophasianus. The sequence continues at coordinate 17,412,210 of NW_024885532.1, forward strand.
GAAAAGGAAAAGAAAAAGCAAAAACTGCACAGTGAGAAGTCTGCTGAAATTTAAATATGGTCATATGTCAACACTTTGCTTAATGACATAATTCTGGCAATAATTCATTTCTAATGCTGGTAAATTTTAAGGTCAGACACTTTTTACAGGTCAAAGCACAGGCCTGAAAATTTTTTACAGTACCTACAGTTCGTTAGCCTGCATTTTGTATGTGACTTGTATGGAGATCTGCTCTCAATCTGATTTGTAGAGACATTTCATACACTAACAATGCAAATCCTTTTCATTATGCACTGCTATGAGAAAAGAAAAAAATGTTCTTCACAAAGCTGTCCTTGATCTTACTTCAAAATGATAAATCTGTTTTCATGCCGTTGTTCAGAGTTTATTCTAAGAGCAACAAATTTCCCTTCAGTCCATATGGTATATAACCTCTTTACAGAATCTGTACAGCTATTTCTGTTAAAAAATACTGGGCTTGCTTAGGATACAAACTATCGTAAAACAACAATATTATTATTTCAATTTATGTTCTATAGAGCATGTAATAAAATGAAGGATCTGTGGCCTTGTACTGTAAATAGTAAATAATAACAATGTAAACTTCAAATATATATAACAAAGACATTATCAGATAATTGAAACTACAATAGACATTGTGTAAATTTATACAAAAATACCTGATCAGGTCAACTTAGCTTATACATATGTAAAGTTATTAAAAGTTTTATTGGTTTAAATGAACTACAATTTTTTTTTTGCCTTTCTTCTAAATGCATACAGTTAAATAGGAGAGAATTGTTGAATGCGAAAATTACTTGAAGTGCTTTCAATCCTCTGAGCTGTCACATTTGAAATAGTTCCACTAAACTCAGTGGTACAGGCTTTTTGTTGATTGATGAGATAAAACAGTTTTGTTATCCATCCATATGTAACTTGCCCAAGATATGTACGCAATTAGTTGCTGTAATCTAGATATATATCTGTTAATGAGTAAGAATAATAGAATATATTGTACTATATATATATATGTACTATATATTTTACACATACTATATATTTTATATATTTATTTTTTCATACGTATATATGTATATAAAAACATATTTTGTTATATGCATTATATATATTCTACATACATACTAATATACATTACTGAAGTGGTACCCTTGTTAGCTATCTGCTTGACAGAACATAAATTCCAGGTCTAATTATAGAACAGATTCATTCTCCAAAAAAAGAAAAGAGACTAGGGGACACTGAGTCTCTATGAATGTAATTATTGGTGTGTTTATCACATTTCATGATTTACCATTCTGTTACTGTCTTCAAATTTGAAATATCCTACAGCTTACAAAAAAATTCTGTTACCAGGGCATCTTCTGGCCAATCCTCTTTACTGTTTTGCTCAACCTTACTACTGCTTATCAGTAAGTCTGAGTTGCTCTTTTTGACTGATTAACTGCTGTCGACTCTTTTTCTTTTTTCTTTTTTTCTTTTTTCTTCTTTTTTTTTTTTCTACTTTTTTTTCATTCTTCTTTATTTTTCTTTTCTTGTTTCTTTTTCCTACATCTTTGTTTCAGCAACCTGTGTGATGGATGTTATTTTAAAACACTTGGTACAATTCACAGAACATGAAGACCTGTTAAGGTGAGAAAACATACTGTGCTGAGAATTTTTGAGTCCTTTCCAGGTATTTGATTGAGGTGACACGCAGTGTAAAACTGATTATCTGTATCGTTTCAATATTTGGAATTTCTATCAATATATTTCTATATTTCTAAATATCAATTATATTTCTATAAATATTAATAAATTTATTTATTAATAAAGGATGAAACACAGTTCCTGACTGAGAAATGAACAGTTTTCTATAAATATTCCTTCATCTGCATTTGGTAAGTTGATGAGAACTGCTGCCTGCCTTTGAGTACTATTGCTATTAGTCAGCAAAATTGATGTAAACTGGATGGTACTGTATGTGCGATGATGGTTTTACTGGCATAACTATTGTCAAACACTTAGAAAATGTATGTGTTCTTTTAGCTCTAAAACTTATGGTTACTCCTTCCTTCCTTCCTTCCTTCCTTCCTTCCTTCCTTCCTTCCTTCCTTTGAATTTATTATGATCACATGATCAAAATATTCTACTCCCTACCAGATCAAATCTATTAAATGAATAAATAAATGCAATATAAAGAATTGTCATTCCCCTTTTAAAGTATCTCAGGATAATTAAAGTATCAAAGGTCAGAAACCATGAAACTTATTTTGAATTCCAGCGTATTTTAAATTAATGTTATTCCTTCTTTCCTTTCCCTTCCCTTTCTTATAATATGCCTGTAATGAGAATTAAAGGCAAATCTGTTATTGTATATTACAGGATGTCAAATCATAAAATATTTCAGGAATTAGATTGATAGTATAGAACTGAAGAGAGGAACAACTTTAAAGACTCAAGATTTATGTTTACAGGCTTGTGACACTCCAGCATATTAAAAATTGTAGATTATTTCCTTTTTATTTTATTTTATTCATAAAAGGCCAGTGATATAATAAATTATTCTTATGTTTAACAAGTATTTAATTAACTTCTCTAAAAAGCTACGAGTCACATTTTGTTAAAACTTCTTTCATATTCTTAAATATAATTATCTAAAACTTATCAATCATTTTTATTAGTTAATACTTGAAATTGCATGCATATTCAATATAATTATTAACACCAATTCATTTACTGGTTCATTTAACTCTGGCTATGCACAATTATGTGTGACACTTTGAAAAGAAGCACCATTTTCATAATGATACAATCATTATATTTTTTGTGAAGTCAACAAAGGATTTATTCATTTTAATTCTATTGCTTATCTTTTTGCTGTCTAACTTATAAGGACAAGAGAAGCCAGTTGGTGATGGAAAATATAGCTGTTGCAGTCTATGTAATTTGTTCTCATAAATTGTTTTTCCTATTGTATTTTAACCACAGTAGAAAATGAGAACAAAATAAAACCATCCGTGGTAAGATAAGTCAGAGAACTGCTTCTCAAAAACAAGAAAGTTGATTTTCTGAGGTGTACTGCAAGCAAACTGGGTTTTGGACTTAATTTGTTAATCAAAAGCAGTGCTGAATATTCTTTTTTAAAAGTAATATTTTACAACATAAATTCCTGAAGCAAATATTATATTATATTATTGTACAGTGGCATTTAGATTCAATTTGTGCTTTTTTTTCTGCTTTTTTTTTTTTTTTTTTTTTTTTTAAATTATCACTGTAGTATAATCTTTTCTGCCTTTTAAAATAACTGTTAATTGTATTGAGCCATATAATCGATACACACCACATTTACAACATATATTTTAGTCAGTGCTGATGAGGATTTAAAAACAATAACAAAAAAACAACAGCAAAAAAATAAAAGTATTTTGCAGTGTATGGATTATGAACAAAAACACAGAAGTGTCATGAGTTCTAAGACTTGGACAGATGACTTCTATTTTTTAATGTTAAATGCCGGCAGAGTAGTAAATCTTTCCTTGCCTACAACCAGTTACTAGACTTTTTTTCTTTTGACTTATAAAGAAAAGAGACATATATTTTGTACCAGAGAAAAGCATCATGTGTTATTAGATACTGCAGAAATTATAATCAAGTTATTCTACCACCTCCCAACTGCAAGTTCGCAAAGAAAAAATAAATGAATTGTTCAAACATCTGTTAAAAAGTTCACAGAATAAAATTTTAAAAAGAGAACTTAAGCTCATTTTTGCTACTTCTATATTCAGTTCCCTTGGAACAGAGATGAAGTGGAATTCAATGTCTGTATTTAAATGCAATCAGTAATTTTCTGATGTGTCTCTTCTTTAAGCCATGCTTTTTGAATACAAAAAGTGGTAATATTTTAGATCTATATATTACTTTCCTTCTTGGCTTTCCTGGTAATTGCGCCAAAATGACATCAAGTGAGCTTGCTGTAGGAACTGGTTTGAGAAGTGCAAGAGAATGTTTACTTATGCTTTTTTTTTTTCATGGAATAATGCATTTAAATAACTCCTCTAACTGTTCTCTGGATATTATTGTTCTGGGACATAAATTGTGATCAACTATTTTTTCTTTCTTTTTTTAGTTTTCTTCAGACTCCAATCTCTTAATTTATATTTTCCATCTACTTTGAGTCTTGAGTAATAAAGCATAATTAGATCTGCAGATATAAGACAAATTGCTGGACTGGTAAGTGCTCTCCTGTTCTGCATCATACTGCAACTTGGAATGCCCTGCAAATATTATGTAGTAATGTTTACTGAAGGCTAATGAAATTTTGCTCATGTATCTTGAACTGTTTGGCACTGCAATGAACAGTATCCCATTACTGAACACCTCAGATATTAAATCCACATTTTACCAAGATATTAACTAAATAACTTATTTAATTTTAGCTAAGTAGTTATTGACTTACAAAGGATCCTCACCAGGTTATGTTCTTACTTAATGAGGAAATTACTCTAATACTATTGACAGCTGAGCAAGGTTTCCCTTGGGTGAAAACATGAATTCTTTTCCTAAAAAGAAACTGAAAAACAGATGTGCACTTTCAAAGCATACATAGCTTCAAGGAGGATGCTCCTGATTTTTTTCCTGATATCCAACCCAAACTTACCCTGGTGCAACTTCAGGCCATTTCTCCTTGTCCAGTCACCTGCCACCAGTGAGAAGAGACTTACTCCGCTCCCTGTAAGCACCTTTCAGATATTGGAAGAGAGCAATAACGTCTCTCCTCAGCCTCCTTTTCCCCAGACTGAACAGCATCAGTTTCTTCAGACTCTCTTCCTAGGGCATATTCTCCAAGCCCTTCACAAGCCTTGTTGCCCTTCTTTGGACCTACTCCAGCACCTCAACATCCTTTATGTACTGAGGTGTCCAAAACTGAACACGGTACATGAGGTGAGGCCTCACGAATGCTGAGTACGGGGGCAGGATGACTTCCCTGGTCCTGCTTACCACACCATTCCTGATACAAGACAGGAAGCCAGGATGCCAATATTTCTCTGTTTCTGTAACATTTGTCTAAAAAAAATAATAAAAAATAAAATAAAATGCCATGTTCCTGCAGCAGTGGTTGTGTTTGGTATGTAAGATATATTTTTGCAGTGATGTTATTGCATGACATTGATGAATTGACTTCAAAGTACTTATTTTAAATGTTGGAATTTCTTAGAATTACACTGAAGGATATCTATGACTAATGAAGACATTAGATTTCTATTCAGAATGCAAATAGAAGGTAACTCTCTCCTAAGAAACATTTTAAACTTGACTGTCTATATAATCTAAGAATTACTTAGCTTTGATATTGCTTTATCACCTATATAAAATTTTTTCCTTTTATAGAGGCGGTGTACATGAAACTAATATTTCTAGTGCTTTAATATGTTGATATTTTAATTAAAAGTCTCAGAACATTTATTCTTCTTGAATGCATATGTTCCTTAAAAGACTGCATATCCTGAAAAAATACAATATATAGCATTTCCCACATGTACATTTTAGTTGTTTCTTGAGTAGTTTGCATTTTAGATAATGCATCTATAGAGACCAAAAAGAAAGCTCTCCTAACACCCTGTAGTAAACGACTGAGGCGTGGCCAGTAAGGTAAAAGAAAAAAAGAAAAAAAAGAAAAAAAAGAAAATCTTTCAGAAGAATAACCTTGAGTTATTCTATATGTATGTCTGAAAGAACGGAGAAATTTTTTTTCTGATTTACCTGTTTTTATGCAGGGTACTGTTGCAAGAATAAAGTGAGAATGTCACTACAAAATGTAATACAAGATTCCTATGGATTTAACAAGCTCATCATGTAAGGGGTCAAGATAAGGCATTGCTTATAGCCAAAATCACACAAAAAGTAATGCAGTCATCATCATGTCTGGTTTTCAGACTAATTCAAGGTACCACACAGCTGAATTATGTGAACAGTAGCCTTAGATTTAAGTTTTAGAGATACTATCTCTGCTAACTATTGCCGGTTATGAAAGGAAATAATTTTTAGAAAGTCTAGAAATGATCTCCACGGCTTGAAAGGGCTGAATAAGATGCAAAATCTGTGAGTACTTTCTGACATCCTGCTGCTTATTCCTGAGACTAAACTGTAAAATATAACAGCCAGGCGTGAAGGGATCCAGATGCTGAGAAAATAACTTTACACTACTCAGAATATTCTGATGAAGGAAGAAAGAAGTCCAGAAGCAGGAATATTTTTCCCTAGTGTCACTTAGGTTTACTTCATAGGATTTAAAGTCAACAGGAACAATTACAATTGACTGTTCTTACATGCATGATTCAGGCTATAGAATTTCATCTTAAAAGTTCTTAATACACACCCAGAAGAACCAGTGCCTCCATTCTTCAGGTCTGTAAATGAATAAAAGTGGTTCAAAAAGTAAAGACGGTTTGTGCAACAGATGATCAGTAGTATTTAATCAAATCAGTTGAGCATTTTTCCAACTAAGTTGTGTTCATAAAGTTCATCATTGTGCTACGTCTCTAGATATGTAATGAAAGTATACATTTCCTTTTGAAAGAAGGACTTCTTTAACTCAAAATAGTAATAATAATAATAATAATAATAATAATAATTCATCTCTTTCTCATAACATGGACCATAGATTTCTTTTTATTTTGGATAACTTGCCCCAAGTTACACTTTCCTCTGTCTGGCAAATAAAATTTTTTACTCCAGAGAACTTCTTTGTTGCGTGTGATCTCTAAAATATTTTCAGGTTTTTTTTTTTTAATTTAATTTAATTTAATTTAATTTAATTTAATTTTATTTCATTTTATTTTATTTTATTTTTGCCTTCTGTACCTGACTACTTGGGATTCCATTTTGCTTTATATTTGCTACTCTCCACAAAATAACTCTATTTACTTTCATGACTCCATGTGTAATATGTCTCCAGATGACACACTGGAACAATTGTTCCCACTTTGCAATCCTGGGAAGCTGCTTGATCATTTGGTTGCAATTGCTTGTGATATTCAGGCATGAATGTCTTCAAAAAGTGATTTTAGGAGAGGGAAAACTAGTTTCTATTAATTGGTTCTTCAGTGTATATATCTCAAGTGTAATCCACACTGGTGTCTGCAAGTGGCAGTTATTTTAACACCTTCAGATAATTGCTATGATGTTGATGTTATTGGGCTTTCTTTAGGAGTTCTGATTTGCATTAACTATACTTTTACCAACTCTGCTGTTAAAAAAAAAACAACAGGTGAAATCTGTTTTCTCTTTGGTCAGGTCTAAAACCAGAATTTAGAAATATTAAATTCTAGTCAGACACTGATGCTGTCTACATACACAACTGATTTCCATCTTGAAAAAAAATATTCTTATTGTTACTTGGTTCACAGCAATTTAGTAAAGAAATACCTAAGTAAAATTCGTTATGTTCTCAAAATATACTTCATGACACTATGAGTTTTCTCTTAAAAGCGAAACAGAATAATGACAATAAAAGAGCTGGAAGACATTAACAGTAGTGGGACACTTTAGCTCAAACAGGCAGTTCTCAGACCCATATATAAAAACCCATTTAGTATAAACTCTGAAAAGCACAGTAGCAAATGGAAGATAAATTTCTACAGAAGGAAAGCAAGTTGAATACAATAAGATCTTGTTTATTTGACTTTGTAGAAAGAGTGCATGTATCATGTCTGGAACTAGTGATCAGGAAATAGAACCTGAAGCCACTCTTAACAGCATATCTTAACTGGACATTTTATTTTTAATTTTTTTTTATTTTTCTGTTGCTATGACATCAATTTTTCAATATATGTCTAATCAAGTTTAGGCAAAAGCTAAAGCATCACGTCCTCCTCTGGACCCCTCCAAGAACTCTGTGTCTTTCTTGTACTGGGGGCCCCAGGCCTGAGTGCAGTACTCCAGATGGTGTCTCACAAGAGCTGAGTAGATTGGGACAATCACCTCCCTCTCCTTGCTGGCCACCTCTTTCTTAATGGAAGAAGGGACAGGCAACTCAGAAAGAGTACAGAGAAGTTGTTAAGATGTGCAGAGAGAAAATCAGAAAGGCAAAAGCCCTTCTGAAAAAGGGCTGAAAAACTCAACCTGGCTGCTGGAACAAAAAGAGACAAGAAACTCTTTTACATCAACAGTAAGAGGAGGACTAAGCAGAATCTCCATTCTTTACTGGCTGAGGCTGGGAATGTGACACTGAGGATAAGGAAGAGATTCTGAATGCCCTTTTTATGTCTGTCTTTAAAGGTCATACCAGTTATCCAGTTAGTACCAGTTAGGGTACTCCACTCTCTGGTAGTCTCGACTGGGGAGCAGACTAAAACTCCCACAATTCAAGAGGACACAGAGACCTACTATTTCAACTGGACTGTCACAAGTCCATGAGACTGAATGAGATTCACCTGAGAGTGCTGAGGGAACTGGCAGAGGTGACAGCTGAGCAGTTTGCCATTATCTATCAGCATCCCTTGTTGACTGGTGAGGTCCCAGAAGACTGGAGGCTTGTCAGTGCAATTCCCGTCTACAGGAAGGGTTGTAAGGAGGATCCAGAGAACTACAGGCCTGTAGCCTGACCTTGGTGCCAGGGAAGGTTATGGAGCAGATTGTCTTGAGGGAGATCATGTGGCATGTGCAGGACGACCAGGGGATCAGGCCTAGCCAGCATGGGTTCATGAAGGACAGGTCCTGCTTGACCAACCTGATCTCGTTCTATGATCTAGTGACCCGTTTGGTTGACAAGGGAAAGTCTGTTGATGAGGTCTATCTAGACTTGAGCAAACAAACCTTTTGACACTGTCTCCCACAGCATCGTCCTGCAGAAGCTGGCAGCCCGTGGCTTGGACACTCTTGGCTGGATAAGGAGCTGGCTGGAGGGCCGGGCCAGAGAGTGGTGGTGAATTGAGTTAAATGCAGCTGGTGACCTGTCACGAGTGGTGTTCCCCAGGAGTCAGTGCTGGGGCCTGTCCTCTTCAATATCTTTATTGATGACCTGGATGAGGGCATTCAGTGCACTCAATTTTTGCAGATGACAACAAGTTGACTGGAAGTGACTGGGGTAGCGAGGCCCTACAGAAGGATGTGGACAGGATGGAGAGCTGGGCTGAAGCTGGTGGGTTGTTTCAACAAGACCAAATGCTGGGTCCTGCACTTTGGCCACAGAAACTCCAGGCAGCGCTACAGAGTGACTGGACGTCTCTGTAGAGGAAAGGGACCCGGGGGTATTGACTGATGCTTGGCTGATAAGCCAGCAGTGTGCTCAGGTGGCCAAGAAGGCCAATGACATCTTGACCTGCATCAGAAACGGTGTTGCCAGCAGGAACAGGGAAGTGATTGTCCCCCTGTGCTCAGCTCTGGTGAGGCTGCACCTGGAGTAGTGTGTACAATTTTGGGTCCCTCACTGCAAGAAAAACGTTGAGGCTTGGAGCAGGTTCAGAGAAGGGTGACAAAGCTAGTGAAGGGTCTGGAGCACAGGCATTATGAGGAGTGGCTGGAGGAGCTGGGATTGTTCAGCCTGCAGAAGAGGGAGACCTTATTGCTCTCTATAACTATGTGAAGGGAGGTTGCAGTGAGCTGGGGGCCGGCCTCTTCTTTTGTGTAACTGGTGATAGAACTAGAGGGAATGGCTTCAAGCTGCGCCAGGGGAGATTTAGGCTGGACGTTAGGAAATTCTAGTTTTCTGAAAGAGTGGTCAGGCACTGGAATGGGCTGCCCAGGGAGATGGTGGAGTCACTGACCCTGGAGGTGTTCAAGGAACCTTTGGTATCAGAAGCAATACATAATTATACATAAAACTGTTTGGAGATAAAAATAAAAAAGTGGATGTAATGATGCTATGTTTTTTTATAGGTTTTCATCAGCTATGCTAATTCAAATATGCTTTACCATATATCAATTTTGTTATTGTTTAGTAAAACTGTGCTTAATATTTCAGTGTTTCTCACTGTCATTAAACCTTTTTACTTGTTTTATCATCAAGAGGAATTTGGCGTGATGATAATTATTCCTTCATGGATAATATCTACATAACCAAGAATTCTGGCACAACAGAAGATAATAAAGCAAAACAGTTGTTCTGACTGCATGATGCTTATTACATGTTACATTATGTCTTTATTTCAGATTTACCTGGTCCATGAACTTAAGTTCCATTTGCACCTGCAGTCCAATGGAAATCTTAGTTTAGTTTCATCGTGAGAAAAGCTCAGTTTGTACATTCACAGACAGACTCTGATGTGAAGCAAAGTGTTGTTATTGAGTAAATTGAGATTAATTTGAGTAAATTTACTTTAAAAAGTGCACTGTTGGTGCAAACTGAATCACTGGCTGTTACACAAGAGTTTGCTAGAGGATTCAACCATATATTGCAGAATCACAGAATGGTTTAAATTGGAAGGACCTTTAACATCATCTAATTCCAATCCTGTGCTATAGGCAGAGAGACCACCCTCTAGACCAGGTTGCTCAAAGCCCCATCCAGCCTGGCCTTGAATGCTTCCAGGGAGGGAGCATCCACAGCCTCTCTGGACAACCTGTTCCAGTGTCTCACCACCCTCACAGTAAAGAATTTCACCCTAGTATCTAGTCTACATCTACCGTCTTGCAGTTTAAAATCACTTTCCATTGTCCTGTCACTGCATTATTTAGCTTCCAGGAGAGTGCAATTTGTATAGTTTATTCTTCTATTTTTGAAATGAGCAGAAAGAAGATATGCACCAAAAAGGTTTTACCTTAAGGATTAGAGAGATAAAAGGAGGGTAATCTGAGGGCAGGCCATTTCACTTCATGGGTTCTACTTGCAGTGGGAAAGCAAAATTTAGCTTTGAGTTCTGGAGATGTTCCCATTCTTGAATGAGGTGACAGTCACCTCAGATTAATCCACTGTATAGTGTACTCACAAATTCCAAAGGAGACAATTTGCCCAATATATATTATTTTAACTTCAAAATCGTGGCTTACAGTCACGGTGTTATGAGACAAACAAAAACTGCAGCAATGTATCAAAATATAAGACTGTAAAGGAGATCTAGTCAAGTTATAAAATATATATATATAAAAAATGAAAAACAAAAATGTTTATGCTACTGGAAAACATTCAGTCTGTACTTCTACTGCACAGCGTTATCTCAAGTTTTTCCAGCTTGTGGTGGTAAAGATGTATTAAAATAACCTGCTTGTCACTTGCACAGAAGCAGAGAACACAACTAATTATGTCTGAGAGTATAATAAATGTTTTGACCATATGAATAGTTTCTAAGAAATTTATTGGTGCTTTTACTCTTTTTTTTCCTTTCTTGTATCATATTTTTTTTTTTCTTAAATCTTGATCTCAAATCAATAAATGATTTCTGATATGTTCATGTCACAGAGCATGCATCTAGTCTTTAATTTCATTACAGAGATGCACTGCCTTGTTTTTTCCTTTACTGGTAAAAAATGTTATGCTCTTTCATGTAAATATGATCTAATATTCGCAGTTTTTGTTTGTTCTCTGTTTGAAACACTAAAATAGATGTGTTGTATAAAAGCAGAATGTATATAAACATAATATAAAAATTAAAAGTTCAGTGACTAGTGACATGCAAAAAGTACAGGCAAGAACAAAGTAAAAAAATTAGTAAATATTTAACAGTATAGATTGTCTATGCTAGTGCTCAAGTGCTAGATGCATTTTCATTTACATACACACCTAGGTCCTGCTCTTGGCAGAGTGTATATATTTTACATCATAAAGTAAAAATAGATCACCATCAAATAAAAATATAGTAGAAAGAAAAAAAATATAGAAGAAAAATCTAGGAGCTTTGTTTTTCTTTTTTTTCCCCTGCTTCTGTAGAGCTTGATGCAAGGTCATTCCTGTCTATCGGTTTTCTGGTCCTATGATTCTTACCACTTTTGCCTGACAATGGCCAATTTCAACAAGAAAGGAGGAAAGTATTAAAACTGAAAAGGAGAAAATATGTCCAGACGTGCAGAGAAGATAGTCTGGACCTTGGCAAGGTACATTTAACTACACAATAAGCCAAATCAAAAAAGATTTTGTGGAGCAATCTGCCAACAGCATTAGAGTATTTATGTCTATCTATTTATCTACTATCTACAAGCATACACACATACATGTTTAAAGATATCAAAAGCATTATACCTGCCAAAAAATTTTTATTACTTCGCTGCTCATCTTATTTGTGGTGGGTAGAGTATTGGTCACACTGGCTTTAGTATGAGATGAACAAATGAATGTAATGATTGAAGGACATCAAAAGCACCTGTGAAATTAAATATCTTTATGTCTGACTTCTATTTTAAAAATGTTAGAGACTATGCTCTATGTTCAAGGCCAGATTAGATGGGGCCCTGGGCAGCCTGATCTAGTATTAAATGGAGAGGTTGGTGCCCCTGCCAGTGGCAGCGGCATTGGAGATTCATGATTCTTGAGGTCCCTTCCAACCTTGGCCATTCTGTGATTCTGTGATTCTGTGATTCTGTGTGCTAAATAACACAGCTCGTAAACACACTAATACATGTGTTAAAAATGATAATATGAGAGTGTGATTAAACAGGATATTTGTAGAAGGAAGTCTGTGGTTAAAAGAGTGATAGATTTTCTTTTTTTTTTTAAGTGTACCTGTCATCTGGTTGAAACACCATACATCTGTTTACAGGTGCTGTCAACTAGATTCTTAACCACTGCTTCTTAAAGAAAAAAGTTATCAGTGAGTAAGAGGATTTCATGACCAATAACAGGTTAAAGGGTAGAAAAAAAATAGTCACATAAATGGTCACTTAGTAAAGTGGAAAAGTAATATAATTAACCCACAAGGCTTGGTACATGGATCCATGTTGTTTAAATACTCGTATACAATAAACTAGGATAGGGGATGAGAAGCAAGCGTATTAAATTTGGTTTTATTATATCACTTTTATTATTATCAATTTTCAGCTTAATCAAAACTTATATTGACTTAATATGCACAAATATTTCACAGTAAAGAGCAGCAACTAGAATGACAGATGAAGTTCAGTGACAATAAATGCAAATTAATGCCCAGAAATAGAAAAATCAACCTTGTGCTTGGAATCATCAGTCGGTACAAAATGAGGTATAAATACTATAGAAAGAAACTCTTAGACCATTTTAAATATCAGTTAGTAAATTGCTGATCAAAAATAGAAGCTTATAAAAGGGCAAACAATAAGAAAGATAATTGAATTATTACAATAGATATTTATACAGTACATCTACGTAGACACTCTAAATGTTCAAAATAGAAAATGATTGAAGTGATACAATGCAGACACATGGAATCAGAAATAATGTAATTAGGTAAAAGAATTTCATATAATTCAAAGTTAAATCAGAATTCATTTTCATAGGATGTTCTGGTTTCTACAAAAATAACTGAATTCTGTACAAAGAGTTAAAAATTCTTGGAGAAAAATCTACAGGCAGTATGAAATCCATGGTACAGATGCAATCTTTTGCTTAGGAAGTCTTTGAACATGAAACTGTAGGAATTTTTAAAGCCTTGGGGGAGGGAAGAATTGCTTTACTCTTTCCCTATTTTCTTATACCTTTCCCAAAATCATCTTCCCTGGTCTCACTTAGCGGTAGAACATTAATCAAAATGCACCACTGACCTTACCCGAGAAAGACCATTCTTTCATTCTTATGTATTCTTTCTCTTGAGAAAATATTCCAGTGATGTCATTTCTTTTTTGTTTGTTTGTTTGTTTGTTTTTGTTTGTCTTCTAATAGCTGTTCTATGTTTGATAACAGCCATCATAAAAAGTTACCAAACACACAAATGTGTAGTAGTTTTCGTAAATAACTAAGACTCTTATCTTATCATGGGAATGATGTCAAATCAAAGTAAATAGCTGTTCCATAATTAAAATTCAGATTCCATTGTCTGTAAGTGACATAAGGAACCAGAGTCATTGTTTTAAAGAGAACTACCTACAAATATCGTATGTATAAAAAAATACACAAGCTGTACTTGTTATTTATTACACACTGTGTTGAATTTATTTTTTTTTCATATTTTATTGATTATATATGCAATCACTTCACTTTGGAGAGTGTCTAAACTTTCTAGGCATTTCAAAATCAAGAAGCACCTGTAATGATGTACTGCTTTCTGCCCTGGGGCACATCCTTAAAAAGAAAAAATGGAAAAGAAGCCAAAGGTATCAAACATGGAACTTACATAAAATAGTAGAAAAAAAAGTGTAGAAGTCCACATCTGATTCCCCAAAACTTTTACCAGTCTTAGACATAGTTCTACAGAAGCTTTAAATATTCTCGGGAATATCTTCCAGAAGACTAGTTTGATTTGGGAAACATTGTTTACATACCATTTGAAAAATCTCCTTCCTATTGGCTTTTGATTTAATTAACTCATTTATCATTTCAAAAAGTTCCATAATTTTATTTAAATTAGGATAACAGATTTTTTTTTTCTTTCAAAAAGATGATTCCCTTAACTTTTACATAGCAGAGATGGCACACAAGATAAAGAATGATGTTAAAAAAAGAACTATCTCAGGCTCACATTTGGATGCTGTGAACAAAATGAAGAGATTCTTGAAGCTAGCACATGCTGGTAGATTTACAACTCTGCTGTAATTGGTGAAACAATTGACAAAACATGTTTATACAGGACTTGTGAAAAAAAAAAAAAAAAAAAAAAAAAAAGGATATTTGCTTCAGTGTTTTCAGTACTTACAAGATTTCTTTTTCTTCTTTCTTTTTCACTATAGCCAAAAATAGAAATTGATGCATTTTACAAACGTGAAGGCTCTATGCTAAATAATTGTTCAGTGTTGATTCTTAGCTGTATCTGCAGTAAGTAGAATTTTCTCAGTTGTAGTAACACCATCTTAAGACTCTTTTGTGAAAATAAGAGTTATATGAAGGAATACACAGAATAGGAATAGTATATACTGGAATATATAGTCTCTGTCAGAAAAATTTACAATTAATATAATTATCAGTGGAATCATCCAGTAACAGTAGAATTTTATTCAAAATATTTCCCATATTGCTCACCAGGCTACAGAAGGTGTGTTTTCTTAGAAAACAATTTGTGAAAGGAAAAATAATAATAATTTCACACAGATCTAGTGTTTCCTCTTGTTTCCTGTTTTGCTCTGCTTTGCACAGTAGAAATCTCATCAGAAATGCTCCTGACCCAGCTCCCTTTGAAAACTATTTTGTCATCCTTCAGCTCCTTAAAGGAAAAGATGAAAGTGAAAATACAGATGTGTTTCTAATGAGGATAATGAAAGTTGAAAGGCAAGTGGAGGCACTGGAGGAAGAATAAATTGTGGGTACTGATAGATGCTCAGTAGGAAAAAGTGCAAATTATAAGTCTGTAATATGACAATGAAAGGAAACACTTTACTGAAGAACAAAGATTCTGGCAAACAATGCTGAAAGCAGACGCTTGAGATTTCAGTGGGAATCTGTGGTCTATGTAGAGGATTAGATTGAGCAGAATCAACACCATATAAACTTGTGAGTTTCTTTGACATAGTATTTTGTATGCCACTGAGAGCTGATATGTCTGGTACACAAAATATTTCTAACACCAGCCTAATATTACAGTACTAATGGCATAGAACTTTGCCATTAGCCTTTTAAAATGATTAAGTTATTAAATTATTTCTGGAGAAAATCAGCCTCTCTCTCTCCTGTCTTTCCCATTCTTAATGTGTTACTTAGGTATTTTTAAATTCTGATTTTCCTACAGTCTCATTTGGCTATCTTACAGTGTACTTTCTTGAACAAGGATAGGTATTTTTCTGATAAATGATGATGATACAAAGGTATTCCTGAAGCTAATTCCTCATCTTCTTAGTCTGGGTTTAATAAAGAGACTGATAGTTTATTGGCTGGAGATGATTTGTGTGATTGTTTCTGTCTACGTTGCTTTTGCTGTCTTATGTTATTCCCCCTTCTGTGATTAGTCTTTAGAACTTCTGCTATATATATTGATAGATACTTTACACTACTCTAACATAGATCTTTGATCATAGTTTGATCATAGATGTTTGATCATACTGAATATTAAATATTTGGACTATGTCATGAAATCCTTTGAATGCAAGAGATTTTTTACTGTCCTGAGTGTAATATAAACTATTAATTATGTACTGTCTTTCTTATTTTATCAAACTGTGGACTTTGTAGTTATAGTGAAATTATCTCTTGTTGTCTTACTCTAGAAAATGCACAATGAGCTTGATGAAAGAAAACACATTTTATAACCATGGTAACTGTCAGTAACATCTGTAATCTCTCTCATTTCTCCATGAATATGGTCCAAAATTAAGTGTTGATTTTTATTTTTTTGTGCAAATGGATAAAAAGGGAAAATCAGTGATGGGCATACTGTTAAATCACATATGGCTAAGCATTTAGGAAACTCTGTCACAATTAGAATTGCAGACAGTAAAAAATATTTAGATTCAAATGAATTTGTCAGAGATAGATTATGTCTTTCCATAAAATTGATTTGTCTATGTAAATGCCTCTGCAAATAGTTTACTGTTACCCCTAACAGTATTTTGTGAAGAACATTGATTTGTATAGTTCTTTTCAATTGCTTTTCTTTTTTCTTTTTTTTTTTTTTCATGAGAATCTGATACTTCTCTGTCAAACTTTATCCAACTGCCCAAAAATCTGATAATATTTTGTGAAGAGAACAGTCTCTGTGACATGATCCTGTCAAATTCTTTTGGAATGTAAGGGCAGTGATAGCTGACAAAATCAAGAGTTTCTACTTGTTACTTCAAAACTGCTAAATATATTTAGAATAACAAATCAGTAACACAAGACAAATGTCCCATGCCTCAAACCCTCTGATTAAAAAATTTCCCCCTCACATCTAACCTAGTTATCCCCTCTTTTAGTTTAAAGCCATTCCTCTTTGTCCTGCCATTATAAGCCCATGTAAAAAGTTAGTCTCCCTTCTAATTATAAACTCCCTGGAAGACCTCAAAGAGGTCTCTCCAGAGTTTTCTCCAAACTGAAGAAGCCCAACTCCCTTAACCTTTCTTCGCAGAAGTGTTCCAGATCTCTGATCACCAATGCAGAAGTAGATCTCTAATCTCTGCAGCTGAAGTTGATCTTCTATACAACACAGATCTGATTTGAAGAGACCAACCTCACTGGCAGAAAAAAATAAATAATTAGTTTCTTGAAAATACAAAGATTGATTGTAAGGTTCTTGTCTTCAGAGGCTGTTTGGAGGAATAAAGTGATTGCTGATTTACTTTTTATGGAAGCTGAACTTAATAGTCTGGACCACACCATAAAGCCCTCTAGATAGACTCTGATCAACAAGCTCCTTGCATTAGGAGCATTAGGATGTTTGTTTCATCTGTATCTTTTATGGATATGTGATATTAGTTAGAAAACAAACGTACAAGAGGTATATTCAGATATTCTATGGCTCTTTAGCAGCCTGGGATTACAATCTTGTCACAAGGGAGTTGCCATTCTGTGTTCCCTTATTTTCCTGCACGCAGCTGAGAACTCCTGTACGAAAGAAGACGTAATGCCAATGCTGCCTTTTTCATTGCATTCACTGTCTGGCAGTCAGAAAAGTGGTTTCCCCTTTCAACTACTTTGCTCAGAGTGGGAATTATTATCTCTGTGACTTATGTTAACTGGTTGCAGATTGTCTGTACCTCTCTCTACCCTTTCTGCATGATAAATTAAATCTGCATATACAGCATATAATCTGTGAACTTTTGGGCAGAATTAGAAAACCATCTCATATCCCTCCTGCAAATACTGTGGAAATACACCTTCTTGTTCTAAAGAATTCTAAAATGCATCCTATTTAACTGCAAGCCTTTGGAATATATGCAGTCAAAAAGATAAGGAGAGAAGTAGAAGAAACCAGGCTCTTAAAAAATGCTGGATTTCAAAACATTTCAGAAATCTGGGACATTCTATTGATAAGCTGTTCTAAAATCTTCTAAACAAATGCTATTATTTTGAGAGTATAATCATATCAAAGAGAACATATATCTTGAAACTGTGAACATAACATGGCTCCTGATTTTTAAGATGATTCAATAATTGTGAAGCTACTCAGTGCAACTCAAACTTCATTATACAACATGAGAAAGATGTCTATTCTTTGAAGTGAGTCAGATTTCCATAGATATGTTACGAGAATGTTCTTCAAAGGACCGAGTGTATGAATGTGTAAATTAGTATTTATTTGCCAATAAATGATATGTTGCCATCTCTGAATTAATAATAAAAAAGTGACTAAAACACCAAAAATTCATGGTTTTTAATTTTTTTTCTTATTATTATTAGTTGTAATAGTATGAACATGATTTCTTCCTATTTTGACTTTAAGTGCAAAATCTATGCACCTACTCTCTTTTCTTAGCAAACCTGAAGATTACAAATAAGAATCTTCAGCTTCTTTTATAAGTAATTATCTGGGAGAAGGAGGTTAGTTTCTGAAAAATACTGAGAAATCTCCAAAAATCACGAGCTGACAGTCCTGGGACTACATATTAAAGTATTCTTCACAGGTTTTGCTGGAGCAAGATTAAAATGTTCTCATGCATTTCTAATGATTTTGCACGTACAGCTCTTTATGTACAGCTTTTTTCTGTGAGGTATTTAGATTTCCTTTATACAGCTAATTTTTGTGATGGAAGTAAAATGCATTTCATATTTTAAATTCTGTTGAGATTTTGTCCCGTTATTTTCTCCTTTGCATTTCTTCTACACTTATTTAAAATACCTGAGCTTCTGTTTTCTTACACTGAACTGCCTCAGAAACAAAATCATTTTTCCAAAAGTAGCAATGTTCTTATGTTGGTTTTTTAATGTAGTGATATCTTATTCTCATGACTTAACATGCCATTTTCTCCACATCATTATAAAAAATGTTATTTAAACAAAAGAAAACCAAAAACTAAACAAAAACAAAACAAAATAAAAAAGCAACAAATGGCTTGAAATTCTGAATGAACTGTTACCATTTTTGTGTATGTTACACTAAAAAAAAACGTGTCAGAGTATATAAAGATATTCACCTAGTAAAGTTAATTCAAAAAGTCTCAGTGAGATTGTGGGATTACATTACCTGGAGAGTAGAAAAACTGTATACTTAAAGCTATGATAACTGGACATAACTAGGCCTTTTGAGTATGTGGATAAAGATAAAAATACACAAACACATAACTTTCTAAGATTTTGAAATTTATATTCATTGACATTATTTATCCAGTACATGTTTGCAGACTCCTGTGTATCCACTGATGCAATCCACATTAGGTTTACTTCTTGAATAATTATTTTCAAATAAAAGAAAACTCTGGAGAAGATACTTTCAATTCATGACCATATAGTATGCTTTTATTTTTTTTTTTTCTATTCAGAAGCTATTAGCTTATTATGTTTCTATATTTTAGTTGCATGCACTGTCCCTAGACTAATCAAATGCATTCTAGATACCTAGGGAAAAAAAAGAAAAGAAAAAAAAGTCAAAAACAAGTAGCATGATCGTACTCAGCCTACATAGCTTAAAGCCAGAAGACTCACAATCATCTAATTAATATGGAAAACATCTAATAGAAATCTAGCAAACGTGTAATACCAGAAAGAGAAGCATATCACAGAAAAGACAGAAAAATAAAGTGCTTTTTGCAGCAAATTTAAGAAAACTGAAAACATAACACAATTAGACACATCAGGGAGCCACAATGAATAAGAGACCATTTCATTAGTGATGGTAAACTACTCGGATCTTGTATGGTGTGTTAGAACAGAGCTTTAAATGCATGAAACCTAAACATCTGCCTGCAGGCAGTAGGCATTAGAGAGCAATGAACTGGCCTACTATGTACAACTCAGTACAGTAGACACCTGTAAAAGGAGTCCAGTTTGCTCAACTCAGCAATGCTGAGTTGCCATTGCTGGGTAGATAGGTGGCATTTCTGGCTTTTGCTTACTGCTTTTTAGTTCAAATTGACTTATTTTTACTTCCATGGGCAATGAGTCTCATTTTGCTCAAACCTTACAGCAAAGGCACTGAAGGTCCTGTGTTTCTTTTAGAATTTCTCATGCAGAACATGACATTTATTGCAACCAGAGCCATTAAAATACCTCTTTATGTCTAGAAGCGATAGGATGTGCAAAAGAAAATCTGCTCATGATGCTGCCCAAAACAAAAGCATACATGCAATTTTCCAAGATTTAATGCTGATTTATTGAAAGGCTCTGCTGAATACTTGTTTAAGGGAGCAACACCATGAATATGATGTGGGGAGAGAAGATAGAAATTGGCTTAAATTCAGGAGAGGAGATCAGGAATTAATATGAATGCATAATCTTAGGAATGCAATACTATGTATGATCTTAGGAATGTCCAAAACTTCTATTGGCGGTGTTCGGTACAAACATTTCATGGAAGTCTGGCCTTAATGGCACATTAAAATCATCTCTTATTAGTCCCTCCCATGCATAGAAAAAAAGACTCTAAAAACATGCACAAGAAATAAATAAGTCCACATGATTAATATTCATCTGCATTATCCTGTTCCTCCTTTCTGTCTAAAAGGATATTTAAGTTGCTGAATTCCCCTCATGATACAGTGACCTACAGGCAAGCCTATTTTAAAGATGTTGAGTTAGCTTCCGTGTGGCAGAATATTTTATGTCCATTCTTTTAAAACCAGAAATCATACTTGTTCTTCTCTTCAGGATTGAAATGAACTCTAATGCAGAAGTTCTCATATAAAACTATGTTAGAGCATATGCATTAGATAGAGTTGCTACAGATTGTGTCACATAATGTCTATTTTACTAATAAAACATATGTCTATTTCGACCTTTTTGGTATTGATAGCAGGCACTCCTATGTCACAGGAAGAGTGGCCTTAAAGATAGATAAAAATTCTTTGTTTTTAGTAGATGCAGTCTGATCTATAAACCCCAAAATTTGGGCTGATTTTAAAATTTTATTCAAATATGAATTTTCCAGATCTGCCTGTTCTTTGATGTCTGATTACAATTAAATGTTCCTCTCCCACCAGGAGAAAGCTAGTTTCTTCTCTAATAGGTTCAGGTTTTTTTTTTTTTTTTTTTTTTTTTTTTTAATATCACATTCATCTTGAGCTTCTGCAATTAGAAATGTGATGATGAATTCAAATGTAGTCTATCCATCCCCTCATCTTCTCTCAAAGGATAAAACCATACGTGTAGTGGAGTGATTTTTTATTGATCTATTTATGTTTGATACGTGAACTGTGCTACGGGGGTTAATAGCAGAGCTGTACTCTATTTGTCATCAGAAAATTAGATGGTGAAATTATCTGTAAATTTCTGAATTATCTCAGAACGTCTATTGTGAACAAGTAGTTATCTGTGGGGAAAAAAATAATAAAGCCCTATCAGTTCTTTTTACTCGTTCTTCTTTTCTTTATTTTTTAACACAGAAATGTATACTGTTTAATGATATACATGTTCTGAAAATATATGGGAAGATTGAAATATCTGAATGCTTGAATGATTAAACTGCACCTGTGGAAACAGTGTTTTGAAAGCCTTTATTCTGAGACATATTAACTACCGTACCATAGAAGATAGCTCTTCCAGGAACAAGCTACTACAGTGCCAGAAAATCAGCTTTTGTAACATTGTCAAAGTATTCCCAGCTACAACACAGTTTTAGAAAAAGATACTGGCATGAACATCAGAATACACCTGAATTTCAAGATTTTTTTATTATTATTACCTATGCTTTCTGTAGCAGTTAACATCATTTTAATAAGGCAAATCTTCCAGTATCCTGTCATGGATTGTTCTCCTGATAATGAACTGCAAGATTTAAGTTATGCTATTTTCAAGTACTCTTGTAAAATGGAACTAGTGCAGGTACCCTGGAAATAGCTCAAATTGTGGAAAGGGATACATCAAGTCACTCTTCCCCAGGATGTCTTTCTTAACTGAATGGCACTGCAACTTTACACTTGCCACACCACACTGAGTTGGAAGCTGGTAGCAATTCTTGCACTATCCAGTGTTTCAGGGACATATTATATTGGGTGACATTTTTAGGCAGGTGTTTCTGACACTTGTTAAAATTCCTTTTTTATAATATTAGGAGATGAAGGCCTGAATTTTCAGAGTACATACATACCTTACTTCCATTAAAATTAGTGTAGATGGATGTATGAATTCTAAGTTTCTTGTGCTAATCCATTTACTCAACACAGACGGAAAATCTGTAGAAGAAAAGGAAACCAAAACTGGAAAGACCATGCATAGATAAGAACTGTAAGCCTTGTTTATCTAGACCTAAAAAAACTGTAATTCAGATTCATTTGCAGTTGCCATCTCCCAGTCTGTGTGATTACTTTCTAAGCTTCTCTCAAACTACTAGATACAGCTCTATCACTCAATCCTTTTAGGAGTCTGTAGGAGCAGAAGAGTTTAATCACCAACATGATGCAGAACCTACTTCAGTCCTTTTTGAGCAGTATCCCCAGGCCACTGTATGTTGTTCAGTGAAGTTTATTTAACTTCCTTTTTTTTGGGAGGAGGGGAAAATAAATAAAGAAAAGAAAATTAGATTATTTCACCCCCAAATCATGAGGAGTGGACAGAGCCTTAGACGATTTATTTTGTCTCAATCACCATTTTGAGGATAGTTTCTCATGAACAAATTTTAAGAAGACAAATAATGCTGCTGGGAGAAGTGCAAGCATCTGCAAAGCACAGTGACAGTATTGGAAGTCTGATGCAAGATCGTGATGAACTTCAAAATCTATTTTTTCCTCATTTGTGGAATGGTGTATTGCACACTACAAAATGAAATCTGGTACACTGTCTCTGTTTTTGTCTGATGTTCGAATATGTGGATTAAAATCATTCTTCATTAGGGCACAAGTATTGGGAAATCAGTCAAGCTATTCTGTTTGTGGTAACATGCTAAGGCTATGATGCTTAATGTAACTGAATTAGAAGGTGGAAGGGAGGAGAAATTATTTGAAGTAAACCATAAAGACATTCAGAGTATTATTTTATGAGCTACTTTTCTGGGAAGTGGGTTTATCAGTGGTGGTACTTCTTTCAGGCAAATTGATGGGGGAGGGTTAATGATGGGTCTTGATGCAGCTGGATGCTATTGCCAGTAACATCACACACCTCTGCATTACAGGGTAGTGGCACCAATGACTCTTTCTCATAAAACAGTGTTCTTTTCTTCTGTGTTTTGTAGACTTTTTTTTTTTTAGTATATACAATAAATTATCTCCTGGGAAAATAATGAGAGCAACTACAATGCACACAGAAATGAGCCAAACATCACTGGGAGTACTCTGCACAGTAAATTATCCAAATTACATGTTGGGTGTTTTTATTTACTTACTCATAACATTTGTTGTTGTTGTTGTTGTTGTTTTGTTTTGTTTTTTTTTTTTTTTTTAAGAAACTTGGGGTTTGAGTTATTGTCAGCTGTCTCACAAACCTGAAGTTAACAGTAAGAGGATGAGTACAAATTCTGTCATTGGGTTGATTTAAATTAGGTAACTGAAGAAAAAATCTAAGTGTCAGATAAATAACAGGATATTTCAGTACAATAAATTTAATTAAAACAATTTAGTTAGTGATAATTATTAATAGAAAATCTTCAAAGTTCATGCTTCATAATTTTCAATAGAAAATACAAAGTTTTTTACCTGTGATAACAGTGCCTTTGAGGTTTTCTACTGTGAAACAATAATTTCTTTAATTTCTACAACCATTAATTGTCATTAAATCATATTTGTATCTGTACTCATCTAATTATGTCCTTAATATTATTTACAACTACACCTCATCTGAAAGGTAATGCTTCAGAAGAGTGGGTCCTTAGCCTTTCTCCAAAGGATTTCCCTTGTAACTGAGTAGAAAATCTGTAAGCTGAGGGACTCACAACACTATAATGATTTTTTTTTTTTTTTTTTGCATAAAAAAATTCAATACACTTGGAAAATTTTCCACTATTTTGTTTAAAATTTCTGTTAGTCTATGTATAGAAAAGCCTTGGTGTAGCAACCTAGGAAATATATACAAGTATATAAAGAAAACTCTTGAGCCCAAAGAACTGTGAATTCCATTTGCTTGTGATTTGAGACCAAATTCATATCAGAGGCATAAGAGAAAGAGGCCTTTTGGCAAGGCAGATACCGAGTTACTCTTGGGCTTCCGGAAACATACAAATTAGTCAACAAACGTTAAATAGAGCTGCAGGCTCTCAAAGAATATGTATCAAACACATTGGTATGCATCTAGTCTTGTAATCATGATATGCCTGTCATTTTAGATCACTTCTGCAGTGCTCATTGTTTATCTGATTAAAAAAAAAAAAAAAAAAAAAAAGAAAAAAAGAAAAAAGAAAAAAAGAGAGAAGAAACTCTAAATCTATACTAATCTTACCTTTTAGGGTATTTGCTAATCTTCGCATTCCAGGAAGTTTGACATATGACAGCAATTTTGAGGTATGTTTCTTATGCATAAAGTGAATGAAAAATATTTTTCCCGTTTTGCAAGGTACTTGAAATGTCTAAAGTTGATCTAATGAAGAAATCAAAATCACTAATAAAAATAAGCAGTGATAAATATATGATAGGAGAAATAAAATAACAGTATTAAAGCAATAATGGTTAAATATTGTTGTGACAGCTGCTTTCAATTTCTTTATCACTGTTCCCATGTAGTTTCGGTCAATGCATCTAAATCCTGCAAATCTGCAAAAGGACTAGACTCCTGCTGCATTTGACCACTGCTTAGTTTTGAAGATTTGAAGGGAAATATGATGCTTGGTATTTTGAAATTTATCCCCAGCTAGTGCATGGATTTAACCTTCATGCCTCATTTTCTTGGTCATAAATAGGACTAATATCACCATATTCTCTATTTGGATAGTCATTGAAACAACTGTTTTCATATCTATGCAGGGATACCCTAGTTTTGTGCTTCTTAGAGCAGCCCATGAAGAATTAATACTAGTTCCTATTTAGAAACAAGGTTAGTGCTGTATGAAGTAAGTAAAGTCTTGGTTCACACACTAAATAATGAGGGTAAAAGAAAATATTGATCATTATATTGATCACTAAAGTGAGCATCATACATTCATGGTTTGGTGCAATACCAAGGTCCTGTGGACAAGATGTTATGTAATGGTGTAATTAGAGATTATATTGTCATACATATGTATGAGGGATTGTGAAAGTAATCTTAAACCTGACATTTTTGAGTTATTGAGCACTCAACCTAATAAGTCTTTTAAACTTATTTTTGTGGGTGTATTATTCATAGGCAATGCTTAAATGTTCATGTAAATGATGAACTAAAAGGAAAGAGAATTTCAGAGAGCAGCTCTTTTACTTATATTTGTTATATGTGTGTCCCTAAACAGGCATCTTCCAATAGAACAGTGCAATGACATTTAAGTCAAGGTATTATAGCATTAAATCTCACAGTGATGAATTAGATTCCCCTTCTCTTTTGACAACTGATGGTCTGATACGAAGAAAATAATCTTGTCTTCTCACTTAAAACATTTTTCTCAACTGTAAATTGCATATATTGTCAACAGAAAAGGAGTAAATATGAGCAATACACTTCTGTTGCATACAACCCAGATCTTATCTCCATCTTCCCTTCTATCTCATATGTCCACATAACTTGTTATCACAAAAGTCCTTTTGGGGTCAAAGGCTATTACAGTGTATGGAAAGAAGAATTTTTTTCAATTAAATCTACTCAAATTTTTTCTTGTGATTACCAAAGTGCTGGCAAACATTCAGCAGTTGAATGCACACTTTTTATACCTTGAGAAAATTCAATATTTCAGATGAAAAACAGTGATTCAGCAGAAGCTAGTGGTCAGTAGCTAACAATTAATCGATACTCTGGTATCAATATGGGAAAGAGTGGAAAAAAGGAGACCATGTGCCAATTACTGGCAAATGCTGCTGTCCTTTTAACAGTCGTATAAAAGCATGATAACACTGAAGTGGACAGAGAAACTAATAATGAATGTTTTGTGTGTCTTTTATTATATAAAAACTGGAGTGGCATTCTTTTCATCATTTAATGTAATTTCAATTAAAACAATAATAGTATAAGGAAATTTAACTGTAAAGTTATATTTTTGAAGCACTCTTTTTCCTCCTTTCCTTGTATTAGATGTAATTATAGACACATTTGCTTCTGTACAAAAAAAAAGTATTGATATGCTTGCTGGATGTGCTCAAGATTACAATAGCACCAAATTATCTTGGTAGCATGCGTGTTTGATATCAAAGAATGCACATTTCTCCCACAGAAATAATTGTGTGCCAGTAGTGGAACCAGCACAGAGTAGATCAGAAAATACATAAAGTAGATGCTCCACAATACATTATCATACATGACTACTTCATGTACGTATAACCTTTAAAGTACAAAATAGTTTGAATAAGAAATTTTTTAATTCCATTCTCTTAGTTCTCAATCTAGATTTCAAATGTGTAAGAAAGTCCTTTCCTTATTAGTGAAGTTTTAGGCATGTACTCAAGTAAGATTGATTTTAATTGGATTCAGGCATGTGCTCATAATCAGTTAATGAGTGTTCTTTACTAGTTTGAAGCTAAATGAAAGTTTGTCACAGATTTGGAAATCTTCAATATTATGGGCCAAATTCTACTCAACACACTCTTCATGCAGCTTCAATTAGGTAGAAGGGCAACATAATTTTTTTATTATTTTTATGTTGTTCTTTAAACCATAGATATGCAAAGATATATTTGTGTGTTTAAAAATAATTCAAGCAATGCCTTTTCCACAGATGCCTGTCTATTTGATTAAAATAAAATCAGTAATATTGCTAATACATGTAGAAATGAATAATGAAGACCAAAGTAAATAGGGACTAAATAAAGATACTTGGGACACCCAATTAATTTTATCTCTGCTATGTGGTAATTACCAATGAATATAAAGATATTAAAGACTGTGGATCTGTGTCCTTGTAAAGAACTGTACCATTTACCTCACTTTATTGACAGTTAAACAATGTATTGATTTACCGTGGGCAACCTTGGACTTCCTCATCCAATATGCACACATTTAAAAAGAAAATTTCCTGCTGTAATTGCCTTTTCTGATATCCTTACCTATTCTGATGAATATTGAACTGGCGCCAAATTGCAAGTATTGCCACTGACAAGTATTGCATTTAAAAGGGCTGATTTAACAAATTAGCAGAGTATCAGGCTGGCTGTGGCAGTGACAGCACCGCTAGGAGGATCTTAAGGCGTTATTAGACTTTCTAAATCTTTCTCTTAATCATATTTCCATTTTTTTAATTAGCTCACTCATTCAATGTAATCTCTTTTTAGAACTCTCTTCTTAAAACTAGTTCTGTTTCTCCTTCTGGAAGTCAAGCAGTAAACTAGAAATATTCTCTGATTTTGTTTCCTTATTTTTTTTGGTACATACTTATGTTAAGGGCTTATTCAGTTTCTTCTAGTACTTAATGTTTGTATCCTGGGAAGAGTGAAAAGCTGCAATAATTATGAAAGTATATAATTGGTCTTTGTTTGCAGTCAGTTTTTCTTCTAGATCTGCCCATGCCAAATGCAAAGATGGAAGCAGGAGAAAGAAAAACTTGACTAGAAAATGCATCCCAAATTCAATCAGAAATGAGTAGTGCTATAGAAATTAGAACTGAAGTGAGAAAATTCCAAGCTTTGGCACACTGAAGGTCTGAATACCCGGTGCAAAGTGATAATGTATGCTAAAGCTGATTACTCATAAGTAGCAGCCAAGACGTTGGTAAAACAACCAACATATCTGTTGAAAAGTGAGTGAGATGGTTTAACTAACTGATCTCTGCAATGCCTTCAGAGAGAGGATTGCGGGAGTCATGAGTAAATACAGTAGCAGTGAAATCAGGGGAGTCTGGAGAGAAGCAGATACTTGAGTAAGGCTGGAAAACTGGTGAAGGGGCAAGAATAGATGGACAGGCTTCTATAACCTTTTCAAGGTCAATGGGAACAGGAAATGAACAGCTAAATTATAGATGTCTATTCACAGAATACAGTCGGATGAACTGAGAAAAAAAATCCATAGAAGAAAGAAAGCAGTGATTGGCATTGCAGAACAGGAGGCTGTAGAAACAGCAATTGAGAAGGCAACTTATATGAATATACAATTGCTCTAGCAGTAGCATATTTTAAAAATTATCATTGAAGAAGACTCAGTAAGTCACATAAACCTGCTTAAATTAGATTCCTTAAAGTCAGTGCATAAGTCTTTGTATAATTCATGCAATATATACAAACTTTATAGAAGGATTCACCTTGGGAAGGGTGACAAACACATTTTGGAGGTCAAAATAAGGATTAGAGAAAAGACTTTCTTTGAATTTCATGTGATTGATTTTAGATGAGTGCAGAGCATTGCACTTAGAAAGGAGAAATAAGACACACATTTTAAATAGGTTAGAGTTGGATGGAAATAGGTACAAGGCTTATCTCAAAATGAATGTAAGGAATCAGTGTGATCCTGTTCCAAAACAGGAAAATTTTGAATGAATTAACATGACTGCTGGTTGTAATACATAGGAGGCATTTTTTTCTTTCTCTTCCTGGCATTAGTGGAACCATGGCTGGAAAGCTATGGTTAAGAGCAGATAAGTTGGAAAGTGGTAAGAATAATACAGATTTTAGAAAAGAAAAAAAAAGAACTACAAAGAAAAAAGATTGAGATAATTGCATTTCTTCAGTCTAATAGATAGAAGAACGAGGGATAGGAGGTAGAAAAGCTTTCTTCCATTAGGTAATAAGTAAGTATAATGTGGTCAGGTACTGATTGTTCTCTGTGACAATGAGGTCAGGTACTGATTGTTCTCTATGACCATAAAGTCTAAGACAGAGAGAAACCAGCTGAATTTTCAGCAAAGATATGCAGTTTGGATATGGGCTTTTGAAAGCCAAGGATTAGGGAAGCAATACAATAAGATGTCTGCACTGGCTTTTTTCTTTCTCTGTAACAAACTACAAAAATGTTCTTCTTAAGTTTATCTAAGTGGTTTTTATCCTACTTGTGTTCAGGTACAACTTGATGATATCTTCAGTAATTTCTAAGATTCTGTCCTTAAATGAGAAATTTGCCAGCAACGGAAATTTTCTACTCAACCAAAAATCACAGATGTTATGAATCAGGATGTTCTATGGAGAATTCCTCCAGTGATTAACGATTTCTTCGTAAATATGAATCAAAATAATCTGACAACATGAATGACATCCATTGATTATGATAAAGATACTGATTAGTATTAGAGAAAGAAAAATGCTGTGCTGAAAGGGACCCAAGAATAAAAAAAAACTCTGTAGTTTCTGAGAAACACAAGTGGTTTGGGCTGTGGTTGATGCAGATGGGAAAGAAAGAAAGGACAGCCCAGAGCAATGCTTCTTATGTGCAGCGTACTAATGGTAGATTTATATAAAAGCATCAAAAGGGTCCAGTACAGTCTGAGGATGTAGTGTGTGATCTTAGAACAGGCAAAAGTCTTACTCCTATTCCAAGTCTGCAGCTAAGGTGGGGTGCAGTATCTCACAAAGAGCATAATGAAAGTTCAGGTTCAAACAGACTATGAAAAGGGAGTTTGGGAATGAGTTTGAGGCTTAGAGGGAAGGAGGAACACCTCTAGTGTTCTGCCAAAATGCATTCAATTCTGACTTCAAAACAAAACAAAACAAAACAAAAAAAACCTACAACAGTAAATTTCTACTTCTCACTGCAAAAGAAATCTGTAGTCCTTTCTTTCAGGCTTGCATTCAAAGTCCCTTTGAATGACCAAGTCCCTTTTAAAAGCAGAGAGTGAAAAGCAACTGAGATGTCTTAATTTCTAATTTTCATTTACTTTACCAGTGAGAAAACCTATTGTTTCATCAGGACCAAGTGAATATTACAATTATTATTAATAATTATCATTTTTTTTTTTTTCAAATGCCATTTTCTTATGGGTTTCTACAGCTCCATCCTCTGTATCATATGCTCTGACCTGGATACTGCTCTATAAGAAATGATAACATTTACAGTTGCATTTAGAAGGAGAAAAAATAAGATTAAAAAAGAAAAGGAAGACTTTTTTTTTTTTTAATAGAAGTGAAAATGAAAAAAATTTGCAGAAAACAGCAAGGCTGAAGAGATGAGAAATCACAGGAAAGAAATCAACGCACTACCTCCTTCTACTGCATTACTCTGCATTAGCATTTTTGCTTCTCTATTAAAGTGCATTAAGAACGACGACACAAAAGAATGGGGATTACTTACATGGAAAATGCAACCAAGTGTGGTCAAAGAAATTGTTCTGTGGGTTCACTGTGATTGCAGTAGTCAGGAATGAAATCTGAGAAATGAGGAAAACGTTACTATTGTGTCAATAAATGTAATTAAGTCTAAGGTGACCATTTTATTCTGAATCCCTCTTTCCTGTTTGCTAATGTCTTTCTCAGAAATTTACCTTTCCAGATGATGCATTTCATATTAATTCTTTTCTAGTTCATTCTGTAGTACATTTCCATTAGACATGAGAAGAAAAAAAAAAAAAAAGTTCAGTTTCTAGCACTAAGAATGAATTAATTGAAGGAAAAATATGTTAGATATGCTATGTCCTAGTTCTTGTAAACTCCAATTGAATGTTCATGATAACTTTAAATTACCGAAGAGGTAGGGTTATGTCTGCATGCTTGCTTACTTGTTTGATTTTATTACAGGCCTATTTATACCTTGTTATGCTCTGCTAACTCAAAAATTGGTTGTTATAAAAAGTTAACTTTGGCATGTCTTTCCCTAGATTGTGTGAGTGGCAGGGAATGCCTCTAAAGGTAAGATGGATTTGTTGCTCAGAAGGTGCTGTGTACAGATGTAGAGCATCTGCAGTTTAGCCGAGGAGGTTCAGGTTTGTCTGAGAGTGCCTGCCTCCTACTGCCAACCTGCAGGAGAAGATCCCTGGCAATGTGGCAGGGGGTGGTAGTAGCTTGGCCACCCCAGGTCTTGGGAGATGCTGTCAGCAATGGCTCACCTGGCCTGTGTCCAGATATAGTCCTGTTTCCTCACGGCACTCATACTACATGAATTGGCTTCATCCTTATGATTCTTCTTGATGATCCCAGAGCTGCATCTAAGCCTGGTTTCTATCATTAGACCTGATCCTGACACTACCTATGCATACTGGGGATGTCTAGTGGCCAGGGCTATGACTGCTTTTGGTGCCCTGCTTCTGGCAGAGGTTGTGGGATGGGTCCTGACTGCCAGGCCCTCTGCTGATGGCACTATGGGAAGGCGCCTCTGGTCCTGGTGCCTAGAGAGGCATCAGCCCACACAGTGAGACAGCACTATAGGGACTCATGGATCTTGTGGACTTAAGGACTGAACACTATTGAGGACAGGGTGGACAAGATATCGAACAGGAGAAGAGATTTTTCAGAGTGGCTGAAGGACACAGCCTTTACAAAACAGCAGCATAGGGCTTGACAACAGAAACTCTACCTAGGATGGGGAACTTGTGAGTGCTTTTGAGGTTTGTATTTGACAAGGCTACTTAACCACTCCCACACTTTCTATTACGTAGGACTTGAGCACAAACCACTCATTTCACTCATTTTAGCTGGTGCACGAGACAACCTAGACCCATGTCCATGTGGCAGCTGCACTGCTCACTGATGGTGGCTCCTGCTAACTGTGGTTCCAGGGCTGGTATTCACCTGGTGATTAGTCCTACTGCTGGGGACAGTGCATTTGCAAAATATTGAACTAATGTGATCACTAATGGCATCCCAGTTGGAGAATAGCTGGAAGTTCTTAAACATGGAAAAGGCTCTAAATGTCTTCGTTATCTCATAGAAAATAATGACTTCATCTCATCTCATTGTGTTTAAGCAGTAATTTTTCCATTAACAACTTAAATTGCAGTCACTGAGATGACAAATGGACACCAAAACTGTGCAGAACTGTGATGAAATAAACAGAACCATAAGGAATTGTTTAGGATATAGCTGTCTTCAAAGGGTAATTTGTATCACAGTGTGCTTAGAGAAAAATTTAGTATGATCAAAGCAAATACATAACTTAAACCTAGTTAATTTCTTAATTCATTACAATACTTCTTTCTTATAAACAGCACGGAAAGTTATTGATTGTACAAACAAACAAAGAAATCTAAGTTGATTTTCATCTGGCGAGTACTCTGGCCCTAAATCAAATGTTGAATCGGAGGCAGCAGTGTGTATATCAGCCTCAGGTCATGTCCTTAATGCTCAATGAAAGGGAAACCTGTTTCTCATTCAGTGATTGCTCAGCTATAATAAACTGCTAACATTTTTTAATTTGATACTTTACATACTCATTAAACTCTGGTATCATATAACAGGGCAGAAGGTTTGACTTTTTCCCCAGGAGCAATTTTCTCCTGAAGCCTGAATGTTTCATTGCTGTACTGTAATTTAAAGGGTTATGGAGGTTTGGTGGAAAAAAATTACACTGTTTATGAAAACAGCCAAAACCAAAGACAAACTTAAAACAACTTTAGTGCAGCTTTAGTGCATATATTGCTCACTGGCTGCAAATCACATAGAAGAGGACAAGTTATAAACAGAGAATTTTGTATTTAAACTATCACAGTCTTTATCTCCATAGAAGAAAGCCAGAGGATAACTATCTTAAAAACTGGTTATTTTTCATACTTATTTCCACATATACATGAAAGAAAAAAAAGAAAAGAAGCCCCCACACAGCACGTTGGATTTATTTACTCAGTAAGAGAATGCAGAAAAAAAATACTGATCAAAGTGCCTATCACAGCTAATCCAATATAGGAAAATAAAAAGGCAATTAGGCATCAAGGCATAAGCTTTCAGGGTTCCTTCTGATTGTATTTCCACATGAGCCAGGGGGGTTGGATCAGGCATTAAAGTTGTGTTAAATCATCCATTAAAAAGGGAAAATATTAAAGAATCTAGGTCAATAATTAGAAAGAACATTCAAATTAATTAAAGAGAACAACAGGATACAATAGGTTATATTATATTGAACAAGGAATGCCTGTTGCATTGCATAATATTATGAGCCAAAACATAAACTAAAGTAAAGAAATGGCGATTTCAATTAGATATCAGATGGAAGTTTTTCACAGAGATGATGGTGAGGTGCTGGAACAGGCTGCCAAGGGAAGTCGTGGTTGCCCTGTCTCTGGAGATGTTCAAGGTCAGGTTGGATGCGGCCCTGAGTCACCTGACCTAGTACATGGTCAGCTGGTTGGCATAATTTGGAACGAGGTGATCTTTGAGGTCCCTTCCTACCCAAAACTTTCTATGATTTTATTATTTTATTATTAGTATAAAGTATCACTGCATTTGCAAAAGTTCTTAACTTGGATATATTAATTCATGATGGTACATAATTTGCGGTGAGAATAAAGCTGAGATTTACCACAAAAAAAAACCCTTACTTCCCCATTGTCTGCTGCTTCTTACCTCAACCCACACAGTTGCCCCTTAAAAAATTCTACAGGTAGTGGTGATATCAATCTGTTGTCTGTTATTGTGTATTGTTTTTAATATTTGATACTTTTTGTTTGAATTCACAGTGTAGCAATACTTGAGACTTAATGTCTACCATCAGCCATTTTACACGTATTTTTTTTCTTTTTCTTTTTCTTTTTCTTTTTCTTTTTCTTTTTCTTTTTCTTTTTCTTTTTCTTTTTCTTTTTCTTTTTCTTTTTCTTTTTCTTTTT
>NW_024885532.1:17446052-17580536 GCF_019232065.1 Centrocercus urophasianus
TTTTTCTTTTTCTTTTTCTTTTTCTTTTTCTTTTTCTTTTTCTTTTTTTTTCTTTTTCATCAGAACTCAGCCAATTGAGCTACTGGATAGGAAGGCTCATGCAAACTGACAATCTTTATGGTAGGTAAAAAGTACGTATTTTTGATCCACTCCAAGACAATCTGGATGCAATGATGCCTAGATATTTTCTGATAAAAAAATGATGACTTCTACCATAGGCAGTGTACTAATGGCTTTTGGAGATAGGGATATTGAGTTTTATTCAAGTGTAGTCAGAATAAAAAATGTATCTTTAAAATAGCAGAAGACCAAAACTACAGAAAAGTAAATGCTACTTCCCGGCATTAAAAATAAGCAAGCACTGTACATATATGATTCTCCTTTACAAAATGTCACAGCATAAAATCTGGAGTCAGCATAGTCACAGTACCATTCAAACTCAAAATTATAGGGGAAGGAAATAAAGAAAATAAATGACTGAAAAATAGAGACCTCATCAGGTGCTGATATGAATGTGAGACAGAGGAAAGGAAAAGAATTGTGAAGAATGTGAGGGTATATAAGTCAAAGGCACTTTGACTTAGACAAAGATCCAGAGCAAAGAGATGGAAACATCCAGCAGGGAAAGACAAACTTTTTTTTTTTTTTTTTTGAAGCTGCGTTTTTCTGTAGGTTCATGATTATGATTCAGGTTAAAAATGCACTTCCGTTTGTGAAAGAAATGAGATAGGTATGCAAATTCAGATTTATGATCACTTTAGCCCACAACCAGCTCCAATTGTACCAGTTGTTGATACAAAATTACAAGAACACTGTAGGAATCAACTCTTGCATAGGCTGCTTCCCAGCAAATGCCAGATTTCCTAAAAGTTAGGGATTATTTCAACATTGAAGCTCATATTGCTTTATTTCATCCACAAGCTCCCTTGTTCATGCTTTTCTTAAAAGGATCCAATCCTTCTTTGAATCTTTTTAAGTTATTTGCCTCAAACAATATCGAATTTTAGCATGCTTGAGAGGGGCATCTACTGATTTGTCCTCTTGGACACCTCCATTTTTCCCAGTTTAAAAAAAGAGATGGCTTTGTTACAACTGCCCTCTCAATCTTTGAACAGTTCAGTTGATACCCAGTGTTACTAATGATGATTCTGGTAGATTCTGGTAATAAATTATGTTTTTGTTTTTTTTTTTTCTTTTTTTTTCTTTTATATATATATATATATGTATGCATCTACATTGTCTTTTAACTCAGAATAAGAAGATTTTTGTGCAATTTTTCCAGCTGTATCCACATTGGTTTGCAACATGGAATATTTAAGAGTGCTTAAACAGAATTACTTCTGTAAGAAATTAACCAAAATTTATCCAAATGCTATATAGTTAAAGGTACAGTTAAAGGGTCAAGACTGGAGTTAGTCTCAAGTTAATCTCCAACAAAATGCATATGGTATGACATCAAATTCCCAGTACTAACTGCTTCACTTGATATCTTTCTATTGCCTAAGACTATTTTGTTTTGTTTTGTGTGGTTTATTGTTTTTTGAACTCTTCAACTCTGTGACCAATTCTTAACCCAGTGGGAGAAAAGCAAATTATCAGTAGATTTAGGGGGTTATATTAGGCACAAATGCATGCTCTGTGAATCTGCGGGGAACTGGAATTTATGGTGAAAGTAAGGTGATGAAATTCAATGAATGATAGAAAGGGAGCATTGTAGGTAGAGATGTAGAAAGATTGAATCTCCCTTGAGAAGATGAAAGGACAGTTCAATAATTGGGAGCAGCAAAGACCCATTTAGAGGGCAGGGAGAAAAATAAGAAGTAGTTAAGATAGTATAGTAGTTTTCAAATCTTCAGTTCAGCTCCAATGCACTGAGGAAGTGATCTGAGAACTTAAAAAGAATGGAGTGCAAATACTGTGGTATTTTTTTGAAATTTTGAACACAAAGGTCTTTATCATTTGGTAACTCTTGTATATAAAGAGTTTATAAAATAATAGTTTATATCCTTTTGACACAAAATCTAGACTTCTTGTACTGATTTCTGGTATTCACAGACCTATTGTGCATACATGGTATGGTACTAGGACTACACACTGTAGTGTTATTCACATATGCAAAGTCCCATTGACTTAATAGGCAGCGGAGAGTATGGTTTAATGTATCTGTAATCCACATATTAAAGCTCTCTAAATATGATTTGACATGACAGTCCATAACACCTCAGAGCTTTAACATTCTGTTGTTTCTTTGACATATAAGCCACAAATTACAGCATTGGACTGTCTCATGAAATTCCATTTGTAATCCATATTCTTTGTTACATGTATTATACAGATACATATGCATATAATATTTGCATATTTCTAAAACTTTTCATTATCTATCCACACAGGATGGGAATTCAGATAATTCCTTACAGTCTTTAGTTACCCCTGCTGTGCCTATGCGTTGAAATTAAGTAACTTTGAAGGGCTGTAGAATGTGTTTATGCCATCAGCAGGGGAGTAAAAAGGGAAATGTATATGGGAGGACTAATACTTAAAAGCTGCCAACTTCACTGGGTAAAAATGTCCAGCGATCCATTACATGCCATCCTCCTGTCGTCCTCCTATGTTCTCATTAAGCGCTCACTGAGTATGGTAATTCGCTACTCCTTAGCTTGAAGGGAGGATCCTGGAGGTTTGAAAGCTGATCCTCTGGAAAGTATGGTGGATGTCAGTGCCACAAAATTAACAGATTTTTTGGATTCTAAACCCAATAGCAGCTGCACTCTCCATTGCAAAGACCTCTTGCTTGCGTGAAAAGGGGAGATGGCAGCTTTTGGGGAGTGTTAGCTGTGAATTTCTTCTAAGAACCTGTAAGTACCTGAAATGACCATTAGGGACCTCTAGGGGAACTAGCATCTATGCTGGACTTCGGTGACAAGACTGATAATTAGCTTTGAGAAAAAAATGCACATTTGAGACTGTCTGATGTCATCTGTGGGTGCTAGAACCTGTTCTCCTGCACAGTGAAGCATGGTGCTTAATGGTGTGTGCTTCAGGTGTTTAACTAGGCATGTGGTGATTTTTCATCAGTGATAGTATTAGCAAGCAAGCAGTGTCTGCTAAGGGTAGAAGTCAGCTTTGAAAACAGCCCCAGATAGCCAGTTTTGTATCCCCAAGGGAATGTTTTCTTGAATCTAGAAATGAAAGGAGTGTGTAGCAGTAGAATGCAATGAGCAAGGGAATTTCTAAGTAAAAAAATCATTTTTGAATTATAATCGAAAAACAGTTATATACATACATTTACACACATATATATATTACCTTTTAGAATAATTTGAGATCCTTCCTGATTTTAGAGGTCTCTTAATTTTATGAAGATGCAGTCCTGTCATTTAAGGGCAGGGATAGAGAAGACTCAGAAGAACATAATTTTAATAACCTTAGCAGATCATACATTTACATCTTTAAGCCCTTCTCAATTCACACCGCCATCCAATCGTTGGATCAATCTTATGTTCTTAATTTAATATGCTTTGTCTTTTCTACAAAGAGTGAGAGAGCCTGTCTAAATGATTAGATCACTATAAAGAAAAGGTCTGTTAGTGTTCTTTCTATCCAGCATATCATGTGAAGAAATATAATAATCGTCATTATGCAGCATTCTTTTCTCTGGTCCTGACTGTGTTCCACAAATAGGAAATGCTCATATTCATTTGCATAGCTTCCCAATTTGCCTGCTGCTTTTCCAGTGGGATCTGTCCCAGGATGTTTCAAAACCTTTCACTGACTACTTATATTAGTCTGCTTTTTCCATTGTTGTACATATTTGTGAACCATCTGAGATTTTTTATGATAGTTTTTAAACATTTATCTCCCTGTCTGTTTGCTATTGCCCAAGCAACATGTTTGCTGAGTCTTTTCCTTATGAAAATGCACACCAGAGACTGTTCCTTTCAACAACTTCTAATTAGGCTGCCGAGGCTGAGGTCTGAGCAAAGCAATTTTAAGGGTAACTTCTTTGAACTGGCTCCAGTGCTTCCTGCTTAACAGAGCTCAGTGCTTAAGAAGCTTATCAGCTAACTTCCTGCTTGTGGGACATTTGCCAATCATCTGACATTACTTTTTCAATGTATCAGTGAGCTGGACTGCTGTTATGACAATAATAAGAATTAGAAAAAGGAACTGACCTTGTACAAAGGAGTGTTGTGTCTTGCATGCAGAACATATTCTCTGTTGCAAGTAATGGTTCTACTTCTGGAATGTGTATAGTATCTCTAGGTGTAAATATTCCTGTTTGTGCTTGAAATGCATACAAAGCTGGCTTTTGCAGTTTTTATCACTTCTGGCTCTTAACATTCATTGCCTTGAAATTTTTGAGGTACTTATCATTTTCCCAACAACAAAGGGAAGGTTCCTTAGTGCCCTCTTCCTCCTCTCACTTTGCTCCCAGGCTGTTATTTTAAAAATTACCCCCTGCATCTTTATCTATG
Organism: Centrocercus urophasianus; assembly: GCF_019232065.1. Classification (NCBI taxonomy): domain Eukaryota; kingdom Metazoa; phylum Chordata; class Aves; order Galliformes; family Phasianidae; genus Centrocercus; species Centrocercus urophasianus. The sequence continues at coordinate 17,450,531 of NW_024885532.1, forward strand.
TCTCCCACCCAAATATTGTACTTAATTCCGATTTTTCTCAGAATGAGAACTCAGAGTAAACAGTTCTGAGACTTGGGCAGGTTAAATGTTAGTATGCTGTTCCTTAGTGCAGTAGACAGTCTGTGGCATGAAGTATTAAAGCTGCTTTTGAGACCATTGGATTGCATGCTGAATCATTTGGGAAAGTAACAAGTCTTTTTTTATTGCAATTTTGATAAGAAATGGTATTTTTTGTTTCCTGTATCATTGCAGAAAAAAAACAAAACCAAAAACTTGTTATCTGCTATTCATTCCCCAAATTTTCTCCCCTTAGCAAATAGTAGTATGTAGTAACATCATTATACCTTCTAAACTTGTTTCATCCATTAATCACTGTAGAAATTGAGGAAAAAAAAAATTCAACTCTAAAACATACATTTAAATTTATACTTGATACGGATCTATTATTATCGTGAAGGGTAAGAAGGATGACCCTGGCAACTACTGACCTGTCAGTCTCACCTCCGTGCTGAGAAAGATTGTAAAGCAGGCCCTTCTTGAAGTTGTGCGTGGAAGACAGAGAGTTGATAAGGAAGAACCAGCATGGATTCACCAAGGGTAAATCCTGCTAGACTAAGCTAGTGGCATTCTACAATGATGTCACTGCATCAATGGACAAGGGAAGAGCCACCAAAGTCATCTATCTGGACTTCAGTAAGGCCTTTGACACAGTTCCCCACAAGATCCTTCTATCCAAACTGGAAAGATAAAGATTGGATGGACAGACTATTCAGTGAACGAAGAACTGATTGCAGGATTGAGTCCAGAGAGTGGTGGTCAATGGCTCAATGTCTGGATAGAAATCAGTGATAACTGGTGTAACCCAGGGGTCAGTAATGGAACTGATACTCTTCAGTATCACAGAATCACAGAATCATAGGGTTGGAAGGGACCTCCAGAGATTATCGAGTTCAACCCTCCTGCCAAAGCAGGTTCCCTACACCAGGTTGCACAGGTAGGCATCCAGGCAGGTCTTGAACATCTCCAGAGAAGGAGACTCCACAACCTCCCTGGGCAGCCTGTTCCAGTGCTCCGTCACCTCACTGTAAAGAAGTTCCTTTGCACATATGTGTGGAACTTCCTATGCTGCAGTTTCCGGCCGTTTCCCCTTGTCCTGTCTCCACACACTGCTGAAAAGAGTCTGGCCTCGCTATGAAAATGCTGTACTATGAAAACTAACTTGTAGTTTATACATTAAAAAGAAAGAAAGAAGAAAAAAAAAAAAAGTAGATGTGATGAGAAATTAGAGTTTTAGATTTTTATAACATTCTTACATTATTGTTGTCCCTGAAGGAACGCTTGTATTTTTGCAATCTGGAAAATTCTATCAGTGTTTTAAAATGTTCTGTTGAAACCATAGAATTTGTTGGTGAATTGGCCAGTATTAGCTCTCTTTTGCAGTTGTACAATAGTGAGTCTTTTAAATTTAAATAGCTGCTATAAATAAATGTATGTCTAGCATTCATTCTGTTTCTCCATCTACTTTCTATAAGCAAACATCATTTGAGAGATATTTGAAATAGATTCTACTACAACTCCTAGCCAATTTTATGGAGCTCTCTTTTCTCTAATGAGTACAATCAATAAATGAATAATTTCTTTTCTGTGATAAGTATATTATAAATATTTGGGAATTTAGACAGATAAGACAGACTTTTATCCTTCCTGTAAGACATTGAGACAAGGAAGAAATTTCTTTTGTTTTTTATGTGTGCCATATGTTAGGCTAGGACACATCTCATTTCTGACCATGCTGCCTTATGCTTTATTGGCCTCTTGCCCATTTCTTGGGGCGATTTCACAACATGTGTCTTGAGTTCTATTTGATTAACTCCTCTGAGGTTGTTTTTGTCCCTTGGTGCCAATGTGTGTAATATAATTGCCTGTACATGGGCTGCTTGAAGATAGAATTCTTCTACTGAGTACATTTTGACACACCCTATGTGCTCCTCATATTTTGCCAAAGCACTTGCTGCATTATAACCTGATTTTTTTTTTTTTTTTTTGGTCAGCAACAAGTGCCTTCAGTGATGTTCAGACATCACTTTTGTAAAGACACCTGTCTTATTTTGAGTTCTTGTCTGCAGAAAGTGAGTTAATAGCTACGGATAATAAAAGCAGTCACGAAGTTAGTTGGATTGTTATTGTTTGTTACCATTAAAAATTTAAAGAGAGTAGTTTAATGACATTGATTACATCCATATAAAGATTCAAGCCTAAGCAGCTCCCCATCTTTTATGTAATCAAGTCATTCACTGACAGAGAATAGAAATGGGTTCATTTCCCACTTTGTTATGACTAGCTCTACAATATCCTCTAAGTAAGTCAACAAGTTTTGCTAGGCAATGGCACTTTCCCAGCCTTTCTCATTGAAACTATGACAGTGCAAAACACAAAGCTAAAGATTTATGTACCAAAACTGAACATGAGAAGCAACATTCTAGCTTAGTGGTTCAGGCTTTCACCTGAACAAAAAAGGGATTTTCAAGATACTCTTCAAACAGCTGTTTCTGTATTCTACAGTTCCAGAATCTGTTGGTGCAAATAAATAACGTAAATGTAAGAAATCAGTAAATCTTGTAGACACTGTATGGATAAAACTCAAAAAATTTGAATATACTTTTTAAGATTCAGTTTTCTGCTAATGCTTTTGGTCTTTTTTGAGCAGGTTTCAGGGATTAAATCATGTAGGATCTTGAGATTATAGAATAAAGAACATCAACAAGACATAGTCACAATGTCCATTATTATTATTATTATTATTATAGTATCAAGAAGTATGACTTTTTATTTTTTTTGTATTTTTATTTTTTAATATTCCAGAGAAGCCTTCAGCTTCTTTGGCATTAATTCAGCTAGATTGTTACTCTGTCTACCCAGTTTTACATCTTTCATCTGTAAATATATTCATATTTGGAAAGAGGTCATTTTTTTTCTAGACAGGGTTGTCTATGTACCTGTCTAACTGAAGTGTACATTTATTTATTGCTCAAGAGAAATGCTAAATGAAGTTAAGTGGGTAATTAATGTACCTCCTTCTTCAGAAATACTTTCATATTTTTCTAACCAAGTTTGGCTCATTTTTGATTGGTAAAATGCCAGGGACGTCCTCCCCTCTACTCTCTCACTTTGTACTTCAAACAAAAAATATTTCTTACTTGAAAGGCAAATAGTTCTGATGTATTATAAAAGAAAATGAAAAGGAATCAAACTTTCATCCTAATGTTAATTTTGTAACAGAAATGCAAATTAACTGACTAGAATCATAGAATCACTCAGGTTGGAATAGACCTTAAAGATCATCAAGTCCCACCGCAACCTAACTATACTACCCTAACTCTAACAATCCTCCACTAAATCGTGTCCTGAGCACCACATATAAATGATTTTTAAACACATTCAGGATGGTGACTCAACCACCTCTCCGGGGAGCCTATTCTAGTGTTTGACAACCCTTTCTTTAAAGAAGTTTTTCCTGATATCCAACCTGAACTTACCCTGGTGCAACTTCAGTCCATTTCCCTTTGTCCTGTCACCAGCCACCGGTGAGAAGAGACCAAACCTGCCCTTGCTGCAATCATGTTCAGATATTGGAAGAGAGTAATAAGGTCTCCTCTCAGCCTCCTCTTCCCCCTGACTAAACAGTCTCAGCTCCTTTAGCTGCTCCTCATAGGGCATATTCTCCAAGACTTTCACAAGCCTTGTTGCCCTTCTTAGGACCTGCTCCAGCACCTCAATGTCCTTTCTGTACTGAGGTGCCCCAAACTGAACACAGTACTTGAGGCGGGGCCTCACTGGTTCTGAGTACAGGGGCAGGATGACTTCCCTAGTCCTGCTCACCACACTATTCCTGATACAAGGCAGGATGCCACTGGCCTTCTTGGCCGTCTGGGCACACTGCTGGCTCATGTTCAGCCTACTGTCTATCAGTACACCGAGGTCCCTTCCTGTCAGGCAGCTTTCCAGCCACTCCTTCCCAAGCTTGTAGGGTTGCCTGAGGTTGTTGTGACCAAAATGCAGGACCCAAAAAAACTAGTTACTGACTTGTTACTGATGCAGTGTTCTAAGAGTCAGATTCTGCACTTCATTTTCACTCTAGGAGAGCCCATATACATCTCTTCTCCATAACCAGCAAAGACCAAGCCAATTTCCAGTCCTCTGTGCTGTACATTCTTAAAGTGATGAAATGCTGAACAGTCTTGCATTCATATTGCAAATGGTGCATTTTTCATCTGCCCATATTGAAATTTCAGCTTTGATTCCAGCAAATTTATGCTGAAAAGTGACCCTGTTGTGTGTTAAGCCATGCAAACTTTATATATTCATGAAACATAATGCAGTACTTTCTTTCCATATTTTTATTTTTTAAAACCTGGGGGAAATAACTATAGTATTTGAAGTGGATATAGCAAGAATTATGATGGGCCCACCATTTCTCCTGCCTTTTTATCTCCTTTTCAGAGTTCCATACTAGAAATGTTTCCTGAAGAAGAGGGTGCAAGATATAGTTCTCTACTTAGTACTGTGGACAAGGATCAGAGTGAAAAGAACACTGATATATCTATCTTTGATGTTCTCTTCACATCAAGAAAACTGCTTTCTTTGATAATGACATTATCAAATGCAGTTATTTATTTCATGATACGGAGCACACCACCTGGGGGACCATGAATAATTCATTGGCTGAGATTGAAAAGATATTTTTTATGCCTGGGCTGCATATTGAGAAGATGAAAATCATGTTCTGTTCTTTAAAGAACTAAAGAAGTTTTGAACAATCGACAATTAAGTGAATTAAAGCAAGATTCTGTGGTTTTGTTATATTTATTTATCTATTTTTTTATTTTTAGTTAAATGGGGCAGAGGTGGGGGGCTGGGGGAACAATAAAAGAACAGAAAAAAGCTTTTAGGTTTATATATGCTTTGGAATGAAAACAAAGTATTGAAGGTATTTATTCCCTCCTCCCCACCCCCCTTTTTTTTTTCAGTTGGATGAAGAAAACAAATGGATTGAGCATGTCAGTGCTGTCCCACAATTTGGTAGCCTGCTGAGTTCAGTTAACAACAAAGAAGGAGGAGATCATACGTGTAGTTGTTTGGCACAAGTTAACTTTACATAGAGTCAATGAAGAAACTGTCAGAATTGTCTTCCTTTTGACTACTTACAGGGGTGATATTGCCAGGGCAAAACATAAAGTCAAAAAGATTTTCCCCTTAGGTTGTTAGCTACTTCTCTGTTTTATTAATCTGCAAATGTCAGATACATTTGAAGTGCTTTCTAAGTATTAATATAGGTAGGAGACATTAAGTAGATTTTAACAGAAGCTTTCTGTTAACATTTTCAACCATAAAAACTTGCAAGTAGAGTACATTCCTCAAATAATCAAATTCCATTCTTTGCTTTAAAGTGGCAATTTTTAGGAGTTGTACAATGCAATTATGTTTTTTAAAAACATTAAGAAAGATAGTAATGGACCAGCAACGTGCAATTTCTGACATAACTGTGAAATATTCATTCTGGTAAATGCAGTCTATTGTTTTACCTCAACAGGAACATTTTTGTTTTCCTATTGGTGTATATTCATTGTATTTCATTTCACTGATTTCCATTTAAAGTCTTTAAAATGAATGGAAAGGTAAGAATTTATGAAATATATTTATGCAAGAAATACAATGATACGGATCTCAGAAAAACATAACAATGGAAAAAAAGATTTAAACAGATGAAATAATTACAAAGTTGTTAAACATGATCTGGTAACAAGCATGCATTCATTAAAATAAACTCAGAGAGTGTTTTACAGTAGACTGGTAGAGATCGTTTCTACTAGGGAATCTCAAGTACAAGGTGAGGAATAGCCTTTTCTCCTTGAAAATTAACCCATAATGTAATACTACATAAGCTATTTTCTTTAATTAAAATACTATGCTGCAATATAATTGCCAGTACTGAAGAATGTATTTTTTCCTCTGGGACTTCTTTTCTTAATTATAAGCAGTGGAAGAAAAGTGTGGGGAAAAAAAACCCACAGACTTTAAAGAATTCTTAAACCGCTAGAGATTCATTTACAAATGAAAAGTGGCTGCAGGAGATTAAAGATATGTAAGTAGAAAAACACTTACTGAGAACAAGATAGAACGTTCATTTATTTATTCATTCATTTATTCATTCATCTATTTATTTATTTATTTATTTATTTATTAAATGCTTTTGATATGTGTATAAGGTGAAGTTATTAAACATTTTGTCTCAGACTTTTTTTATGCTTCCTTATGCAAGAATCACAGAATCATGAAATCATAGAATCATAGGGGTTGGAAGGGACCTCCAGAGATCATTGAGTCCAACCCCCCTGCCAAAGCAGGTTCCCTACACCAGGTTGCACAAGTAGTTGTCCAGGCAGGTCTTGAACATCTCCAGAGAAGGAGACTCCACCACCTCCCTGGGCAGCCTGTTCCAGTGCTCCGTCACCCTCACTGTAAAGAAGTTCTTGTGCACATTTGTGCGGAACTTCCTATGCTGCAATTTTTTACCCATTTTCCCCTATCCTGTCTCCACACACTGCTGAAAACAGTCCAACCTTGCCATTCCCCCATACCTTAAATATTTATAGACCCGGATCAGGTCCCCTCTCAGTCTTCTTTTCTCAAGGCTGAACAGACCCAGATCACTCAGCCTTTCTTCATAGGAGAGATGCTCCAGGCCCTTCACCATCTTTGTGGCCCTCCGCTGGACTCTTCCAGGAAATCCCTGTCTTTTTTGTACTGGGGAGCCCAGAACTGGACACAGTACTCCAGATGAGGCCTTACCAGGTCAAAGTAGAGGAGGAGGATCACCTCCCTCGACATGCTGGCCATGCTCTTTTAATGCACCTCAGAACACCATTGGCCTTTTTGGCCACAAGGGCACACTGCTGGCTCATGGCCAACCTGTCATCCACCAGGACACCCAGGTCCCTCTCTGCAGAGCTCCCCTCCAGCAGCTCATCCCCCAACCTGTACTGGTGCATGCAATTATTTCTCCCTAGATGCAAGACTCTACACTTGCTTTTGTTAAACCTCATCTGGTTTCTTACTGCCCAGCTCTCCAGCCTGTTCAGGTCTTGCTGAATGGCAGCACAGCCTTCAGGTGTGTCAGCCAATTCTCCCAATTTTGTATCATCAGCAAGAAAAATTTTTCAAAACCACATCTTCCATCAGGAAACCTAGTATGGCACAAGCTGATTTTTTTTTTTTAACATAGCAAGCAATCATCCCATAAAATTGTACACTGTCCTGAAACTTTGTGTTGTTTTCAGTGACTTCATCTTAGCTGTCATGTTAATGGCTGCTTCAGTGCTCTTCAGAGGCTGTGTACCAGGTTACAACTGACATCTGTTTCTCATACCTACACTGCTCTTCCTTGTTCCATATATTTTCCATCTTGAGGACTAGGTGATTTCAGATTGTCCTTGGAACTTGTGAGTACTCTGCATCTTAGAGGCAGGCTTAACTTCTGTGATATTTTTTGAAAATTGGTTCACTTTTCCAGACAATCCACATTCCAGCTTTTTTGTCTTATTGAAAGACTGTAAGTAGTCATGCCATTCTCTACCTTGTTTATAAAACTAGATTGCATGTACAAACAGATCGCATTCTACTATTTAGAGAGCAGTCATATGGCATATTGAGGCAGCAGAGCTTTGCTGATGGCTGAACTAGACTGAATGAATAATCACAACTTAATATTTCACAGAAAGCTGTCTAGTTCAAAGTAACTAAATAATAATATTCTAGCCTAAATTTTCCATAGAAGTAAGCCAACACTTAGGACATTCTAAGAAACTCTACCAAGTCATCTCTCAGGCCCTGAAGCACTTTGGTGGAATCCTATGAGATAACTCCTGTTGCAAGTTTTTCAGAGATTTCAACTCTGTGACCTTCTTTAACAGAAGAGCATGCTGATACTTTCTGGAGAGTACAGTGATATTCACTTTTGTAATTATTCTTTACTGGTATGTCTTTAAAGACTATTGCTTATATGTTAAAATCTGCACTTCCGTGATTTTGCCTTTGCCTCATTTTTACCATCTTAATATTCAAGTTATAAACACAAAATTGGTTTTGTAATTCCTTCACCAACGTGAGAATCTCCTTCACTGTACTGTGCTAGATGACACCCCCTATCTGATTATGCATCAAACCGTAATCTACTTCCATTCTCTTTCTTCTCATCCAGTGTACACTTTTTCACACATGGTAAATGTCTTTTATTAGTGAGGGTAATGAAGCATTGGAACCGGTTGCTCAGAGATATGGTTGACCCCCTGGAGATTCCCAGGGCCTGGTCCAGCCTGGCCTTGAAACTCTCTAGAGGCAAGGCATACACCATGTCTCCAAGAAATCTGTTTTGGTGCCTTATCAACTTCACTGTAAAAGACTTTTTCTTTACATCCAACCTAAATCTACGCTCTTTAAGCTTGAAACCATTTCCTGACCATTTCCTGTAGCCTCAATAGCAAACAGCTATAAGGTGTCATTCTGTCATGGATCTAGATAAATAAAGCACAGTAGTTTCAAAAACAAAGACTGAAGTTCCACTGCTAAAGATAATGACAAAACCTCTTTGATGTCAATTGGTCAGAATGATAAATTAGGGCTTTGTTATGGCTATGCCACAAATGTATGTACCACACAGTGAAAGACGACAATATATGTGTTTAGAAATTGACCTGTGTATTTTTCTTGGAAAGAAATATTTAGTGTATTTGGTATATTCTTGAATATTTCTATTGCCCAAGAAGTATTTACAACAGTCTCAATATTTTCATTACTTAAAAGTATGCAGTTAGTAACTGTTTTCCCGCATATCAAAAGCAAAGCAAAGCAAGCCAAAACAAAACAAAGGATTGAAATGCCTATGGAAATTAACTGGAGAGAAAAAAATAATTGACTGATTTTACTCAGATGCACTTTTGCAGGTCATGCTTTCAACTGTTAATGAAAACAGAAATTCTGTAAGTTTGTATAAACTTAGTATTCTTCTGTTACATATTTGCTTGCACATAGAAAAACAACTAAACCATTTTGCAAAGTGGAAGTAAAATGTTTTCATGCTGCAGAAGCATGATGATAGGGTTAATTAAAGTTGTTGAGTTTCTCTGAAGTCTTAGTTGGGTGAGCTTATGGCTTAAGAGATTTTAATTTATTTTTTTAATTCAATTTTTTCAACTGATTAAAAATGCATTGTACTGGAAATCAAATAAGCATACATGTTCCTTTAAGATTCTCTGGCTGATTTCTTTATCAAACCAGCCTGGATAAACCACAGATAAACATCTGGATGCTTATCCAAACTGAAAAGAACACTGTAAGATTCAAGTGTGCTTTTTAGCAGTTGCATGAGACTTTTATGAATAGTATGCAAAACACAAAGGCATCAAAGTTGATCACTTAAAATAGGTCAGACAAAAAAATGACTTCTTTGATAAAAATAAAAAGTTTTCTGTCAAAATAATTGAAACCACAGTGAGTGATATCCACTGTAAATAACACTATATATCTACTTATTTTCTAATAAGCTTTATAGAAGATCATCCAAATCCCTTTATCCCTTTATAGGGATTATGCCCACTAAAAAACTTTGCCAGTTTCACAGTGAGATGAGGTTTCTGTTTGCTACTTCAGGTTATTTCAAAGTACTAAGGACAGTATTTTACTTTTAAACATTTGTAGAAAATCAAAGCAGTTAAATAAAATCAGAAAAGAAGAATAAATTCACTGCTGGATGATTTATTTTGTCTTGACTTAATGACTTTGGTGGGACTAATTATCTGAATAAGGTGTCCAGACATGTATATGCAATGCATTAAATAGTTTACTTCTTCTAGTTACCCTTTTTACTTATTTACTTCTTTTGTTTTTAAAGAATAATCTGAAAAGAGTATTAATTAGGCATTTACCTGCATCACTTTATCTCTAAATGCACTTTCTTGGACTCAACTTCTGGTACTGTTTTTCCTTGCAAAATAATTCTGAAGATGGGTGTATTATTTGATATAGTGAAGGTACTTATTGCTGCTTTCTGTTGCTTAGGTCCAACACTGCTGACACCATAGCACTTTTAGAAGCCAAGGTATTCATAAAATTATTCTCCATTTTTAGTGTGAGAAGTGATGGGCTTCCAGAGGCTATGACAATGGAAAAAGGATCTAGAACAATTTTGGAATTATTTTCATAGCCTTCTGCAAAATTCATTCCTATATCTGGAAAAAAATAAACCTCCATTCCTGGAAAAGTTGTGGAGAAGATTATCCTGGGAGATATTGGAAGACAGATAAAGAACAAAGAAATTATCAGACATAATAGACATGAGCTCATAAAGGAAAAGCCCTACCTTATTAACTTGTTCTTCTATTTTAAGGTCACTGATTTGGTGGGTGAAGGGAAGATGGTGTATGCAATCCTTCTAGACTTTAATAAGGCCCTTGATACCATCCTTCACAGCATCCTTCTGGAAAAATTGTCCAACTCTTAGACAAACAAATTCTGAGTGATGGAACTGGTTGAACAGGATTTTAGTGAATGGGACTATATTTGGCTAGTAGCCAGTCACTACAAGGCTCAATTCTAGGGTCAGTTCTGTTCAAAGTTTTTATGGATGATCTGTAAGCAGGAATGGGATACATCAAGCAAGTCTTCTGATTATGCCAAGCTGGGAGATGCTGCTGACTTTTTAGAGGGATGAGAGCCCTTGTAAATGGATATAGAGCATTGAGCAATCAGCAATAGCATGAAATTCAACAAAGATACATTGCATGTTCTTCACCTAGAATGAATTAATGTCAGACACAGGGGCAGACTGGGAGATTAATGTGTATGGAGAACAGACTCCTCTGTAGAGAGGTTGGAGGCATACGGGTTGTCTAGCCTGGAGAAAATGTGGCCCAGAGGTGACCTCATTGCTCTCTACAACTTCCTGAGGAGTAGAAGTAGAAATGGAGGTTTTGATCTCTTCTCCCTGATAACCAAGGACAGGACACAGGGGATTGGACAGAGCTGCACTAAGACTGGTTCAGACTGGAAATTAGGAAAAATTTCTTTACTATGAGGCTGACCAACACTGGAACAATGTTAATAATTGATAATTGGCTGATGCCCCGTGTTGTCAGGATTCAAGAGTCATTTGGATAACACCCTAAATAATATGGTTCAATCTTTGTTTAGCTTTGAAGTGGTCAGGCAATTAGACTAGATGATTTCTGAAGATCCCTTCAAACTGAACATTCTATTCTACTCTACTCTACTGTACTCTATTACATTCTGCTCTGCTCTGCTCTGCTCTACATTGTCTAATATTTGATAATAGTTGGCTGACAACTTTATGTCCTCTGCAGTATTATTGAGGATATTTGTGTACTTCTCTATGAAGATTTCCTTCTCAGCATCCCATGGACTTCCATTGCATTGGATCTGTACTATTTTATGGAAGAGTCCTGATAGAAAAAATAATCTTCATGCTCATCAGCCTATATCCTCTACAAGACACTATAAATTACCTTACTCTAAATACTGTTAAAGAATGAAAAATTAAGTGCTATATGAACTGAACTTGATTTCCTTTAATATTTCTAATTAAGAGGCCATAAAGCTTGTTCCAAGCTTTCTGTTTAATAAAACAACTATGAGCCTCGTAAGTCGTGGTATAGCCCAAAGTATATTTTAGAACTGCACAGTAGTAGCTGCATTTATGAGCACTCCAAACACCTTCCACTAGAGGAACATACTAAGCTTCTGTTATTTTCATACCACAAGTTTCTATTCCAAGAAGACTATGGTAGAGGTTAGTACAGTGACTATTTTCTGATCTTACTGAAGAGAACAATAATTCAAACAGATTTCTGCACTGACTACATTGATTTCACAGAGCTGGTACAGTAAATTTACATTTCCCATAAGCAGTTGTGTGAACTTGTATGATTCAGTCTTTCTGCTTCATATATACTTGAATTGACTGTAAACTGAGATGCATGATTTTTTGTATTTTTTTTTTGTTGTTGTTGTTATTTCTCTGTAAATAATTTTGACATCTTAGGAATGAAAAATAATATATAAATGTGAAGTACTCTTGTTTATCATCATGGGTGAATATGAAGCACAGTTACCCATTTATTTTCCCCTCTTGTAATGCAACAGAATTATAAATGTCAAATATATTTTTTGTCAGTTGCAATACAAGAATATGCGCTTTTTTTTTTTTTTTTTTTTTTTTTCTAAATAAAAAAATTATAAGCTTAGTTTAGAAATACAATGTACATTCTGAGCAGAAAATTTTTCACTGGTGATTACAATTTCAGAATCAATGTCTTTGTCTCTGGTGTTTGTTTTCCCCCGAGGAACAGTTGAAGTTCACATTGTTAAAAGTGCTAATAAATTATAATATTTGTGTTAGTTAATTAAATCTGTCAATTGAAAAACTATCTAATACTTGAGATTCTATCTTTTCTTATCTTCACTTATGTAATTTATAGAGGTGCATTTTAGACTTAAGGAGAAAATTAATACAGATTTGTGTTTGGACTGGAAGAAAAACAAGTTTTGCCTTTTTTTTTTTTTACCAGTTGTCTATAATATGACAAAGGTATTTTTGTCCCAAGTAGTTACAATTATGAAATCATGTTAACTCTGCATTTTCCTTTGCTTAAAGTCTGAAATATTGGAGACATGATAAAATTTTTCTCTTTCTCCCTCTCTCTCTCTTTCTTTAACCTGAATGTAAAATATTTGAGTATCCTTATCTGGGAACCTGACACTCTGTGCCCATTTGCCCAGAATCTTCATTTCAGACCAGCATAGAGATTTCAGTTCCTTATGAGGTATGATATAGGCATATCTGTCTCAAACTGTGCCTCCTGGACAGAATTTGGCTTATCTTCTGAATGGACATTTTCAGTGTATACTGTATCCTTGTCCCCAGTCCGGTCTTTGGCGGCCTTTTTCTTCTAATGGTGCCACTAAATCTGTCAATGCACTCTGCTATCAACTACTTTATTCTGCCCATGACTCTCAGATCCTTTGGGACTGCATTCCATTGTTAGGTGCACTGCCTTTCTGGGGTCACCCTGGTTCATTACCAATGATGGAGCAGTGCCACTTTTTAGGCTCCCTGAAACTTTGCATCTCATGACTGCTGTCCTATCTAAAGAATGATGGCAAAAATGATGAACCAGAGATATTCTTTGGTCACATCCCACAAGAAAGTCACAAGAATCCGTGGTAGGATTCATCTGGCAAAACATAGCGTCTAGCAAACTGTAGTACAGTATGATGCCTATGTTTGAACTTGAACGTATAAAAATGTTGCGAATGACACTAAACTGGGAAGAGGTGTTGACCTACAGAGGCCTTGCAGAGAGATCAATCTTGACAGATTAGAGGGATGGGAAATTATCAGTTGTCTGAAGTTTAGCAAGTGTTGCATTCTGCATTTGAAATGGGATGACCCTAGATATGTGTACAAATTGGGGCATGAGGAATGGAGAGCAGCTCTGTGGAAAGGGATCTGAGGTTTCTCATTTTGGGAAAATTGAATCTGAGTCAACAGTGTACCCTGGAAATCAAAAGGGCCAACTGTATCCTGGAGTGCTTCAGGCCCAGCGCTTCCAGCAGGCAAGGAAAGAGATTGTCTCAATCTGCTCTGCAGTAGTGTGGCCTCATCTTGAGCATAAGATGCAGGTTTGGGTACCATTATATAAGAAGGACATAAAACTATAAGAGATCTTCCAAAGGAGAGCTACAAAGATGCTGAGAGGTATGGAACACAAAAGGTATGAGGAACAGCTGAGGTCACTTGGTTTTATTAGCTTTGAGAAAAGGAGACTCGAGGGAGGGCTCATGGCAGTCTATAACTTCCTCACAAAGACACTGCAAGAGCAGGCACTGATCCCTCTGGTGATAGTGACAAGACCTGAGGAAATGTCTTGGAGATGTGTCAGAGGAGGGTCAGATTCACTAAGAGCATGTCTGGGCCCTGGAACCATTTTCCCAGTGTCATGGCACCAAGCTTGCCAGAGTTCAAGGAGCATTTGGACAATACTCTCAAGGTATTGTTTGAATTCTAAATGATCCTGTGTGGAGCCAGGAGCTAGACTCGGTGATAGTTGTAGGTTCCTCCAACTCAGGGTATTCTATGATTCTATTATTGTTTTCCATATTTCACTAATAGTCTCTTTACTGTGGATATGAATAGCTATCTTTAGTGTGTATTTCACCTCATTTATTTGAGATTTTGATATAAAATAAATCCCCTACTTCAGTAGACAGAAAGGAGCAGACGATGCGTATCATCCTAAATATACACCAATGAATAGTGGCAATATATTCATTCACTGATATTAATAACTTTTAATTTCTGTGGAAGAAAGCTTGATGAACTGGAATGGACTGACAGGAATCTTATGAAGTTCAACATAGTCTTACTTCTACTTGCAATAACCCAAGTGCCAACATGTGGACCACTCATCTGGAAAGCAGATCTGCAGAAAAGGCCCTGGGGTTCTTGATCAACAAAAAGTAGAGTAAAATCTAGCAATGTGCCCTTGTAGTAAAGAAGGCTAACGTCATCCTGAACTGTATTAAGTTTTGTTGTCAGCATGTCAATAGTAGTGATTCTTCCCTTCTACTGGGCAGTGGTGAGATGCATCTATAGTGGTGGCTATAATTCTGGGCTCCCCAATAAAGGACAGGCAGGACATAATGGAGAGAAGAGCTAGAAAGATGATGAATCGACTAGAGATTCTGACACACAAAAAGAGTCTGAGAGATCTGACAACAAGAGGCTCAACTAGACTTACTACTGTGCATAAATACCTACTGGGGGCAGGTGGGAGTAAAGAAGTTAAAGCCAGACTCTTAGTGGTGCTCATTGAAAGGGCATAAACTGAAATACAGAAACAAGAATGGAAATAGATCTGAGCAATTCGATCTTGCTGACTGTATTCTGAGCAGGGGAGGCTGGACTAGGTCATTTCCAGAGGTTCCTTGCAACATAAACTGTCGGCCAATTCTGTAATTACTGATTACATTTGATTTCCATTTGTTGCACTGACTCTTTTAATTCTTCATGGCATGAAATCTCATTTGAGTTTAACAATTGGAAATCATTTACTAAAGCCCACAGCTCCCTATCATTCAGCATATAGATTTAATATGCTCTAGAATGGAAATAGAAGATAAGGAATTAGGAATGTGTGAAAAGATGACCAGGAAAGTCTTCCTTCTGAACAATGAAGTTTCATTTTCTGTTGTAGATAAACAGCTGAAGTTCCTAATTTTGAAATATTTATCTGGAAGAGAATTCTGGAGTGGACACTAATGACTGTTCTCTCATTTTACTGTTCAAGAAGTTAACAGATTAAACCAGGAATCTGTCTCTTACATTAGTCAAACCTATCCCAAGACCATAGTTTCTTTTTGAAAGAGGATGTAAAATCTCTTTCTTTTTGCCTGATATAGGCTACTGTATTTTGCTGCCTACAATGCATTCTATAGCATACAGAGTAACACATCTAGGCTACATTCAGAACAGTCAGTTTCAGATTGATCACAGGGATTTGCATACCTTGCATTTTATGTCCTACTTAATATTGTTTCAACTAGACAGTCTATCTGGATTCTGATGAATTCTAATAAGCTTGCTTTGCTAGAATGGATGCAATGTCTAAAGCTTGTCTTGTGAATACACGCTTACTTTCATTACCAAATTCAGTCATGACATTAGCCATGTTTGGTAAATTATCTACAAAGTTTTATCATATTTTCTACTTGCTGTTGTAAGAGATTATTCTTTTACATCACTGTCTCAAAGCTTGCTGGGAACAAGTCCAAGCAAGTCCTGGGCAAGGGCTGAGAAATCCTTTGTCTGAGGGACACAGATGGACAAGGCCAGGGACGAGAGAGAGAGATAGGAAGAGGACTTTTGTGTGGGCTTATCTCAAGGAAGATGGCTGTCTCAGGAGGCGCTGCACATGACTCTTACCCAAGTGCCCAGGAATGCCACAATGACAGAAGAAGAAGGATAAAAAGCGGACCTACCACCATGAGGTTAGGTTTTCTGACAACAGATTCCTCATGAAGAAGAAGAGGTTTCTGTCATGAGAAGCCTCAAGACCTGCCCCTCTCCCTCCTGGACTGGCTCTGCGACTTCATCCTGTTATCTGCTTCCTGCCTAAGGCTGGCCATGGTGTTACTGCTCTCCCCTGAAATGTGTCTGCCATCAGTTTCCTCACTACAGAATGCCTGCATGCTGACGGACTCTCCTGGCCTTGCTACCTGAGTCCTGCTGCTTCTTCCCAGACTTACTCTGCAGCTTATTCCTGCTTCCTGTTTGCTGTCCAAGGCCAGCCACACTGCTGCTGCTCTCCCCCTGTGCATTTGCCTCAGACCTACAAAACTGTGTGCAATGGGACTGCTGCAGGATCCTGGTGGTGACATTCCCCGCTTCAAGCAATTCTTGGTTATTTCCCATCTTTTCTATCGCCCTCCTTCCCTTCTCTGTCACCCTGATTAGGATTTACAATAAAATTGGTCGGACCAACCTTTGAACCATTGTTTCTTAATCTCATGCCGGGTATACAGATATCAAAGAACCTCCTATCCCTCCTATAAATTGGAGCGAAACAGATGTTGACACAAAATTTCTTATAGCTCCGTAGATTCTCCTGTCACTCCTGTTTTCCAGAAATGCTGCTTGCCATTTATATTTATTGTGAGCCTTAGTGACACATGCTTTGAAGAATTGAGAAAAGCTTTGAAGTTATCTTAACTCCCTGTGTTCGGAGTCCTTGGTGTCATGGGATATAAGGGTAAATAGAGATTTGAATGCCCTTTATTGTATCATGCAAGTGCATGTGGAGTCACAAGGCCTACAGGCACAACAGTAGTATGTTACAGCAGTCTACAGCATCTTGGAAGTCAGTTCACAGAATCACAGAATCACAGAATCATAGGGATTGAAGTCCAACCCCCCTGCCAAAGCAGGTTCCCTACACCAGGTTGCACAAGTAGGCGTCCAGGCGGGTCTTGAATATCTCCAGAGAAGGAGAGTCCACAACCTCCCTGGGCAGCCTGTACCAGTGCTCTGTCACCCTCACCGTAAAGAAGTTCTTGTGCACATCTGTGTGGAACTTCCTATGCCGCAGTTTCTGGCCATTTCCTCTTGTTCTGTGGTCATCCCCCAAACTGTACTGGTGCATGCAATTATTTCTCCCTAGATGCAAGACTCTACACTTGCTTTTGTTAAACCTCATCTGGTTTCTGGTTTCTTACTGCCCAGCTCTCCAGCCTGTCCAGGTCTTCCTGAATGGCAGCACAGCCTCCATGTGTGTCAGCCAATTCTCCCAACTTCGTATCATCATCAAATTTGCGGTGGGTGGCCACTATCCCCTCATCAAGGTCATTGATGAAGATGTTGAACAAGAGTGGACCCAGGACCTACCCCTCAGGAACACCGCTGGTTACAGGTCTCCAACTGGATTCTGCACCACCAGTGACGACCCTCTGTGCTCTGCCAGTCAGCCAGTTTTCAACCCACCTCACTGTCCATTCATCTATCCCACACTTCTTCAGCTTTGTTATAAAGATGTCGTGGGAGACAGTATCAAATGCCTTGCTGAAATCAAGGCAGACTACATCCACTGCGCTCCCCCGATTCACCCAGCCAGTGACAACATCATAGAAGGCTACCAGGTTGGTCAAGCATGACCTCCCCCTGGTGAACCCATGCTGAGTACTCCTGATAACCTCCTTTTCTTCCAGTTGTCTGGAGATGACATCCAGCACAAGCTGTTCCATCACCTTTCCAGGGACAGAGGTGAGGCTGACTGGCCTGTAATTACCTGGATCTTCCTTCTTGCCCTTTTTGAAGACCAGAGTGACATTGGCTAACCTCCAGTCTTCAGGCACCTCCCCCATTCTCCAAGACCTCTCAAAGATGATGACAGAGTTCAGTAATCACCTCCACCAGCTCCCTCAGCACCCATGGATGCATCCCATCGGGTCCATGGATTTATGAACATTGGTGTTGCCTAGGCACTCTTGGACCGCCTCTTCCCTGACTAAAGGGAAATCTTCCACCCCCCAGACCTGCTCACTATCCTCCAGGGTCTGGGATTCCTGAGGGAGAGCTTTTTCACTGAAGATGGAAGCAAAGAAGGCATTCAGTATCTCCACCTTCTCAGCATCCCCTGTTACCAGAACAACCCCCTCACTTAGTAGGGGAGGCACATTCTCCCTAGCCTTCCTTTTACTGCTAACATACTTTAAAAAGCTTTTTTTATTATCCTTTATCACCTCTGCCAGATTCAATTCCAGGTGGGCTTTAGCCTTCCTCATCACATCCCTGCAGGCCCCGACTACATTTCTTCATTCTTCCCAATTGGTCAGATCCTTTTCCACATTTTATGGACATTCTTCTTTCCTTTGAGTTTATGCATGAGGTCCTTGCTTATCTATACAGGTCTCCTGCCACCCTTTCCTGATTTCTTGCTCACAGGGACACACTGATCCTGAGCTTGGAAGAAAAGCTGTTTAAATGCCGACCAGCTCTCACAGGCCCCCTTACCTTCTAACACCCTAGCCCACAGGATAATTCCAAGCAGATCCTGAAAGAGATGAAAGTTGGCTCTCCTAAAGTCCAGGGTAGCAATCCTACTTTTCACTTTGCTTTTTCCTCTCAGGATCTTGAACTCCACCATCTCGTGGTCACTACATCCCAAGCTGCCCTCAACCTTTACTTCCTTGACAAGCCCTTCTTATTAGTGAGAATAAGATCCAGCAACACCCCTCCCCTTGTCAGTTCCTCCACCACCTGCATCAGAAAGTTGTCTTCAACACATTGCAGGAATTGTCTGGACCATGCATGCCTGGCCATGTTGCTTATCAAGCAAATATCTGGATAATTGAAGTCCCCCATAAACACCAGCACCTGGGATCGTGACGCTACTTCCAGTTGCTTATGGAAGGCCTCATCAACCTCCTCATCCTGAACAGGGGGCCTGTAATACACACCCACAACAGTGTTACCCATACCTTGATTCTCACCCACAAGCTCTCCACTGTTACACCACTCTCCCTCAGGTGGAGTTCCATACATTCTAGCTGCTCTCTCACATGAAGAGCAACTCCACCACCCCACCTCACCAGCTGATCTTTCCTAAAAAGCACATAGCCCTCCATGACAACCTTCCAGTCATGTGAGCTGTACCACCATGTCTCCATATTCTCCATGAGATCGTGGCCATGTGACCGCATGTAGATCTCCAACTCTTCCTGCTTATTTCCCATACTGTGCGCATTAGTGTACAGACACTCTAGGGAAGCAGCATCCCCCTGCCCCTCTCCATTCCTTTGAACTCCACCCTCATCACCCATAAGCTCTGTTTTGAGCCTCGAACTACTCTCTCAACCCCAGTGGCCCTCATTTTGTCCCCTTCCCCCTTCTTACCTAGTTTAAACATCTTTCAATGAGTCCCGCCAGTTCCTGGGCTAGGATCCTTTCACCCCTTGCAGACAGGTGTGTTCCATCTGCAGCCATCATGCCAGGAGCCTAGTAAATTGCCCCATGGTAAAAAAAAAAAAAAAAAAAAAAAAAAAAAAAACAAATAAACAAAACCTGTTGTGCCTGCACCAACCTCTGAGTCATTTATTAATGAGGAGGGCTTTTTTTGTCAGTGTCTCAGTGTCCTTCCCCGCCACTGAAGGGATAGAAGAGAAAACCACCTGCTCACCCACTCCATCAAGTACCCTCAAGTACTTGAAGTCATTTTTTATAGCCCTCAGGCTTCTCTCAGCAGCAGCATCACTGCTGACCTGAACTACCAATAAGGGATACTAATCAGATGGGCGAATAAGACCAGGAAGCTTTCTAGAGATATCCCTGACCCGTGCCCTCGGGAGGCAGCACACTTCCCTACGGGTGGGGTCAGGCCGACATATAGAGCCCTCAGTTCCTTTTAGAAGGGAGTCACCAGCGACTAGCACCCTGCTTTTTTTGCTGTAGGAGGCAGTCTTCAAGCGTGGAGCAAACTGCCTCTTCTAGAAAAGCTTGGAGGTTGTCCCTCCACTTCATTCTCAGCCACCTCACCCTCCAGTTACGTAGTATCTGCAACTGTCTTTTCCATTTGATAGGAAAATTGGCATTTTCCCCAGTTGAAATGATGTTTTGAAATTTTTTGTTAATTTATTTCGAGCTTCTAGGTTACATAGAAGTTCTTATCTTTTTTTGACCTTGTTGAAAACAAAGATCATCCATACAGAAAAAGTAATACAGCCACTCTGTCTGAATGGCTTTTACAATTCCTACTGCTATAAACAATGGCTATATAGCATACTGTAATACACTACCATTAACCACAAGTTCTGTATTAACTTAATAAAGAGCTACATTTTCAGAAAAGAAGTGAATAGAGTGCTGTATGATCTCTGTTGCCTTTATATACTGTTAGAAAAAAAAAAAAGAAAAAAAGAACTGTGCCTCCTCCAGATGTCATTTGAGTTCTAAATCAGCAAAGAGATACTATAACACCGAGATTCCCTTTCTCATTGTTGAACATAATGTCACCAATTAGTTGGCTTATGTATATCAGGAAAGCATTTACCTTTATGTTCTGACATCTTTTTGTTTGTTTGTGTGTGTGTGTGTGTGTGCGTGCACACGTGTGTGTGCTTACCTATATCTAATTGATGTGTTTCAGATGAATGTTCACTTTCATCTCTGTGGTAGAGGGACTTTAATGCTTCAGTTTCGGGTACCCAAACTTCCAGCTCTTAGTACCTCAGTGATGCACTGACTGAAGATAATTGTTTCTCCTGATGTAAACGTGTCCAAAATTAACAATGTTTAGTTTGTTTAGTTTGTTTGTTTGTTTTCCCTTCATGTTTTGATTTAAATGTAGGCATAGAAAAAAAAAGAAAAAAAGCTTCCTTGCGAAGTACAAGTAAATCAGTCTTTCTTGAGTCGTGAAGTTGAAATTAGAAGAAGTTGATCTTTTCTACAGACCACCTTAGGAAATTTCTGTACTTAAATTAGTGCTTTTTTACTAGTCTTTTCAGATGGTTTAGGAGGAAAGATTCAAAAAGTGATGTGCAAATTCCTTATTTGGCTATAACTCGGTTGTAATGTGTATGCTGTGAGATGATTTCTGTGGATGTATAGGTGTTTTGAGTGATAATTGCTTCAACTTCTTTTCTCAGCAACAGCCATGTTCCTGTATGTTGTGTTGTGTTGTTGCTTTGTTTGTTTTGTTTTGCTTTGCTTGTTTGTTTTCTTTTTGTTTTGCTTGTTTGTTTTCAGTTACATTTGATATTAGAAAATTCCAAATATTCTGTTTGTCAGGATTCATCGTAAACCTGAAGGAGAAGTTTACTTGATTTTTTCATCTTATGCCACAGTTTTAAAAGGTAGTTGTTTACATACGACTATCAACAGATAGAAAATATGAACCAAGTATATAGGAGACAACCCATTGATTTCAGGCTTTGGATAAAGGCCTAAGAGAATAGAACATAATAAAGCAGATGTTTCCTCCTTCCTTAGAGTCTTTAGAAGCTTATCTTTTTATTTTGTTTTTAAATTCCCAGGTACCGGAAGGATAATATCTGTCTGAGTTACAGAGGTGAACAGAAAAGAGAATCAAAATATAACTAACCTTCCAGAGATTCATCTATGATGCAGAGTAATTGCTGTACGTATTTTAATAAGGAAATTACTGCAGTGTAACTCAGGCCCTCAACAGTGTGAAGACTTTTAACCTTTCTTTCTAATTCAGTGAAACTCAAATTCAATTCTTGAATAAAGTAGAAATGAATGCAGAACAGAATGTAAGGCATATAAGCTGCCATTCTGGTATATATTGAGAGTTGAGTTCTAGGGTCAATATAATTTCCTAACTCAAGAATAGTTGTGTTTAAACACTTATTTCATCTCATTCAGTGAAATGAAGTAACTTTAAAGTTACTTAAGAATGAGTCACCAATTCCTTAAGTTCCAATAATCTGAGAGTGAAGAGCAGTACAGTATGATTCTCCAATACATAGAATGCCTTCAATGAAGAAGAAAATATTTTGGTCCTCAATAGTTAGGAGTGCTGCATTATTCATTTTTTTTAAAAGTATTATATTTTTATGGGATGTCTGTATCTTAATTCAGTGTTGAAAATTGATGTTTGTCAATACATCAGTAGTTCCATATTGAGTTTTTGCATCTTCTAACACATTGTAAATATTCCCTTCCCTTCCCTTCCCTTCCCTTCCCTTCCCTTCCCTTCCCTTCTTCTCTTCTCTTTCTAGTATTTCTTAGTATTATTTATAAGTAGACAATTTACTATATATATACATATATTCTGTTCCCAAAATGTTCACTCTTTTTATTGTTTTCCAAGGTGGGAAACTTGTCACCTAAGTCACTGATAAGATTTCTAGTTTCTGATGTGTTACAGTTATTATCATTATTTTCACTGTTTGGAGAAGTCAGTGTCCCCTCCTTAATTCTGTGGACGATTTCAGAGGAGATTACATAATTAAAAGTATAATAACACTCTTTACAAATTTGTAAGTCCCACTTTTATTTCATTTTGAGCTTCTACTGACTCTTTTTCACGTCTCTGTTTAGGAGCATAGAAGCATGCTCTATGTTATTCTAAATACTGTAGTGTAAGGTTAATCTCCTTTTTTTTTTTTTTTTTTTTTTTTTTTTTTTTTTAAATGGAGCTTAGTATGGCATCTCCAGACACAGTTTAATTTTCTGGTTTATCAGATCAATTTGTCACAAAGATCAGATACAGGTGAAAAAGAAGATCATCAATTCCTATTGTGTATGGGGCTGGATAACTCTGAAATTGCTTTAAATTAGAGTTCATTGTTTACCAGTGGGGAAGAGAAAGACCTATTTTGTACTGCAATTTGCAGTCACTGAGTTATAGTTGGAGAACATAGAAATACTAGCCTGACTATACTTAGTTATTGATAGACAGCAGTGACTAAAGCTGAAATAAACTAATGATAACCTTAGGCTTCCCTCTACCTTTTCCCTTTAGAACAGAAGCAACCATGAATCATCAGTACTTCCTTTTCTTCCCTCGAGCCCTTAAAAAAAAGTCTGGACAGGCAGATTTTCTGAACAAGTAGATATTGGCAATACTTGTCCACTGAGGGCAGCACTAGAAGGAACAGGTTTGTAAGGTGCAGGTAGTATGTGTAAACTGAGAAATCTTTATGGATTGTGTTGCTAATAAGTAACCTGCCAGCAGAGGAAGAAAGACAAAGAAATCAGCTGATTTTCATCTAAGTGCTATCTAACTCCTATAGTTACCCAAGGAAAATAGGCTCACATTTTAAATGTAACTCAGAGATTTGCAGTTAGACTTGCTGTAGCTGAACAGGAATATATTTTCTGTTCATAATGGAGTCAAGTAATAAATGATCAAGAACAATTATCTAATCAAATACTGTATATCAAAAACTGATACATGCATATCAATTATAGGACTTCTATTGATTCAGAGGATCATGTAGCTCCTTCCCAGAAATAAACAAGCCTGGTGTAGATTTTTTTTCAAATCAAATCTGGATAGAAAAGAAAATTTTTTGTAGGCCACAGTCTTTCTGAAATCAATATAGAATTAAGGTAAATTAGGTTCTAGAAATGGAAAAAAAAAAAAAAAAAGACAAATAAACCTTCTGACATTTCTTTCCCTTCTGGCTGCAGAAGTTGGCTAGATGACAGAAAAGAAGGGGCTGTGTCTCCATTTGTTATGCTTTCCTGTGTAAAAACATAAGACTATCAGCAGTTCTGTGGATTTGCTATAATTTCAAGCTATCTTCTATCAGGCAGGATATTTCAAGACAATATATACTGACAAATTTCATATATCTAAAAGATTAGCAACCAACTTGAACTGGGAATCTAAGAAAATTCTGGCTTCTGGTTATCTGATGGAAGGACAATACAGAAGGTACAAATAATTCAGCAGGTTTCTGGATTTCACTCATGATTACTTCTTGTCAAAAGTGATTGAAGATCTAAGAGAAGATGCTCCACAGAACCAAAAACTATCAGTCAGAATAATTAGGGATGGATATCAAGTCAGGAGATAGTCTTGCTTTCAGTGACTTTGTGATAGTGGAGTTCTGGATTGTGATAGGTGATCAAGGCGAAAAGCAAGATTTGAACCCTGGGATTCATGACAACAGACTCAGGCATCTACATAGAAGGCTCCCATCAGATATAGCCTTGGGAAGAAGAAAGGTCCAGGAGAACTTGTGGATATTCAGGGATCACTTC
The DNA here is from genome assembly GCF_019232065.1 of Centrocercus urophasianus. Lineage (NCBI taxonomy): Eukaryota > Metazoa > Chordata > Aves > Galliformes > Phasianidae > Centrocercus > Centrocercus urophasianus. The sequence continues at coordinate 17,474,886 of NW_024885532.1, forward strand.
CATGATGAAAAATACCTACTCCCTTTGAGGAAGATTAGAAGCAACAGAACTTCATGGATGAGAAAGAAGTTCCTAACTGATGCAAAACAAAACAAAACAAAACAAAAAACCAAAACGAACAAAACACACACATACACCCACACACACAAAGAAAAACAAAACAAAGCAAAACAAACAAACAAATTAAAAAACAAAAACAAAAACAAAAACAAAAAAAAAAAAAACAAGAAGAGTGAAAGAAGCAGAAGCAGAGACTAGTGACCTGTGAGGAATGTAGAAACACTGTCAAACCTGAATGGAACACGTTAGGAAAGAAAAAGTGTGGTCACCGGGAGTTGGATTTAATAAGGGTCATCAAAACTCTTAGACAGCTGCATCAGAAGAAAAAGAAAGACTAAGAAAATACAAGCCTACTGCTGAATGAGATAAGGCGTTGATTACAAAATGTGAAAAAGTCTGAGATATTCAATATCTTCATCGTGTTCTCACTGGTAAGACTAACCTTCAGAAATGCCAGCTTCCTCAGACCATGTGAAGGTCCAAAGCAAAGAAGAGTCACTCTCACTGTGGAGGAAGATCATCTTAGGGAATATTTTTTAAAAATACATACATAGAGACGTCTATATGACTTGATGGGTTGTCCTCACAGGTGCTGAGGTAGCTATCTGATGTCAGTGGTAATCAATAGCGGCTGTGTATTGACATCATGGAAGCTAGGGGAAGTTTCTCATGCTTCTATGAAAACAAAGATTACTCCCTCCTTTTAGCAGGCCAAGAAAGAGAAACCAAGTAACTACAGAATGGTTAGCGTCACCTTGGTTCCTAGAAAACTGATGAAGCAAATAATACTGGAAACTATTCCAAACACATGAAGAGTAAGGTAGTTTGAATCTTTAGCATGAATTTATGAAGGAGGAATTACACTGAATTAAGTGTTAAGTAAGGAGACCTTAATCAGCTGCATAGATTTATACGATGAGATGACTATTGAAGAACAGTATCTGGTGTTTGTACCAACTTTAATACAGCTTTCAATATAATCTCCTATAAGTTCTTTATAGATAGATTCAAGTAAAGGTAAATAGGTAAATGGATAGTGTTGTGATCTGAAAAGTGGCTAAAAAATTGGGTGTAAAGAGTAATGATTAGTAGTTCAAAGCCCCACTGAAAGCCAATGACCACAGTACCCTAAGGATCAACATAGATTCCAGTATTGTTCATCGTCTTAATAAGTAACTTAGATGAAATGACAGCCTACTTCCCCAGTAGTTGATAGAATAGTGGGAGGAGTGGTTAAGACCCCAGGTGATTGTGTTGCCATTCTTAAAACACCTGGACTAGTTGGAGAGGAAATGGGCAAGTGAGAATCTTGTGCAAATTCAATAGAAGGAAATGCTAGTCCTGTAACTATGAATGCAGTTCCATGTACCAGGATAAGCTCAGTTTTGAAAAGCTGGTTTCCTGGTTTTATCAGTATTCCATATATTGACATCATGCAGCAAGCTGTTTTCGTGATAGAGCATAGTACATTTCCTTGGTCGGCCCCTGTGAGTATTAGCTCACAGGAGTTCTGGCTCTCCAAGAAGAAAATACACCGAGAAGGGAAACTACAGTCCCCAGATGTCTCAAGTACTCCCCATCGATTTCCAATTCTGGGGAAAAAGAGGTAGAATAGCAAAGTGATGGGTGAGGAGATCTCTTCCATTTCTGGTGGTACAGTGAGTAACATGGTTAGAATTTCTCTCTCTCCCATTTGTTTTATTTTTTTCTATCATATTGACTTACATTCTTTTATCATTTGTAGTAAATTAGTTATCCCTCCTTATCTTGATTGTGTTCTTTGTACCTCTTCCCCTCTTGAAAGAGCAAGGAATGAAGCAGAGGGAAGGCCTGTTGCTAACAACAGAATCAACTAAACGAAGCAGAGGGAAGGCCTGTTGCTAACAACAGAATCAACTAAACAGTGACATCTGGAAAAGATCTTTGCAGGAAGGGAACTGAGATTACTGGTGAATGACAAGAGGACAGGCCAACAATGTGCCCCTAAGATTGCCAACCGTTTCCTGAGCTGCATATGGAAGATCTTTGCTAGCAGGATGAGGTAGATGACCTTTCCCCTTTACAGAGCCTTCAGGAGACATATCTAGAGTGCTAGATCCTGTTCATAGAATCACAGAATCACAGAATTGCAGGGGCTATAAAGGACATAAAGAGATCACCAAGTCCAAGCCCCCTGCCAAAGCAGATACCCTACAATAAATTGTACAGGTAGAAGTCTACATAAATCCTGAATATCTCCATAGGAGACTCCATAACCACTCTGGGCAACCTGTTCCTGTTCCCCATCACCCTTCTTCCACATGTTAGTATGGAACTTATTATGTTTAAGTTTTAGGCAATTGCTCCTTGTCCTATCACTATCTGCTATCTAGAAGAGCCTGGCCTCATTCATTTGCTTCCCACCTCCCTTTAGATATTTCTAAACATTTATCAGATTCAGGCTTCCAGCCCCAGGTTTTTCTCCTTTCACCATAAGGGAGATACTCCAGGCCCTTAGTCATCTTTGTTGCACCCTGCTGGACTCCTAGGAGATCCTTTTCTTTTTAGAACTGGGAGCCCATAACTGGACACAGTATTCTAACTGTGACCTTGCCAGGGCAGAGCAGAGCAGGAGAACTACCTCCCTCAACCTGCTGGCCACAGTCTTTTTAATGCATCCCAGGATACCATTGTCCTTCTTGGCCACGAGGACACACTGCTTGTTCACTGCCAACCTGTTGTCCACCAGGACCCCCAGGTCCTTCTCCACAGAGCTCATCTCCAGCATGTCATTCCCTGACCTGTACTGCTGCATGCAGCTATACCTCCTCAGATACAACACTCTACACTTGTTCATGTTAAAGCTTATCAGGTTCCTCCCTTCCCAACTCTCTAGTCTTGTTGAATGTTAATAGCCTTCTACTGTGTCATCCACTTCTCTCAGGGGATACTCCTTGTATCATCAGCAAACTTGCTGAGGGTGGACTCTATCCCTTCATCCAGGTCACTGATGAAGATGTTGGATAAGACCAGTCCCAGCACGAACTCCTGAACAACACAGCTAGTTACAGTATTGTAGAATCACAGAATATCCTGAATTGGAATGGGCTTATAAGAATCATTGAGTCCAACTCTTGGCTCCACGCAGGATCAACTAAAAATCATATAATATATCTGAGAGCATTTTTCAAGTACTTCTTGAACTCCATCAAGCTCAGAGCCATGATCATTGCCCTGGAGATCCTGTTCCAGTGTCCACTCTTTTGATCAATAACTTTTTTCTGATATCCAACTTGAACTTCTCTCAAAGTTTCATGATGTTTACTTGGGTTCTACCATTAGCCACCAGAGAGAGGAAATAAGCACCTACCCCTCTGCTTACCCTTCCGAGGAAGCCAAATGTTGCAGTGAGTTCTCCCCTCAGCCATCTCTTCTCTGGGCCAAGGAAATCAAATGACTTCAGCGCTTCTCCTCATATGTCTTCCGCTCTAAACCCCTCACCATCTTTGTAGCCCTCCTTTGGGCTAATAGCTTTATATCCTTTTTGTACTGACACCCAAAGCTGCACATACTCAAGGTGAGGAGCAGGTCTAACTTCAGTCCAAAGAGTTTTCAATCATTTAATGCATTTAGTAACCATAATTTCTTGTAAGTGATAAGTAAAAGATACTTTCCTGTCTTTCTCCTCTCCTCTCCTCTCCTCTCCTCTCCTCTCCTCTCCTCTCCTCTCCTCTCCTCTCCTCTCCTTTCCCTTTCCCTTTTCCCTTCCCCATCCCCTTCCCCATCCCCTTCCCCTTTCCCCTTCCCCTTCCCCTTTCCCCTTCCCCTTCCCCTTCCCCTTTCCTTTCTTCAAGCTCAGGATTTGAACTTTCACTGTTGGCTAATGTTAGAAATAAGATAATAGAATAAGGAGAATACTGGACTGTAACATATGAGTGTTTACATTTGTGACAGAAGAAAGGGATCAAGATTGTTTGTCAAGATCTTTTAAGCACTTTCCTTGAAACTCTTATTCTCCTACAAAATAACACAAGTGCATTCTGTTTTTAGATGATACTTCCAGTGTACTTATGGCCCTGTGCATGGAAGAATAGAAACGTCCACTCTTACTATAAGTGAGATTTAGAAAAAGTCAGAGCAGCATTATGTATGTAACTCCCTTTGAAGAGTAAAGGGTCAGTTTGCAAACAATAGAAATCACAGCAGATTGAGCCTTCATCATTCATTTTGTTATAATAGCATTCTGATAATTACATACTCAGTATGTGTTAATACATCCTGGAATCCCACCAGGAGAAACTGATGGACATCTTTTCCTTCATACACACCAATTATTTCTAACAACATCATAAAGATTTTAACTTCCTATAAGAAGAATTATTACATCTAATATTTCTAGGAGATACTGGCAAATGTATTGCACTATGAAATTAATTCTCACTGAACTGAGTAAACAGTTAGAAAAAATATTTGATGTAACCTGCTGGTAACATTAGCATTTTACAGTAAGTGGATTAATCACTAACAATATGGCTAGGAAGTCCTGAGTAGAAGATGAAAGTACTCCTTGATTTTGAAACTGTTTTCGTAAATATAACTGAAGATACATGTAATCTCCTCTTATTTTCCCCACACTGTTTTTGCTACTTGCCTTACTTTTCACTATTTTTCTGCCTTTGCAAACCTCTTATTCTTTGCTTTTAATATCCTGAAAAAATTCTGGTATTATTACTTTTCAATAATTAGTCTCTCCACTACAATTAGGGAGAATCATCTCAGAATTTTGTTTCTTCTTCTGTGAACAACATCCATTTGCTGCTTTGTGTTTTATAATCTTGATTGCAAACTCTATCTGTGCCAAATTATTATTATTTTTTTTTTCCCTGTGTTTTTATCACAACTAACACAACAGCTTAAAGTGCTATGGTAACATAACTACTGTCAAGGTTTTCTTCATGTTTACCTTTTGTGTTCTTCACATACCTTTGTATCTTCGATATGATGTGAAAGTGCATTCTCACTTTCTTCAGTTGAATATGTCAGTGTAGCTAAAGGAGAGATGATCCAGAACCAATCACTGACTCTGAAACTAAGCCATTAAAACTGGCGTGCATCCATACTATTTAGTATTAGTTCTCTAAGTCATTTGTCTGTGTGAGCTGGATCAGATGATGTTCAGAAGTTCCTTCCAATCTCAACTGCTTTTCAGTGCAATTCTGTGGAAGTCAATTGGAATCGTGCGGAATAGAGTTAAGAAGCAAGCTAATGAACTATGCAGATGACCGGTGATCCTATAATTAAAACTCTTCTTAGCCTTCTGCCTTCAGCAGAATATAGAATCTTTTGGAGTATGGTCTTTTCATATGCTCAGGTTGGGACAGGATCAATCGTTTTTCATGTCCTTCTCCCCTTTTCTCTTAACCAGTAAGATTCTTCATATGATTTCAGAGGTTGTGAAATGACAAAAGGTAATTGACTGCAGAAGAGTCTGTCAGCTAGTTCATTACATTTTCTGTGTTCTCTTTGAAGAAATAGCAAAGAGATTGTGATTAACTTTAATAGAAATTGTGGATAATGTACACATTTTGAGACACAGTCTATAAAGTAGTATATCAACCTGAATGGTCCAGTATCTCTCCAAAGAGAAGAAAGATCATTTAATCTGCAGTTAGCCAATCCTAAGAGCCCACACTGAAGAGTACACTTATTTTTGAAGTGAAAAACATTTGGACACTGCAGACATATTTGTTAAATTTTTCCATTACTCAAACTTCTGTCCTAATAACTTATGAAATCCCCTGGAAAGAGTGAAGAAAGAAAAAATAAAAATAAAGCAGAGTTTACATTTCACAGATAAATGATACAGTTCACTAGATTACAGATAAATTACCCAGAAAAAAACAAATTATGGACTCAGAAAATCACACTGTCAGTTACGCTTTGTTATGTGAGGCAATGACACAGCTAAAAAGGACTCAGTACAGAGTCTTGCCTTAAAGATTATTTGTTTGTTTATTTGTTTGTTTGTCATTGTTATTGTTTCATTTGTTTATTTTCCATTCTGGAAACTTTATTTCTCATTTTATCATCAAGTCCTTGAGCCTTTTGTTTGCCAGAATAAAGCTTCTTTTTCTCTCCTGAACTTTATCTTTGCTTAGTGTCTGCATGAAACACAAGGAAATCTAAATATAAAACAGGTCATGTCTCAATAAAAAAAACGGTGGAATAAAATTACACTGTACATAAATTCTTTGAATTTGAATCCAGAGAAATGTTCTGGGATCTTGCAAACTGATACTTCCTCACGAACTACCAAGATGAGTTTGTGCTAGATGTTGAGAAAATACATCTGAAAAGTATACACTGCATGTTTCTGGAAAGGAAAAGTGTATAGTAGTTGACAGTATCATTTTAACCAGTATCTCTACCTGTATGTTTCCTTTACTTTTGTTCCTGAATGGAATCTTTTAGATGTTATTACTTCTGTCTCTTTCCTCTCTCCTTTCCCATATTTCCTATATACTCAAGTAATCTGGTAGGCTGTCTGGCTTACAGCCTATTTCTGCTGAAAATCTTGCCTTAAAAGATCATCTTTATCTGTGTGTTCTCATCTCACTCTCCTTCCCTTTGTCTAGAAGATCTCAGCCATGACCCTCATCCTACAGCCTGAACTCTGCCTTACCATTAAGCCCACTCAATCCAGTTTTCTTTTGTGCTTCCTGGAATCCACCCTTACAAGTCTCATTACTGGAATCTTCCTTGTAAACTCTAGCACTAGGGGTTGCAGCTGAAAAGTATAGTGTGTGAGCTGAAAGAAGTTGTGTCATACAGACAGAACTTTTCATTTAGAGCAACATGCACAGAGAGAGGAACTATTTTCACCTCAGGTCAGCTATTTTTAATTCAGTTATTTCACACTAGATGCATAGGAATATTTGGTGTAAGTCCAGCCTCTGTTCTAATTTTCACAGAGGGCAGTCTGATATTTCCTCTTTCATCCTTACAGAAATTATTGTTTCAAAGGTGTTGTTTTTTTTTTTTTTTTTTTTCCTTTTTTTTCCCTCTGTATTTATCATTATGCTTTTCACTCTTCTGCAAAAAGAGGATGCCCTCCCATTAGCAGAACATTAGTCAGGAGACAGAAGAAGAAAGTGTTGCAGATCAACTTGTTCCATTTATTTTATGTTGTACTCTAGACAAATGAAATATCCTTTGTTGCATAAGGATGGCTATTTAGAGTAGAAAATTCCAAAATATTTTTACTAAAGGTAGGCAGATGATGTTTCACTGGTGTTTTCATCTATGACAACTTGGAAAACATAGTACAAGATAGGAAGTTGATGTTTAGAACACACTTTAACATATTTCTTGCAAGCAGCCAATTCCATTATATAACATTTTATCTTCAGTTTAGTCTCTCATATTAGGTTGTGATCCTAAAATGATGGCACCCACTGAATAATTTTAATTGAAGAGAGAGATTTTCTTCTTGAAAAGCAATCAAGCATTGCTGATAAGGAAGATACAAACAAGAAAAATACTTAGTCAAGAATGAAGATTGCCCTTGCAAAAAATAAGTATTGATAAGTCAGTGACCATCCAGTAGAGCTGAAGATAGAGCTGCTTGGCAAAGAAGAGTGTTAAAAGATGGCCCTCAATGAACATACTTTTTTAACCTGAAGCTTCAGAAGTCCATAGGAATTTAATGGATCCATTTGACATCCTTACGAGAGAAGAACTTTCACAGAAAACATGTAAAGGAGAAGACCAAGAAAAAAAGGATATCAAACAAAATACCAGTCTCTTTTTCAAGTGATGTTCAATTATTTTTGTTGATTTTGTTTGTTCTGCTTTTCCTTTTTTTTGTTTTGTTTTGTTAAATAAGATAAATATGCATGTATATACATACATATTCGTGTAATTATATTATATACATATAATTGTATACACATATTACACATAATATAAATGCATATATACGTAATTATATATATATAATTATATATATTTCATATATGTATTTATAATATATATGTGTGTCTCTCTTCGTATCATGCAATATAGGTTAATTTACTATAGCTTGACAGCATATGTTCCTTCTGTGAAAAATAACAGCATTTTTAATGAAATATATTTAATTTTTGTGGGTTTTGTTGTTATTTGTATTTAATAACTTTTAAAATGTAGTCTTATATACATCTAAGTGCAATTATATATATATCATACATATCCATAAATATGTATGTGCATATACATAATATATGTATATAATAAGACTTTGATGTGTTTAGAAAGATCTGCGCTAAAACTTACTAACAGACAAGAACACTGCATTCATAACTGGAATTTTGACAAAGGAGTACACTTAAACTGTTTAGGAGGAAGGATTACTCACATGGAGTAAAAAAGTTCTTTTTGATCTTTAAACAGATTTAGACAAAAACTACTTCTCAGGAGAGTGCCTTGAAACTGCAAATTAATGTCTGTACTGCTTCAGTACGAATGCCAACAAACTCAAGACCACGAGTCATCCAAATAGATAGATATTCCCAGTAAGAATCTGACAGTGTAAGAGCTGAAGTGTTGTGATTCTGCTTCTTTGTTTCAGGGAAGCAAAGTAGCCTGTTCTGAGGAGTGGAGTGCATAGTGAGCTGAGAAAATAAAAATAACTTTATCTTGCCAGTACAGAATTTGTAGATGTTTACGTCTGTCTTTATGGTATGCAATATAGGCTAATTTGCTATGACTTTATATCAGAGGTTCCCTTTTTGGGAAGTAACAGAGTGTTTTGAACAAAATATATTGAATTTTTGCGGTTTTTGTTGTTGCCATTGTTTGTTTTTAATTCTTTCTGAATATAATCTTGAGGACATATCATTCATTTTAAATACACATGAATTAGACTGCAAATTAAGTTTTGATTCAGTTTGTAGCAGTTTTTATGTTTTTCTTTTTTTTTTCTTCCTGGTAATAAGAAATGTGCTACTCACTAATATAATGCTCAGGTGGATTGATAGGCTAGTGTGTGAAATTCCTGCACCTCTGAAAAACTGCAGCAGTGGAACAGTTGTAACACTATGTGTACTCATTAAGTCCAGAGATTGAACAGCATGTATAATGTTTTTATATCTAATGCAGTTAGGTATAATTACATGATTTGCAAATGAAACAGCATTGCTATTTCTCTAAAGTTCATTTAGCTGTACACAAATGCATAATATACTTAGATATTAGTTACACAAGCATTTTAGATGTAATTAGTATAATAAAATTTGAAATGTTACAGAATATACTATGACATCTGTGAGAAAGAGAAGGAGAGCGAAGATGCAGAGAGCCACTGTACATGTCTCATGCTTTATTAAGTCACAATGTTAGCATTTGCAAGATATTTTAAAGAAAACAGGCAACAAACAAGTATACATTTCATTATTCATTATTTACCTCTTACTAATTGCATGTGAGGCCTTATTTATCTTCCTCTGAAAACTTACAGAAGTACTGTAAATTTCAATTTGAGTACACAGTAAAATAAAATTAATTGTTTTCAATTGAATAATGTGATATATATGACACTATAAATTTCATGTCTGGAATTATAAATGTGCTGACGTCACATTTATAAAATTTATTTTTAGTGGTAAAAAAAATTGCATAAGATTGACCTCAAATTTGATCCATAGGCAACCTGATCTTGCTGGGGTTTCTCTGTTCATTGCAGGGAGTTGGACTAGATGACCTTCACAGGTCCCTTTCAACTTTAAGGATTCTACGGTTCTATGATTCTATAAATTTCAAATCTAAATCCATAGTGGTGTTTTTTTTTTATTTTGTTTTGTTTTGTTTTTAGTAAATTCCTTTACTTTTCACCTAGATTTTCACTCCTAATAGGCACCTTGCCATTGTTAAAATCAATCATTGATTCTTAAATGTTTTTGGCCATATCTCATGGTTTGGTACTGAGACTAAGCCATATAAATTCAGTTTCTTTCCAGAAGAGCATGGAAGCTAAGACTAAGTTCAGGGGAGAAATTGATGGACTGAAAACCTATTTCTCAATGGATTATTTCAAATTGACTGTCTGGAAATGATCTATTTCAGGCACTGCTGGTGAAGTCTCTTAAGGCAATAGAGGAGTAAGCATCTGAAGCAAAGGGATTGGAAAGAGTATGGCCTGATAACTTCCTGCTGGCATTACAGATTGCTTTTGTGGGTTCAGACCCATTGCCTAGAATATTCCCCTTGAAAGCATTAAGTTTGGTCTCGTCATATTCCATCTATAGATCAAGCACAAACTTCCAGAATGTTTTGGAATTTTCTGAGATACATGTTCTGTTAATAATTTTAATAAATACTAATGGTTTCTCATTTCTTTTATATTTCTCATTTTATTAATCCATATCATGTAATCATATGCAGATAATACTGTGGCAAGGGGTTTCTAAGTTTACATTCTTTGTCAAAAAAGATGCTTCACTTTGCCTGAAATACGGCACAGCATAATTTCACCTGGTTTCCCTAGTTTTCAGGTTCTGAGAAATGGTCTTTCTCTGTTCAGCTTTAGTCACAGCTTACATGAGAGGTGAATAAATACTGTGTTTGTCTTATTCTTTTCAGGTTGTGTATGCTACACTGGATTATATTCCTCACTACACAGACTGTAGCAAAATAAATCTATATTAGTTTATTACGGTATAGCATACACAGTGGTTCTGCCTGAATCTGTTATTGTGCTACATTTTCACTCTTTGTCCTAACAAGTCTACAGATTTGCATTACTCATAATTGTATCTAGAACACTAAATTTGACAATGTGAGGTTATAAGATCATTCATTTTATGACTCATTATGGAATTATTCCAAGATAAACTGTACTTCGGCCTTCCAGGCCTATTGACATCAATAACAACATATGCTTAGGTATGTGTTTCCTAACACAGATTTTCAGTCCTCTGGTTCATTACTTGTATTAAAGCAAAAATGTATGCTCATGGCAACTGTGACACCTTCACTACGTCTTCATTTTGCTGTTTACACAAAGTAAATTCTTTTATGGACATTACCCTCTGTGCACTGAAGAGCAAAATGCCTGAGCAAGCTGAAAATCAACAAAGCCTAGAATAAGATGCAGAATAGTAGTATCTTTTTGGAAAGGAACTTTCTATGATCTGGAAATAATTTAATAAGAGATGCCTTGGCTCTTATGCTCTACTTCATTTTCCAGGTCTAAACTTGTATTTCTGCCAGATGCTGTATGATGCAATTGTACCTTCCTCAATATGTGTCAAATTAAAACTTCCTATGCTGTATTCAAAGGCATTGGAGGTAAACCTTTTCCTGTTGTATATATATTCTTTAGATTTCTTAGATCATTGTAGTTGCTTTTCTGCATCATTTTGATTACATGGTAATTCCATGTAGAGGATTTTTCATGGAGTTACCTTAATTCTTCTATAACCTTTGTTGTGTCTAGAGGTTATATTTTGAAATAAAACTGTCATGCTTTCTATTTTGATAGCTAATATTCTACTTAGGCCTCAGAATAGCAATGGCAAATATTTTGGGGGTTTTCTTCCATCATTTCATTTGACCTTCACTTTTAAATATTTCTTAGACTCTGAGGAGACAAAAAGTAAAAGTGAAAAGCTAACTATAGAACTTAAAAAAAATAAATAAAATTGGAGAAAAAGATACAGAAAGAAAGAATTCATATTCCTTATAGCAGTTTGCAAAGGAATAACTGGCTAGTATGCTTTTAGACATGGCTATTTCCTGAAACTAAGCTTTTTTCCATACGTTATTTGTTTCAGATTCAACTCTGGGCCAGAACCAGCTTTTATAGGGTCTCCTGCACAAAATAAATAAATAAATCCAAACTCTCTTCTTTGATTTATATAGCTAAAATGTGAGACTTAATACTATTAAAGCTCTTTACATCTTCAAAGTATTGAAAAATGCTTAGCTCTATGGCATCAAAAAATGTTAGTTCCATTTCGCAGATGGGCTAGAAAATTCGGCAAGTCTGCAGAGCAAACCAGTCCCAGAGCTGGCAACAAATCCCAGCAGTCACAACTGTCACTGCTAGGATTAGATCACTTCAGTCTCTTCAGTGTTCAAATAACATGATAAGCCTTTACCATTTCTGAATAATTCTGCTTGTCACTGGATAATTTGTCTCATAGTGGCAGGGAAAGGAGAACAGTAAAGAAGAAGGAAATGAAGGTGATTTCACAGTTCCATCATTCAATGATAAGGTGTTTTTAGGGCTGCTGCCAAGGGAAATACAGAGACATCAGTTTCTCTTGTCAAGAATGACTGCAGCCATATGCAACTATTTATTTCAGTTAGTTATAGGTTCTCTTATGGAATAACCTCCAACTGGGGTAACCTTCCCATGGACTGTAGTTCAAAAAATGCTACGATGTGGGTCTTTTCCACAGAGCACACTTCATTATGAGTGTACTGCTTCTGAGTGGGTCGTATCTGGGCCCCAGCTCTTACCAGACAACCTGCTCCAGCGTGGGCTCCCCTTTAGGGTCCTCAGTTTCTACCATGTGTCTGCTTCTTTATTGGCTTTCCACAAGCTACAGCTTTCTTCAGGCCACATTGACATACTCCAGCACCGTCCTCCCTGAGTTGCGGAGGGACACACTTTGTCATTATGGTCTTCACCATGGATTGCAGGGAAATCTCTGCTCTGATGCCTGGCACACAACTTCTCCCTCCTTCTCTGACCTTGGTGCCTACAGAGCTTCTTTCACATTTTTTACTCATTTCTCTCACAGCTGCTACACAGTGTTTTTTACCCTTTTTTAAATAAGTTATTGTAGGGGCAATGCTATTTATCAGTTCAGATTTGACCAGCAGTGGAGTCCTTTTGGATCTAGCAGGAAACAACTGAGTGTAACTTGAGAGCAGATCCTGATCTCATCTCATAAAGGCCATCACCTCAGCTGCCTTGTTACCAAAACCTTGCTGTTTAAACATTATACAAATTCACAGGAATTGGAGATAAAATATCTTTTGCATTAGTACCCAATAAATGTTGAATCTGAAGGCTGTGTTGCATCTAATAAAGCTATGTTTGTAGACTTTAAGCATACTTCAGACAAATTTGGTTAAGCTGTCAATATTAACCCAACTGCTTTTTCACTAGGAAGCTAATTACAGTCTACTGAGTTAGAACACACTAACTGATTTTGAATAGCTTATCTTTCAGCTAATAAACCTTTTTTTTTTTTTTACACAAATGCTTATAATTTCATTATAATATGACAAGTACAACTTCAGAGTGCTTTCTGATGTTTCATCTTTGCTGAGACCCAAGTTTAACAACTCATTGTAAAACCTCTACCTTTTGTTGAAAGAAATAAATAAACATTTTGACTGTTTCAGTGCTTATAATACATATTAATTTTCGTTAACTTAGTTAGCCTTATAATGCATGTTAACTTTAGTTAAATTTTGTTGTCTGTCCTCTTACAGACAGAGGGTTGCACAGAAAATTGAATTCTCTGCATAGAGAATTAGTTCCATTACAAAAATCATGGTAACGTCATCCTTTTAAAGTAAAATTTTACGAAACTTTGAAACAGTATTGACTAATTAGTAGAAAAAGAAGCAGAAATAAAGGCTCCTTTTACTACAAAATGTGTTGAAATAGGATCTACAGGAATGTGAAATTACTGTTTGAACTTAAAAAAAAAATGCTTCTTCATGAATTAATATTTTGAAAGCATGTTGTAACATTTCTGACTTGTTAAATACACTATGCACAAGACACAGATTGTGGATTACTGGAACTTGATATACAGAATAGTTCACTGTAACTAATAAAGAATAAAAAGAAATAATCACTTAATCCTGTACTCACTAGAAACAAAAGACAGTAGAAGAAAGAAGTGATGGTGTGAAAGAAGTCCTATTGGCATTTACAGAATTCATAGAATTTGAAGAAATATACTCAGTTTCTGAGAGTCTATAATAGTTTGCAGAAACGTGTAAGATTCCTAGGAACTCTACTATTTTCTTAGACTATTGCATTTTGAAAAATCTTTTTACACTGTCAACTTGATGTTTATTTATTTACCCCATTGAGAAAATCAGAAAAAGCACATACATTAATTTCAGACTTAACATTTTTATTCAACATAACTAAGTATCTCTATCAGAGTATTTATTTGATCTTACACATTTATCCTTCTGTTCTGATGCAATATTAAACCTGAATGCTTTTGAAGACAAGTTACTGTAGAATAGTAATTTAAGTTGTTTATAAACATTTAGAGTTCATAAGTGTAACATTATCCTCTATAATAATTTGTTGATTGAGCTGGCAGAAGACAATGGGTTTTGATTAGATGGTGCTGTCTCATTAATATGTATGGTGCTGTATCTCCGTTTTATTCCCGCTTATGTAAACATATTCAGAGTGGGGGGAACAACTTATTTTTCATTGTTAGTTCTGCATGATTTTACATAATTGCAAACATTCTTAAACCTCTTCCAATGTATTGAGACCCTGATCACCAATGACCTATTTACTTCCATCAATGTGATCAACAGTCACCTGAAATCAACAACTGACAACTGAATGAAACTGTCTTATTAGATACAACACTGGAAGATTCCAGTTTACTTTCAAACAACAGAGAGTTAGCAGATGGAAAATAACCCAATGCCAGCCCTTTCCTTCTCAGTAGGTGAATATTAGATTTAATTTTGGACTTTGCTGCCACAAGGAGGTAGACAAATAACAATTCTCACAAGGAGAACCCAGAAGAGTAAGTCAAAGGCTGAGAAAATTGGCCTTTCTGTTCCCACACATATGAAGGGAGAATTGTCTCCTTCCAATTTATAGGAGGGAGATGAGGTTCTTTTAATATCTGTATATCTGGCGTGAGATTAAGAAACAACGGTTCAAATGTTGGTCCAACCAGTTTATTATAAATCCTAATCAGGGAGACAGGGAAGGGAAGGAGGGAAATAGAAAAGATAGGAAGGAAGCAAGAATTGCATAAAGCGGGGATATTCACCACCAGGATCCCAGTGGGGGGGAAGAGCAGCAGCATGACCGGCTTCGGGCAGCAAGCAGGTAGCAGGAGGCAGCAGGAGGAAGCAGCAAAACTCAGGTAGCAGGCCCAGGAGAGTCCATCAGCATGCATGAATTCCATAGTGAGGAATCTGATGATGGACATCTTTGTTCTTCTTCAGCATTGTGGTAGAGGACAGAGCAAGTCCAGGAGGGAGAGAGGCAGGTCGTGAGGCTTCTCATGTCAGAAAATTCTTCTTCCTCATGAGGAATCTGTTGCCAGAAAAACTCTTTATCCTTCTTCTGCCACCGTGGCATTCCTGGGCGCTTGGGTAAGAGTCATGTGCAGCACCTCCTGAGATGGCCATCTTCCTCAAGATAAACCCACACAAAAGACTGCCTCCTGGCCATTAATCTGTGGCTTATCTCTCTCTCATTGTCCCTGGCCTTGTCCCTCAGACAAAGGATTTCACAATCCTTTCCCAGGACTTGCTTGGACTTGCTCATCTGTGTCCCCAGCAAGCTTTGAGGCAATAATGTAAAAGAATAATCTCTTACAAGAATAGAGAAAGAAAGCTGATGTTAGTAAGAGTATTTGCTCTCACTGCATCTGTAGTGATTTCTTCAGATACCCCACTACATCCCTCAAGCAGTGGCTCCTTTGATTTTCCAGGGCTGAAATACACACAGCATCATTATGAGCATATACAGCAGTCTTACGTTCTAGGCATCTGCCTGGTGTGGTAATATCCAAAAGTAGCCAAGACTAAATGCCTGGTCAGTCTTCAACAGAAAGACCTGCAGTAGCAGTCACATAAGTAGTTTTCCAGAATTTCATCTTTTATCTAACTATCTATTAATAATCAACAAAACCTTCATGGAGCTTTCTCCTGGAGCCCTTTCTAGACAATTCTTCCATTTCATTTGCAATATGCATTAGTGTTATGTGGATACACGCACCACTAGGTCTTGATAACCCTGCCAACACCGTGGTGGAATCCCAGTAGAGAAAATACTTTCTCTGTGTCCAACTTCCAGATACTTTTGCATTTCTTACCTTTCTAGGGGACCTGGACTTTGCTACTTCTTCAAAACAGGGAAAACTTTGCTTGAAATATCTCAGTAATATTTATTACAGTGATGATCAAGAAGGTCCTTTGGGTAACACTGTCTAGCTTATTAAACAAACAAAAAAACAAGGAAGCAAACAAAAGCCAAATTTAGTGTGTTCTATTATATGGGAACTATTGAATCATGGCCTGAACCTCTCCAAATTTAGTGTGTTCCATTGTATGGGAACTATTGAATCATGGCTGGAACCTCTTATTGATTTCTTGAGGCAAGCAGTGAGTCAGCAGCGGGAGCACAGGTGAAGGCAATTCACCTGTGTGACTGGAAGGGATGGAGCCTCTACTCTCCCAGACCCCATTTAAGGGCTGACTGCCACTAAGGAAGAATCTCTCTCTAGAGATTGTTCCTTTTGGAGTTTTTTCCTGTAAGCCCAGGATATGTGTAAGCTTCTCTATTCATTTCTGATTGTCCCTTTCCAACATGGTAATCTTTCCAGCTCCACACTCTCTAAAGACCAACCTAACTCATCTGCGTATATACATCTATATACTTGTCGATTATACATCCATGAATTACCATTTCTAGGTATTCTACAGTGTGAAAGAGGATTTTTTTTTTTTCCAAATGTATGAATAGTTATTTTATTTTAACTTACTTTGAACAAGCCCTTACAACAGTTACACAGCAATGTTATCTTGAGGAAAACAAATTTCCAAAACCTTAAGCCACATGGTATGCACTGCAGTGAGTAGTGCTGGGCTATGCGGAAGGACAAGAAAGCCATCTTCACAGACCTGTTTTATGTTTCAGTGTTTATTTCTCTAAACTCATCTGGAAACAAAAGAAAATAAATTCAGGTAGCAGCATCTGTTGTTCCTGCTGCTCTGAATTAAGTTAACTTAGTTTAATCATTTCACAAAACCAAATACTCCTGTTCTGCCTCTCCAGGTGCATTCCACTTTGGCTTGGCTCACCAATTCTTTGCATAAGTGGATTTGATCGGTGGGCCACCTGATGGATAGAGAATTGATTGAAAAGCTGCAGACAGAGGGTGGTGATTAATGGTTCTATATCCAGATGGAGGCTGGTAACAAGTGGTGTCCCCCAGGGGTCTGTCTTGATAATGAGAGGGGGCTGCAGCACCTTCCCCTACAAAGACAGGCTGAGGGACTGGGCTTGTTCAGCCTGGAGAAAAGAAGGCTACGGGGTGACCTCACTGCAGTCTTTCAGTACCTAAAGGGAGCCTATAAACAAGAGGGGAGTCAGCTCTTTAAAAGGGTAGATAACAGCAGGACAAAAGGAAATGGTTTTAAGTTGAGAGTGGGAAGATGTAGGTTGGATGTCAGGGGTAAGTTCTTTATAGAGAGAGTGGTGAGGTGCTGGAACAGGCTGCCCAGAGAGGCTGTGGATGGCCCATCCCTGGAGGTGTTCAAGGCCAGGTTGGATGGGGCCCTGGGCAGCCTGGTCTAGCATTCAATGGGGAGGTTGGTGTCCTTGCATGTGGCAGGGGGGTTGGAGATTCATGATCCTTGAGGTCCCTTCAACCCGGGCCATTCTGTGAATGACTATGAACTATATACAACTTTTAATTTCTTTTTTAGTAAAGAACTATATTACCTGCTTTGGATGGACTTATTTTTTTAAACACAGATTTGTATGGACTCTCTCTTCCTGTTTTACATTGGCTGAACACACAAGAAAAATAGTGTTCAGCCCATGAATTATGTGGGAAGTAATTGTCTGGTGATTTTTATGGAACAGACAAATTCCAACACTTTAGAGGACATGGTGGATGTTTCTTTTTTATAAGAGATGAGGAAAGGATGAGATTACATACTGACTTTAATTCTGGGTACTATTGTGGGCTGTGTTATGCTTGAACATGCCATTCATCCATAAATCTATCCAAACCTTATTGAACTCTAGGGTAATGCATAACCTTCTGCATTCACAAACTGTCCAGCAGACACTCACACAAAAGACACAGAAATCAGTTTCATAGCAGAAAAATGCTAAATACATAACTTTCTTCTGCCACACATGGAAAAAGTATAGTTTAATTTGTAAATAACACCTAGATCTGTCTTTAAAAAGTAACATAAACAATGAAATGGTGAAGAATGTAGTTATCTCACTACATTCTCTTTTTACTGGAAATTACTCAGTTTATAAATTATTCTCAAGCTCATATTTGGTAGGAAAAAGAGGGAAAGCAGTGGTATCAGCAACCCTTTTTTTCTTAACCAGATTTTCCAATGCTCCTCCTCAGGCAGACAAATGGGCCACCCCTCACTGTAGCATGCCTTATCAGGACACAGTTTTATATCCAGTTCTATAATATTAGGTTACATCTACCAGACTATTCCTTCTTTCAGTGAAGAGCTTGTGTGGATCAGCTTCATAGCATAGGCTCTTATCAAGGGACTCTTCAAAGAGAGGTAAAAAATATGGCAAAACACCATGAAAAGAGCTGTCAGGAAAGCAAGGGAACCCCAGCCTTCTGCTGAGAGGGAAGAGTGGAGACCCTGAGGGGTGATGCTGATGTAGTGTGGATGGAACCAGCAGTGATGGCAGCCAAAAACGGCAGCAGTAGTTAGTGCAGACAGGGCAAGGAGGGAGGATGGACTATCCTTTCCCATTCAGGAGACCAACTCACCTATCAGCTGCCTCTCAGACTACAAATTTAGCCATGGTCTCCACTAGGCAGAAAGCTCTTGCCAAAAAGAGTGTGGCAGCCCAGATGGAGTGCCTGCCCAGAAATGCAGCTGCAGCGAGAGTTTCGGCCTGTTGCTACCATTGGGCAGCAGCAGGGATAGCACATGCATGAGGTGTGAACAGGTGGAAGATCTGCTCAGTATGATGGCAGAGCTCAAAAAAGACATGGAGAAGTTAAGGCACATCAGGAAATGTGAGCAGGAGGTAGACTGACTTGTGGAACAACTCCCTGCCACACTTGCAGGGAAGTCAACAAGGTGATAAATGTCAATCAGTGGTGAACCCTCTGCCCGGTTGCTGTCAGGCAAAGGAAGGCTTCAAATCTAAATGATAAAGAGGAATGGAAATGAGTCTCTTCTTGGTGTTGAAGGAAAAGCCTCTGCCTCCTACCTTGATACTCTAGGTGCCCCTATGTAATAGATTTGAGGCTCTAGAACTTGAGAGAGAGAAGGAAGTAGCAGAAGGCTGTCCAGAACAATGTGGTCAGCTGCATGTCTTAAGGCTGCCTCTGCCAAGAATGAAAGAAGGGTAATTGCCATGGGTGACTTCCTTCTGGGGGAGAGGGGGTTGGGGGATGACAGATGAACTCGTGTTGGTCAGATCCTACCTGCATGGAAGTGTGCTGCTTCTCAGAGGCTGTGTCAGGGATGCTGCTAAAAACTTCCTGGTCTGGTTCTCCCCTCTGATTATTATTCCCTACTGGTAGTTCAGGCAGTGATGAAGGCACTGAGAAAAGCTTCAGGGCTATGAAAAGGGACTTCAGGAGAGTGGGGAGGTTAGTTAATGGAGAAGGAGTACAGGTGGTATTTTTCCTCTATCCCTTCAGTGGCAGCAAGGGATATTAAGAGGACCAGGAAAGCACATAGATGTGTGGCCAAGTCTGGTGCCATGACAGGAATTTTGGCTTTTGGTCACAGGTGATTTACTCAGTACCCAGCCTAATGGCTGCTTATTGGTTTCAGAGAAGGAAACATATCCTAGCTCAGGAAATGGTAGAGTGCACAGAGAGGGCTTTAAACTAAATATGAAGGGAATAGGAAGTAAAATAAATCTTGCTAGAGATGAGCCTGGGTGAACAATGCTGTGGCTGTGAGTAGAGGCAAAATACTCAGCTGGAGTGAATCCATCTATGCCAATGGAAACAGCATGAGCAACAAAGAGGAGGAGGTGGAAGCCATCATGAACCAGGCAGAATATGATTTAGTTGCTGTTATTGAAATGGTGGGATTGCTCCCAAAACTGGAATACTGGAATGAACACCTATAAGCTCTTCAGAAAAGATAAAGGAAAGAGAGGCAGTGGCTTAGTTCTCTATGTTAAAGAGTGTGTAAATTGCCTAAACAGGATAAAGAGATGGATGAGATGTTCTATAAATGGCTGGCAGAAGTTATGCTATTGACAGTCCTTGTTCTCACAGGAGGACTTCAGTTTTCCTGACATATGCTGGAAATATTGTACAGCACAAAAAAAGCAATCTAGGAAGTTTCTAGAGTGTAGAAGATAACTTTCTGACTCAGCTGGTATGAGAGCCTACCAGATGAGGGAACCATGTTAGGTCCCTCTAGACCTGCTGTTCACAAGAGAAGTACTGGTGGGAGATGTGGAGGTCAAGAACTGTCTTTGTCAGTGTGACCAAGAAATGTAGAGTTCTCTTTCCTTGGTAAAGTCGGGACAGATGTCAGCAGAACTGCTACCTTGGACTTCCATAGGGCAGACTTTGAGCTTTTCAGGGACACTGATAGGGAGAATTCCTTTAGAGTCTGTCATAGAAGGGTAAAGGGGTTCAGGAGGGTTGGACATTCATCAAGAAGAAACTCTTAGAGGTGCAGGAACAGATTGTCCCTGTGTGTCATAAGATGAGCCAAAGTGGAAGAAGATCAGCATGAATGAACAGGAAATTTTGCTAAGACTTCAGGAGAAAAAGAGTCTACCTCCTCTGAAAAGAGGGATGGACAACCTGTGGAGAGTATGAAGAAGCTAAGAAAATTAGAAAGGACGCTATAGTGAAAAACAAACAAAAAAAAAAACAAATTATGAAAATATTAACAGTAAGAGGGAGGGCTAAGGAGATTTTACTTTACTGAATGTGTAGGGAATGTGGCCATGGAGGATACGGTGAAGTCTGAGGTTCTCAATACTTTCTTTACATCTGTATGCTATCCTTGGGGTACTCCATCCCCTGACCTGGATGCCTGGAATGGGGAGCTGAATAAATATCATCAGTTCAGGTGGAAATAGGTAGAGACCTTTTACTGTCACAAATCCATGGGGCCAGATGGATCTACCTGATACTGCTGGGGGATGTGGTGGAGGTAATTACTAAGTTGCTTTACCCCATTTTTCAGAATTCTTGCTCAGTGGGGGAGATCCCAGAATATTGGAGGCTTGTTAATATGACACCCATCTACAAGAAGAGTCAGAAGGAGAATCCTGAAAACTGCAGACCTGTCAGCCTAACCTTCATGCCAGGGAAAATTATAGAACAGAACATCTTGAGTGAGATCACATAGCATGTGGGAAATCACACCCAGCCAGCATATATTCATGAAAGACATATCATGCTTGACAAACCTCATCTCCTTCTACTACCAGATGATCAGCCTGGTGGATGAGGGGAAGCCTGTTGGAATAGTCCACCTGGTCTTTAGCAAAGCCTTTGATGTCATCTTACAGTATTCTCCTGGGAAAACTGGCAGCCCATGAGACACTCTTTTCTGGGTAAAGAACTAGCTGGAGAAATGGACCTAGAGTGAATGGAGTTAAATCCAACTAGCAAGCAGTCAGGAGTGGTGTTCCTGGGGGTCAGTAGTGGGGTCCATCCTGTTTAATATGTTTGTTGACTACCTGGATAAGGGGATTGAGAACACCCTTAGTAAGTTTGCAGATAACATCAAGCTGGGAGAAAGTATCAATCTGCCTGAGGGTAGGAAGGAGGTGGCCAAGAAAGCCAATGGCATCCTGGCTTGTATCACAAATAGTGTTGTCAGCAGGAGCAGAGAGGTGACCACCCCTTTGTACGCAGCTCTGGTGAGTCTGCACCTTGAGGACTATGTGCAGTTTGGAACCCCTGTCATGGTTTTACGTTTTTTTTTGTTATTGATATTCCACAGCATAATGTCATGTAGTGCATTGGGAGTTCAAGAGTTAATACTCCAGTTCCATGAATTGTCAATATTTCTGGGTACCTGGTTCTCAGAAGGGAAGAATTATAAATGTAAAGATTTCACTGTTCTGTTTCCGTTTTCAATTCACAGAGAAAGATAAAAGTGTTTTCAAGGCACAAGACTGCCCCTTCTTTTACTCCTCATCTCTGCAGTGTGTGCTCCATAGCCATCTTGCCTTCAGCATTAAAGTAAGGCCTTCAGTTTTGGACATTCTCTCTTTCTCTCATTTTATTTATTAGTTTCAGCTCCAATTATACTGCATTATATAATGTTATGCCACTGTCATATTTAGTAAATTAAGTTTTCTCCCTTAACTTGTTGCTGCTGTTTTGTTTTAAAGCCCATCTTCCTACTTCTTTCCTTCCCCCCATCTCAGGACATAGATCTGGGACCCCCACCCCATTTAGTCATGGAACCAGGCTGAACCAGACCAGAATTGTTGACAGCTCCTCACTACAAGACAGACATCAAGGCCTTGAAGTGTGTTCAGAGAAGGGTAATAAAGCTGGCGAGGGATCTGGAGCAGAGGTCCTGTGAGAAGCAGATGAAGAAACTAGAATTGCTTAGTCTGGAGGAGTCTCAAGGGAGACTTTATCACTCTCTACAACTACTTGAAAGGAGATTGTGGCAAGGTTTGCCTCTTCTCCCGAGTAACACAGTTTGAAACAGAGAGAATGGCCTCAAGTTGAGCCAAGGATGATTCAGACTGGATATTAGGAAATACCTCCAGAAGAGCTCTCAGGCGCTGGAACAGGCTGCCCAGGGAGGTGGTTGAATCACCATCTCTGGAGATTTTCAATAAACATTTAGATGTGGTACTAAGGAACAAGGTTTAGTAGGCAATATTGTTGGTAGGTGGATCGTTGGACTAGATGATCATGGAGGTCTTTTCCAACCTTAATGACAATATGATTTTATGATCCATATTGTTTGATTACCTTAACTGATTTTTTTTTTTTTTTAATTCTTGATTAGTTGAAGGCATATAGAATGAATATCCAGCTAGAAAGCATATTTGTGTACTAGAAAGCATTATCTGGAACTAAAAAATGTAATTATATGCATCATTTATGTTTTATAAGTAGCATACTAGAATAGTTTAAGCCCTTCAGTTATGTTCTTAATAATTCCAAGGCTAAATAAATAAATAAATTGCATCTTTACCTCCAGTTTCAGGAACTTAACAGAATGTTCTTCTAGATGAGAGCGAAGTTTGGAAGTTATATTTGCCCGTTTATCGAAGACAAGTGAATTAAATTCTATGATGATAGAGGAGCATTCTATTTCATGTGATATGTATATAATAGAAAGCAGTTCTCATTAAACCATTGAAAATGTGCTTATAACGCTGTTTAAACACATTTTATTATCCTTTCAGCATTGTATTTTTTAATCAATAAAAAATATACTTTTCTAAACGCTTTCTGCTGGTTTTGCTTAGAAATTTTTCTGGAATCGTTGTAAAGCAGACATCTACCCAGTAAT
The DNA here is from genome assembly GCF_019232065.1 of Centrocercus urophasianus. Taxonomy (NCBI): domain Eukaryota; kingdom Metazoa; phylum Chordata; class Aves; order Galliformes; family Phasianidae; genus Centrocercus; species Centrocercus urophasianus. The sequence goes on from NW_024885532.1 coordinate 17,498,391, forward strand.
ATGCATTCAAAAGAATAAAAAAAAATACTGTGTCAAGGCACTAATTAATTCTTTTTTTAACAAGTTCAAAATTATAATATCTTGAAAAACATTTTTTGTAAATGAACATTTAAATAAAACTATCTCATTAAGACCTCTGAACTTTCTGCTTAATTCTGCTTAAACTTGTCTCTTCTTCATGTTTTGCACTAAGTTCTATTGTAGAAATTAATAAGGGAGAAAAATCATCAATTTATTCTTCCAGTATCTGAAATAGCTGTTTTATCTTAGATGAAGTTAAGAACAAGAAACAAATTATTAGTATATATGAAAAAAGAGTCAGAAGAGAATTCAAACTATTCTGAGTCTTCATAAAGCTGATATGAGACCTATGCACAGCACTTTAAACCTTCTCAGGAGTTCTTTTACATCTTTTACCTAGAAGAGCACATTTATCTTCCTGCATTTGCAAGTATATAACCAATTTTGCCTTGTTCAGTGAGACAAAGCATTCACGTTCTCAGCTGATCTGAGAGGTGTATCAAAATTACTTTTTTTCTCAGTACACCAATTTATTCAGAGAAATTTTTCTATGTCCAGTGAAATATGAAGGCTGTTCCAAAAGTGATGCTTCATATCTTATTACATTGGCCCACAGTGTCATAGGTGGATGCTGGTGGTATGACAGTAGAGGTTGAACCTTCTCACCAATACTGTTAAATTCTGTTGCTGTCTGACAAATGGCAGACAGAGAATCTGACAAACTGACATCTGACATGAAAGTGCATGTTAAACAAATGTGCAATTGAATTTCTCCATGAAGAAAATATTGTACTCCTTGACATTTATTGATGGCTCTCTGAATATTTTTGGAGACAGACAGTGGATGTGAGCACAGTGAGGCAGTGGGTGGTATGCTTCAGCAGTGGCAACAGTGATGTGTAAGACAAGCCATATTCCGGATGGTTGTGCAGATACTTATGAGCATGTTATGCAGGCTCTTGTTCATTGCTGGTGAAAATGCATAGCTAATGATGATGACTACATTGAAAAAAAAGTGTTTTGTACCTGTGAATTTGATCTATCAAATAGTATTATTGTGCTCTTTGTATCTAGTGTAGTTTCCATGGAAATAAATAGGAGGCATTACTTTCAGAGTGATCTACATAAACGTTTCTCATCAACTTAGGTCTCCTTGATTATCCTAACATTCTTATTTCTTTAGACCTCATGCTGTAAATGCATTGCAGTCAAAGATGATTTTTTTTTAATCAGTCTATAGCAACCTTGAACCTTTTTCTAATGTTAATTTCTATTTGAGTGTTTCCACTAAATTTTTATCCACTAATACTTTTTATTCACATATTTCAAAACATTAGAAAACAGTAAAAAAAATTGAATGGTTGAAACCACAACTATTTGCTATTTCCTTTCCACTTATGTAGATTTATATCTTCTTCTCTTTTCTTTCTTTCTAATTTGATATGTGCTGTGGAACAAATACTGCATCACAAAAATCACTGGGAGTAGCTCTGACTGCAGTAAGTGAATCATTACTGTCCATCCATCCATTACTGTTACATCCCTAGGGCACTGACCATATCATTTTGTCTGCCCATTGTTTGCCATCTAGTTTAATGGTAATGCATTAAAAGGCAATGGGTGAACATACTAATAAGTAATGATAAAAGATACAAGTATGACATACTTTATGGTTAAAAGATAAAAAAATGACAGAAAATGACTATCATACTTCGTAAAATGGATCCTGAGTTTCTCATACTGGGTTTAAGAACACTTAACAGCTTTCAGCTAACTACATCAGGAGCATTGGTTCTTATTTCAGGAAGAAATGGCTTCAAGTGTAAATTAGATCACTGGCTTAGATGGACTAGAATCCATCCTATGATAATTGTATGAGCATTGCTTTAAAAAGCATTAATAAGTGCACACAGTGGCTTTTTATGACACTGAATACAAGACTGTTCAAACTGGATCTTACTAAATATCACTCTCAGCTCTGATGGTGATAGTAGTGGATAAAAGTCATTAAAATCAATAGGAATTTCCATCATCATTATGAAAAATATCTGAACACCAAACAAACCTAGCCTGGATCTTTCTGATTATGTAAAGATTTGATAAAATGATTTGCAAAATAAAATAATTCACAATCAGTAATAGTAAATATTAAACATAAATTATTTAAACATAAACATAAATATTATTTAGATATTCTCTTTTATTTATTACAAAATGTACAAATGTGATTTTTTATTTTCCCTAATTCTCCCTTTCCTTCTTCTTAAAAATTTCAGTTTCTTACTTGTTACTTACTTACTTGTCTTACTGAACATCTTTGTTACAGCAGATAATTGAGCACTGACATCAAATGCTGCCTTTTTGCTATTTAACAGCTTTTATAGTCATGTAATCGACATATTAAGCATCAGGAATGTCAGCATGCATCCTCACAGGGATAAGATATTCCTCACTAAGATTTTCTTCCTTTCACAGAATCACAGAATGACCCAGGTTGTAAGGGACCTCAAGGATCATGAATCTCCAACCCGCCTGCCACATGCAGGGCCACCAACCTCCCCATTGAATGCTAGACCAGGCTGCCCAGGGCCCCATCCAACCTGGCCTTGAACATCTCCAGAGATGGGCCGTCCACAGCCTCTCTGGGCAGCCTGTTCCAGCATCACACAACTTTCCCCTGACATCCAATCAAATCTTCCCTCCCTCAACTTAAAACCATTTCCCCTTGTCCTGCTGTTATCTACCCTTTCAAAGAGTTGATTCCTTTCCTGTTTATAGGCTTCCTTTAGGTATTGAAAGGCATCCTGCAGCCTTCTTTTCTCCAGGCTGAACAAGCCCACCTCTCTCAGCCTGTCTTTGTAGGGGAGGTGCTCCAATCCCCTGATCATCTTTGTGGCCCTCCTCTAGCCTCTCCAGCAGCTCTTTTTCTTGTACTGGGGGTTCCAGACCTGGACGCGGTACTCCAGATGGGGCCTCACAAGAGCAGAGTAGAGAGGAACAATCACCTCCCTGTCTTTGCTAGTCATCCCTCTTCTGATAGAGCCCATGCTAATGAACTAAGGAAGCAGAAAATGTTGACTTAGAATCCTCCACATTCCCTACGCTTGTCATTCAGGTAATCTCAATCATGTCCAGAATAGAAGTATCCAGAAATAAATATATATATATATATATTATGCATTACCTCAGAAGTTGCTTTGCCTGTTTAAAAGTTGTTTGCCTGTATAAAATCTGGATGATGGTGTTTGATTTTCCAGAGCATGAAGTTGTAGCTGTGTGAAGTTGATTTGCCATTAACACCTGTGCTGAATAATATCCTACTTCTCAAACAGATGGTGGATGTTGTGTAGCTTTTGATAAGGATGGTTTTGTTTTAGGATACATTTGCCATACTGAACTTCTCTAGTTGTTGGTTTATTTATATTACAATTGGTAATAATAAGAATTAAAGAATTCTTATAAGCAGAGAACAGAACTGTCTCTGAACACTGAACAAATTTACTTTCAGTATTAATGCTCAGTTGATAAAGAATCCCCTAGTGAGAAGAGATGCATCTTATTTTGTTATCACTCTTGAAAGGTGTGAAAGTAAAGAATATTATCATCAGTGAACACACCTAACCATGAACCAACATTGTATATGTCTGCTACAACCATATATTTTTTTAGCTGTTTTCAACTGTGGTTCTGAGATGACAGATTTATCAGCTGGTTTAAAGTTCCTGTTTTTGATTACTCTTCTGATTACATTTATTTTAATAAAATAAAATAGATAGCTAACCTGGCTCTTCAAAGGCAATATTTTTTTGTTTGTTTGTTTGTTTATTTTTAAATTATTTTTTAATTAACTCAAAATATTCTGTTAGTATCTATAGGTTTTGCTCAAAGGGAAGTTTTCAATTATGTTCTTTGAAATACAGATCAGCAAATAGTATAATTCTCTTTTTAAATTATAATATTTTTATACAGATATATCAACCTGTGTTGTGTTAATTATTTATGAGAAGAATTAAAAATAATGTTACTTTCTTTTCTTTGGTTTTGTCTTTAGTAAACTGTTACAGACAATCTTTTCTAATAGGTCTGGTCAAAAATTTTCCATTGAAACTAACTTGGATGAAGAATTAGATTCTCATCTAACCCTGAATATCTGTTTTCCTGTAAATTTCAAATATTTTTCTCTATATCTAAAATAATTAGGCTCAAAATGTTTCTCTTTTAAATTTATATTGAAATGGCTCATAGAAACTTGAATCCTGAGCCAAAAATTTGCTATTCTACAAAACCATAATGTCCAAGAAATTATGTCCTAGAACGCATGATTTATAGGTGTCCCTCTAGCCAGAAACATTGAAATGTGGAAATATGAACTACGTGAAGTAACGTAAAAATGACAGTCCCATTTTAAAATTCCATGTTATTTAGTTGTTTGTTTGTTAGAGGGGAGAGGGAAACTTTGTTAGAAACTTAAAATAAGAATAGAAAAAGAGTTATTATTTTTATTATAGTTTTCCAGGGTAAAAATACATTTTTACATTTTAAATACATTTTTAATAAATGTATTATATATATATAATTTATTATTTATATATATAATATAATATATATATATATATATATATTACATTTTTAATATTCTTACATGTATATAGTAGATGTGGTCAATTATGTCAATTTGAGGAAAGATGGCAGCCAGTAATGGATGTACAATGCATATAAATATTATATATATGCATATAAATATTATGCAATATTATTGCATGATTGGTGCCTGAATGAAAATGCTGGATTTTATAACAGTGGGATTTTCAATGAAGATTATAAACTGTTATAGAGGGATGAGATCCACCTGTCTAAAAAAGGCAAAGAAATCTTTGGCAGCAGGCTGACTAACTTAGTGAGGCAGGCTTTAAACTGAAGGACTTGGAGGTAGAAGTCCAAATTAACGATGTTCAAATCCTTGGGGATTTGAAAATTAAATGCTGCAATTGGCTGCAGCAACCATGCGATATGGAGTTCAGGATTCTGTGAGGAAGAAATAGGGCAATAAGTAGGATTAAGAACCTGTACATGAGGAGAGCAAACTTTGACTTCAGGGACCTACTTAGAGATCCCATGGGTTAGAACCCTGGAAGGAAAGGAGGCCCAAGAGAGTTGGTTGATATACATGCATCACTTCCTTCAAGCTCAAGATTGGTGCATCCCTAAGAGTGAGAAATGAGACAAAGGTGGCAGGAGATCTGCATGGATGAGCAAGGAGCTTATGGTCAATTCAAGTAGAAAATCTACAGAATATGGAAAGGGAGTCTGTTCACTTGAGAGAAGCAAAGAAATGTTAACACAACATGTAGGAGTGCAACAGTGAAGGCTAAGGTCCATTTGGAGTTGAAACTGTCAAGGGAGCCAATGACAAGGACAACAAGAAAGGCTTCTTTCAGTATGTCATTAGCAAAAGAAAGACTAGGGAAAATATGAGCCCACAGCTGAATGAAATGGGTGCCCAGGTAATGAAGGATGCTGAGAAGATGGACAGCTTGTACCCAACAGTGTTGAGGGAACTGTCAGAAGTGATTACTGAACCACTTTCTATATCATCTTTGAAAAGTTGTGGAGAATGGGTAAGGTGCCTGAAGAGTGGAGAAAAGCTGAAGTCATACCAATCTTCAAAAAGGCCAAGAAGAGGGAGCCAGGAAAATATAGGCCAATCTACCTCACCTGAAAGCCTAGGAAGATGATGGAACAACATATTTCTTTAGAGTTGCTTTATGTGAGCTGATCTGTGACACTCATAAATGGTGAGCAGAACATGACTTAAAAAAAGGATGAAACTAACTACAAACAGCATCCAGAGGTCAGTAAAATATCTTGTGCAAATTAAAACGGTCCAGAGTCAAAATAGAATATACATGTTCTACAGAACGTGTGATATGTCACCATCTCATTATGACCAGTGCAACATCTACATAAATTATCTCTGGCACATCATTTATTTCAGTCATGAATTTTAAGACACAGATACTCGTAGGTATGTAGAACAAGAATAGTTATTGGAACATAGATCTCATTTGCTGTGTAAGCAGATGTTGCTATCTAAAAGTCACCCAACCAAATCTTTGTTGTTGAATCAGAAGATTTATGATTTGAGTTTCACAGCATAACCAGGTGATGAGCCCTGTCCAAAAATTAAATATTAGAACTTTTCACAGACACAGGCCAGATGCTCCACAAAAGTTCATATGCTGGAACAGAGAGCAACTGACCAGCATATTATTTCTGCAGTAATTCACCACCCACACTGTAATTGCTTGTGAGACTATAACACACATGGTCTGTCCTGCAGCAATTTAATTTTTAAATCTAAGAAGTTCAGTAAAGGAAAGAGTGGAAAAGGCTGAGATTTATTATTTCTCAGTGCAAATCAACAATGTGACATTACAGAAGGCATGTTCTCAAGGAAGAAAGGAAGGGAGGCATATAGGACTATAGAAAATTTGTGATCAAATTTTCATATTTGTATAGATTACTCTGGAAAATTTACTGTCCGTGTAAAAGCTATACTGTAGAGATTTTAATGGACATTTTTTCATGGCTGAATTCCAAAGTATTTTGACAAAAATGGTAGTAGCCTAAAATGTGGACAAGAAAACATTCTTACTTGCTTCTGTTAATGATCAAAAGGGGCTAATTTGTGATTGTTAGCAAATGTGTCACTCCATGAACAATACTGGCAGAAATTCTGCACAGATCTGCTGAATGGAAATTAATTTCCCCTTTAAAGCTCACAGTATACTTGTTTCTTCTCTGTGATGTGTGAGTTTGGCTGTCTTGTGTCTACAGCAATAGCAAGATTTTCTGTATATTTTTCAAAGTAGCTTCTGTATGAGTCTAAAGACAACTTTACAAAACTGATGTGCAGCTTATTAAGAATTAGTGACTTGTGTACTAACTTATTTGTACAAAAGTACCTATGAAGGATCAGTGGGTACTCTTACAATATTCTGTAGTTATGTATGTTTTAGATACCACAGAAGGGAAACAGGAGATAATCTCACTTATTTCTTCTTCATGCCACAGCTTAGTTTATATGTTGATGATACCAAATGGAAAAATCTAAAGGAAACATCATTTGAAAAGGGTATGTACAGTATGCTTAGAAAAAATGCTAAAATATTTTCTCACTATGGAACATGTTTACAATAGGCACAAAGTGTGATTTTTCTTTCAAATTAAAGCTAATGTCAATATAGCACCAAGCTGTACGTCCACCTACTATCACTGAGCAGATTTTCCAATTTACTCATGACAAAGCTAATTTATATATGAGAATTTTTTTTTTTTTTTTTTTTTTTTTTTTTTTCGCTCCAGCTTCTCAGTTTGCTCTGGTGTGGCCTTGTATTTTTCAATTGTTAATGTTCTACCAGAAAGGAACATTTTCCTTTTCCCTGCTTATTCCTTCTTATATTTTGCTTTCTCCTCACCAGAAAATTGTTTCATTAAGAACCATAATCCTAATTCTGGAGGGTAAATTTCAGATGTCCTTTTGGAACTGTTCATTAGTGATGAGGCAAAAAACTTCAGAAAACCTGAGACTTTAAGTTAAAATGTTTCTATTACTGTTTATTATCCAGGACTTACTATGTAATCTGGGTTTACATAGACGATCTTTGAGGTCCTTTTCAACACAGGCCATTCTATGATTCTATGATGATTCTATGAACATCCACAGCCTCTCTGGATAGCCTGTTGCAGCCCCTCACCATTCTCTCTGTAAAGAACTTCCTCCAGACATCCAATCTAAACCTTTTGTCCTTGCGCTTAAAACCATTCCACCTCGTCTTATCACTATCTTCCCTTGTAATAAGTTGATTCCCCTCCTTTTTATAATCCAATTTTAAAAATTGGAAGGCTACAATGAGGCCTTCTTGTAGCCTTCTCTTCTCCAGGCTGAACAATCCCAGCTCCCTCAGCCTGTCTTTGCAGGGGAGGTGCTCCAGTCCCCTGATCATTTTTCTGTCCCTCCGCTGAACATACTCCATCCCCAGTTTCCTGTACCGGGGACCTGAGACCTGGACACAGTACTCCAGTTAGGGCCTTACACTGGCAGAGTAGAGTCCTGTCCCTGCTGGCCACTTCTCTTGTGATGAAGCCCAGGATACAACTGGCCTTCCAAGCTGCAAGAGCATGCTGCTGGCTCATGTTCAGTTTTTCAACCAGGTCCTTCTCCACAGGTCTACTCTCAAGGAGTACTTCCCCCAGTCTGTATACATATCTGGGGTTAGTCTAATCCAAGTTCAAAAGCTTGCACTTTGTTGTATTGAACCTCATTAGGTACACGTGGGCCCACCTTTTGAGTTTCTTGAGATTCTTCTGAATGGCATCCCTTCTTTTTAATGTGTCAACTTCACTGCTCAGCTTGGTGTCATCAGCAAACTTGCTGAGGATATGCACATGCTTGTCATTGATGTCACTGACGGAAATACTGAAAAGAACCAGACGCAGGACAGAGCCCTGGGGGACACTGCTCATCACTGGGCTCCACCTGGACATACTGTCATTCACAACAACCCTCTGTCATTGGCCTTCCAAACAGTTCCTTATCCACCGAATAGTCCAAGCTTCAAATCCATATCTCTTGAATTTTGAGATAAGGATGTAGTGAGGGGGCATGTAAAAGGCCTTGAACAAGCCCAGATAGATGACTGTTCATGATGATCAGTTGCCTTCCCTTTATCCACCAGTGTCATCACTCCATCTTAAATGGCCACCAGATTGGTCAGGCATGAACTATAAAAGAAACTCGTGACAAAAAGAAGTTATAGTAAGTCATGAGTGATAATATTTTTGAAAGGTTTGTTACTATCAAGGGAATCTAGTTGAGTTTAGGGGCTCTAAATTTATTATTTTTGGCATACTTTTATTCACTCCATTATACACTCTCTTCCAATACCTTGGAGAACTGAACAATTATACAGCTGATACATAAAGTACATTTGATATTTGTTCATGACTGAATGCCATATTATTGTGATGCAAAGCACAAAAAAATGAATGAGTTGCACCTGGAAAACTTAGAAATGCCTGGAATACAGGATTATGTAAAGATTTTAAAAAGTGTTTAATTCTCTTTGTCTTGCCTTTCTGTGAGTAACAGATACATGACGGATGACATGCAATGTAGCAAGAATGAGGAAAGTAATTGCTTAGTAATTTAATAGTATTCTAACTGATATATATAATTTATATTTCCTCATACAAATATTTATACTCAAATACGTATTAATATGGGAGCAAAGAAGAATGCCTTGTGGTACTTGTGGTTTTTTTTGTTTTTTTTTTCTTGCGCTTTGATTAAGAGAAAGAGTTGTATATAATCAGAGACCTTCAGAGGCCCTTTAAACATTTAGAGCAATGTGATTTCCTGAACAAATGAAGAGAAATCCCATTAATTTCAGTGAAATCTTCACATGGCAAGAAGTTGCAATATTGGCATATATTCCACAAGAAAGTACAGGCAACCCCAAATACAAGGAGAAAAAAACAGTCCTATGGTGAAAACCAGGGTGAAGTAAGAATATGAAATCATATGAGTGATATACTGACACAAGCATATCTATAAAAAGTGTTGTATATAGCTATTTTTGAGTTCTTGTGCCTATAACTTTTGCTTGACACTGAAGGAATCTGAAAAATGTTTTTCTCTCACCACCACTCATTTTTTATGTATATTGTGCCTCTGAAGTTTAAGGAAAGATTAGTATCAACTGCAGATAGCTCTCTTAGTGATCTAGTTGACAGAAAAAAAAAAAAAAAAAAAAAAATGTTTTAGTTGTAAATACCTGGATTCTTAAGATTATATTTCTTTTATTATTATTATTATTAGTAGTAGTAGCAGTAGTATTTTAGGCCTTGAGAAGTAAGGTGCTGATAGCTCTATGTCTCTCTTTATATGTAAATTTTTGATAAATATGGTATAACTTAATTTTTATGCTTCCTGAGAGACAAAAACCGTGGGAGACTATATGTTAAGAAAAGCAGTCAAGACTGGTCACGGAATACATGGATCAACAGTATCCTAGCTGAAAGTAATTTTACTGCATCTGCATGCATAATTCCACAAAAATGTGTATCTGATGTGATTTTATGAAAAAAAAAAAAAAGAAAAAAAAAGAAAAGGAAAAAAAAGTATGTTTCTCTTGAGATTGTGTAATCATATTTATGCAGTACATAAATTACAAGTTTGGAAAACCAAGGGTTAAGTTTTGAATGCTTTCTGAAGGAAAAAAAAAGGGTGTGGGTGGGAAATGGCAATGTCTTTGTAAAAGGATTCAGATCTGTCATTCTCTTTTCATTTGCCAAATGTTTTCATGCTGAAGAACTTGAATGAAAGCAGTGACAAATTCTTAATTTGAGTGCACAGATGCTGTTTGTGTACGATATTTTCTTTTTGTCTACACAAGTCATCAAATGTAAAAACAGTCTGCATGCAGACTTTTTCTCATGTGCCTGCAGAAAGTTGCGCATATGCAAAATAAGTTCTAAAAAATAAACTTGGTCTATAGTATAAACTGTCGGTTTCTCTGGAACCCAGTTAATGCAAAATTCTCACTAAGGAAAGTTCTGACTACTTCTGCAGGAAAAAAAAAAAAAAAAAAAGGAAAAAAGCTTAAATCTGACTTATGTAGTCATATAGCTGTAGATACATAGCTTAACTTTCTAGAAATTGATCTATATTCTTAATTCCAGTTTAAAAGCTAAGCACTACTTCTCAGCTTAATGCCCAGTAACAATGGTGGTTACCCAAAATGCACTGCTAGACATGTTCAATAATAAAAGGCTAAAAGGCTCAGAACAGAGTCTCCATGCTCTGGGCCATTCGAGTGGGACAGGCTTCATCCTACTGCTGATTTACTATTTTGTGGGGCAATCTCGGTGTGAAGCAGCAGTAAGGTAGTCGTGAATCAGACTGAGAGTCCTTAGCGTTAATAAAGCTGTCATGCACTCTCTGCAGGTGACATAAAGTCCCGAACGAAGCTAGGCTAGTCACAGGTTTCTTTCTCAAAAGCTTGGTTTCTCAGGTGCGTGCTGCCTCATTGGCAGTCTGTCTGCATGCTAAGGCAGGGCTCCTGTCTGCCTGCCCGCACTGCAGGCACCACTTCCCCCCTGCTGCTGTTGCCTGCCCAACTTTTCACCACCATCATCCCCCACACACATTATTCAGCTTTATGAGATATGCAGGATTTATTGCTAAATGAGGGAGGGATTTGAGCTGCTTTTTATTAACTGGGAAGAGCTGGAGGCAGTTCTCAGTTACATATTACTGCACGACGTGATGCAGGGGGCTAATATATGTCCCAATCAAAGGCTAATGCAAATTCAGCAGGCGCTGTAATATCAGCACTAATAATCAATGTTGAATTACTATGTGTAACCCAGGTAGCATCCATAAAGAAATGAAGAGTCCTGAAATGTCACAGTCGTTTTTATTAGAGCAGTGTCAGAGCTGGGGAGGAAAGCTTGTTCACTATAAAGAAAGTATGGTGAAATTCTGCTCAGTTTTGTTAGAAAGCTCATTGTTAATTACCCTGTCATGTGCTGAAATGAGACTGTATATATGTTCTCCTTGATGAAATGAGATCTGTGTTTCTTATGAGACCAGATTTGAAATAAACTGCATAAATAAAGTGGTAAAAACTCCCTTAGTATTTCCTATCTCCCATCCCCCCAGTATATCCCCTGTAGTTATCTTCTATCTGCAGATTAATTAAAAGTACAGCAAGCACTGTATATCACTGAAAGCTGTCTGTCTCACAGCCCACACTTTTTCAGAATGCAGAGGTTGTGACAGTGAACAAAGACAATTTAAAATTATTTGAATGTCTGTGTGGGGTGATCACCAAAGACTAGAGGAGGCAAGAGTGCCCCATGAGGTACTATACACTATCATAGTTTTAACTCAGAATTGTGGACTGTAATTCTTAAATACAGATTATTATATCTATTTAATGGTAACTAATATTAATAATTATATAAAGTATATAAAACATGTATAGATATGCACCTTGGTTGCCTATAAATCATGTATACATATGCATCTTGGTTGCCTGGCCTGCCACTTTTCTCTTGTATTTTCAATATCATAGTGTAACAATGTATATGCATTATGGACCATTGCAGAAGGTCCTTACGTACAATATGTTATCTGCATTAAATAAGAAATCAGGAAGAAACAGAGAGCTTGCCTTTTACTATGATCTCCTAATAATATATTTTTTTCTTTATTTTTCTTTTTTTTTCTTTTTTTTTTAATCTTATCTGTTCTTGAATTCTAATAGTAATGAGAATTCATCCATTTCTCCTCTGACAAATTATTCCATTGTCTAACCTTTTGGACATTTCTGACTAATGTGTAGTTTTAATATTTAAGTTTTGAATTTCAGACCATTATTTCAGCTGTAATGGTAAATGTGAAAGCTATCTTCTATCAATTAACAACCATCTGGGAGAGATGAAATTCAGAAATGAAGTGCCATACAATAGTGAATGATGAAGAAAAGAAAACAATCAAAACGAATGTGCTTTTTGCAAGTACTTTCTAGGACAGTGGTGACCTCTTCAGCTTTTTTAGAACAGTTTTGTCCCTCTCTCAGTATGATGCAGAATTCATATTTTTCAGTCCTATGTATGTCAAAATCATTAAACATATTTTGGTCCAATAAAAATTAAAAAAGATAAGTAACAGATAAACACTTGGAATTATAGAGATGGCTGTTTTCTGTTTCTTGAGACTCTCAAAGCTTACTAGAAAATAGAAAGATATGCATGTTGTACATTATAAATTTATATATACATATAGATATAGATTATACGTATATATTATGCAATATATGTGTATAATTATTTGTATTATTATATATACTTACCTCTATATAATTTAGACTTTCTTGAGATTAGTAATGAATTAAAACATTTCTGTCTTAGAAGGAAGGGAGGAGTGGAGGAAGGGAGTGAAGAGGGAAGAAGGGAAGGAAAACAAAAGAAAGAAAGAAGGAAGGAAGGAAAGAAGGAAAGAGTAACACACAGATCACATCCAGCTGCCCAATCGATCCACCAGACCATTCATATTCTTGTGTTACAAAAAAGTCAAATATGATATTATGAATTCACCATAAAAATATTGATAATTCAGATACTATGTTTGTAGATCTTGAATAATACTTTATGTCTATCCAAGCTTCCGTGCAATTCAGAAATGGTCCCAACTTACTAAAGCTCTGTGGAACAACGCAGGCGACATATATTCTCAAACCCTGTGACTAGATGTTGTAGAATTAGGATATTTAGATTTATCATTTTTTTTATGATTTATACATTTTTTTTTCTTTTTCATCATATCCAGAGGACCTAAACAAACAGTGACCAATGGAAATTGTTACAAAATTGCTTAGGAAGAGGAGTGTAAGCTGGTACACTGACATCTCAGCTTCATTGATAAAATATTCTTCTTCCTGCAGAGACTGAACAGAGTTTCAAATTTCAAAGTTGGAGGTGACTGCTGGAGTGTTCTGTTCTGAGTATTCTCAGTAGCTGTAGAATCCTTTTCTCTTCTTTCCATGGAGAAATACTGAAAGAACAAAAGGCCTCATGTAGCAGCGTATCCAGATTCTGGCCTTTACCTGATTGCAAAGGTGGGAGGTTTCCCATACAACATATGCTGCTAGGAAAAGTCTAGCCCTAAAATGACATATAATTCTCACGCTCCATATATGAAGCTGGAATTTAATGGTTGTCTGTACCCCTCACTTAATCCCGAATACTGCAGAGGTAACAGTAGAAGCGCTGACATATCAGAGCAACAGAATGTTATTCTCTCCCTGAATGGACAGGTTAACAGTGAAAAAGAAGAAATTTCAAGCCAGCAGGAACTTTGTTTTTCATTACAAGAGTGCTATAATCCATTTCAGCTGCGAGGAAATCCCTCTCCAATTTCATGCTACAGTAGTGTCCATAACGAAAATGAATGTATGTTACCAGCATAGATTAAATTGTTGTTTATTGAACATTATACAGAAGAGAGAACTCTGTGTAGAGTTTTAGCATAAATTTTGACTTTTTTGTCTTCAATCACTTGTCTTTTTTATTTTTAATTATTTTTTTTATTTGCATTTAGTGTTCTCCCTGCAATCCCTAAAATGAAAAACAGCTACAATAATTCCACTACTATGTGTTAGTATATTTGTTGCACATTACTTTAGAGAAGGATATTCAGTATTTTTTTTCAATTTTTCAACTTTTAATTCATTTTTAATTGATCTCATGGAAAGCCAAAGGAATATTTTAGTTATTTAAAATAATATACATCAAATAGGCATATATGAATATACAGTTAATGCCTATTTGCATATATGAATAAGAATGGAAACAGTGTACAAGTTTTTATACTTATTATTAAAATTAGTTTATATTCAACTCTATTTTTCTTGAAAACATCATATATTAGACTTCAGTCATTGCAGAATTAGTGACAATACTTTTTTTTTTTCTTTTTTTTTTTTTTTTTTTTTTTTTTTCCAAATGAGAATTTCCATTTAAGCCAACACTTTAGGAAATCTGAGAAATACTTTATTGTCAAATAAGTATTTTTCTTACACTGTTGAAGAAACCAAGCTTTTTTCTAGCAAAACAGATTAAACCCTAGTTGTGAAATTCAGTAACAACTCTCTCTTTTGAGAATTTGCTTCCACATTTCCCGTAACTTCAGGGAATTCACTTGCTTAGATGCTGTCAGTAGTAAAGATTTGAAGAACTGTATAAAGCCACTGGGAGAAAAAAAAAAAAAAAAAAAAAAAAGGGATTGTGACAGTGCTCTTAGTGAAGAGTATCGTTCATAGCCATACTCTACTATAAGGATAACGGAATGCAGCTTTTGCTCAGCAATTGCTCTTTGCAAAAATTTCTTCTTGCTGAGGTTCACAGACTCATATCACATTTTACTTGAATCATTGCTAGAAAAACCTTGTTTCCAGAGGGATCTGCAATATTAGAATGTTAAAAATTTCAAAAGGTAAAACAAAAAAAACCAACAAAACAAACCCACTCAAGAAACAAAACCACACACAAAAAAACCATAACATCATTCACTAGCTTCACTGGCTTAACATAGTGCTTCTTGCAGAAAATAAATAAACTGTTTTCTGCCCAATTTAGAAGCGAGTAAATTCTGATTGCGCTTACTCTCAATTACACTGCTGGGAGTCAGGGAAAGCAGGACATTCATCTCAAGCACAACTAGTTTTATCTTTGCTCATTACCTTACCTTTTAACTACTGACTTGGCTCTATCACATCACAAGAATATACTGTAAATGAACCTACTCACACATCTTGAAAAATCTACCTGTAGTGTTAGCAAAATGCTAAATTATTTGTTTGGAAAATTGTAGTCTTACTTCTTAGACAGGTAACCTATTTCATTTGTATTTTTATGGTTTTCTTTTTGCCATTTTTAGTTATACCTTATTTAGTTAATAAGGTAGATTTCATTTTTTCTAATGACTTTCCCCTTAAATGACTTATCTTGTTGGATTTCGTTTTATTATCTCATGCATACTTTCAGTATCACAATTTCTGTCAAAATAAATGTGGTTGAACAGTACCGGATGCAAAGATGAAACCTACAGTTTTTAATGCAAGAATTGTCAACAGGTTTCAGTCAGAACTCTTGTCTCCTTTTATTTAAATATGACTTTCTTATGTTGCCATTTGTTTCATTTTTATTTTTTCCTAATATCACATTGCTAATTCTACCTGCGTTAGGCTTCCCACATAATTAACTTTAGTTAAATTTTCCTTTGCAGTATTTTGACTGAAGAGTATGATACAGTGAACAGTATTTGTCTCAGATAATTTTAAATCTGGAGATCACGGGTACACACATAGGTACTTGCAATGTAGATGTCAGTATCTGAGGCATATAACAGGGTCAGGAGAATTGTGTTACTTGTCCCTACAGTCTCCCTGCAGGACACAATCACCATGACAAAAAAACTACAACAACCACAAACACACACACACCAAACAACAACAGCAACAACAAAAAACAAAATGTGTAGTTCTTATACCTACCAATTTCATAGTTCTTGTCATAATCATCCTCTGTTTTTCTCTGTTTTTTCTGAAGTTATTACCTCTACCTGCTAAGAATAGAACTCTGTCCTATCTACATCTCTTCTTTATCCTATCTACTGAGCTTTGCACACATGCGCTTGTTTTAAAAGTAAGCTACCAAGAGTATGAGAAGAAATATTCCTGAACTTTTTCAGTTTGCTTGGTTCTTCCACTATGTCCACCCTTGTCAAAGCAGATTTCTATGTAAAGGGTGGTAGTCACATTTGAAGTGACAGAATTATGTCTATAACGCTTACAAGAATGGCAGGAACCTTGATATGCTGTATACAGATGGCTTCCATCAGTCAACACAGAACAAGCTCCTCTTATGGCAGGTTTGTCTTGAACAAAGCTGCTTAAAATGTCCAAAGAAAGAATCAGAGAAAAACTGAATATTTAAATGGTGCCCAGGTTTCAGGCTCTCTCCCTAATTCTCTTTATTGATCCATACCATGCCAGATCCTGGACCTATCTTTTTTAATTATGCTTCTAAAAGCCACCCACCAGTGTTATGAATCTGCCTCCATTGCTTTCAGTACACACAGTATACATATGTTAAGCATACATGCATGCAGTACTAAGATATTTTGGACTGATAAACTGGTACTGAAATAGGAGAGAGCTGCTCTTGGTTTATATGTGGCCCTGAAGATCCAGGCAGTAGCAGAGATGAACTTCCCTTTCTTAGAAAAAATAAAAAATAAAAAAAATTCCAAGTTTCTATAGCTGTGAAAACAGCAGTTCTAGTTCTGTTCACACTCTACTAGAATGCTTTCAGGAGAGCTGTCGTCTTTAATTTGATTAAAGGTTTCTTGCTTTGCAGTAAAGTGACATTGATGTTACTAGACTACAAGGTGATTATAGATATTTATATATGTGAAGCATACATATATATGAAGCATATGAATGTGTTCTCCTCTCTTGGTGCTTAGCAATTGTAATCATTCCAATCTGGAAAAAACTCCTTGTAGTCAGTGTTATGTTTTGCTTTGGAAAACAGTTTATTCTGGCTAATTGTTTTTGAAGGTGACTAATTGTTCCATCATATTTGCAGTGTGGATATCTCATATAGATGTTCTTAGTTATAAAATGTACCTATTGCAAAAATAATCTTGTTCACTTAACTTTGTGAAATTTTAAGGGTTTTTTCCTTGTTTTCTTTTTGTTGTTTATTTGCTGAATAATCTCAAAGTTTTAAATTGTGATTCACCACTTATCATTACCAAATCCAAGACCAATTTAATGTAGCACAGATGTGAAAACATATTTATCTCCAAAGGTTTATCATAATCCACAAAACAAGCTGACAAATGTGAAACAAAACACATGAAAATAATGAAGGGTTAAAGTGAGTTAAACTTACTAAAATTCTACTTTGAAATAATAATAATAATGGCTGAGATGTCAGAAAAGCTTGACTGGTAGTTGAAAAAGTGTGAAAAAGGAGAATCATCAACATATTTTTTCCCCCTACATAGTTTAACAGTTGATTTTATGGTAACACTAATTAACATCTAGTATGTTAAAACACATCCAGTATGTTAAAATTGGAAAACACATCCGGTACGTTACAAGTTAAGTAAGTGGGATTCATTTCACTTAGCTTCAGATGCCCAAAGCTAAGATAGTTATCCTCATTTCTGTTCAAAAAGAATAAGTATCTTCAGACTGCATTCCATTATACTCCCAAACAGGATTCCAGTACCAATCAGCTGAGTTACCTTAAGATTACACAAAAAAAAAAAAAAAATGTTTTTAGTGGTCAGATTGTAAAATAATTCAGTAAGTAGAGCATCTAAAATGAAGGCTGTAGAAATCTATACATCTATGGTAGGAGAGATTGACTGATCCCAGAATCTGAGTAAAAACAATTATTAAAAATCATCGCATGAAACACAAAGACAAACAATGTTCTACCTATAAGGAAAATGGGAGATTCTGAGGACATATTTTGCATTTTTAAGTTTGTCCCAAAATGCAATGACTTAATCCAATCTCATAGATGGAAAACATGTTACTGACAAAACATATTGGGGCAGCAGAATGGCAATGTACTAATGTGACTGATGTATCCATTCTTATTATTTTATTATTGCATTATTTTATCTATCTATCTATTTATTTATTTATTCAGTTATTTATTTATTTATTTTGTCCACTGATTATGGAAGGTGCATATTTTGTTTTGCTCTGATTTTTAAAAATCTGTTCTTGAGCAGCAGCAAGAAATACTGCTTGTTTATCTTGTCTTGTCTGTGTTCAAGTGCAAGATAACAGGAGAGAGTGAATACGAAGGGAGAAGGGGACAAAACAGGCCTCTCAAGAGATGAGCTTATGGGAATGATGCTTAAGCTGGGAGTGAGGCAGATGAATCAGCTGAAATGCATCTACACCAATGCATGCAGCATGAGCAACAAGCAGGAAGAGTTGGAAGGAATTGTGACTCAGGCTAATTATGACCTTGTTGCTATTTCCAAAACATGGTGGGACCACTCCCATGACTGGAGTGCTGAGATAGATGGCTACAAGCTCTTCAGAAAGGATAGACGAGAAAAGAAGGGTGGAGGTGTGGCCCTCTATATTAAAGACTGTTTTGATGTTGAAGAGCTTGGGGTTGGGAATGACAGAGTTTAGTGTCTATGGGTAAGGATCAGGGGGAAGGCCTGTAGAGGCAACGTCTTGGTGGGGGTCTGTTATAGGCTGCCTAATCAGGACGAAGAGTTGGACGAAGCATTCTATGAGAAACTCGTGGAAGTCATGCAATTGCCAGCACTTGTTCTCATGGGAGACTTCAACTTCCTGATATATGTTGGAAATATAATATAGTACAGAGGAAGCAGTCCAGGAGGTTTCTAGACTGCGGGGAAGATAGCTTCCTTATGCAACTGGTAGGAGAGTTTACCAGGGGTGGTATCTGATAGACCTGGTCTTCACTAACAGAGAAGGACTGGTAGGAGAAGTGAAGGCTGTGGACCATCTTGGGCAGAGTGACCACAGAATTGTAGAATTCTCCGTTCTTGGAGATGTCAAAAGAGTGACCAGCAAAACTATTTCCTTGAACTTCCAGAGGGCACACTTTGATCTGTTCAGGGTGCTTGTAGCACGTGTTCCTTGGGAGTTGCTTCTTAAGGGTAAAGGCGTCCAGGAAGCTGGACACTCCTCAAGATGGAAATCTTAAAGGCACAAAACCAGGCTGTTCCTGAGTGCTGTAAGGCAAGCCATAGGGGTAGACGACCGGTGTGGATGAGCCAGGAACTAATGTTGAGACTCAGGAAGAAAAAGAGAGTCTACGTCCTCTGGAAGAAGGAACAGGCTACTTGGGGAGATTACAAGGAAGTAGCTAAGGTATGCAGGGAGGAAGTTAGGAAGGCAAAAGCCCAACTTGAACTCAATTTGTCCACTGCAGTAAAAGACAATAAAAAATCCTTTTATAAATATATCAATGGCAAAAGAAGAACCAAGGATAATTTTCATCCTATACTTGATGCTGCAGGGAATGTGGCCACTGAGGACAAGGAGAAGGCTGAGGTCCTCAATGCCTTCTTTACATCTGCCTTTAATAGCCAGACCAGTTATCCGCTGGGCATTTTATGCCCTGATCTGGAAGTCTGGGATGCTACTCAGAATATACCCCCAGCGATTCCGGTGGAGACAGTCAGAGAGCTTCTCCTCCATCTGGACTGTCACAAGTCCATGGGACCGGATGGGCTGCACCCTTGGGTGCCGAGGGAGCTGGCGGGGGTGATTGCTGAGCCCCTCTTGGCCATCTATCAGCGCTTCTGGTTAACTGGACAGGTCCCGGAGAATTAGAGGCTTGCTGATGTGACTCCCTCTCCAAGAAGGGCCATAAGGAGGATCCAGCGTACTATAAGCCTGTAAGCCTGACCCCTCCCTCGATAACAGGGAAAGTCATGGAGCAAATCATCTCGGGTGAGATTGCACGGCATGTGCACAGTGTCCAGGGGATCAGGCCCAGCCAGCACAGGTTCGTGAAAGGCAGGTCGTGCTTGGCCAATCTCATCTCCTTCTATGACTGGGTAACCAGTCTGGTAGATGAGGGAGGGGCTGTTGATGTAGTCTGCCTAGACTTCCGCAAAGCCTTTGATGCTGTTTCTCACTGTCTCTCTTCTTCTGGGGAAACCGGCTGCCTGTGGTTTGAACAGGTATACACTTCTTTGGGAACTGGCTAGAGGGCCGTGCCCAGCGGGTAGTGGTTAATGGAGTTAAGTCCAGCTGGCGACTCGTTTCAAGTGGTGTTCCACAGGGGTCAGTACTGGGGCCCATCTTGTTTAATATCTTTATTGATGACCTAGATGAGGGGATTGAGTGTACCCTTAGTAAGTGTACCCAAGAGTGTACCCTTAGCAGATGACACCAAGCTCGGAGGTGGTGTCGAGCTGCCTGAGGGTAAGGAGGCCCTTCAGAAGGATATAGATAAGTTGGATCATTGGGCTGAGGTGAATGGGATGAGGTTTAACAAGGCCAAGTGTCGGGTCCTGCACTTTGGGCACAACAACCCCATGCA
This sequence comes from Centrocercus urophasianus, assembly GCF_019232065.1. Lineage (NCBI taxonomy): Eukaryota > Metazoa > Chordata > Aves > Galliformes > Phasianidae > Centrocercus > Centrocercus urophasianus. Next base: position 17,519,100 of record NW_024885532.1, read on the forward strand.
GCGTTATAGGCTTGGGGATGAGTGGTTGGATGACTGTGAAGAGGAAAGGGACCTGGGGGTGTTGATTGATGCTCGGCTGAACATGAGCCAGCAGTGTGCCCAGGTGGCCAAGAGGGCCAATGGCATCCAGACCTGCGTTAGAAACAGTGTGGCCAGCAGGAGCAGGGAGGTGATCATCCACCTGTACTCAGCACTGGTGAGGCCGCACCTCGAGTACTGTGTTCAGTTTTGGGCCCCTCACGGCAGGAAAGATGTTGAGGTCCTGGATTATGTCCAGAGAAGGGCAGCAAAACTGGTGAGGGGTCTGGAGTACAAGTTTTATGAGGAGCGGCTGAGGAAGCTGGGATTGTTCAGTCTGGAGAAGAGAAGGCTCAGGGGAGACCTCATTGCACTCCACAACTTCCTGAGAGGAGGTTGTGGTGAAGAGGGGTTTGGCCTCTTCTCCCAGGCAACAGACAGGACCCGGGGAAATGGCTGCAAGTTGTATCAGAGGAGGTTTAGATTAGACGTAAGGAAGAACTTTTTCTCTCAGAGAGTGGTCAGGCACTGGAATGGCTGCCCAGGTAGGTGGTGGAGTCACTGTCCCTGGCAGTGTTCAAGAGGCGTCTGGATGAGGAGATGTGAGATATGGTTTAGTAGCTTGAGGTAAGCAATGATAATGGGAGGATGGTTGGACTTAATGATCTTACAGGTAGTTTCCAACTTTGTGATGCTGTGTGATTCTATGTGATTCTAAGACAGTGTTAGCCTTAGTAAGACATGATCGTTACCTCATTTACCTTATTATAAATTACATTCAAATGTAATTTTACTTACGTGATTCATAGTCCTTTTCATGGTTTTCTTATGCTTACACTAAAAAGAAGTTACAGTTATATTCCCTTTGATGATCTAGACAAAGCCTGTCACACATAGTTTACTATTAATTACTCTGGGTTAGTAAATATGTAATAAAAAATTCTGAAGAAATTCTGAAGCCTAAGCATCATTTTGGAAGCAGTCACTTCTGTAAACTTTCTTCTTTAATACTTTCCACTACTATGTGTAAAATAACACTAGAGACTATGCACTCTTGGAAGATACATATGCTTCTTTTGAAAGTTGACACTAGTGAGTACAGATAGTTCTTTGTGCTTAAGTGCCTACACAAAAATAGCAAAGTGGAACTTCAGGCATAATTTCTCTTGCTCTCCAGTACTGCCATATGTATATAAATTCCAGAGTAGAACTTCTCAAAATGCAGTATACTGAGAGCTCCTTTGATTTATTGACAGTTACCCCCTGCATGCTCCTAAATCTCTTCTTTTATGACTTAGCAGGGAAATCTTCTTGTTTATATGTATACTGAGTATTATCCTGGTCTTCATTAAATTTCATCTTACTAAATTACTGCAATCAAAGTGCCAGATCATCTAGATATGTCTATATTTCTTTGTTCTAAGCATCCTACTTTCCAGAGGGTTAGATTTGGAATATTTTAGGATGTGGTCAATTCTGAATGTACTAATTAATTCAGCACTGAATCTTCCTGAATAACCTTTTTTCTTCTGGATTTAGATCTCTTCAAATAATATTAAACTTGAATTTATTCAAGGAAAAAGAGAAAAGGGAGGGGAAGGGGAAGGGGAAGGGAAGGGAAGGGAAGGGAAGGGAAGGGAAGGGAAAAGAAATAGGATTTTCTGAGATGTCTTTAGAAAAATCTACAAAATCAGAAAGACTAGAAGACAGCTTCAAACTTTGAAGTGTATCATCTTGTTAAAATCTTGTAGGTATGGTATAGTTACGGCTAATGTGTAGGAACAGTATTGAATTTACCAGTATTTTTCTTAATTAATTATGTCTTTGAGTTCCTGGAGAGACTAGTTTATTTTCTGTATCAACCTATACAAGATGAGATGGTAAGAGCTGTCTTTCTTTTCTTAGGAAAGGATATATGTTTTGTAATTGACTTGGGTCATAAAGAAGAGCAGGCAAACAGAATTAGACATAGATAGGTCTGAAAGTAATGCCTCTTCTTTATTTCTATGGAAACTACAACAGATACAAAGAGCACAATAACACTATTTGATAGTGAAAATTCTCAACTACAAAACACTAGTTTTCAACAATCACCTCCATTAGCTGATTTGCACAGATGAGCTGATTGAGATGCTCTTCATTTTGTTGTGTGACAGCTGTGTATGGTTGACCAGATTGTGGCTTGTCTTTCATGTTACTGCTGTTACTACTTAAATACACTGCCTCACTTCGCACACATCCACTGTTTGGTCTCCAGAAACATTCAGAGTGTCAGTGAATGTTAATGGGTGCAATTTTTTTCCAAACTAAGGAATTCAGTGACACCTTTGCTTCATGTCAGTTGCCTTTTTGTCAGACTACTTGTCTGCTGCCATCTGTCAGACAGCAACAAAATGTAGTGGAATATTGGTAGGAAAGTTCAGCTTCTACTGCCTTGCCACCAACGTCTGCTCCTGACGTTGTGGGCCAATGTAATAAAATAAGATTCACTATTTTTGAAGTAGCCTTCATATGTACTGAGAGTTGAACTAGTACAGATAATTGTTTAAGAAAAAGTCTGGTTGCTCCTTGTTATGTCCTCACTGTGAAACGGGGAGAGATGTCTATGACTATGGAGACCAAGGTTAATTCCACAGTATGCATCATCACTGGTCAAGGAGAAATGTCTGTAAACAAGAAGAAGGTAGGTAGATTTAGATGAGACATGAAGAAGAAATTATTTACTATGAGGATGATGAGGCAATGGAACAGGCTGCCCAGACAAGTCATGGATGCCCTATCCCTGGAAGTGTTCAAGGCCAGATTGGATGGGAATCTGGGCAACTCGATGGAGTTTGAGGTGACCCTGCCTAAGGCAGGCAGTTGGAAGTGGATGATCTTTAAGGTCCCTTCCAACTCAAGCCATTTTATTTTTCTATGATCATGTGTTGTGCAGCACCATCCTGTGTATTGCAAAAATTGTGTCTAGCTTTAGTCTAGACTAGACCTAGGTTTAACAGATGTGACACATAGAGTCAAGATACAGTTTAGCTGTGTTAGTATTATATATTATATATTTTATATATTATATATATTATATATATTTAAATATGTAAATATATTATATATATTATATAAATATAAATATTTATATATTTCCTTCAGATAGATCTTATTTATTCTGTTCCAGATGAACTTTGAATTATCAGATCTAGAGCCTCAGTTCACAGTCCTTGGTGTTTAAGAGCCACTACCAAAAATTTCTACTAGATCATCATTTGCCATTCTTCATTTCACACACAAGGCATATGTAACTTGAGACTTTCATGGTAGGAGCCAATTCTGTGTTTTGGTCCTTGGTGCCTGTTTTGAGTAGCACCTACTACTGATCAACTATATTTTCCTTCAGTGACTGATAAATGATGTTTTTCATTCTGTTTTTGGCAGTGCTTATACATCTAGTGTGGGCCAACATAACTATGGAAAAAGGTCAGTGAAATAATTTAGCAAATGTAATTTCAACATCCAGAATTAAATATTTTATTCATAATCTCTGGAGTGCTATAAAACATGAGATTTTCTGCCAATACATTAGATTTATATATATATATATGCACACATATATATATATATATACACGCACATATGTTGAGCAATTGCAGCAATGCATAGACATGAATTAAATTTGTATTTCATATAGCTGTATGCTTTCAGGAGGTTTTTGTTTTTTGTTTTTGCTCTTTTGATTTCTGTTTTTTGTTTTTGTCTAGTTTAATCAATTTCTACTCTACTTTCTTTCCATCTTTCAAACATTTCTGTCTCTTTTGGAAGCCCAAGATTAATTAGTTGATTCTCCCTTCTTCTTTTCTAATTCCATCTACAGTTCAGAGACACATAAAACCACAAAGCAAGATAATAACCAATAAATGGAATAATTAATTCAATGCACTGAAACTAATTTTAATTTATATTTCTCAAAGGTTCTCACTGGGGAATGGAGAAACTGAAGTTCTAGGGACTGAAGTGCTCCAGTTCTGGTTGTTTTGAATATATTGTAGGGAAAAATTGTTTCTGTAAAATTGGAACTTGCAACAGCTGAAATCAGAAGGGAAATTAGCAACTGAAAACATTTAAACATGAGTAAGAAGGAAGAAAAAGCTGAAAAATATTTCAGTCTCAACCTGCCTTCTTTAATCAAACCTATTTTGTTTACTTCCAGTGGTACACCCAACACAGCAAACTATTTAAATTTGTTGGACAGTTAAATTAAAAGTTGTACTATCCCATGCACTAATTTCATTCAAAGAAGTTAAGATTATTGGATGGGCATTAATTCAAATATTGACTTCTCAGAAAAAGTAGCAGGGAAAAATTAAGGGACAGATTAATTCCTCTTTTGCTGTTTTTGATAGAACATCAGAAATCCAGTTCTGTTAAATATAATGGGTTCGCTGATTCATAAAATGGCTGAGGATGGAAGGCATCTCTGGAGAACATATAGTTCAACCAGTCATATCTAGTATTATCCTGGTGGTGAAGATATTCTCCTGGTGGTGGAAGTCATAAGGTCCCACTCTTTTGCATCCTGGAAGTTCTCTGTTTCCCAAGCTGAGAGGCACAGACCCTTCTTGTCCCCTCCTTCAGTGCAGCTAAGGGTTTACAATTTTCTACACTTCAGCGTCTCAGAGAAAACAGTGTGAGCCTCTTTTTTAATACCCCTAATGTCAGTCTACTGACTTCCTCCCACTGCTTCTTTGTTTGTCAGCAAAGAGTTCATGTTTTGCAGTTAAAGAACACATCACCCCTAGCACTGCGCCCGGTACTCCAGGCATCTCTGTGGCCCCAGACATGCAGAGCTGTACCCATCCTTGAGAGCTCAAACTGAATCAAGGCCTCTGAACATGCTGCAATAATTGTCTCAGTGAATACTGGAGATTGTGCTTTATGGCATGTCACGGCTTTTGCTGAGCACATGTACACAGTCTTCAACATGTGCACTCTGTATTTTCTGGCTGACAGTCATGTATCGTTCTGCTTCTAGAGAGAACTATAAGTCATACCCACTGTAACTATTCTCTCACAGAAACAGTAGTAGTCACTCTGAAGTTCCTTAAAGAGATGCCATGATCCCAAAAGATCTTTATTTGTATTTGGGACCCATTTTGATGACCCACATCCTCCTTGCTTATGCTTATGTCTAAAGAGATCCCAAATCCTTGAAAAATAAGTTTCTTCATAAAAATCATAGAATCATAGAATGGTTTGAGTTGGAAGGGACCTTTAAGATCACTTAGTTCCAACCCCTTGCTATAGGCAGGGACACCTCCCTCTAGACCAGATTTGTCAAAGCCCCATCCAGCCTGGACTTGAATGCTTTCAAGGAGGGAGTATTCACAACCTCACTGGGCAACCTGTTCCAGTGTCTCACCACCCTCACAGTACAGAATTTCTTCCTAATAGCTAGTTTAAATCTACCCTCTTCCTGTCATTTTCCCTCATCCTGTCACTACATGCCCTTATGAAAAGAAGACTGATCTTCTCATGACCTCATAAGATATTAAGATGAAAAAATAAATATTTTAATGGCAAATCTGACTCTGAGGTGCTTTTTCTGAAAAATGAATTATTTCCCTTCCATCTTCAGTGAAACTTTTCCATCCTAGACCTCAAAAATCTAAAAACGAAAAAAAAAGAAAAAAGAAAAAAGAAGGGATATAATGAATTTTTAGATTGAGTTTAGATTATCAAGTTTTAATCCTGAAACTTGAGTTCATATATATATATATTTGTCCCCCTTCTGAAATGGTGTTAGATATTTTGTTTTAATACTTAATATTATCTTACATATGGAATAGATATAATCTTTTTTCATCTATTCCTGTAATACAAATTTGTAGCCAGGTCATAAAGCTTGTGCTTTGATATGATTGCCAGGAAAAAAACGTTAGATACTACTTTTTGTTCAGGGCTTTATTTCACAAAATGGATTTAAATGTACACATCCTTTAAGCACAAATCAAACAAATAAGCACTCTGTAAAGAACCCCACTAACATGCCAGCAAGTGAAAATCTTTAATTACTGGAATAATCAAAATTTCCTTTAATGTTGCCTGGTCCAATTTCCAATTAAATCACAGTACATTATAAATGCCATGAAAGTGACAGCATAAAAAGCAAATATAAAGTTCAAAATGAGGCTCTATATCTAATAAACAACTGTGACAACAATTCTACCATACAAAACTTCATAGTAATTATTCACTTGCATATAACAAAGCAACTTGTGGAGCATAAAACTAACAAATATTATGTGCACAGTATGCTTTTAAAATGCTATCAAACAATGTCAAGCTATGTTAGAAAGCACAGCCTCATTCAATAGCTTTATGCAACACAGAGACACTTACCAAGCACTAAATTCTACTACAGAATACTATAACACGTTCCTAGGTTTCAATAAAAATGGCCTAACAACCAAGAAAGAAAAAAATAACCTTGTATTTTACTTGTTAGGTGCTTCTGGGATACTTTTTTAAGGCTGTTAAAATAGTATTATTCCATGTTATTCTTTTTAAGGTAATCTTTTTAGCATTTGTATACACACTTTTTCTTGTTCTTTCTTGATGAGAACATCCTGATGAACCAAGATTTTTCCATTTGTCCATTCAACAACAATAGCACATTTTTGTGCTTGATAGAAAATTTTGTTAGTATATAAAGCACTAGTGTACCCTGAAGTTAAAAAAAAAGAATTAAAAAAGCAGATTATTCCCTGAAAGAAAAACAATTTGGATATTGGAAAAGTGTAAAAAAAAAATGGGTAAAATTTGAGGGCTTTACCTCAAAATAAGTAATTGTCTCTGCAGAAAGCTGAAGGATTATTTTGATGATAATTGTGCAGTGTTTCTCTTGCTGCTGTGTTGACATGGTGGTTTTCTCTAGACACTGAATTTGGCTTGAGGTCTCTTATTCACACATTTTAGAAGTAAAGGAGAAAAAAATGGAGAGTTGCTGTAATACAGATAGTGCTTTCTTTTGCAGAATTCTTTTACATATTATATACATTGGTTGTGTAACATATAATTTTGCAGTTGCAGTATACTCACCTCTCAGCTGGGTGTGCTCTTTATGACTTACAAAGCTATGGTTTATCACATTCAAAGATGCTACTGAAATCATATTACCATGTTCAAAATCATTTAATGGTCTGTGTAAACAGTTTGACAACTGCTGAATTGTTCAGGGAGATGTGGAAGATTTCATACAAAGATTGATCACTCAATTTTAGAATAACGATGACAATAAGATACTCAGTTTTCACTGCAAAATACAGTTTTATAGATAACCTGAAATTTAAATTGGAGATTTCCAGTGGAAACCAAGAAATATTTCATATTTGAATCAAAAGTCTTGATGTGAAAACTACAAAATCTTGGATGTCAGGTTCTGGTTTTGTTGCATTCTTTGGATTCTGTATTTTGTCATTAACAATCTTATTTACCCATCAGTGTTTTCTGGTTTTCCTAAGAGGTTTTTACTACAGGCAATGATAGCAGTTTTTCTGTCTGCTATGCCACACTGTCTCAAACTTCTACTCAAAATTGCACTAATATTTCACAATCTCAAATCCTGGTGACCACCACCAATAATAACAGTCAGTAGAGAATCATGTGGAGGATTGGCTGACACGCCTGAAGGAAGTGCTGCCATTCGACAAGACCTGGACAGGCTGGAGAGCTGGGCAGAAAAAAAAACGGATGAGGTTTAACAAAAGCAGGTGTAGAGTCTTGCATCTGGGGAGGAATAATTGCATGCATCAGTACAGGTTGGGGGATGAGCTGCTGGAGGGGAGCTCTGCAGAGAGGGACCTGGGTGTCCTGGTGGACGACAGGTTGGCCATGAGCCAGCAGTGTGCACTTGTGGCCAAGAGAGCCAATGGCATCCTGGGGTGCATTAAAAAGAGAGTGGCCAGCAGGTTGAGGGAGGTGATCCTCCCCCTCTACTCTGCCCTGGTGAAGCCTCATCTGGAGTACTGCGTCCAGCTCTGGGCTCCCCAGTACAAAAAAGACAAGGATCTCTTGGAAAGAGTCCAGTGGAGGGCCACAAAGATGGTGAAGGGCCTGGAGCATCTCTCCTATGAAGAAAGGCTGAGTGAACTGGGTCTGTTCAGCCTTGAGAAAAGAAGACTGAGAGGGGACCTGATCCAGGTCTATAAATATCTAAGGTGTGGGGAGCAGAATGGCGAGGCCAGACTCTTTTCAGTGGTGAGTGGAGACAGGACAAGGGGAAACGGACGGAAACTGCAGCATAGGAAGTTCCACAAATGTGCGCAAGAACTTCTTTACAGTGAGGTGATGGAGCACTGGAACAGGCTGCCCAGGGAGGTGGTGGAGTCTCCTTCTCTGGAGATGTTCAAGACCTGCCTGGATGCCTACCTGTGTGACCTGGTGTAGGGAACCTGCTTTGGCAGGGGGCTTGGACACGATGATCCCTGGAGGTCCCTTCCAACCCCTACAATTCTGTGATTCTGTGATTCTATGCCTTTTAATAGGAATATTGGAAGGAAAGAATTGGAAGTTTGCAATATTGTTTATTGTTACCTATGAGAAGCTTAGGAGTACAGTGATATTTTCGCAGAGGTAGAGTGTAGAAACTTGTTAGTATAAGCTGTTCGTGCTGTAGCTGTCCTGTGGATATATAGAGGTTGTCAACCTCCAAGGTTGCTGTGTTTTTTCAGCAATCACTCAGTGCCAAGCAGCATGATAGAAGGTTGTTACATTCAGAATCTGACTCTTAGGTGATCCATACTGTATTACAGGAGTCCCTGAATAATATATCAAGACAGCAGATGACTGTGATTTCTTCAGTTTGGCTAATCTAAGGCCCTTAAAGATTCAGTTTCTCAAATCCTTCTTTCTTTGCCAAATTTAATTGTAATAATATAAACATAATGGAGAATTTTTGACGTTTATAAGCAGCCTAGTAATTAAGCTACCTAATTATGTCTCTCTGGTTTTGGAATTGCTAGGTGCTGCTGAGTAGCCCAGTGGGTCTCTCTGAGACATCAGCATCATTGTTACCAGATGGCAATAAATCTTTTTTTTCTGTTTGAGACTCTGTGCCCAGTCTCTGAGGGCTCAGCTGCTCAGTCTGCTGTGGCTGTATCTTGTCTGAGGCATTTTGGGGAAACACAGCCAATTCAGTGCCATTTATCTCCTTTCTGTCTTGGATCTGAAGAAGGTGTTGCTTATTACTTCACAGTATGTGTCAGCTGGAATGACAGCCTCATAAGACCAAGAGGATACCTCTTGTGGTATTGCCTCTGTTTGTGACCATTATTTCTTATTGTTGTGTATACAGCTTCATTTCTGTGAAGATTCAGCAGTCGCTGGAAACCGAAATCATACTTAGCTGATTTTTTGTTGTTGTTTTTTTCTCCCTTGTATACATCCTGCAAATCTTCAGTGACTCTAACATCAATAGTTTTGGTTTTCTGTTGAGCAAATGTCAGGAGGTGACAACCCGTGCCTCATTGGTTGTTATTCAGAAGCCCTGATCAGAGTCTACAGCTGTTTCTATGAGGTGCTTAATTAAGTTGACACTGTCACTAAATCGTTAGACTAGGGATCATGTGAGATAGCAGTTAGATGTCTAGACCCATATTTCATTGCAGACTGCCTGAATTCATGCCCACTGAGCTGTGGTCAATTGTCAGATGTTGATACGCATGGTCACCTGTTTACATGCAGTATCTTTACTGGATAATAATTGTTTAGGACAGGTAAATATTTTTTCCAACCACTATAAACAAATTTATGTCTATTCTGTTTTTCAAGAGGAGGAGGGTGAGGCACGATTTCTCATGCCACTGGACTGGTCCCTTTTGACTGACTGACAAATGTAACAAGCCTTGATATTTTCTTCAGTATCACTGCTCCTTTCGGGCAGTTTCAAGTATTTCTGACCTTTCCCTAATTGAGCAACACTTAAAACTGTGCTATTTCTAAACAGTCTTCCAAATGTCTCACTTCTACTTGCTGAGAACTGCAAGCTGGTGCCTTAAAATCCTTGTGAGTTTTGAGTACCATAAGTTGACAAGTATGTTAATGTCATCAAAAAGGAGCCAAAGGAAGTAGCACATTTTTGAACATGTAAATCCCAAGCAGTCAAATGTTGTCATATCAGGCTGTTCCAAAATGCCTTCACTGGAGTGAGGATGACTTCATAAGAAGATAATTTATATAAAGTTATAAGCCTCTGAAAACATGAGATTATAATTCAGTGCCTCCTTAAATGTAATCGTTGCTGCAGTAGTAGTATCATGAATTCAAACGAAAAGCAGCAATTAGCAGATAATCTAATAGCTAAGACCTAAGAGCAATCCCATAAAAAAACATATCTCAGCACTATTGTTTCTAAATACAATTAATCACATTCCCAGAGAAGGAATCAACAGCCACTTGAATGTGGCAGTAAAGGAGCAATTTCAGCTTTTTAAGATAAATTAATTACTGCATATATTTTATAAAAAAAAATTTCAAATAGAAATTCATTTTTAAGCTAGATAAATTAATTACTGCATATATTTTATAAAAAAATTTCAAATAGAAATTCATTTTTAAGCTATCTAAATATATATATATTATGTATTATGTAAAGCAAAATTTCTTTACTCTCTTGCAGTGATTAGTTCATATTCCTCCTTTACAGTCATTGACCTGTCCTGGTAAGACGCTAGTCTAGTCACTAGACACATTAATGTTTTGGGTCAGAGAAATCTGTTCTTTGTGTGAGGGTGAACTTTCAAGTAAAAATTAAATCTTTGCATACTGGAAACACAATTTAAAGAATGAGTAACAGATGTAAATTGTTGACTAAATCACACAATTATAATTGATTGATTGTGCATGAGTGTAACAGCTTCTTCTCGTCACATTACTGTATACATACCTAGAAAATGCACGCCTAGCCCTGTCCAACTTCTCACAAATTTTAAAGTATGTAATTCTAAAATATAAAAGCGTGTAATGGCTGCAATATGGTAATATATTCAAGGGCATGATTACACCATTGTGTTTTCCCTGCTGAAGCCAGTTAAAAGCAGTGTGTTATGTATTCTGAACTTACAAATTGTGAATAGGGATCTTGTACCCACAGATTCCACTTGCTACGAAGATAGACTTTTGTCTTCTTGGAACAAAAGCACAACAGGGGCATCTCTGATGCATGATTCATTATGTTTTTATGTTTCCACATTTTGGGGAGATGAGAAAACACATTGTGCACGTTGGTGACCTTTACTTTAAGCCAACAATACTTTTTCATAGTTAAAGTCTTCTCAGCTCTAGACTACAAATGAATTGATGCCAGAGATGAAATGTCATGTAAAAGCAGGACTGTTGTAATCAGCGTTGAGTCCATCTCATGCAACTTTGGTCAGAAGTTTGCATTTAGACTGGTAGAGTGCCTAGTAAAATGAAATAGGTACTTTTATGGCATATTTCTTCTGATGTATTTTAGCTGTCTAGTTTAGAGTGAGATGAATCACTGCACACAGCTGCCATTACTACCCATGCTTTATAAAAGGCATCTAGATGACTAAATCGGATGTAGGTAATTACTTTGTACTTTGACTGTGTAACTGACAGGAAATGTAATATGAAATGCATTTGCTTAAGTCTTAACAAGATAGGACATAAGCTAGAGCATTTTTCTTCATATTTGCAGTGGGGTAAGAGTGTTCATATTATCAGATATTGAAGTTCAGCTTCACAGAATTACTTGTGAAGTCATAATTTTATATATGTTTTTCTGTGGTATTGAAAATAGTTGAAACTATGAAAGCTCTTAGTACTGGAAAACCCCAAATGAAGTACGCTCAAATGTTTCAGATTTAATTCAGCTCTTCTGTTATTTTGAGTCAATTATGTGTATCACTTGGAGATCGATCAATAATAATAATAGTAATAAATTAGGTCTCTGCTACAGTGTTTCCTGGCAGGCTGCCTGAAGAAAAACCTTTCTCCTTTGGCAATCCCTTTGTGTGTACTTAATCAAATTAGCTTGAAATAGAAAAAGCGATATACAGATCAAAGGAAAATGTTTAACTATAAATTACCTGCTTGTCTCTTGGGTTTACTCATCTTGCTTCAAATAGGAAAGGAAATACAAGAGTAGTCTTCTGCCTTTTAGCTGTCTCAAGTCCGTTAAGGACATTTTACATAGCCTGAGACCAAGAGGGCATAGGGCAGGGAAAACTGTAGTTTCCTGTGAACTAGTGTAATTGATGGCTCAGAGCCTAATGGCATGAGATGCAAAGATCTGAGTAGTTAACATAACATATACTGTAAGCTAGGAGTGATGAAAAATCATGGTAAAGTAGCTTTTAGGCAACACCATTATATTTTATTGTAGTAAGAACAATTTATCTGCTTTTCTATTAGTGCCAGTATCACAGGATTTTTTAGTCAATTGGCTTAGAAGTTAGAAAATCTGTCAGTTTGGAGATCAGAAATTCTAAATTTTCAAAGTGAAATTTTGTTTTATTTTATAAAATAAATTCACAGTCAGACTGCGTGAAATGAATAGCTATCCTTATCAGGAAATGGGTTCATGATTCATCAGATTGAAACCCCTCTTTCCTTACTGTATACCCTATAAAATGAACCTAAACTATGAGAGAATGAAGACAATTGTTCCATCTTAGCTCAGCCCAACTGCTTGTGCAGATGATATGGTCTCAGTCCTAGTCCTCATACAAGTACTACATGCAAGTAAAACTAAAAAATTCTCTAAGAAATAACATGCCATTATCAGTCCACTTCAGCTCAAATGATAATAATAACAATAATAAAAAAATTTGTAACAAATCTTTTCATATGCTACATCATTAAAAAAAGTATGTTGAACAGTATATAACAGTTGGTTAAATCCTTGTAGATACCCTCACAAGGATTTGATTTTTATATCTTTTAGGTACTGAATACCAAGTGTAGATAAAAGTATTTCATAACCAAACAGTGATCAGGTACAGGATAATTTTGGTCTCTTATTATTTCTAGAAAGGTGTAGTCACTTCTGATGATGCCACCTGTAAGATCTAATAGATAATGCATTGTAGCATAAAAGAGTCAATTGGTGTACAGTGACTGTAGGTGCAGTGTTGGACAACTGTTCCCAATATCTGTTTGGTGTCCTATACTAAAAAATGTCACAATATTTTCAGTGTTCCAGCTGTTCATAACTTAGCTGTGAAAATGACCACTGGGCTACATTTTGCTTTGTTCAAATGAGAACTACAATAACAACAAAAATTTAAGAAGCCTTTGAAGATAACAGACTTTTTCAAAATTACAGATCTGGCAGGAGAGTTGTTTTTCAAATACTTCCAACTGCATTTACATGACATAAATTACTTAAGCAAAGGCATAAATAAGGACATTACAAAATTTAAATTTTAAATTTTAAAACAAACCCCTGCAGATGAATAATGGCTTTTGATACAACATTTATAAAAGACATAAAGACATAATAATGTTCTAGGGTTCTACAATAGTAATTCTGTAATAATCTGTTCAGTCCAGTAAAAAGCATAAAAACACTTGAACATAATGGGTGCACAACTCAAACATGATTTTCAAAGATTACTAAGACTTCTAAGTTCTTATAAAAACGATTCTTAAGTCTAAATCAAACTAAATGCCTGAGTCTTACTGGTCTGAGCAATTTCTAGAGTTCACAGGCACTTCAGATCCCAGAGATGAATATGGCGAGTCAGGAACAATTTAGACATACCCTCTGGGAAAAAAACAGGTAAAAAAATTGCCTCTACTATGACCTCCTTAGCAAGCTTTCTTGTATAAATTGAAAATTCATAGGGAAAAAAAAAAAAAAAAAGCTTACTTGGAATCAAGATTCTTATACTCTCCAGAGGAGTGAACTACCTCTTCTCTTCAAAAGAATTAAAAAAAACTCTCACTGTTTTCTTTAGGCGTATACTCAAGGCACTGATCTCTTGCCCTGTAAGCTAAGCAGTGCAGAATAGTGTGTCTTCTACACTGCTGAAGATTTACTCTACCTTGAAAATATGGTGTAAAGACAGACTGGTATCACTTGACACATCTCCTTTTGGATTTGTGCTGTGGACTGAGTTATAACTGCCTTCAGTCTATTGGAATATCATTTTGCAGAATAGCACTGAGGATATATGTTGCATACCTTGTAACACTGCACAGAGGCTTGTGGAAATGTTTGTGGGTGCAAGACCTGTCAGAAATCTGTTAGAAGATCAGATAGATTGGAAGGAGTTCAAATCAATGCAGTTGCTATATTGCTATGGAGAGGTAGTAAGCTATTCCCAAAAGTTTCCCTGAGTTTAATCTTGATAGGCAAGAGTTTGCTAGAAAGTAAAATCAGAAAACACTCAGAAGAGTATGGTCAAGGGAGCAAGATCATGATGGACCTTGAAAATTGAAAATAATTTCATGTTATTTTGTTTAAAACTTGGAACCCAGTGTTTAAAGTGGTCCCTTCATAGAAAAGGTTATCTAAATTCAGTGCTTTTCTCATACTACCTTTTTTTTTTAATGTATACTAGAAGAATAATGCACTTACCAGGCAATAGAATACGTTTGGTGAGTATCTGCCTTACTGAAGCTGTTCTGAGATAAGTGGAATGCAAAATGCAATTGAAGAAGATGAAAGGACTGTGACTTTGCATTCTACTGCTTAGAATAAGAGTTAAGGATTTTGCTTTCCTGCTGACTTCTGCTCATTGTGGATTTATTTATTTATTTATTTAATAGATTTCTATATTGCAGAAATACTCCTGGAAATAGGGAACTGCTTTCTGATTCTCAATCAAGGGCTCACAATTTCTTTGCTGCACTGAGACACAGTTTCAGATGACAAATGATGAACCTCTGGTTTGCTCCATCACATAGTGACCCTTATCTCCTCATAGTGCGTTTGTAATGCTCATATACTGCTATTAAACAAAACCAACACAATTAGAAGAAGAAACTAATGTAGTTAAATAATAATAACGAGCATTCAGAAAAACAGGGAAGATACCTCATGCTGAGTGACTGATTACTGTCTTATGAGGTCACCTCATGCTCATTTTCTAGAGATCCTGAGGCAGTTCTTTGTTTCTTCCACTTAGCTTGAAATAAGAGACAAACAACGTGGTATGCAATATGAACAGTTGAAAATACACTTAAAAGCATAGTTTTAGGAAGGCAGATTACTATCATGTTACAGCGAGTGGTTTCATCCATAGATATAAAAATTTGGCAGATATCTTTTCTTAGGACTGCAGAAAGCTGACTAGCTTAACTGAGATAAGAATCAAGAGCCCACTGGTGTAAACACTCAGTATTCCATGAAGAAATATATCATGATGATATAGATCTTAATGGTATAAATTATCCTGGAGTGCTTTTTCTCTCTACAGAAGGAATCTAAGGCAGTCATATTTTTTTACATGTCACACTGAAGTGCCTAATGTTATACAGGTGATATAATTTACTCTTAAGTCTACTCACAAGTTCTGTTTAGGCACTCAAATAACTTAAACCTCTCCCAGATATACCAAACTGCCTGGTCCCATGATGGAATTCATAGCTCTTCAGACATAGACACTGCCAGGAGATGGGGTTACAGAAAGATGTAAGGAGACTTTTGCACTGCAAAGTAAAAAGGAAAAACTTGTTCTAACTATGCAGTAGAGAAAAGAGAAAAGCAACTAAGACATATGTTTTGATTCTTGTCAATTTTAAGACTCAACTACCTGCCTTGTCTAGCGATAAATATGTACAAGTCTTTTTCTTTTCAGTAGTGATCTCCAGCTTCTAATCTACTTAAACTCTTCTGGAAATTCTCTCTTCTGACTTTAAATATGTCTTAATCTGATCCTCCTGTTTTTCTTCATTAAAATTTATTTAGAGAAATTGACTATTTTTTATCGCCATATTAAAGCAGTGACATGTATAAAAGACTAGACAGCAGAGCTTCTTTTATTGGTTTCATTCACTAATGGTAGAGATGTATGGAAAAAAAATCTTATAATATTCTGAAGCACTTTAGTGACAGAAATAGTTTTGCCAATGTGTTAGCAAATGACATTCTGACTCTTGGTTCACGTACCACTAAGCTGTCAGAAATCAGTCAAATGATGAAGAGTTGGCTAGCCAACATGTAACACTTTTTTTTTTTTTTTTTTTTTTTTTTTGGCAAAGATCTGATTCTAAAGAGATTATATTCATTTAATTAAATGTAATTGACATACTGATATATCTCTCTATATAAATACATTTCAGGTAATAGCAAATTGCAGCAGACAGAATTTGTTACTGCTGTATTGCAATACCTGTTTTGAGTGTAAAAAGTTTCACGACAAAATCAGCAAGACAAGAATCCATCCATGTCACATATTTGAAAGGATCTTTGAATCAGTAGGAGTGATGTTCAAAATTGTGCTTAAGGGCAGGATGCATTACAAAAATCAATCTTTGAATACTATGCCAAATGTTAAGACAGTATCTTGAAGACTGGTTGTGTTTTGCTTTGATCTGATAGCTGCTGCACAGACTGCTGATATCCCTGTTGCAATGAATAGGCTTTGTTGTGAGTATTGTGGAAAACAAAATTAATTAAAACACCTTAAGTGACCAGAAGGGAAGGTGATCTTAGTGGTCTTTTCTTACCTTAACGATTCTATGATTTTATGATTTTTACCAAGAACAAGGAAGTGATAGAAAAACATGTTGTTCTTTAAATTAGGCATCCAAAAATGGAGCATTTGTTGCATGCTTTGCTTCTGTGGCACACTTTTTCTCCAGATGACCTAAGTTCTCCTCTTCTCTTTGGTATATGTGTGCTCATTTTTTTAATGTTTTTAGCTGGAGTGGTGTTTTAAAACGTATTTACTATTATCTTGCAAAAAAGTGTAGATATCTGGTACTGAAAGGTGAAAGGTAGTGGAAAAAGTGTGTCAAATCTTTGCACAGTAGCAAGCTGCAATAATTGATAATCCTGAAGCTTTGCACACATCAAGGTACACTGCAGCAAAAATACTGTAATAAAATCCTATTTAAAAATATGGATATATGGTTATGTATCCTCTCTGGTATTTTTTTTTTTTTAATTGTGTTTGTTTTAAAAAGTATAATGCACTAAAATAAGTAGAATATTATTATTTTGTACTTAGTATTTATACATTCATAAGAGTATATGTGCATTTCATTTCAGTAAGTTTCATTTTACAGGCTATAAAAATACTAAGTGCTAATGCTGTACTAGATACGTTGATACAAATGCATAAGACTACATATGCATAATACTACAGTTAGGAGATTAAACAATATTTTTCTTTTTTTTGTGTGTGAGTAAATTGTCTTAGCAGATGTTATCTCATACAGCTAATCAACAGTTATTTTGTATTTCAGTGGGTTACACATCACTCTTTTCCTGAAGTTCTGTATTTTGTTTGAGTGCTTTTTGTTTAGAAATCATCACTGTAGATGCAGATAATTTATCTTATATTCTTTTCTGTACTTCTTAGAGCTTTCTATCTTGCCTTTTATTTTCTCATGACATTATCCAGCATTACTCATGGTCTTTTATTTCAAAAATGTGTGAACATGATAGATGTGTTGTTATTTTCCATTTTCTTCCTGAATTGCTTCATACATGAACAGAAAAATATTTAATACTGTTTGTATTTTTGTAGATCTGTCATAATGCATCTTTTGTTGTTCCATCTAGGCTTTTTATTACTGAATTCTAGGACAGTTTTTTTTATATCTTAATATTAAAAGAACTTTTAAGGAAACTATTTAGAGTTAAATTATATAATAAATGTCATCTCTGTAGAGGTGAAACTTTCAGGAGATGAAATCTATTACACTATTTCAATATTTCAATAACACTTCTTACTTATTACTTTCTTCAAATCCTTTTTGAAAGTTCTCACTCAAACCACATAATGACTTATAAACTAAAATCTTTATCTGATTGTGTTTTTAATCTGACTTTAAACCTATTTTCCTATGTATGACCAACCTGTACATGGATAGATGTTGTGCATAACAGTGTTTTCACTGGTTTACTCATGGAATAGCTAGAAATAGTAAAACTTACTTTCTACTGTTGGTATTTCCATCCTATACAAGCACAACTTTCTTAGAATTTGGCATGAGTCACCTGTATGATTTTCTTCTGATTGCATAACAGTCACTACTAATTTTTGTTCCATTTTGAGAGGCATTTTATGATAGAAGTTGTTCTGAATATGCCAGGCTTATTAATGACTGGGAGGTCAACAATTTGAGAGACTGTTATTTTAATAGTTCTCCACTGATGAAACAAAAAAATGGAATACAGTAAACTGTCAAAAGGCACGAAGGTCAACCTAATGTCCTTCCTCCTTGCTTTCCTCCTTCTGGGCATACATACACTGTGCATGACGTCTCACTTGCACGTTGACCTCTACATGCTATCTGAGGCACTTTGAGGTACACAGTGGTACTATTATTAAATAGAAGTGGATGTCCTCTAAATGTTTGAATTGAAGCACCAATTTAACCCATGTCTTCATTTTCAAATCTAAATGTATCGTAGCGCTCTTTTTATCAAGTTTTGTATCCACCTCAGTTGTGCTGTGCATGAAGTCTTGCCTAATTTGTCTTCCATCTGCAGCATATATTCCTACATACTGTGTATAGTTCCTATGAACTGTTACTTCTAACATGATGCAAGCACTTTCATCTGTTTATCTTGGGACACTGAATACTTTGGTTAATTGAAGTTGAACTGTGCAGTGAATTCCTTGCCCTTACTCTCCTAAAATGAGGGCAGCTTCAAATCACAGGTGATTTCTATTAAATTTAATTGCTTTCCCCTGTGACTTCCATGTTGTAGCTATGGACAAGTGAATGAGGGCAATTATTCTTATCATCTTTGTTCTTTGTTGTGGTTCTTTTCATAATTATTATTGAAACAAGGCGAAATATCATTTTCATTATGTAATGAATGTGGATATAGGTTATACTTTCCTCAATGAAATTGCTCGTCTTGTCTATCTGGCTTTCACTTCGTACACTAACAATACTAAGTATGGAAAATTATTCTTCAGTAATGAGCTAATAATATAAGTTCATTATGAGGTGTTTTGTTTACAAGTTCTCATGGAATTAGGTCCTCTGATGTTTACATTTATTCTGTAATTGCATGGAATACTCTTGTAGTATAAGTAATTAGACTTTTGAGCACTTAAAGTAGGAAAGTTGTGCTGGACCAGCCTGCTAACCATTAAGTCTCTTGTTTTTTCTGAGAACAATCACGACAGTGGGGACTTCATAACTGTGTAGTAATGACAGTATTAGGTATTGCTGCTTGCAAGGGTGCTATTCTATTTTAGGGAACAAGATAAGTATTTCCTTATCTCCTAGAGTAAGGTTTTGCTAAATACTTGCCAGCTAAAAATGTTGTCATTTATTAGGTATGCATATATGCATCATACTGAGAGGACTATTTATAGCAGCAGCTAGAACAACGTTGTTTTAGAATGGTTTGTCATTGAATTCACAGTATGGGCAGACTGTCATGACTATGCTGGTTTGATTACTATTATGGTTAATCTTACTGGTTAGGAATCTGGTCCTGAATCTTGAATTTAAGAGAAATAATACCAGAAGTAAAGTACAGTATAATTATTTTTGATGTGTAAAAGATTCAATTATACTCCCAAATTTCTCCCATATCCTTATTATCTGAACAGACATCCTTATTATCTGAATCCTTATTATCTGAATGGCAGAAGATTCCATTTCAATGAGCAGTGAGAGTCAGTGTTCTCAGAAGTTCCTAACTGTGTAACAACCTGTTATTCATGACTCAAATATAAGTTATTATCCAAAGATATGTTTTGAATATCTCAGACTCCTAAATAGTTATACATTTTTTAGAAATTGCTGTAGGCTTTGGAGTCTGTTAGTGTCATTTAAAAATTACATTCATTCTCTTGTATTGTTGTGGTTGAAGTACTTCATTTCGTTTGCCAGCATTCTCTTAGCAAAGTCCCACAGTGATGTGTGTGGCTTAATTTTAAGCCTATTATACTCAAATCAGCTAATATATTTGATTTAAAATGTTATTGGAGATCACACCTACTACTTTTGTGTCTAGTATCATTTACATGCTATGCGTGGTACACCATCATCCCCAATGGACTTGCGATATCTGGCTTCCATTTGAGGCTTCTACATGGACAGATAGCTGTTGACCATAACCCTCTGGCTAAGATCATCCAACTGATTCCTTATCCACTGAATAGTCACCCTTTGAAATCTGTATATCAACAGTTCAACCCAGGTTTGGGCTGGTTGGGCCTAATTCCATGGCTAAGAGGGTGGATGAACACCCTCTGGGAGAGGGGGAAGGGAAAATGGGGAAAAGGTATGGAAAATCAGCCTAAAAACAAAACAGCAACAACAAGCTGAAGGAAGAAACTAATTTACTAAATATTATAGATGAAAGCAAGAGAACACAATATAATACAATATAATTGGAGCCGTAGCTGACAAATCAAATAAAATGAGAGAGAGTATGCAAAGCCAAAGGCCTTACTCACTAGGCAGTGTGTTGCCACCATAGGGCAGGGGAAATGGCCACAAACTGAAGCATAGGAAGTTCTGCACAAACGTGCATAAGAACTTCTTCACAGTAAAGGTGACGGAGCCCTGGAACAGGCTGCCCAGAGAGGTTGTGAAGTCTCCTTCTCTGGAGATTTCAAGATCTGCCCAGATGCTTACCTGCGTAACCTGGTCTAGGGAGACTGCTTTGGCAGGGGGGTGTACTACATGATTTTTAGAGGTTCCTTCTAGCCCCTAAAATTCTGTGATTCTGTATTGCTGAATGCGAGATAGCAAGGGAGCACACACCGTAGAGATGAGCAGTAAAAGAAAAGGAGCAATCTCATGATTTGCAAGCAGTTTATCTTTCCCTCTGGATGGAAAACAGAAATGGAATAGTGAAAGTCTTCTGGGAGATGTAGTCCTTATTTTCTTCTGAGAACCAGGTACACAGAAATATCAACAATACACAGAACTGGAGCATTAATTCTTTAACTCTCAGTACACTACAGGATATTATGATGTGGAATACTGATAAAAAAAATCATAAAACCATGACACTATATCTTTCCAATGTAGAGATTAAGGATGTGGTGTGGGACCATATCAAAAGCCTTGTAGAATTCCAGGTAGATGACATCAGTTGTTCTTCCTTTGTCTTTTGATGCTGTCATTTCTTCAGTCAGGCACAATTTGCCCCTGGTAAAGCATACTGGCTGTCTCATATCACCTTCTTGTCTTGCATGTGTTTTCACATTTCTTCCAGGCAGATCTGTTGCTTGATCTTCCCGTACAGGGAGATGAGACTCATTGGCCTGTAGTTTCTTGAGTCTTCCTTTGTGCCTTTCTAAACTGGGAGTAGTATTTCCTTTCTTTCCAGTCACTGGGACTTTTCTGGAGAGCCACGACTTATTGAACATTATGGTGATAATGGAGAGTGGCTTGGCAACTGCATCAACCATTTTCTTCAGGAGTCTGCGGTGCATATCATCAGGCCACATAGATGTATATGTACGTATAAGAACTATGTACATACATACATAGTCAAAACTGACTGCCCTTAAGTCTTTTCATTACTGTGACCAGTGCTAAGTTATAATGTTGTTGGTGATCATTTGGGTTGCTAGTCAAAATCAGACTGAAAGTCTACCGTAGATTCTAGGGATTCTGAATTAATGCTAAGACTTGCAAATTTAGATGTAATTTTAATATAAGAGGAATGCCTGTCAAAACCTGGATTTAATCTGTAACATGGCAATTACCATATAAGGAAAAAAAATGCTTGGGTGCACCTATTTTTTAAAGATAAAATGACATGAGAAATCACTGACAATATTTGAAATCCTCAAGATTATTTCTGACTACATGCACCTAAGGAAAGGATGGAGCACAGAATCACAGAATCACAGAATCACAGAATCACCCGGGTTGGAAGGGACCTCAAGGATCATGTAGTTCCAACCCCCCTGCCTAGCAGGGCCACCAAACACACACATTCAGATCAGGTTGCCCAGGACCCTGTCCAACCTGGCCTTAAACACATCCAAGGACGGGGCATCCACAACCTCCCTGGGCAGCCCGTTCCAGGGCCTAACCACTCTCCTTGTATAGAACTTCCCCCTAACATCCAACCTAAATCTTCCCTCCTTCAACTTCGATCCATTTCCCCTAGTCCTGCTGTTGTCAGCCCTTTTGAAGAGTTTACTCCCCTCGTGGGTGTAGGTTCCCTTCAGGTATTGATAGGCTGCAATGAGGTCACCCCGCAGCCTTCTCTTCTCCAGGCTGAACAAGCCCAACTCCCTCAGCCTGTCCTCATAGGGGAGGTGCTCCAGCCCCCTGATCATCTTAGTCGCCCTCCTCTGGACCCTTTCCAAAATCTCTATGTCTTTCTTGTACTGAGGGCTCCACACCTGGACACAGTACTCCAGATGGGGCCTCACAAGAGCCGAGTAGAGAGGGACGATCACCTCCCTGTCCCTGCTGACCACCCCTCTCCTGATGGAGCCCAGGATCCCATTTGCCTTTCGAGCTGCCAGAGCGCACTGCTGGCTCATGTTAAGTCTCTCGTCCATCAGGACCCCCAGGTCCTTCTCTGCCGAGCTGCTCTCAAGGACCACTCCTCCCAGCCTGTACGGGTGCCTGGGGTTCTTCCGGCCCAAATGCAAAACCTTGCACTTTGCCGTGTTGAACCTCATTAGGTTCACCCGAGCCCAGCCCTCCAGCCTGTCGAGGTCCCTCTGAATGGCATCCCTTCCTTCCACCGTATCAACCGCACCACTCAGCTTGCAGTTCTAGTCTTGTTACATAGTGAACTTGCCATGCTAGTAATGTTCCATTACTGTTTTCAATACCAATTGGAAGGTATTTCTCAAACCTTTCTGGGTGCAAAACTGGTAGTAAGACTTTCTTTGTCATAAGAGAATGCTTCATGTAATTGGCCAGTTTCATAAGGAATTCCAGGAGCAAATACCTCTGATCTTTTGTGCAAGTAATACATGCAGAATACAGAGGTAGAACAGTAGTGGTCACAGAGAAACATGCCATCTAAAAATGCTGATTGTAAGGCGGAAAAGGCAAAGCATTCAATGGCTGTTAAGAATCTCATTGGTGGTGTACTGCTTAAGCATATAACTTACTTAAAGTATAAGGGCTCTGCCATGCAATTCGGATTTTCCTGTTTCAATGTCTATTTGAATATCAAAAAGGAAATTTGCTTAATACTGTAATACTTTCATTGTATTTAAATATTTTTGGGGCAGGAAATCATGAGGAGAGCATGTATGCTTGGATTTCATCCATCAAAATTGGATTACTGTAATGGACTCTACATGGGGTGGCTTCTTAAAGCCATTCAAACTTAATCTGGTGCAGTATACAGATGCTGTCTCAGTCAGTGGTATTTCTTGAATAAATAAATAAATGAATAAAGCATTAACTCCACTCTAATTTTAGAAGTTTAAAACTATCCTCAACTGCAAGGCCATCTATACCCTTTGTCCATGTCAGAGGAAATATTTCTCTAACCTTCAGTGCTGCATACCCAAGTCGAGCAATCAAGCAACATGTCCTTGGCAATCTTTGGCTCTGAGATATTTTATGAATTCTGATCTGATGGTTAGCTCAAGAAAAAATCTCAAGGATTAAATGCAAAGGAGCAAGAGGAAAAGTGTTTGAATCTTTGGCTTTGAAGCTTGCCTCTTCGCTGACTTTATCTGTTGTTTTCTTTGTTTTGTTTTCAATTAAGTGGATCACTGCAGATGGTAGAGAAATTAGATTTGGGAAAGTGATGTGCTTTTCTGACTTTGGACACCTTTTCAATAACTTACCTCTGAAGAGTCCTGAAACTTTGAAATAAAAGCTAAAGTCTGGAAGGGTGAATATAAAAGGTTTAAAAAAATTAGATTGTCATCTGTGGTGTTTATTAATTGAGAAAATGATCCATACTGAGCAGAGTACTTATAATGAATAATTTATCAACAAAGCATGCCCTTTTCCTACTTGTAAATTACTCACAAGCAGACTTTGATTTTTAGAAATCTGTTTGCTTAGAATTGTTTGATCAATTTATGTCAACAGTCTTTAGTATACCTGCCTTGAGTAAAATTTGACTACTAGTTGCTCAAAATTATATAAATTACATGGATCTGTTTCTATTTTTGTTTACATACCTTAAGATCTTATAAGGAATGGCTTGAAAATGTACTGTGAAAATTTGTGCAAACATTTTTCTGCAAAATACAAAATTTAACTCTTCCTGAGAATGATTGCTGTCAATATTCTTTTTATACCTTAAACTGACAGCTTAATAAAAATAAATTGAATGAGTTGTGGATGATTTTCTTCAAATTACTTATCCTGTATTACTTTTTGTGATATACTATCCCATTTTACTGGTAGTTCAATGTATGGGTCATATGGGTTGAGCACTGTTTGCTTTGAATCACTGGTACACATCCACTGTGTAGCTTTAGCTCTCCAGGAGTATGTAAGATAAAGATTTCAAGTTTTCTTCTGTTTTAAAGTTAGATAGCACACTTAAAAGATATTTCTCCTTGGGGATACTCTTGCCTATGTTTGTTTTGCCAGTTTTCCTAGTCCTTTCTATGAGTCTGCAGTGTCCCAGTTTAAACCATACATCATATAATTCTTTAAGAAAAATAGAATCACAATCTTCTCTTTTTTTTTTTTTTTCTTCTTTTTTTTGCCTACTTTTTTCTTTTTGAAATTATGGAGGCTTCATCTGGCTCAAAGTTATGAGTCAGTGTTTCAAAGTTCAGCAGTGTCAAGTTATTAGTGACATACCTGAGGGGTCAATACTGGGGCTGAAAGTGCATAATACCTTTTTAATGACTTGGTACACTCTCAGAATGTCTGTAGGGGAACAGCTGATAAACTGGAAGTCAAGACTGCAATTCAAAGAGACCTTGAGTAGCTGGAGAGATGGATGTATAGAAACTTCATGAAGTTCATAAGGGACAACACAGTGTCCTGTAGCTAAGATGAAATAACCCCATGCACCAGTACATCCTGGGAGGCAATTCTGTCCCTGGAGGAAAGTGTACTGCTAAGAGCTTTGATAATAAAAGACAAAACATTCTAAAGGACTCCCTACTGTTTGTTCATAATAGTATCTGATTCTATATAATTTTAGATTGTATATATCAGAATCTACTGCAGTTGCTACAGTCTACACGCTACATGACAGTAATTTTGTCAACATAAATAGTCCTCCTTGGATCGTCTTCTATAAACGGCATTCATACATTCATTGGCAAAAGGCAAGCATATGAACCCAAAATGAGTTTTGATAGTTATAGAATTACAACTATTGTCACTAGATAGATACAGGTGTGGGATAAAGAAGGTCGTTGTATTACTAATAAGTGGTAAAGATCAACGGAAGCACCCACAAGGCGCCTAGCTCTTACATGTAATCAGTCTTGGTTGCACTGGAAAACTGTTGTGTTGAGCAGGTATAAGAGGCTCTGAGCACCTGCAATAAAACCCCTTTGTTCTGCAAAGGAGTCCACACCTCTTTCACCACACCCACAAGGGAGCTTGAGGCCCTCTTGCAACATATAGGGACAATAAACAATAGAATCTCTTTTTCTGAATTCAGTTGACCCTTTAAGGAAATGTTGAAATGAATATCCTAACCTTCTTCCACCCCAGGACATCTATGCATCTCTTCAATGCAAATATGTGATTTGTCTTAGTGATTAAATGAGATGAAAAAGTAATATGCCCATAACTTTTCTATTTTCAGTGAAAAGTGTTTCAGACAGATTTTGTTTCAGAGAACTCAGAAAAAAAGAACTCCCCTGCAAAAGATGTTATGTATCAGTACACAAAATTGTTTGTTTCGTACTAGTAGACTTCATCATTCTGGCACGTTTCATTTTGTTTTCTGCGCTTATATCAACTTGCTATTGTATGCTTATGCATACTAAAACATTTTTTTTCATGTGAATAGATTAAAATTAACAAAATAGTATAATAATTACATTATTCCAAATAGTCTCAATCTTCAGAATATTCAGTTAAACTCTTAAACTACTTATGTAGCACTCACCTTATGTACACACATTAGTGTGTTTTGTCCAATAAACCTATGAAACATAAGGAATGGATGGGCTGATCCCACTTTGCAGATGTTACACAGAGCACTGAATCCAGCTCATGTATCAGGTGCCATGTTTGGCTTGTCAACATGTGAGAAATTATTTCTGTGAGTGCCAAGTGACTGTCAAAGTCCTTCTAGAGCCAGATGAGGATAGTTTTTCCATGATTCTCTTTTACTTTTTTCCATGATTAACTTTTACTGTTTCTTGACTTTTTTTCTTTCCCTGTTAAATTCTTTTGCTATAGCCTACAATGATCCCACAATCAGAAGTAGTAGCAATTATGTACTGAAAATCTAGCACAGTACCTGAATTAGAAAACAAATAGACAGGAATTAGCAATGAAACTCCATATCTGAGTTTCTTCAGTAGTAGCAGTGATGTTTCATTTCTCTTCTTACACTCTATCTCCCTGCCTCTAAAACCATTGTTGCTATCAGCCTTCTGTTCATCATTAACTCTAACAATCTTGTATGGCCCAAGAACATTTTCTATATATTTCCTCTTCTTTTACTCATTCTGTTCTGCTGTATTTATCACAGATAACATAGACTACATAATACAGTCTTCTTTCCATGTACCTGGGCTGAGGACTGACATTCTCATGTACCTAAAAGGTAGTTGCTTTGGCCAAAATATGCATTTGTCTAAAATAAACAACTTTACTTAGGCAGTGTATTACTTCTACATTTTAGTGTCCAGGTTATGTGATGTTCTTAGCCTTTATCAATTTGTCAGTTACATTTACTACAACTCAAATGCCTTCAATTCTTATTGAAACCTCTTTTCTTGGTTTTCTTGGCTCCTTGCACAGACTCTTATTCAAGGATCTTATCCACTGAATATATTTTTGCCTTTTAGAAAACTTCATCCTGGTTGGGTAGTCTCATCAAAGAATTTCCTTCTCCATGAGAGGGATCCCAAAGATGTTTCTAAGAATCATTTCAGTGATTCAGATCTGAGAGTGAAAGTGCCTGTATGCAGCTATAAGGACCAAAATACAGATGAGGAGGCAAGGTATGAGTGGAAGAAATGATTGGATTTAATGCACCTCACCATTCTCTCAGTAAAAGCCTTCCCCAACATCTAACCGAAATCTCCCCTCTTTTAGTTTAAAACCATTCCCCCTTGTGCTATCACTATCTTCCTGTGTAAAAAGTTGATTTTCCTCATGTTTATAAACTCCCCTTAGATATAAGAAGCCCACAATGTAGTTTCCCTGCAGCCTTCTCTATTCCAGGCTGAAAAAGCACAGTTCCTTCAGCCTATCTTCATAGGAGAGGTGCTACAAGCATTGGGTCATCTTCATGGCCCTCTTCTGGATCCTCTCCAAAAGCTCTGCACCTTTCCTATGTTGGGGGTCCCAGACCTGGATGCAGTCCTCCAGCTGGAGCTTCATGGGGGCAGAGTAGAGATGGACAAGCACCTCCTTTGCCCTTCTGGCCACCCCTCTTCTGATGGAACCCAGGATACTCTTGGCTTTCCAGGCTATGAGCACACACTGCTGGCTCATGTTAAGTTTTTCATCGATCAAGACCACTAAATCCTTCTCAGCAGGGCTGATTTCAAGGAAATCTCCGTTTGTATACACATCTGGGATTACATTGACAGAAGTGCAACACCTTGGGAATATTCAGTCTCTACTGCCATACCACCAACATCTGCCTCTGAGTTCATGGGCCATTACAATAAAACAGGAGGTATCACTTCTGGAGCAGATCGTATAATTTATGGGCATAAGAATGTATTTCTGAGGAAGGCCACAGAGGAAAATTTTCCATTTTGAGGACAGATTTATCTCTCTAATCATTGTGACAATATTGTGAGGGCTCCTGAACTTGTGTCCATTCTTGTCTGACTGATTTTTGAAACTGTCAGTTTATTGGATTTGTTGTATTAAGTACTAGACTATTTCATCACTGTTGTTTGAGGTATTAAGTCAAGAGTATCTCTAATTTTGTTCTAAACATGTGCAAAATATTCTGAGAATAATTATTCTTTCTTGCAATAATAAATGTACTTTCAGTGCTTCCATGACACTGTTTTTTTTTAATAGTAGAATTAGCCTAATCTTCTCATACCTATGCGCAAAGGCAGAACATTAATATATGTAGAGCTTTTGATTGGTTACTTACTATTTACACTGGCATAAAAAATTAATACTGGCACTGAAGCATGAGAATTCCAAATTAACAGAAACTAGTGCTGTCACTGAGCCAGCTTCAGCGCTGCTGAGAGAAACTGAGGCAATTCAATGAAACACAACATAGCATGATATAACTAATTCTGATTTGAACCTGATTTTTCATACGTGCTAAACTCGTGTATCAATACATTTGTCTTTTCTGCTTCCTGCCACAGTGCATGTAGCTACAGTGCTACTTTAAAGAAGCTTTGGAACAAAATTGCTAGAAAAGTGTTGTTAAAGCTAATCACTGTTAAATATATACTGCAATTATATAGACAGTACATAGAGAAACACTATCTTTGCCACTTCTTTTTCTTCCTTACAGACCAGAAGATGATAATATCAAAAGAAGTAAAAGATAAACTATCTCAGTATTGTTCTGTAGAGATTCTCCTCTTTTAAATCCATCCACTTATTTGTTTGATTTCTTTGCTGTTCTTTATTCTTCACTTCAGATTACCCTGTTGAGAAAAATTTTAAAAAAAATCTTCAAACAACTGAATTGCACGTACAACAAATTTTCCCAAGTCCAGTTGACAATGATGAGGTTATCTGCGAGAGAGGACCGAGTTCTTGGTGAGTTAGACACTAATGAAAATTAGCATTCTAAAAGGATTCTCTG
This sequence comes from Centrocercus urophasianus, assembly GCF_019232065.1. Classification (NCBI taxonomy): domain Eukaryota; kingdom Metazoa; phylum Chordata; class Aves; order Galliformes; family Phasianidae; genus Centrocercus; species Centrocercus urophasianus. Next base: position 17,548,162 of record NW_024885532.1, read on the forward strand.
CAGCTGTCTTCATAAAAAGAAACTGATTAGTGGTTTGGACAGTGCTAACTCTGTCAATTACCAAACAAAATACGACAGAAGCATCCATTTACGTATATGAAAATTACAATTTGAACATCACACTTAGAGCACATTAATCAACTTCATTCTTTGTTTTTATGGCTAATGAGGCTTTTCAGAAAGGTAAACAGCTTTCTAAATAAAGTTGCCTTGACAAAAAAAAAAAAAAAAAAAAAAAAAAAAAAAAAGCATTAAATGTATCTGTATTTAGTATTTAGTTATTTTTTTAAATTCTTTTTTTTTTTTTTTTAAATCTATTTCTTTGAATAATTGTAATTTGGCAACACGTGGATGAACACTTGAAATGACCTGTCCTCTGTATTATATACACCAGCAACAACAGAAGCAGAGATGAATAAATTCTATTCCTGTTCTCTCCCTTTTCTTTTTATTGATTTAATCTCATTCATAGCAATACTACCTTGTAATTGTGCAAGCATGTGATATTTGTAGGCTTTCCAATAGCCATAGCTCAACAGCTTTTCTATGTGCTTTCTTCCTGTTAAAACTTTGATTGTAAAAAATTGTTTTATCTGCCTTACTCTGTGGTTTTGTTGGGGACAGCTGCTGTTTTTCCCCAAAATGTATGCAGTTAGTGTTGCTAATTCTTTTTACTCAGATTCTGAAACACAGTTGCTTTAGCTGATGCTAAACAAACAAACAAACAAGTAAACCCAGCCAAAATACCAACACCAAAACCAAACTGCAGACTTATAAATTTTGCCTATTTTGCTAAACATCTCTATTGATTGTTTGACATTTAAAAAACATCCTCTTGCAGAAGGTTTCCAGAATTAGTGTACTTACTCAAATCCTAAAATAAAATAAAGTAAAAAATCTATATAGCTTATGTATATCAGAAATGACAATAATTACTCTGATTTCAGTCTCAGCACCAAGCAATTTTGATGCTTCACTCAGTTACACCAATATACTTTGGATTTGCTCTATTCAAGTCAATATATCTGGATCACAGGAGCTCTGTGCGAACTATTGTCCACATATAGACCAAATCACATCAGATGTATCTGCATCAAGACATGGAGATGAAGTCAATATAAGTAGTTTTATTTGTTACCAAGCTCCAGAAAGGAGCCAGCTATATCCTTGTGCTCTGCTTTGGATGAGGGACAGCATAGTTCTGTGCCTTGCAGAGAGCAGTGTGTGCAGATGGCACAACTCCCTCCCTGCTACCATCTGGATGGGACAGGACTGATTCTTTTGTACCGCCAATAGAAACCACTGCATCATTTTCTGTCTTACATGGTTGACACACGGCTTGGCAACCGTGGCTGGTGATTTTGAGAGTAAAACCAGGTCTCTATCGGCACTGCATGACAAATAGAATAAGCAGTGATGAAATGGAGTTAGAAGTGACTCTGTCCCAAAGAAGGATACTTTCTGATACCGAGATGTGAGCATGGAATTTTCTTCCATTGCAAAAAGTAATCTATGTTTACTCTAGAATAAACTTACCATTTCAAGCCATGGTTCACATTCTCCTCAGTCAATAGCATTTCAGTAATATGAGTGAATTAAAATTGTCACATGGTAGGTGGAAATTTCATGTCATAAACTGAGAACAGAATCTCAGGACCATGTTACTCATTTCACCTTTGCAGATAACGTGTGAGCATCTTGTTAGAGCTTTAGGCAATCAAATGACTTTGGTAACAAAACTGTTTCCAATACTTACTTTCAGTGATTGTTTGTCTTTCCAGGGAGCAGATGACATGATCATAAGCAGAAAGATAGAAACCAGGAATAGGATGTACAAATGAGAAGAAAAAAAAAAAAAGAGAAGAGGAAGAAAACCAAAAAAAGTAAAATTTAAAAGTAAAATCACCTTGCACTACAGTAGTTTTGTACAAATTTTGCATACCATCATTAAAATTTCTATTTTATACCAAGAAAATTTAGGAAGCATAGACCCTGACTGAGTTTTGGCCTTCATTTTTCATCAGGGTTTTCTTGGAGTTAATGGAACTATGCCAGTTTACAACAGCTGAAATCTGCCCCTTGTTTCCTCTGATTATATGCAGGATATGAATTAGATAATATTGTTCTGCTGAGAACCAGATCAGAGCTTTAGGAATTGAACTGTCTATTGATCACTGAACTAACATATGCAAGATAGCTAATGCTCCTCTAGGAAGCAAGTGCCTTGAGTTATTTCATCTCTCTGTTATAGAATATACTGATCTAATATCATGCACTTCACCTTCCCCTGTTTATTTATTATACCATATTAGTCAGGTTTTACAACATGTTAAAGTACATCTTTGCGAAGGGTTATCAATACATTTGCTCAGTGTTAGCGTGCATGGAATTACCATTGCAATGGATTTCATTATCTTTTTCTGTTTGTTTGTTTCTAATGTTTAAATTAAAATCAATTAATCTATTGCCTTAAATAATACCAGGGCCTGTCAAAATTCTGATCTCATGATAACAAGTAAACCCATGGGTCTAAGCTTACAACAAGGCCTGGGTTAAACCTTTGGCACTGAGCCTTGAATGGTGATCTGACAAAACACAATTTATAGCATTCAGTCCCCTTTGTGAGAGGCCTAAATATTAGACAGTATTCAATGGCAGAAAATCTGCCTGGGTACTTTGTTTTGACACAGATTAGTTCCTTTGGAATCTGGAATAACTTTGGGTTATCTTCTAGGATAAAGAAAGGCTGCCTTCTACTGGCAGAACAAGTAGATAAAGCTGCAAAAATGCTGCTTGCCATCTCTCCTCGGTCCAAGACTCTTGAGTTAATGCGAAGATTCAAAGATATTCTGTCTGCAAAATGAAAAATTATAGGTGAAAGGAAATAATGATGAAGATTTAACCTTTCTTATCAGTGACAATAGTAATTGAAACCCTCTACATGTCTTTACTGCAACTTTTCAAAGAAAGTATGGTACCAGTTTTTACCCAAGAGGTTTATTAACAAAAGTTCATGGCAAGCACTTCTGTTACATGACCCTCCTTCTCTTTCCCCCTTTTTAGAATTACCTTTGTTTGTTTGTTTCTCCTTAATCATTCATCATTTTATCAAGGACATTTCTGGCTTGTAGTAGATAGTTTAAGCACTTCACTTCATAAGCTCTCAGCATTAGTAAAGTTATCATCTTTCTTTTCAGAAGATCTCAGAGATAAATACTGTGTTCTAACTAATGTGATTTAATGCCTAATTCCTAAGGATAGATGTTGCCACACCCTTAATGATTTTCTTGTACTGGCTTTCAAAGATGTCTGATCACATCACGATATGTAAAATAAGTTAAAAATGTGTCTCCCCTCCCCACACACTGTTAAAAAGGAGGGGGGGGGGGGGGGGGGGGGGAGAGATCTCCTGAATAATTTTCTGCTTGTTTAGGTTTTTTTTCTGTCTCATTTGAAGAGCTGATAAGCAATAATACCAGTGCAAAAGAGGGATCAGAACAGTCAATAGCAGCAGGGCTGAGTTAGAAAATAGGACTGTTCCTGCTTTGCCAGCAAGCTATTGTATAACATAATTGTAATGTGAAGTCTCATTCTCAGATGGTGTTTGCAGAGTATTGTTCAACTTTCAAAAATATCCCTCCTACCAATTTGCACTGTACCTGTATTTTTTTCATGTTAAGTACAAAACTTCAGAGACCATTTGATAAGTTTCCCATATTCCAGTGGTATCAATAAATTTATTGATATATTTTGTGTTTTATATATCTGTGTATATATCTATGTGTAATAACAACACACACTGATGGTGATCTTATGGGATACTTTTTGTCTGCTGTGGAAAAAAATTTTAGCATCTTCAGACTTATATGAAAATAATAATCCAGAGTTGCTGGGGTATTTTTCTGCATATTAATACTATGTACTTTGAGCTATGTGATGCCAATACACATAATTCTCTCAGAAATATGACACTTAAGATGTGATTTTCTTGTTACGGTGCCTCAAATCTTCCCACCTACCTTATGTTTTCAGTATTCGGCTGCATCAGGAGTTATTTTGCTGTTCTTGTTTGCTTCTTTGTAATTCTTTCATTGACCCCATCTCTGTAACTTTTTCCACCTGCCTATTTATTGGCATTCCAACTCAGATGATAAATGGGCTGCCTTTCCTACAAATGCACTAACTACAGTTTGGTAATAGAAAGATCTGATGACCCTAGCTGCGATCCTATCATACTGTTACCAACTCTCTTGGGCACATAAGACATTAAAGCAGGCTTACTGAAAGCATTTTTTTAATATATAAAGCATTTCATAAGAAATTCTGCACAAATAATTCCTAAATTAGAATTCTTAGTCTGCAGTGAGAGACTAAAACACTCAGTATTTTACGCTCATTGTTTGGAAGAAAGACAAAATTAGAATTCCATAAAGAATATCTCTAACTTGTCTGTGCATATTTGCATATTGAAATTTCACATTTTGTGAATGCTTATCAACATTCTTTTAACCCGCTCTTTTACACTTATTGCTTCTGAGGATATTGATTCCTAAAATGTACACAAATATTCAATTCTTTGTTCACCTTCATAGTTGTGACATGAACATTATATATTATAAGAAAATTCAGTTCAAGGTAGACGTAAACTTTGATTCATCAGCCAGTAAAATTCTTTTTATTGCTGATTTACATCCACAACACAAGCCAGTGCATTGATGAAGTATTAACACATGCAGTCCAATAGGCACACAAACATGAAAAGTGTGCTTGTTTCATAAGTACACATTGCAGCTTTTATGCAGTTCTTGCTACTCACCAAATCAGACTGAATTATTCAGATCTGTCGTTTGCAAATATAACCAATGCAGTCAACTTTCTTACAGGCTCCTCTGAAGAATCTGCTTGCAAGGCGAAGTCAACAGATTTGTATTTCTTAACATCTATTGTATGAAACTGTATCACCGTTACCTGATATCTCCTTGTTATAAAATACTGATTGCTTTAGAGAAAATGCTTTATATTTTGTGTAGCGGGAATACAAATAAAAATGTAGCACTTGGTATTATTCTTAGTAGTCACAGTGGATGACTGCATGTGTACTTAAGGTTGATTGACATCGGCCTCATTGTTAGGAAATGAAGCCAAACTAAAAAAGGCACAGCTTCTTAAGGTGCTGAATGTATGCATTTGACATTTGCGTTATTAAATGTCTTCTCTGATCATGTAGATTAAAATTGGGGCAGACAACTGTCTTGGCAGAGATAAAATTGCTAATGCAAGCTTTTTGGACCATGCTTTTCCTGCAACACTTATGCACAAATAGGTGCCTAAAGCAGGTAGGAAACATCTCAGTCTACCTGTCTCTGATCTGTGTAGAAAAAACATGAGTATCTAGCAGATATGTATGAGGAGAATCTTACACTTAGTCTGTGGATATCTGGAGACAGACACCACTGGGAGATGCTGGTTTCAAGTGTTCATGCTTGAGCTAAATACAGGCTTCGATTTTACAATGGCTTTCTTATAGCTGAAATCCATCAATGTGTCCCTGTACATTTTAAATTAAGGATCAGGAACCTCTTCATACATAGTTGTCTCAATAAGATAATTGGTTCAATAACATAATTAAGCATATTTGTATCTTCAAATAAATTTGTCACTTTTTATTTACCTCAGATTCAGACCAAAAAGCAACACCTTTAGGAACAGATCATATAGAATTGGCATATTTTTAGCCAATTCTTATAGAAGAATTACATCTTTATATATATACGGTCCCCACTAGATGAAACAACCTTTCCAAAGACAAGCAGATATAATATTTAATATTTATTACTGTTGATCATACCAAAAAAAAAAAAAAAAAAAAAAGTGTGTGTGAGTGGGGGAGAGGAGTAGGAATGTTTTCTGGAAAGAAGAAAATGATATTTTAATGGAAAACAGTAATGGTGACCCAAAATTAATAATAAGCAGTAAACAACTGAACCTGAAAATTAGGATATAGAGGTAACATGAGGAAGCATCTAGTAGGCAGATGAAAGGAATAACAACCAGACAGATGAGTTTTGGAAAGATACATACATACTGCTTATTTCAGTATTCTACCTTTAACTTTTTCACTCTTCTTCTCATCTCAAAAATATTTAATGATGATATTCATTCTTGATGGCACCTAGTTAATACATTTACATTTGATTAAGGAGAACAAAAACTTTTTAAAAATAGCAATTATGTTTAAAGGAAATCGGTACTGCTTTTGTTTTATTTTTTAGTAAAAAGGATTTATAGATGACAGAATTTTAGAGATCACTCACAAAAATTCTCATTTTTAATTTTGATTATTCTATTCAGGCAATAATTTTATTAAAACAAATAACAATCAGCTCTTTAAATTAGCCACCAGGAGGTAGTCAATTTCCCATTTCTGTATAAATGAGATTCTGATCATACCATATATCTCCATGTAGCCTCTCATGTATTGCTGATATAATGAATTGTTGTTCCTGAAAAAGGAATTTAAACAAAAATTCACATCAGTTATATTGTTTATCCGAAGGTTTCCCCACTACTTTTTAAACAAATTTCAACGACTTGCATTTCTTTCAGTCTTTATGAAACCTCTGGAAGTGGGTCAAATGATTACATGTCACCAAGAAGTGTTTTTGTTTTTCCTCTTACAAAAGATGCCACATTTAAAACTACCTATCGGGACGCTGGAAAGAAGATTACCTTCTGATTTGCTAGAAAGCATTTTTTGAATTGAAAAGGAATATGTTGTTCTACTAAAATAGATTAACATTAAGCCCACGCATAAAAAGCTTAGACAGAAGAAGGAAAACTGATTAGCAATTCAGTCTTTATCTTTACTGAAAAGACTCTGATGCCCAGAGAGTTCTGGCATTCTTCACCTTTTGTTGACCATCTGTATCTATGAGCTCCCCAACAGAGATGCAGCTCACTTGGGGACAGAAGAGCAGAAGGGCATAGCCTCCTCTACAAGAGACAGAAACCAAAAGCCACGCTAAACACTATCAATTAAAATTCATTAATCCTGTAGGAGCTGCCCATTAGACTGTTGAGCATGCACAGATGCCACAATTACAAGCATGACACCAGCAATTAGGCAACAAAGGTAAAAGGACTTCACAGCCTATTTAGCAAAAATATAATCTCTTTGTTCTTGCATAAACTTTGCCATAACTTTAATTGCACCCACACTGGTCAAAAGAAATATTGCCTTTCTTTTTATAACTGCTAGGACTGGTGCTTTCTAATCAGGTTTAAGACACATAACAAAATAGATGTGATTACTTTATGGAAAAAAATGCTGTGCTACAAGAAGTGCATTAGTTATGATAGATGTCTGTAGTTAGTCAAGAAAAATTAAAGCACAATTTATTCTTTTACATTTTCATGTTGGCTGTCACTGCTGACTGATTACTTGTCTTCTGACTGGATTTGTAATCCTTTAAAATAAATAAATATAAAAGACAACCACCTCTGTTCAACTTGAAGTCACACGCTTTTCAGTTACATCTAAAGTCTGGCTTTCCAAGATGCTCACAAGAGTAGTAAATAACTTTTTTATTTTAGCTTTCTTCATTTACAATACACAGAGACTGGGGACAGATGAGACTTAAACTGGCAAAGAAAAAATGATTATTTTACGCTATAATCTACTTACTATTCTTCAGTTATTCTTCTCTTTTTGCTTCTTACTGTAGTTGTACTATACAGTCTACTGTTCTGAATTGTTATAAGACAGGGAAGTATGTCAGATGAATTTGGAGAAAGTCATGGCTTTCTATTCCAGTTATTTCTATATTGCCCTTTAGCCTGTTCTAAATTAGAAAAAAAAAAAAACAAACGTAGATTATATTGTTCACTAGAATTTAGTTATAGCTTTTTATTTCACTTGCTGAAACTTCATGTACTTTAGAACAATAATTAAAAAATGCACACTTAAACACTAGAGAATAAGTGAATAATAGGGCAGATGTAGAGCCCAGCTGTGTGAAGTCTTTGTTTTTCCAGAAGAGGAAAGGTGGATAAAATCCCCAAGCTAGACACACAAATTTCATTCTCTGGTTGCACCTCTGAGGAGCTGGACAATAGAAGTTAAATAGGTCACTTTGCAGTGCTGATATTGTGGTATAGAGAAAAGAAAATAATCTCTCTTAAATCAGGAAACATGACAATAGTCAGCTCTTTTCCTGTGAACTGTGTAATGCACGGCAATTAGTTTCAGAGGCTTGTACTGAGAATTTGTGGATAAACTGAATTAATATTCCTTTCATAAAATTTCAGATGTGTAGTTGTTAGAATAAACATCTCAATGCCAAATGTTATTCTATTCAACTTGGGAAATATGATCGTAATCTAAAAAAAAAAAAAAAAAAAAAAAAAAAAAAAAAAAAAGCTAAAAGATTATTAAGGGAAAAGACAGAGGAAATGTTCCAGGCATAGCATCCAACAATAGCATGGCAAAAAGCTTCTATGACAGAATAGAAATAAACTGCAGAAAACAGTAAAGTTGCTATAGTATCTCAGACTTATTTGAATCTGTTAACTTCATCCAACCAAGGAATATCTGTTTGAACATGAGGTTCTCAAGTACTTTCTAAACTTTTGTTTAGAAAAGCAATGGTAATTTTTGCTCTGATGGGTAGATATTCTTCAATTGAGCAATGGCAACAGCAGCCAGTTACGTTTTGTCACTACTAGTTCTCCTGTTGTTATTTAACTAGTGGCATCAGAAACAGCAAAAATTTAAGATAAAAATGTATTATGTAATGACGATGACTCTTTAAGCATTCACCTACAATACTGCTCTTGTGACTCAAACATGTCACTCATCACTTCCCTAAGAATCATATGTGCTTGTCGTTTACTATTTTGATCAACATCTGGCAATGAGGCCTTTTCTGCTGCTATCTTTTTCTCTGGCAAGTTATTTGTAGTGAAGAAAATGTGCTTGAGTGTTCAATAAAAATTAAGAAAGAGTTGTGCTTTGGTTGAAGTTTAGAAGTTCAAAGCCCCAAACTTCACAGTAAAGAAAACAGCTCACCTTAGTAATGAAAAATATATCAAATTATCACACAATATATTTTTTCATTTTGACTTACACTGTTTATAAAAATAAAAGGAAAATTACAGATATCTTTCAGAAAAGCATAAAAAACTACTGAAAATTCATTAGCCATGCATATGAAGTGAAAAGGTGATATAGTGATTTAAATAAGTCAAGCCAAATAAATTTTTAAATAATTGAAAAGATCAAAAGTGTCTTAAGCTCTGATTGACCTGGTAGCTAATAGTCAAAAGAAGTGTTTTCAGTACAAAGCAAGTGAGAGAAGTTTATTGTAACAAGAAGTGCATAAAATAGAAAATGCTGATCCAATCATAATTTTAATAATTTTCCTTATCTAAGTCATAAAACAGTTGCACGTATAGATAACAAAATATGTTTTTTCACATAATTAATCATAGAATCATAGAATTGCTCAGGTTGGAAAAGAACTTAAAGATCATTGAGTCCAAACACAAACTAACCATACACTAACTAACAACCCTTCGCTAAATCATGTCCCTGAGCACCACATACAAATGGTTTTTAAACACATTCAGGGATGGTGACTCAACCACCTCCCTGAGGAGCTTACAACCCTTTCTGTAAAGAAGCTTTTCCTGATATCCAACCTAAACTTACCCTGGCACAACTGATGGCCGTTTCCCCTCGTCTTGTCACCTGACACCACTGAGAAGAGACCAGCCCTGCTCTCGCTGTAAGCACCTTTCAGATATTGGAAGAGAGCAAGGTCTCCCCTCAGCCTTCTCTTCCCCAGACTAAACAGCCTCAGATCCTTCAGTTGCTCCTTGTAGGGCATATTCTCCAAGCCCTTCACAAGCCTTGTTGCCCTTCTTTGGACCTGTTCCAACACCTCAATGTCCTTTCTGTACTGAGGTGCCCAAAACTGAACACAGTACTTGAGGAGGGGCCTCACCAGTGCCGAGTACAGGGGCAGGATGACTTCCCTAGTCCTGCTCACCACACCATTCCTGATACAAGCCAGGATACCACTGGCCTTCTTAGCCACCTGGGCACAGTGCTGGCTCATGTTCAGCCAACTGTCCATCATTACACGAAAGTCCCTTTCCATCAGGCATCTTTCCAGCCACTCCTCCCGAGGCCTGTAGGGTTGCCTGCAGTTGTTGTGACCAAAATGCAGGATCCAACACGTGGCCCTATTGAAACTCACTTAACCTTGAACCATCAATCCAGTCTATCCACGTCCCTCTGTAGTGCCTTTCTCCCCTCTGGCAGATCAACACTCCCTCACAGCTTCGTGTCATCTGCAACCTTACTATGGGTGCATTCAATCCCCTCATCAAGATTGTTAAGAAAGATGTTACATAGAAGTAGTCCCAGTACCAAGCCCTGGGGGACACCACTTGTGACCAGCCACCAACTGGATTTAACTCTAATGACCACAGCTCTTTGGGCCCGGTCATCCAGCGGAGCATACGCCCATCCAAACTGTGGGCAGCCAGCTTCTCCACAAGAATGTTGTGGGGGTCAGTATTGAAGTATCAAAGTATTACTGAAGTCCAGGTAGACCACATCGACAGCCTTACCTTTATCCACTAAGCAGGTCAGCTTGTCATAGAATGAAATCAAGTCTGTTAAACAGGATCTACCATTTGTAAGCCCATGCTGACTGGGCCTGATCTCCTGGTTGACCTTTAAGTGGTCCATGATGGCTTCCGAGATTATGTGTTTCATAACCTTCCCAGGCATTGAGGTGAGACTGATAAGTCTGTAGCTACCAGGATCATCTTTCCGGTGCTTTTTGAAGATGGGTTTCACATTTCCCAGTCTCCAGTCCACCAGGACATCCTCAATTAGCCAGGACTGTTGGAGAATGATGGAGAGTGGCTTGGCAATCGCATCCACCAACTCCCTCAGCACTCTAGGGTGCAATCCATCCAGCTCCATGGACTTGTGAGCATCCAGCTTTTGGAGCAGGTCCAAAACCTTTTCATTGTGGAGCATGCAGGGTATATTCTGTGCCCCATTCCTATCTACCAGCGCATGGGGCTGTGTTTGTGGATAGTAACAAGTCTTACTGTTAAAGATTGAGTCAAAGAAGTACCTCAGCCTTATCCTGATCCTTGGTCATCAAGTTGTCCTCAGCATCCAACAAGGGATGGAGGTTCTCCCTAGCCTTCTCTTGCTGTTGATACATTTACAGAAATATTTATTCTTGTCCTTTACCTTAGTGGCCAAGTTCAGTTCTAGCTGGGCTTTGGCTTTTCTAATTTTATCCCTGCCCAGCTTCACTACATACCTGTAATCATCATAAGTAGCTTGCCCACTCTTCTAGACAAAAAACTTTCCTTTTGCTCTTGAGTTCCAGCCAAAGGTCTCTGTTCAGCCAGTCCAGCCTCCTTGCCCATCAGCTCATCTTCTGTGACTTGCTTTTGCACCTTTAAAATAACTTTGTTGAAGTATTCCCAGCTTTCCTGGGCTCCCAAGCTCTCCAAAACTACCCCTCAAGTGACCCTCTCAACCATGGTCCTAAGGAGGTTGAAGTCTGCCCTCTGGAAGTCCAAGGTGGCATTTCTGCTGACTCCCCTTTGTGGTTCAACAAGGATTGAGAAATCTAGCATCTCATGATCTATGCCCCAGACAGCCTCCAACCTTTACATCTCCTACAACACTTTCTCTGCTCACAAATAGCAGGTCCAGGATTTTGCTTCCCCGTGTCGGCTTCTTCACCAGTGGTGTGAGGAAGTTATCTCCCACACCTTTTAGGAACCTCTGGGACTATTCCCTCTCTGCTGCATTATAAATCCAGCAGATGTCTGGGAAGTTGAAGTCCCCCACAGAAACAAGGGGGAGAGACTTGAGACCTCACCCAACTGTTTATAAAGTGTCTTGTCCACCCCTTCATCCTGGTTGGGTGGCCTGTAGCAGACTCCCAAGATAATATCTGTCTTATTGGCCTTTGCTTTTATTGTGACCCATAAGCTCTCTACCCTATCATCACCATCACTGATTTCCATACATTCACATTCTTTCTTAACACAGGAAGCTACACCAGTTCCTTTCCCTGCCTTCCTGTCTCTCTTGAAAAGTTGGTAGCCATCCATCACAGCATTCCAGCTCTGCAAGTCATTCCACCACACTTCTGTGATGGTGACTATGTCATAGCTTTCTGGCCTCCAGCTCCTTCTGTTTATTACCCATGCTGCATGCATTAGTGTAAAATCACCTGAGATGGGACTCCTTTTGAGTGGCAGTAGCCCTAATATCCTCATGACCTTACTCAGGTGTTTCCATAGTCTCCAACCTCACACCAATCCTTGTGTTCTTCCTACAAAAGGGTGAGTTGTCCTCCTTCACCAAGACACAAGACTGTAGGATCTTACTAGCACATCCCTCTCCTACAAGAACTGGCACATTATATACTGACTCTGTACTAATGAACCCAGTTACACTTCCACCCCCCTTCATACCTAGTTTCAAGCTCTGTCAATGAATCTTCCCAATTCCTGTCTTAAGACCCCTTTCCACCAGTAGGAGAAACTTTCTATCAGTTGCCAGCAGGCCTGGTGTCATGCAAACAGAGCAGAGGGTCAAAAAAACCCAAAACCCTGCCAGGCACACCAGGCTCAGGTCCAGGTATTAGTTGGCCCATCGTATTTAGTCCCACGTCATTTCCTATAACTGGAGGGATAGAGGAGAACACAACTTATGCTCTCAAACCCTTTACCTGTTGCTCCAAGGCTCTGAAGTCCTTTTTCATAGTCTTTAGCGATATTATTCCTGTATCACTGTTGCCTACCCAATAGGGAATAATAATCTGAGGCCCTGAACTAGGGAAGGAAGCTCCTTACATCTTTAACCTGGGCTCCTGGGAGGCAACAGATTTCCCTGTGTAGAGAGTCTGGTCTATAACTTAGCCTTTCTGCTCTGTTCACCAGAGAGTCACCAATGACAATGACTTGTCGGTTTTTCTTTGTCGATGAGTTTTTAATGCTAAGTGAGGTCTGGTTAGACTATGGTAACACCACCTAGCGGAGAGAACCATGATTACCACCATCGTCCAGTTGTCCCTGCAGAGCACTGTACCTATTCTGCAAGGGCAGCTGAGGAGGCAGGGGAATCTCTGGGAGGGTATGCCTCCATTGACGAGAAGGGACCTTTTGCCACTGTTCCACTCCCCCTGATTCTTCACCACTGTTGCTAGTGGGAGAAGACGGGCTCACTGTAGCAGGAGCACTGTCTGCCTGCTGGCTCTCCTCTACCACCTGTTTGCAAGGCGGCAGGGGGTGACGTGCTCCATGTGGAGCCTCAGCTGGTTGCCAAGATCTCAGGGTCAATAAGGGTTTGGCACCACCAATCAATCTCCCTCTCACATTCCTTTGTGCTCCTCAGTCTCTCCACCTCCTACTTTAGGTCAATCACAAGGCTGAGTAAGTCATTTAGCTGGTCACATCTTACACAAGTACTGTCTCCCTCAGCTAGCACTGCAAAGGCCAGGCTCTGGCACTCGCTACAGCCAGAGACCTGCACACTAGCATCGTGTTTTGGGACCTCAGTCTGATCTCCACATTTTTTTTAGCAGCAGCCTTCCTTTCATGTGTGCACGGGACTTCAGTCTGGGTCTCCACATTTTTCTTTGCTGCAGCTTTCCTTTTACATGAACATAGGACCTCTGTCTGGGTCTCCACATTTTTACTGGCAATAGCCTTCAAAACTGTAGTTTAGCTCCATTAGCATAAGGATATATTAATAGTGAACTTTAAAAAGAGTAAGCCTGAATCAATTATCAAATCACAAATTTTGCTGAGATTCAAGTACCATTTGTGTTGTCTTTAGGAGAATTACTCATTTTTTTTAACATATGATGAACTATATCCTAACAAAACATTCAGTGATTTCACTTATCTCTCTTTGTAGCAGGAGTTTACAACCTTTACAAAGTCTTTAAAGCAAAGTTTCTGCCCTCATGGTGTCTTAACTGAACTAACATCAACCCAGTGAAATTTCTGCTGTCTAATCAGCTTTCCTCTTCCCAGAAACTAGGCAAAAAGGGGAGCAGAAGTGCACCTTAATCTTATCAAATCCAGTAACACTGGCAGGATACATCCAGAGATTTCAGGAAGAGGTGAGACCATGAGAACTGAGAAGGGTGTAATGAGGAAAAAAAAATAAATCACACAGACTAATACAGCGAGAAAAATTGAAAATGCGTTTGTTTTGTTGTTGTGGTGGTTTTTAATATTGGCCACGGTTCCACATGAACAGTACTACCATGTAAGAAAAATAGGAAATAAAGAAAAAATCTAAACTGTGCTATTAAGTGCAATGCATAAGCCAACTCCCAGCAGAGCAATTAAGATTCCTATTAATTTCAGTACTTTGAACTGAGTTCCATTCAGGTACAATCCTAAGCAGCACTTACATATATATGGACATTATGCAGAATGGGTCTTATCGGGGTTTCTGTGAGAATTCATGAGCCAGGTGCCTAGTATGGCAGTGACACCCCCGGACTCATTATCAGACAGAGCCCGCTGTCTGCTTGCAGAAAACACAACCTCCAAATGTTATCTCTGTGGAAATCAAATCATTTCTGGTACCATCCATAAAAGAATATAGAATGGTGTCGACAAACTGCACAGAGTACTAAAGCTAGCATTTAATCAGATAATCTTTTCATCCAGCCAGAGATAGTTATTTGCCTTTATTTATATGCAACCACAAAAAGGTTTCAAAGTTAAACATTCTGTAGTTTTCTGCAGAAAGAAAAAACACATGAATCTGCAAAACTGGAATGTAGTTATTGCCATGGTACAATGCTGTACTAAAATCCTAACCCCCTTTCTAACCAGCTGGTCAGCAATGTTTGCTTTATGCATCAATGTACTAAAATTATGTAACAGTATTGAAAGTTCTTACATCATAGCAGGAATAAATAATTTTTCATTTTGCAGCTGCAAAGCCATCTATGCCACTATTCTACATTGTGAACAGATGAAGCAGTCTCTGGACAATGCAGTAGAAACCTTCAAGTGTTTCATCATTATTTACTAAAAGAGATGACATTATTGAATGATAACCTAGAAGGTTTTGACTTTTTTTTTTTTTTTTTTTACTATGGATCAAGAAGATCTGAGAAATATTAATGTTGAAACGTGTATTCCTGTCTATCCTCATCTGAACAGAGCAGAAACAACTGTGAATAATGCTAATGGATAGAAACAGTCAATGTTTAAAAAGTGTGTATGTTTGAGTTCCTGCACATAGGTCAAAGCCCCAGAAAGCCAGCACTCAGGAGAGGTGACCCCAGAAACTTGTTTCCTTTAGTTTTCCATTTGCACATAAAATCAATGTTCAAGGAGAGTTCACCTGGAAACTGCATACTATCACCTTTGCTAACACCTTGACTACTGAACAGTAACATTTTGGACTGGCACCCAGCAGCATCATTCCTAATAATAACAAAAATAAAAACCTACTTTCTTCAAGGAGTAGAAAGTATTTTATATTATGGTACTAATATTGAATATTTTTTTTTTTCTTCTGTGATCCCTATCAACCTGACATATCATTGTCAGGACTTTATGACACTGTGGGACAATCCTGCCAAGGTCCTAAACATCTTTTTCTGTATCTGTGTCATGTAGGGTCTATCTCTCTAATCTACCTGAGTTTCACCATCTTTGGGGCTCAGACATATCTTTTAAACTAAAAAAAAAACCAAAATTTTGCCAGTGTTGGAAGATAACATATCTCGTTATCACCAACATGGTCTGTTGTATATTCAGCCTCTCTGCATACATTCATAACTCCTATGTGTGTGTTTGCCTGCATAAAGACAATATATTGACATAGAAGAAAGAAAAGTAGTGTGTAAGATGTGCTACCACTTTTGCTACCACAAAATCTGTTTAAAGAATATTTATGTTCAGGCTTAGTTGCCTAAGCACAGTAGATGTAGCAAGAGATGTAATTTTTTGGAAGCTAACATAAGTCAGCATTCGGGAAAGATTGGGAAAACATTAACACTTCATTCCTTTCCTTTTTACCTGCTGAGTGTAACTATCTCTGTAGGATGATTTCAGAGAGGCAAAGAGTCAAACAATGTGTCTTCTTCCTCATAATTCTTTCGATCACTAAAAGGCAAAGCCTGTAGTATTATGAATGTACAAAAACTGCATGTATTCCCACCAAGTTAAAATTCCAAATCTTTGTACATTATACATCTAAAGATACTTTAGATGACAGGGAGAAAGGATAGTACTGGGGAAGATGAAGAGAACTTCACTTGTACTTCATTATTGTGTACTACTATGAACACCAGAAATCTTCTCAATCTTTATAAAAATAAACACAAACTCTTAATGAGGTGTATATTCACAGGGTCAAATAAAGTTCGTTGACTATCTGAAACCATATTTGTTAAAATAATCTTTCTATTAAATGTTACGTAGTGTAAATAAAAGGGGATAAGTATGATATCAAGCTATTCTTTCACTCTCTTAAGCAAAGGCTTCTTCATTAAGTACAATGAGTGCTTTTTAACAGCTAAATAAAGTGTCTCCTGTTACAGACAAGTGTTTCGTTTATTATGTATTCCAAAACCTAAAAAAATCCTAGCTCTGTCCTTACTTTGCTGTCCTTTTAAAATGGCATCTCATACATGGATAAAACATTTCTATAGACTACAGTGAGCCTTTTGAGAGTTGTATAAACAAAGTCTCAAATTGAAAACTCTAAAGACTTATTGAAAGCAAATTTAACTCTCAAGCACTGAGGTTTCTTGTGAAGGTCTGTCTATTCTGATTTTAAAATGTAATCATTTCCTATGCATATCTAAGTCCTAACTTAGTCAATCCTCTGTTGAAATTTATTTCATCATTGTTTTTTCAAAAGGAAAAAAAGTAAGTAAATATGTCACCCTGTTACTTTCCTGGGAGGGGAAATCATTTTTGTAATTGTTCATTTCATTTCTAAGGGATGCTGCAGCAAAATTTCTGGACTTTTTCCCCTTTTATTATTAGTTCAACAATTCTTTGCAAAGTTCAATGAGGTTCATTAGGTTATCTGAAGAAAATGGATCCAACACTTCAGGCAGCTTCTTTATGTGACTTCTCTAATTAAATCTTTTCCATTAGACAAAAAAAAAACCTACCCTTTTTATTTGACAAATATAGAATCATACAATCATATAATGGTTTGGTTTGGAAGGGGCCTTTAAGATCACCTAGTTCAAACCCCTCTGTTATAGTCAGGGACACCTTCCTCTAGACCAGGTTGCTCAAAGCCCCATCCAGCCTGGTCTTGAACACTTCCAGGCAGAAGGCATTCACAGCCTCACTGGGCAACCTGTTCCAGTTTCTCACCACTCTCACAGTTAAGAATTTCTTCCTAATATCTATAGCCAAAATCTACTCGCTTCCCGTTTAAAACCATTTCCCTTCATCCTGTTCATGTGTGCCCTTCTAAAAAGTCCCTCCTCAGCTTTTCTGTAGTCTCCCTTCAGATACTGAAAGGTCAATATAAGATCCCCCCCCAGAGCCTTCTCTTCTCCAAGTTGAAGAGCTCCATCTTTCTCATCCTGTCCCCATAGGGCAGGTGCTCTAGATCTCTTGATCATCTTCTTGGCTCTTCCGTGGACCCACTCCAACAGCTCATCCTTGTTTTGGGTTCCCAGAACTGGGCCCAATACTCCCAGCGGGGTCTCATGAGAGCGGAGTAGAGAGGCAGAATCACTTCCCTTGACCTGCTGGTGACACTTCTCTTGATGCAACGCAAAATATGGTTGGCCTTCTGGGTTTCAAGTGCACCTTGCCAGCTTCTTCTCCTCTCAAACCATTCTCTACCCAACCACTGTTTGTGCTTGACATTGCCTGAACCATGTGCAGGATCTTGCACTTGGCCTTGTTGGACTTCATGAGGTTAGCATTGGGCCCATGTCTGAAGCCTGTCCAGGGTTCCTATGGATGGCATCCCTTTCTTCTAGCATGTAAACTGCACCACTCTGCTTGGTGTCATCTGCAAACTTTCTGAGGGTGCATGCGATCCTACTTTTGACATTCGTTCTAACATTTGATCTAATTTGGCCTTCCATGTTTCTCTGGTACTTTATTTTTTACTCTCTGTTCCCCCCCAGCAGCAACAGTAGATGTTAGTCACAGGATCACACTTTCTGACATTTACTTTGAATGTGCTTGCTTATTAAAATATTTCACTTTTAGACAAGCTTATCAGCTGAAAAATACATTGAAGAAATTCCACTATACTGGATGAGTAAATTTCAAACAAAATGTATTTCCTGTACTTCAGTACGAACTATTAATGTATGTATTTGAAGATATAAAACTAAATTAACCTTCCCTGGAAGGCTATTTTTGTAAGCTCAGTAGTCAAGCATTAGTCAGGTGGGAAGTCCCAGTTCACAACAAAGAAGTCCACCATATGTATTAGAGGCTGAAGTTCTATATTTGTCTACTTTTTTTACCAGTATCCTCCAAAAACCTGTCAGTTTCAATAGCTCTGCCTCAGAGTGAATTATCCTAGAGGGATGGGGGATAAAGTTCAAGAAAATTTTAATCAAAGCACTTTTTCACAGTGCTCAGAAAATCTTGGTAAGAGCTTTCTGTGGACAAGCAGATTGCTGACTATTTCTTTGGTATGTACTTTTCTCCTATATGAAATAATGTAATATGGCGTTAAGTGTTCATAGAGAAACCAAGAGTTTGGTGTCTCTGTTTCGGTGTCTCTGTTTTCACAATGGTCTATGGGAAGATATGCTTAGTCTGTGACAAGCATCTCTGTATACAGTTTATACTGTTATTCTTTAACACTCTCCAATGTCATTAGCTTGCCAGCCATGTAGTCTGTAAGTAATAGGTTGCAATAGCAGCTAAAATTGACAAGTGCTTAGCCCAGAGCATGGATTGAATGTAATTCATAAGGTTCCTGAGTTAATTTCCAATACCTGTTTCATCAAGGCAGACTGATAGATGGCTGCCAGCGTCTCCTCACTTTATCTGTATATCACTGTGTCTTTTACTGCCATCGTTCTAAAGCTGTTTTTAGCTGTTTTTTTTTTGTTGTTTATTTCTTTTTTCTGTCCATTTATTCAGCTCCCCTTTCCTTTCAAGTTTTCTTCCCCACCCCATTTTTTCTTTTGTTTTATTTTATTTTATTTTATTTTTGTATTTTTCTGTCACTTTTTAAAAAACATTCTGTTCCTTACATTTGCTCCTCCCTATTTCCATTACTCTAAATGGAGTTTACTCTATAGGCACATCATTCATCTAGATTGCAGACCCTTGCAGCTAAATGCAAGACCTTCAGATGTTATTGAAGTGCATTTTTCCATGTGGCCCTGTTTAAAGTGATGTTTCTTTAGGGACTGCACGGTGAAATATGAAGTTATCTCAGAAAGTAAATCTGAGATGCTGGACAGATGGTGAAGTGTCAGTGCATCCACAGAAAAACATTTCATTTTTATATAGGGGATGCTTTCAGTCAATTTTGACCCAAGAAAAAAGTTGCTTTTATTGTATTGCTGGCATTTTATGGTGGTTTTGTTTATTATTTTGTTTTGAGATCAATAGTTAAATCATTAAACCATAATAAATTTTATATAAACATATTAATTATTTGGAAAAATAGAAAAAATGGAATTTTTAATTTTTTTGGAAAAATAGAGGGAAAAACAGTGTAATTGAATATAGTGAAATAAAGAGGGAAAAACAGTAAAAATACTTTAAAGACAGACATATTGCCGAATAAGGTCACACAAAACTTGATTTGGTAAAACTTACACCCATTTATTATGGACTACTTGAACTTATTTCTTACTTCAGCTACATTTCAGAAATACTAATCAGTAAAAGATTTGTTATTTAAACAGTGAAGAATAACAATGATTCCCATAGACCTTTGGGGTATATTACTAATTTTGAAAGTACTTTTGGAGACAAAATTATTTGATTCTCAATAACGAACTCTTTTATTTTTAATATTTGAAATCTTTGTAGAAGATGGATGCACATTGTATGCAAGGACACCATATGAAGTTTAATTCTATTGAACCACAATCACTTCTGCTGCGTGAGCAACTAAGGTTTTGTACAGAGGTGTAAGAAACATTTAAATCTCACCATTAAATATTTATTTTAAATTAATTTTAAGATACATTTAATCAATCTGTAAACAGCTATTTGTTTATTATTTTTTTTGCAGCTAAAAAAGCACAGAAATGGAACATAAAATTTGTTTTTTTGAAAAAGTTGACAGTAAAGAGTACACAAATCTGGCTTCCAGTTATGTGTTGGGTTAGCTGGTGTAAATCAGTGTTGTCAATTTATTGACAATATATGGTCATCTGCTGCTTTTTACTGTTGACATGTTTGTCTGTTTTGTTGAGTTTTTTTTTTTGTTTGTTTATTACTGAAAAGGAAGATGCTATACCATCAAGATTCCCTGGTGTGTTTCTCTAACTACAGCATATAATAGCTTCAATGTACGTTATTGCAGTGCTGAGTGATCCACCAGATTTCTCAGCTCTCCTGGAGAAATCAATATTTACAGGACTCTTGATAGTTATGCCAATAAAACAAAGACTTGTAAAAAAAATAAAAAGAAAAAAATATCATCAGGAATAATGGAAGGCGACAAAGAAATAGAGAGCCAGCTTCAGGGTTTAACCACCATCACCACGATTTCTCAAATTTCTCAAAATATTTTAGAGCTTTCTCTTTTCACTTTTTCTGTTTCCGTAACTCTGTCTGATTTTTATCTAAATCCTTCTTTGTGAAATTGATTAGGGTTTTTTTTAGTGTTATTTCACAGTGCCATTGAGAAATAGCAGCATCTTATAATTAGTTTGCCACTAGCTCTTTATACTTCCTTTCATTTCCTTGCCTTGCCTTGTTACCTTGTTTTACCTTGACTTGCTTTGCCTTTTTGTTTGTTTTTTTTGTTTGTTTGTTTTTGTTTTGTTTTCAGTTGTGGGAGATATAACTTGTTTCAGGACACGATACATCATAGAAATGGAGTAAACTTAGCTTGCTAACATATTTAGAACGTGTTATTCTAAGCTTAAAGAATTTTGATTACATTTTATGATAGTTAACTCAAGGTCAAGAAATTTAGTTTCTTTCCATCAAGTGAGCAGTGATGAGAAACATAGCCTAAAAGCTGTCTCACTGTTTATCTGAGTTGAATCCCCCAATTATTTTGCCCTTGCTTCCAGCTTGTTGTTCAAATGAAACAGGTAAATGAGTAATATTGATATTTCAATTGTTTATGTAAAAAAAGACAGGTGGACAAGTGAACATAATGGATGCTAAAAGAAAGCTTCATGAGTAAGTATTGTCCTTTCGAGCTGTCACTGATTCTGCAAACATAAATGTGTTAGTGAGTCTAAATAATCTCAAGTTATTTCATGAAAAACTTTGAATCAATGACCCAAAATAATTTTAGCTGTAGATACTTAGTCAATTTCCATTGTCTGTTCTGTAATTTGTCCCAAATGCGCAATTTTCATTTGAAGTCCTTCCATAACATATGGTAAAATTGAAATACAGTCTGGTTTTGAATTATTTTTGTGTTAATTTAGTTCTAGGGATGTTTACAAACAAGCATAGGGTACTAGTGACTATCCTATGCACTACGCAGCTATAGTAAAGTTTGGAGCATTGTAGAAATTAGTGCATGGTAATTCTGACTTGCAACTTGACAAACCAACCTATGAACAGCAGGTGGTAGGTAGCTATTTCAAGCCCTGTGAGGCAAGAAAAATGATGGAAGTTAAGCTTTGGAGGATGGCTGTTCATATATTTTAATTTCACTGGATTAAACTTAATATCAAATGGTGGAAAAAGTACAATGTCAGGATACCATAATTTTATGAAATGTACTATATAGGTTATATATAAAGTCACCTTAAGTTTCACTACACATGTACTGAGATTTCCAGCTTTGTATCACTTCTGAAGTATTTCACTGTGCAATCATTCCAAGTAGTGGATATATCAGTTTATATCATTGATAAGTGCTTTTAAGAAAGCTATCTAGATAAATGGCAAAGTATCATTTTATTAGCTAATGTGTTATTTAATTGGTAATCAATCTTTGTTGAGATAAGCAGTTTGATCTAAGTTAGCAGGGTAACCAAATCAGTTGAGAGAAAACTATTTCACTGTGAAGGCTGTACTTTGAGTACTGTTTTCAGTTTTGGGCTCAATACAAGAATGACATCAAGGCCCTAGAGCATGTCCAGAGAAGGGCAATGAAGCTATTGAGGTATCTGGAGCACAAGCCTAACGAGGAGTGGCTGAGGGAACTGGGATTTTTTCAGTTTGGAGAGGAGGAGGCTCAGGGGTGACTTTATCACTCTACAGCTACTTGAAAGAAGGTTGAGGTGAAGTGGGGTTGGCCTCTTTTCCTACGTAACTCATGATAGAACAAGAAGGAATGGCCTGAAGTTGCTCCATGATAGATTCAGGTTAAATATTAGAAGAAACTTCTCTGGAAGAGTGGTCAGACACTGGCACAATTTGCCTAGAGAGGTGATTGAGTTACTATTCCTGGAGATGTTCAGGAAACATTTAGACATGATACTGAGAGACAAGGTTTAGTGGAGAAATATTGGTGGTAGGTAGATGGTTGGACTAAACGATCTTGGAGGCCTTTTCCAACCTTGCTGGTTTTATGATACTATGATTCTACTTCTGTTGGTACTACATCTACTTCTTCAAATTGTGGAAAGAACACTTTGCTTACAAGCCTTCGCAGTGTTATTACACCAATTAGATTGTTGCAGCTTCTACGATGCTCATTATATTATATGCTGATATTTGGTGAAACAATAAATATCATTAAAAAAAAAATTCCACTAACATACAGTGCACCTTTATTAATGAAGATACTTAATCATTTGTGACTATAAATTGTCATACTTCATTTACTGAAATGTATAAGTTCTAACTCATTGGAATCCTACTGCTGACAATTTTTTAGCAGAAATTGTAGAAAATGTCTAAGTTTAATGAACATTCATGACTGGGTGGCTGGTTTAGGACAGAGTTTAATAGAGGTTAGTTACCACATAATGGTTATGACTGCTGAGCCAGGAAGAAGGCAAAGATCAAGACCGGCCTTAACGTTAAATTTGAGTAAGCTATAAATAGGCCATGTGTCTATGTTTGGAATGGGTTTTGGTCTGGAGACATGGTTTTTTGAAGGATTCAGCAGATTATAGCTGGAAATGAGATCACTGTAGACTGTGAGAATGTGGTAAGGGATAATGGAAGCAGACAGAATTACAATACAGGTGTGAATTCTGGCTTACAGTGACCAACATGTGAAAGTAAGATTTTAATATTGGAGAACATTGTTCCTACACCTGTTTGAGTATTAGGTGGCACAAATCAAGTGTTGAGAATTAGTACAGATCTGGAGCCAACCTGGGCAGCTACTGATTTCAATTTATTGTTCAATTAGTTCTAAGTAGCAGGATTTCATTTACAGATTTGTTTAGCAGAGTCTATTCACTAGGGTTAGTTTGTGAATGCTATTAAATTTGTCTGTCAAGAGGTTGATACATTAGAATTAAGCGTAGCCTAAAGAGAAATAACTAAGCTGTACTGGGTTTATATGGCAAGGCTTTAGTAGCAGGGAAGGCTGCAGAGGTTACTTTTCTGGGAAGGGTGAAGAAGCTGCTCCATGTTAGATAAGAGTTAGAAAAGGGACCTGATGCTGGCCAGTACTGAGCCTGTTAGCTATGCTCGTTGTGCCTCTGGAAGAGCATATTTCACAGAATCACAGAATCACAGAATTGTAGGGGTTGGAAGGGACCTCCAGGGATCATCGAGTCCAACCCCCCTGCCAAAGCAGGTTCCCTACAGCAGGTCGCACAGGTAGGCATCCAGGCAGGTCTTGAACATCTCCAGAGAAGGAGACTCCACCACCTCCCTGGGCAGCCTGTTCCAGTGCTCCATCACCCTCACTGTAAAGAAGTTCTTGTGCACATTTGTGCGGAACTTCCTATGCTGCAGTTTCTGGACGTTTCCCCTTGTCCTGTCTCCACTCACCTCTGAAAAGAGTCCGGCCTCACCATTCTGCCCCCCACACCTTAGATGTTTATAGACCTGGATCAGGTCTGCTCTCAGTCTTCTTTTCTATATTTAGAAATATAGAAAGAAAAATATTGCTGTAAAGCTGCAACTGAGAGAAGAAAATGAGAAAATGTGAAAGAAGTAGCCCTGCAGACACAAATGTCAGTGCAGAAGGAGGGCAGGAGGTACTTCAGGTGCAGAGCAGAAGTTCCCTGCAGACCATGAATGGCCCATGGTGGAGCAGACTCTCCCACTGCATCCCATGGGCACCACATGGAGCAGATCTCCAAGTGCAACCATGGAGAAGACCATGGGACAGCTGTGGATGAGACCTGAAGGAGATACAGCCTATGCAGAGCCCCTTCAGGCGCAGCCCAGGGGATGGAGCTACAGCCTGTGGAGATTGGCCTATAGTGGGGCAGGAGGGCAGGGGAGCTGCCACCTGGGAAAGAACCCATGCCGAAGTAGTCCACTCCTGACGACACAACCTTATAAGCCAGTTCATGAATGAGATCTCTGATTGAAGGGAAGGGATCAGATCAGAGGTGTGGAGCATATCCCGTGTAAGGACAAGCTAAGAGAGCTGGAGCTCTTTAGCCTGGAGAAGACAAGGCTCAGGAAGGATCTTATATTGACCTTCCAGTACCTGAAGGGGGCTACAGGAGAGCTGGGGAGGAACTTTTCATAAGGGCAGGTAGAAACAGGATGAGGGGAAATTATTTTAAACCAGAAGATGGTAGATTTAGACTAGATATTAGGAAGAACTTCTTAACTGTGAGTGTGGTGAGACACTGGAACAGGTTGCCCAGTGAAGCTCTGAATGCCCCCTGCCTGGAAGTGTTCAAGGCCAGGCTGGATGGGGCTTTGAGCAACCTGATCTAGAGGGAGGTGTCTAGTTCCAATCTAGATGATCTTAATGGTCACTTCCAACCCAGACCATTCTATGCGTCTATGATTGTCCTTAAGAATGATTGCTCTCATATTCTTTCATTGTTCGAGAAATTCAACAGAAAATTTTGTGGTAAATATGTGTATAAACATACAAATGCATAATGCAAAGGAGATTTAAGAATAAAGTATTTTATAAAGCAGGAAGAGGGAACAGTGCCTGTTATTATTTTTCAAGAAAATACTGACAGAATCTGTAATTGCCATATACCGAGAGGGATGGGGGGAAGGAAGGGGGAAAGAAGTAAATTTCCTTGTAAACAATTTTGTATCTGTCTCCAACATACAACTGTTCATGCTTGGCCTGAGATGCCATATGGCCATTTCCAGAGCCTTGGAGACAGCAAGAAAAATCCTCACATAGGGATAAAATACAGGCATGCATTTCCAAAGCACATTATAAAATCTACCACCCAGAAGCATGGATTTAAGCTACTCAGTGCCACTTGTCCTTGGTGCCAAATATTACTTTCCCTTCCTTGATTTATCAGATTTTAGACATGACCTAAGTCATTGCTCCATCAAGATCAGAAGCATCTCTCCTTTAACCCTTTAGTCTCTCTGTGAAGTTTATATCTGAAACATCCAGGGTCCAAATGTGTTGCAGCAATGTTCAGATCTTGAAAATTTTACATTTACTGTATCTCTACCAAAGTCTTTGTGGTTAAATCTGAGTCTTGGGCTGGCAGGCATCACAGAGTTTTAATGCTGGCGTCCATGCCAGCATACCTAGTAACAAGCAAGACTGATGACCAAATACTGTAGATATTACTCATATTCTTCTTCTTTTACTTCCTAGACTATTTTCCTGTACATTCGTGCAATCTAGCACAATTTTATACTGTAGAGGTCCTATTCCTTTCTCTCGTATTTTTCAGTCTAACTTCAAAGGTAGTGTATCTTCAAAAGAGGAAATTAGCCTCTCAGGCGACTTTCTCCTCTTCTGTCTACAGACAGGGTTAAAAGAAATGAAATATCTACTTATAGAAGTTTCTAAGCATTGCTTATGAGTGTTTATGGAAATGAATTCACATGCTAATGACAGTATTAGTGTTTAGAAAGTCAAACATCTATGTACATGCTAGTAGACTCACATAAAGACTTTGAAATGAAGAATTAATATACAGATTTTAAAAATATAAATATATATTTATATTATATATTATATATTATATTATTAATATAATAATAATATAATTATATATATAATTAATATAATAATATTATTATTATATTATATATGAATTTCCATAAATAAACTCTATCAGAGGCCAAGGTGAACCTCAAGAGGCTCAACAAAGCCAAATGCTAGATCTTGCACATAGTTTGTGGCAATCCCCTCAATCAGTAATAGCTGGGGAATGTAAAGATAGAGCACAGCTCTTCTGAAAAGGATTGGAGGGTACTGGTGAATGGTAAGAATGGTAAGCTGAACATGAGACAGCACTGTGCTCTCACAGCCAATTGTATCCTGGACTGCATCAAAAGAAATGTGGTCAGCAGGTCGAGGGAGGTGATCCTGCCCTTATGCTCTTTGTTGATGAGACCCCACCTGGAGTACTGAGTCATGATGTGTGGTCCTCAGTACAGGAAAGATGTGGACCTCTTGGATCATGTCCAGAGGAGGGACACAAAAATGATCCAAAAGACGGAGCATCTCCTCTACATGGACCGGCCAAGAGAACTGGGGCTGTTCATCCTGGAGAAGAGAAGGCTTTGGGGAGACCTGAGAGTGGACTTTCAGTATCTGAAAGAGAGCTTTAGAGAAAGAAGGGGACTGACTTTTTAGTGGGGCCTGTTGTGATAGGACAAGGGGAAATAGTTTCACACTAAAAGAGAATAAGTTTAGATTGGATATAAGGAAGACATTTTTTAATGATAATGGTGATGAGGTACTGGAACAGATTGCTCAGAGAGGTAATGGATGCCCTGCCCATGGAGACATTCAAGGTCAGACTGGTCAGGGCTCTGAGCAACCTAATCCAGCTGGAAATGTCCCGGTTCATGCAGTGGAGTTGGACTAGATGATCTTTAACAGTCCTTTCCAACTCAAATGATTCTATGCTTCTAGGATGCTATTTTTAAAGAATTTTATATTCTGAGTGATACATGCATTTCTACAAAAGTACCGCAGGCTTTTCTAGCATATTTTCTCAGATCCATTAATGTGATTTTCTGAACTCATTAATTGCTCCACAACAATTAAAGAGATTTTCTTTAAGAACTGTTACAACCACTATAATTCTCTGACTATAAGAGGTAGTTTAGGAAACACACTTATCTGCCTATATGAAGTTTTTAACACAAATTATGCTCTGTGTATCTTTTTCTGACCCAACAACTTTAGGAAGTTAATGATTACTATACTATTTTCCCATCAATGGAATTTTTAGTGCTGTTAGTGAAAGAAGTTCTTATTGTCCATAAATTCATATTGACAATCAGACAGTATAACATCTCATTCATTTATACCAATAATAATAATAATAAAAATCCTTACAGTAGAATTTTATTTCTTTTTTATCTTCTTTACCAATGCTGTGAGAGTCTCAGTTTTGTCAACTGCTCTAAATTTAAATTTTATATAAAAACTCACAGGGAATGTTATCTACAATTTTCAATTGCCTTTCCAATATAATTCCAGCTGTCCAGTGTAAGCAGAACCATTGATTAGATATCACAGAGTCATAGAATCATAAGGGCTGGAATGGACTTCAAGACATGTTCTACTGCTAAATCAGTTTCCCTACAGCAGTTTACACAGGAAAGTATCTAGGTGGGTTCTGAATATCCCCAGAGAAGGAGACTCCACAACTTCTCTGGGCAGCTTGTTTCAATTCTCTGTCATCCTCACATTAAAGAAGATTTTTCTCATGTTCTTACGGAACTTGCTGTGTTCTAGTTTATACTCATTGTCCTTTGTCCTGTCGCTGGGCACCAATTAAAATAGCCTGGCCGCATCCCCTTGGCTATCACCCTTTAGATATTTACAAGCATTGACAAGATTCCCTCTCGGTCTTCTCATCTCCAGGCTGAACAGTCCCAGATCTCTCAACCTTTCCTCATATAGGAGATACTACAGATACTCATAATCTTTGTAGCCCTCTGCTGGACTCTCTAGAATTTTCCTGTCCTGCTTGAAGTGAGGAGACCAGAGCATCACACATTACCCCAAATGAGGCCTCAACAGTGCAGAGTCAAGGGAGAACACCTTCCTCTGCCTGCTACTGGACTTATTCTTTTTAATGCACTCCATCATAACGTTGGCCTTCTGGGTCACAAAGGCACATTGCTGGTTTATGGTCAACCTGTTGACCACCAGGACACCCAGGATATCCTTTAGTGAGCTCCTTTCCAGCAGGTCAACCCTAACCTGAACTAATGCATGTCATTATTCCTCCCCCAGGTGTATGACTCTACACTTGCTCTTATTGAACCAGATAAGATTCTTCTCCATACCACTCTCCAGTCTATCCAGGTCTTGCTGAATGTCAGCAACATCCCTCTGGCATGTACGACATTCCTCCTGGCTTTGCATCATCAGCAGACTTACTGAGAGTGCATTCTGTCCCTTCATCCATGTCACTGACGAAAATGTCAAACAAGACCAGACGCAGTACCAATCCCTGGGGAAGACACTACTGGTAGGCCTCCAGCTAGACTCTATGAAACCAATCAAAACCCTCTGAGCTCTGCCAGTCCACCATTTATCAGTATATCTCACTGTACGCTCTTCTAACCTACTTTTCCTAAGCTTATCTACAAGGATATTATGGGTCACAGTCTCAAAAACCTTTTTGAAATCAAGGTAGTTTTATCCACTGTTCTCCCGCAAACTCTACCCAGCCAGTCTTGACAACATAGAAAGCTACCAGACTAGTTAAGAATTATTTCCCCTCACTGAGCCCATGCTGACTACCCCTGATAACTTTCTTTTCTTCCTTTTGCTTGGAGATTACATTTGCAATAAGTTCTTCCATTATCTTCCCAGGGAACAGAGGGGATGCTGGCTGGCCTGTAATATATCAGGTACTTCTTGCCCTTTCTGAAGACTGGTGAGACATTGAATTTCCTTCAGTCTTCAGGTACCTCTCTTATTCTCCATAAACTTTTAAAGATGACAGAGTGGTTTGACGATTACTTCTGCCAGCTTTCTCAGCATTTATGGTGGCATCCCTTTGAGGCCCATGAATGGAAGAGTTTTTCTTCCATTTGGGATTTTCCATTATCTCCTTGCTCATCCATGCAGGTGTCCTGCCACCTTTGCTTCATTTCTTACTCTTATATATGCATTGATTTTGAGCTTGGAGGAAGTGATATTTGAATAGCAATCATTAGAAGTATAAAGCTTTATATTCAACAAAATTGTGTGAAACCAAATACACATTTTTAAAATTATTATTACTATTTTTTTTTTCCGCCCCCCCCCCGGCGCCCACATCACTGTTGTAGGCTTCCAGATCACTTTGATTTTGATTAGGATTTTAAACTGTCCTCCAGAATCAGTGAATTGATTTTAATTTGGGTCAATAACTCATTTAACAACTCTAAAAATCAAATAAAATATATTTTTGCTTATTCAGTTAAAACCAGCTGTAAATAAATATTGGTAGGATTTAGACATTTGAAAATTTAATAGCTAGCTAAAGCCAACTAGGCGCCCTCTGAAATAGATAAAGAAAGATAGACACCATCAGAGTGTGATTCAACCAGTATTAGACAGCTAACTTAAGCTGGAATGAATTGCCAGCTGGAGATGTCTATCTCTTTCCATTTACTTCAGGTGAAACATAGATGACTAATTTAATCTCCAAAAATCACTTCCCTACAAGCTTGACTGAAGTTCAATAAAATGAACCTTTCCCTCAGTACTATCACAGGAATTGTACAGCAAGCTAATTAAATATGTAACAGAATTGCAATATGTACTTTAAAACTATAGATTGGTGCTAACCACACTCCTGCACCTAAATGCCTTAGGTATTTGAAAAATTTCAGGAAGATTTAAAGCTTTGTAGTATAGGCAAGTTTCTTCTCTAAGCAAATAGTAAAGACTGCTGTGCTTTTTTTCTTTTTTTCGTTCTAGGGCTCTCCCTCATGATTCTCATTTTCATTAATTTCACAAACTCATGTCAGCTTTCCCTAGTAAAACTAATTCAGCAACTCTTCTTTCTGTGATCAATCTTTTCGATCCTTTCAAACGATTTCCTTTCATATATATATATATTTTAATATACTGGATTTCAGTAGGATACTTTTCTCAGAAATCCAGCTATTTGTCTGAAAAATATTGCTTTTTTTTTTTTTTTTTTTTCCTAACATTTATGTCTGCCAAGATAAAAATATCCTTTCTATCATAGAATCATAGAGTCATCATAGAATGCCTTGGGTTGGAAGGGACCTTAAAAATAACCTAATTCCAACCATTTTTCCTGTGGGCAGTGTTACCCACCAGATCAGATTCCTAGGGAACCATGCAAGCTGGTCTTGAATATCTCCAGGGATGGAACATCTGCAGCTGTTCTGGGCAACATATTTTTATACTCACCACCCTATGAGTATAAAATTTCCTTGTAATATCTAATATAAATCTCCTCTCTCCTCTAGTTTAATATCATTCCCCCTTGTCCTATCACTGTCTGCTCAAAGAAAACATCAGTCTCTCTCCTGTTTATAAGCTCTCTTTAATTACTGAAATGTTGCAACGATGTCTCCTTGAAGCCTCTTCTAAAGACTAAACAAGCTCAGCGCTGTCAACCTCACTTCATAGGAGAATGGCTTCAGTCCTTTGATCATTAACATAACTCTCCTCTGGACTGGCTGTAACAGCCCCAAGTCTTTCTTTAGCTGGGGACCCCAGGCTTGGATGCAATACTATAGAAGGAACCTCACAAGGGTGGAGAGATCACCTCTCTCTTCCTGCTAGCCACCTCTGTTTTGATGCAACACAGCATACCATTGGCCTTCTGGGATGCAAGTATATACTGTTGGTTGACATCAAGCTTTTCATTCACTAGAACCAGGAAGACTTTCTCTGTGGGGCTGCTCTCAAGGAGTTCTTCTTTCAGTCTGTACACATACTTCGGATTGTCCTGGCTGAAGTGCATCACCTTGCCCTTGGCCTTGTATTTCCCCTAACTCCTGCCTAGAGTTTTAGAAGCATGGAAGGTTTGGGAAGCCTGAATGCCAGTGAAGACTGAGGCAAAAACCTTGAGTACCTCAGCCTTCTCCATGTCCGTTGCTGCCATTTTTCTCTTCTTTTTATCAGAGGGGGTACACACTCCTTGGTCAGTCTCTTCTGACCAGTGTACCTGTAGAATCCTCTCCTGCTACTTTTCACATTCCCCTCTAAGTTCAGTTCCATCTATGCCTTGTCTTTCCTGATCCCCTTTCTATTCATTCAGATGGCAGTCCTGTGTTCTACCTCGGCCATACATCCCCCCTGCCACTGCCTATATGCTTCCTTCTTATCCCTTAGTTTGACCAGCAAGTCCTTTTTCAATCATGCCAGTTTCTTGCTTCCTCTGCTTGGTTTCTTATACTTGGAGATGGAAAGCTCTTGTGCTCTCAGAAAAGTGTCCTTGAAGAGCTGCCAGCTCTGTTCTATTTCTTTATCCCTAAGAACAGTTTACCAGGGATCTCATCCAGTAATTCCTTAAAAAGTTGGAAGATTTCTCTTCTGAAGGTTAGGGTTCTGACTTTGCTCTTTGCCAGGCCCATATTCCTTGAGATCATGAACTCAATCTGGGCGCAATTGCTATGGCCTCCATCCTCATTTGCAGTGCAAAGTAAAACAAGAAATACAGAGGTGGCTGGATCTAACAGCCTTCATTCTTTCATGTCTCCTATGTGTTGTTTCAGGGCCCGTTATTCTGGGAAACCACACCAATCATACTAATCCTTTTCTGTTTTCAGTGTGCCCTAACTTACTGATTCTTTGAATAGGTACAACCATGTTGTAGAAATATGATGGATACAAACCACAAATCTCTGAAAAGTCAAAAACTAACCAGGTCATATAAAAAATGGAACCCACTATGTTGCTTTTCTGTCCCCTATACTTGTCTTTATCACTTTGTATTGTTAGAAAGGTTGCATTTCATTAATCGACTTTAACTGTGTTTTTAATATATTGTCTGTAAATTCTTTACTTGTACATGAGAGAGTACAACTTCATGTGGTATTTCTAATTTCTTTTTCTCATCTTATTTTCATTATTTGTATAGATCTAAAGTAATCAGATTCTACAAACTAACTTTGTTAGTATTGTTGCTTCTCTC
>NW_024885532.1:17580636-17674110 GCF_019232065.1 Centrocercus urophasianus
CCATTTGTTTATCAATATGAAAGAAACACCAATGTATATCGAATAATTAGGAGATGTTTTATGTCTCTCAGGAAATGTTGTCCCTGATATTGATCCTGATATTGATATTTGATAGAAACAAACATTTCTTTTGAAAGAAACAGAGAGTTATCAAAACTGTATGGTGTGATTTTTATAATTTACAATGGAAATATTAAGGTATATTATTAGCTACTCACATTTTTAGTAGGCACATATTCACATAGAATATATTTTATAAGGATAAAACTGTATTTCATTTCATCAGAAAATACAGAATTCACTTAATTTTATCTAGTCATATTATAATGTAGTTTGAAGTTATTATTCAACACATTCTAATATTTGCATATAGGCTTTTGTCTTCTTGAAATGTATGCAATTTTTCTAACATACAATCATTCTTAATTACTGAAATCTCAAGAAATGTTGGCTATGATGATCAGTGTTCCAGTCATCAAGCTGCTAAAGAACTTTCAGATGGCTCATCTTGCTTAAAAGTTTATAGTTACATGTTACATACCAAGGGTCATTTCACTAAATTCAAATACACTGCTCCAGCATACTGCACGAGGTTTTATTATGCATCTGAATGAGTTCTGCTGTTACAGCTACTTGATCAAGCTACAAAACAGTTTCTCACTCTGTTACAGTTGCATGTTTCTAAGAAAAGATTTAATTTTTTCAAGTTAAAATAATATTTCTTCATTAATTTGATGGAGCGTGAATGGTCCATTAAATTTGAATAAAATTTGCTTTGCTT
Source organism: Centrocercus urophasianus (assembly GCF_019232065.1). NCBI lineage: Eukaryota > Metazoa > Chordata > Aves > Galliformes > Phasianidae > Centrocercus > Centrocercus urophasianus. Next base: position 17,581,418 of record NW_024885532.1, read on the forward strand.
TATGTAGAAAACTTGCAACCATTCTGAAGTCATTTCTCTAATCTCCGTTTAATGCCAATGTGCAAATGCTACTGAGAAGAATCAGATTGCAGGTTTTCTATCACCTGGCTGAGCAACCTAAATATTGGGCTAGAATTTTCAGCTTGTTCTAAAAATCCTGTTTGACTATGAAAGTAAAAAAATGATAAACAGCCTAACTGAAATTGAATCTACACCTTTAATTTCATTTTAACACTGGGCCATTAAGATCCTCAGACAGAAGCTCTCACAGCCTGGATGAGCAGACAGTGAAGTGTACTGGAAATGATCTCAATGGCCCATTGTCTAGTTGGAGCCCAGTAACAGCCATCACTGAGTCTAGTCCAGTTTAATGATTTCACTGATGGAAGTATACCCTCAAGTTTCAGATGACACAAAACTGGAGTGGCTGATGTATCAGAAGGTCACGTTGCTATCCAAAGAGACTGATACAGGCTGAAGAAATAAGATGACAAGTACCTCATGAAGTTCAAGAGGGAATGCCCTGTACCTGTGAAAGAGGAAAACCAGGCATCAGCGCTTGCTGGGGCCAGCCAAATGGAAAGCAGCTCTGCAGAAAAAGATGTAGAGGTCTTAGAAGACATCAGATTTAACAGGACTTGACATTGTGCCTTTGCCACAATATTTGGGCTGCATCAAACAAATGCCTGGGCTGCATCAAACAAAATATTGCCTTACAGATCAATGAAGGTGATCCTTCCCTCTCTTTAGACTGGTGAGGCCACACCTGGAATGCTGTGTCCAATTCTGAGCTCCACAGTACAAGAGAAACATTGGAGAAAGCCCAATAAAGGGCCACTAAGATAATGGACTAAAGCATCTTGCCTATGAGGAAAGACTGAGAGAGCTAAAACTATTTAGCATGTAGAAGAGAAATCACAGTGGCGTGTGAGTGTAAAGGGAATAGAGCAAGGCTCTTTTCAGTAGTGCTCAGTGCCAGTACATGGGGCAATGGGCACAAAATGAAACATAGGATATTCTATCTGAACATCAAGAAACACTGGCAGATGTTACCAAGAGAGTTTGCAAAGTCTTCTTCCATGGAGATATTCATAATACATCTGGGCATAGTCCTGGGGAACTGATTGTGGATGTCTCTGCTTGAACAGGATGGGTATACAAGATGACTTCCAGAGGTCTCTTACAACAGCAACCGTTCTGTGACTCTATGATTCATAGCATTGAGGATATAATGCCCCAGAACAACAGCAACACTAAAAGCTATCGAGAGTGTTAAGCCTCAGCTACTCATAATGCATGTATCTGAGCCTCTTGTGAGAAATGAGACATGAATTTATAATCCCTGGAGAGGTAAATTATTGTAAGGGGAGTAATCAAAGGACTGGTAAGGAATCAAGGACATAACTTGGAGCACAAAATCTCATCCCAGTTCACAAATCAAGCATCCTGACCCTGATTATAATCATCAGACCACAAAGATCATAGCTTCTAATTATTGCATAGCTTCTAATTATTGCAATACTGTATTATCTGGTATGTAACCATGTGGGGTGGAAGAAACAATTTCAGACTTCTGAGAAAAGTGTCCAACAAAGCCTTTCATAAAGCTAAATACAGAGTAGGTTCGTGTCCAAGAGTAACTTCAGCTGAGCTAATAAACATCAATGATCATCATTGCATACTTACAGTTAAAGCAGAATTAAATGAAATCTTTAAGGTCTAATGTTTTTTTAAAAAAAAAAAAATAGTGATTCAAATGGTAACTGAAAGCCAATGGAAAAGTGTTCAGACTGTCATATGAAGACAAATAAGGAGTAGTGTGGATTTTCAGACACCAGGAATCATATAGTTTCAGTAGTGCATTACGAAGTGTCTAATTCTAGTCATAGTCAGTCTATATCTAATCTCTTAAAACATCATGTCTAAATAAAGGAGGTAATTAGTATTAGAAGCATCTTTTTAATACCCAGTTTTTCATTTCAAGCAGTAAAAAAAAGAAATAATACAAATATTTAAATGTTAAATTGATATAACATTTACAGAGAATTAATTTGCTTCAATGACCTGAATAAGAGTAAAGATGTATTTATCTAAACATTAAAATTGTTATAAATCACATCAGAAAACATGGATTAAATTCACTTAAAAACTAAAATACTGAGTCTGGGTGACTTCCTTCAGTCATCAAATGTGTTTTCATTTTGACATAAACTTTCCACCAAAATGTAATTAGAATTAAAGACTAATAGTATTGGGATGTTTTCAGAAAATACTGAGTTCAAACAGAATATGCTTTAATTACATGGTAAACTGGAGAACAAATAATAAATACCAAGTGATGTGCTTAAGAATCCTCAAACAAATCACTAACATAATATATCTCTAATGCTTGGTTTTGCTTTAAAAGAGAAATCATAATCCTTTTACTTTGACCTGATACTAATCAAGAAGGGAAGCGAAGTGAGAGAAAGATACTTTTGTTGATTTTTCTGCTTTTCTGCTTCATATAGAGCACATATTGACATAACTACACACTGTCTGCTTTAGTGCTTGTAAATAAAAGTTGGAGCAACCTTACATTTTCCATTAAAACCATAAACCTCTGTGACATTGTTTATTGATCTGTAGAACAAAATATGCAAAATGTAGAGATGAGGAACAAAGTGTCATAAATTATCAGAACTAAAATCAAAAACATGTGACCTAAGATTAAAAAGCATCTGAGGCAAGTTCATTAAGCTCTCAGGCATCTCCTGTAAGCAGTTCATCAAAATAGGTGGCAAAGATACACACTACCATTACTGATTTGTCATTTGAAAATCATATATATATATAGTATATTATATATATTATATTATATATTATCCATAGCAAATGAAAATATATATATTTCCATTTTCCATGGAAATAGATATATATTATATAAATATATATATATAATATATAATGGAAATATATATATATTATATTATATTATATATAATATATATATAATATATATTATATATATATATTTCCATTTGCTATGTAGGAAATTTAAGCATTTGTGTGTTCTCAATGAGTAATTTTGAGTAGGATGCATCTTCTCACTTGTATTCAGAATTATTTTTTATATAGTTTTATGGAACCTATGAAACTCAGCAAGAATGTGTTTTAAATGAAATAAAGAAATTTAATAGAAAATTATATTGGATTTATAATCGTTAGTCTCAGAATCATTCCCCAATTAACTTAGTTTGGGACAAGTACAAATGGTCTGCAGCTTACCATCTCTTACTAAAATAAGATCTGTTCCTTATCTTTCTAACCTCCAATGTAAATATTTTACCTCATTTTGTTACTTTTCACTGTTGTTTTTTTTTTTCCTTCTTATGTTTTAATAAAATTCAAAAAGAGTTTATATCCATATGTACATCATTCTTTAAATGTTATTTGTCTCCTGTTACTTGCTTCTTGAGATCACCAGGTAAATGATGCCTTCCTTTGTCACCCATATAGACTTTTTTTTTTAATTAGGATCTATTGGATTCTATTTTTCTTGTGGTATATATTATATTTTTAAAACTGCACCACACTAATATTAACTCAAAATACTCACTACCTATGAAACTTAAGGAAGATATTCAATTACTTTACTCTTCAGATTGTTTTGGTTTTTTTTTTCCTTTTCTTCAGAAATGGGTTACTGACTTCACTGCTAGTGATGAGATCAGAATAAGCTGTTAGTTCTCCCATTGCATTGAGTGTCAGATACCCTCCTACAAAGAATGTTTGCCTGAATTTTTCTGAAAAATAAATCTCTACTGCTAAGTGCTTGTATCAGCAAAGAACTTTTGAAAAACAAAGTGTATTCTGTCTTTAATCCCCAAAATAGAGTATGTCCACCTATCAGCAAGAAAGATACATTTTGTAAAACCTAGAGAAATCCTTTAAAGGATAAAACATGTGGCTGCAGTTCTTACTCTTGAGCAAATTTCAAATGTTCCTTTATCAAGAAGAGCCAAAGGTATGAAAAAAAAAAAAATCTGGAGAACTTAAAAACTGCCTTAGTAAGGTGTTTGTGGGAGTCAGTGCTTTCATTCAGGTCAGCTGAAATGACAAGAGAAAGCCATTTACGTTAAGTTGACATATATCTGCACAGGTACTAACAGAATACCAAATGAATTGTCGCGAGCTAAAACATCAAATACAATCTTTTTTGGAAGATTTATTTTTGTTATTATTTATTCTTAATTTCGAAACAAAATAAAATGAAGTTTTTGCCTTTCGCTCCTAGGCCAGTTCTTTAAAGATGCCTAGAAATGTTAAGATGTCTGTTTATATTTATTGTATTGAATAAGGAAAATAATTCACCAATCATACTGAAATTGAGTGAAAGAAAGAGAAAAACAAAGGAATAATTATATTTATCATAGACAAAAACCATGTCAGAGCAATAATCATGCCATCTTTCATGGGCTGTGGTTCCAAAAACTGTCATAGAATAAGCTGTATTAATCGTGGTCATTCACTGCTTGTTGAGCTCTGAAATTTTGCATGATTCTGTAGAAAACACAGTTCATCATCATTCAAAACAGCATAAGAAACAGTCTGTAAAACCAACTTCTCTAAAAGAATGGTATTTCAGGACACAGATGGACAAACATTAAATGGCCTCAGTGACACTAGAATGCTTAGTTTTCCTTCTTATGTAACACTGAATCAAAACCCTTCCTAAAAATACTTTGCTACACACACACACACACACACACACACAAAAAAAAAAAAAAAAAAAAAAAGGAAAGAAAGAAAAGGGAAATAAACAAACAAAGATACAAACCCCACAACTATATTACATTATTTGATTGTTTAAACTCATAAGATGCTACTAGAGAGACAAATAAATCTTTCCTGGCATATGTATAATATATTCTGCAAAGTTGTATTGGTTTAGGATCAGTATGGACGTTCTGTTTCAAAGTAATAGTCATGTTATTTGGAATAATTACTCCAGAGTAATTATTCTAGGACAATATAGCAGTTTTGGCATAGAAGATGTTCATATGAGTGTTAAGACTGATAGAACTGTGGCAGAGTAATTGGTCTAGTATGTCTATGCCAGGAAACATCTAAGTGTAGACAAGCCATCATTGTCAATAATTACATTATTTTTTCTTACCTTCCCTGGATGTTTTCTATTGGAGGCATATGTTGAACAGTCTATTCAGTACTTTTTGTTTAAAATTATAAAATGGTCTACCTGACCATCTGAAGCTGTGGAATTACAACAGTGCTCTGATATCAGGTAAAGGGCTTTGACAGTTGTTGAACAGAGTTCTCAAGTCATCTGAGTCGGAACATAATAGTAGCATCATAGAAGGGGGGACATGCTATTAATGGATGGGTGCTGCTGTGGGGAACAGGCGACACTGTTTGCCTACACAGGGGTCTATATTATATGCCAGTGTCTGGATGTTGCTGAAGTCTGTCCAAACCTTGGACTGTAACCCCTTTCTACGTTTCCTCATGGGCACCAATGATAACAAGAAGATAAAGAACATATCTCAAGTGTGACTGCATGAACCAGGAGTGAGAATGGAAGGCATAGAGATTTAATGTACAGGGGGTTTTATCCTCAGTCTTTCTGGTGATGGACTGTTTGCGCAGCTGATGTGAACATAGGGATTTGTCATTCACTAGTCCCTGGAACTTTTCAGAGTATCAAGAACTGCTAGGAAGAGATGGGGTACACCTGAACAAATGTAGCAAGTGCATTTTCACCAAAAGGCTAATTTATCTACTGAGAATTTTAAACTAAAAATGATGAGGCAGGGAGATGAGCATCAGTCAAACGAGGAAGTGGTGGATGGGCATTAAAAGCAAAAAGAGCAGAATGATGTGACCGACAAAATGTGGTCAGATAACTGACACAATTGGTGTGCTGCCTCTATCTAACTGCATAGAGGCTCTAAGGGAAGGACAGGTTTGGATGGTGAGGAGTTAGCATTTTGAGTGAGAGAAATGGAAATTCTCATAATTTTAAGTGTGATTCTACCTCAAGTCATGTGAGAACTAACGGTAAGAATTAGAGGGCAGAACAATGTGAGCGATGATTTGTAAGTCTGCTGCAGACCACACAATGAGAAAGAATATGGGAACTCATTCTGATAGTTAGAAGAAATTTCTCTTTTGCAGGTCCTGCTTTTTGTAGGGGGACTTTAAAAACCCCAATATCTGACGGAAGGACAACACACCAGAACAGAAACAGGAAGTTTCCAGAGTGTATCAGCAGCTTCCTGATACAGGTAATCAAGAAGCTGACAGAGGGAGATTTTCTGTCAGATGTAAAGCGAGGAAGAAGTTGTAAGAGATGTCATCCCTTAGTGACTTGTTAGGCAGGCCTGCATGGAGGAACAAGGAGTTTGTGACTAAACTGAAACAAAAATGAGGTGTACAAGAGGTGGAAGTAGGTATAGTTGGCATGGGAGGAATACTGAGACACTGTCTGAGCAGGAGGGCATAAGCTTAGGAAATTCTAAATAAACCAGATGTAGAATCTTGGGATAATTTGAACAGTAAGAAAGAAGGGCTTGCTGCTGCTTGGGAGAGGGGATCTGGTAACATAGGATGTAGAAAAGTCTGGAGTATTCAGTGCCTTCATCACCTCAGCCCTTGAGGATAAGACTGGTCTTTGGGAATCCCAAAGTCTCAAAGACCAATGGGAAACTCAAGAATAAATACATTTTACACTTGGAGGAGGATAAGGTCAGGAAACCCTCAACGAGTTTGCTGACAACACCAAGCTGAGTGGTGCGGTTGACACGGTGAAAGGAAGGGATGCCATTCAGAGGGCCCTCAACAGGCTTGAAAGGTGGGCCCAGGTGAACCTAATGAGGTTCAACACAGCAAAGTGCAAAGTTTTGCACTTGGGCAAGAGGAATCCTGGGCATCCATAGAGAAGGAGCAGTCCTTGAGAGCAGTCCTTCAAAGAAGGACCTGGGGGTTTTGATGGATGAAAAGCTTAACATGAGATTGCAGTGTGCTCTTGCAGCTCAGAAAGCAAATGGTACCCTGGGCTCTATCAGAAGAGGGGTGGCCAGCAAGGACAGGGAGGTGATTGTCCCCCTTTACTCTGCTCTTGTGAGGCCCCATTTGGAGTACTGTGTCTACGTCTGGAGTCCCCAGGACAAGAAAGACAAAGAGTTGTTGCAGAGGGTCCAGAGGAGAGCCTCAAAGATGATCAGGAGACTGGAGGACCTTCCCTACGAAGACAGGCTGAGGGAGCTGGGTTTGTTCAGCCTGGAAAAAAGAAGGCTGCGGGGTGACCTCATTGAAACCTTTCAGTACCTAAAGAGAACCTACAAACAGGAGGGAAATCAACTCTTTGAAAGGGTAGATAATGGTAGGACAAGGACAAGGGGAAATGGTTTTAAGTTGAGGGAGGGGAGATTTAGGTTGAATGTCAGGGGGAAATTCTTTACAGAGGGAGCAGTGAGGTACTGGAACAGGCTGCCCAGAGAGGTTGTGGATGCCCTTGGAGGTGTTCAAGGCCAGGTTGGAAGGGGCAGCCCTGGGCAGCCTGGTCTAGTTTTAAATGGGGAGGTTGATGACCCTGCCAGTGGCAGGGGTGTTGGAGATTCATGATCCTTGAGGTCCCTTCCAAACCAGGCCATTCTGTGATTCTTTGATTCTGTGATTGTGTGAAACACTTAAGGTGGACATGGAGAAGACATAGAGACTATAGAGACATACCTGCAAGTGCTGAGGCAACTGACTGATGTCATTTGAATATCTTTGAAATTATCCTTTTTTTTTTTTTTTTTTTTTTTTACATGATTTATGTTGAATTTATTTACAAAAATGAAGGATATGTTGCAGTTGTTATTGACCATCTCGATTTCAATAAGACTTTCAGAAGTGTATCTCATAAAATTGAAGTAGGCAAGTTGATAAATTGTAGGCTAGCTAGGTAGACAGTTGTGGGATCAAAACTTGTCTGAATTAAGAGAGTTCTGTCTCTGGCTAAGAGAGAAGTAATCAGGTGGCTTATTAAGGAACCTCAGCAAGCTGGAGAATGCACAGATAAGAATTTCATGAAATTTAACAGAAGGAAATAGCATGCCTTGTACCTGGGAAGGGGTAACCCCATCTATCAGCACTATCAGGGTGCAGGGTTGGAGAGCAGTTATGCACTTGGGTTGCTGGTTGATAAAACATTCTAAATATGTCAGCAATGCATTCTATTAGAAAAGAAAGTCTCCTGGGCCATACTAGTTAGACAGTTGCCAACAGGTGGAGGAAAATGATCATCCTTCCTCTTCACTCAGCATTAATGAGACACCAATGAGACGTCTGAAGTAGTGCACTGGTCTGAATATAGCCATGAAAGTGACTAATGCCTTGAAATATCTGGAATACAGTGAGTGGTTGGTAAGTATAATTATTTAGCCTGGAGAAAGAAAGGCTCGGGGGAATCTTATACATGTGCATAAATACCTGTAGGAAAAAGTGAAGAGGACAGTATTGCACATTGATAGGATGAGAGGCAATGAGCGTAAGATGAAATAAAAAAAATAATAATAATAAAAAAAAATAAAAGAAGTCTGTTTAAACACAAGAGAAACAGTTTTTATTTCAAGAGTGGTTGTAGAATTGAATGAAGCTGCCCAGAATTGTCGTGGAGCATCCATCTTTCAGGTATTCACAATCTATCCCATCATGGCCATGAACAACTTACTGCAGCTCACCCTGCCTTCAGCGGGGAGGTTGGTCTAAAATGCATATATTATAGTAATATCTGTTGTTATTATGATTATTAATATTAGAATTTGTGCACTCTTGCTTAGTCATGGTGAGCTCCAATACTTGAGCGTTTTTCCATGTTGTGATATGGTAGTCCTGGGTAACAGAAATTACAACGCAGTGAAACAGAAAGAATCACCTAACTATTTTATTTTAGAATCGTAATTGTTATATATGTCATTCATTTTTCTTTCTAAGATTATAGAAATAACACACAAAATGTGAGATCATGCAATTGGTAAGACTAATACCTACCTCTGCAGAGAAGAATCCCATATCATCTTTGCATTGTGGATGGATTATTTTCAATTTCTTCCAAATATTTTTATGGATGGGGGTTGAAATTTGAAGATTGTAACTACGAATAAGCATAATTTCTATAAATGAGTACTATAACTTATTGTAGTGCCAAAGGATATTAATTTAATTTTGAAATATAGTGATAGTTTGACTCCTTACTTCCCAGGGTTCTCTTAAAACCTCCCTCTTGTTATGCTCTAGTACAAAGAGTTCACAATTGTTGCAGCTAATAAAAAAGACCAATGACCTTTTAGGAGCCTGCAATGGAAAAGTCAAAATTCAATTGGGAGACTTTTTTCTTCAACATCTCATAAAGAATGAATGTACTAAATGTCAAGATTTTAGCTCTATAGGAGTTTAAAATTCATTGTCAGTCATTCAAAGAATGACCTGTGAATACCATCAGATTATATTGGATGATAGGAAAGGAACCCACAGGTGCTCCATGTCCTCACCTTATCTCTGCCAAATACCACTGAGCAGTTTAGTGAAGTATTTCAGATTCGTATTTTGCAGACTTCAGTGGGTGGGCTTCCCTCTCTCTCATTACTGTCAAATTTACTTTCCTTTCTAGAAAGAGAGCAAAGTGATGGTCTATCTCAAATTTTTGTCCCTTTAATTTGCTGGGGAAAAAAAAAAAAAAAAAGGTTGAGTTCTTCTAGAATGAGCACCAGTATCTGCATCTGGAAAGGAGGAAGCAAGATAACAGTATCAAGAACATATGCTTTATTTATGATGGAAAAAAGCTAGATGTTGACTTGTTGATTGGTAACTCTTCATTGTGGAGCTCTAGTAGCTTTCAAAGCTTTCATATTTTCCCCTTCTAACATTCATGCTCTCAAACATCACAGAGCAATGTTAGTTAATTCAGCATTAATATATATTGCTTTTTTGTTTGTTTGTTTTTGCCTGCTTCAGATATGCATCCCCAGTAAACAATGTGTTTCACTGAAGAACTTTGTAGCTGAGATAAACTTCAGAACCTTTGAAAGTCTCATAATATTTCCTACTGAGATTCTTGTTCTGTATTAATTGGTATTCAGAACTGAAGACTGTAGGGCTTATCGAGTTTAGTTTTTGGGCCTTCATGCAGGAATCAGTAATTTCTTTTTCTAGTTCTGCTGCAGATCCACTGTTTGCTACCTTGGGCAAGTTATCTTAACTTTTAATACTTGCTTATAACATTGAGTGACAAGGATGATTGATTAGCTAATGGGCCACATAATTAATAGCATAATTCTATTTACTTCGAGGAATTATATCATGGATTAATTTGGTCGAGTGTTTCTACAGTATTTCAAAAACATTCTAGTGAAGTAAATACTTATATCTATGATTTAGTATTCGGCCAAATAATAATGCCATTCATCCTCTGTATTTGTAATTTATTTTGTTTTATTGAGAAAAATAGGTTAACTTTAGTAAAGAAGCTGAATTGCTAAAGGAAGATGGTAAGTGCATAAGAAAATGACAGCTGGTAGAAAATTAGAAATATCTGGTGGCATAGCAAATATAGGAATGATTCTGAATTGGGCTTCATAAAGATTAGAGGCAAAACATTAGAGGATAAATACTTAAAAATGCCAATTATGTGATCAAAGTGTAAGTAGCCGAGTGCAGGAATGAAAGTGTGATGACAGTGTAAGAAATGCTGATGACAAAGCAAGTGGCTAGAAAAAGTAGAGAGAATTAACACAGTTCTAATAACTGATAATAAAAAGGGATAGGTAGACGCGTATAAGTGGCAGCATGAGAGATTGAATACCATGCAAAAGAATAGGCGATGATGTCCTATCTCTACAAATATATGGTGTGTTATTTTTTTAATGTTATCTTGAACTTTGTCAGTTTTTTCAAAACAAGATAGTTTCTAAAGAAATATGAACAATGTAAGACACTTAACAGCTAAAAATCAATTTACTAAAGGCAATCCTGGAACAAATCCAAAATTGATTCGAAAACTAAAGGGGATATGATTGTGGTAATATTGGTACTCTACAAAACTGAAGTGTTCGAAGAGAAACAGTATTGCTACATTGATAGTTTGACCTGTATTGAAAAGAAAACAAGAAAGTCAAACCTCTTCTGGGTACACACATTGATAACTGGAGAGAAGTCCTTGTAGTTAAAGTTAAAGCATGCCAGGGAACACTCTGTGCAACTCCACCTCTGGCTGCTAGTTCTCCTTGAACAGATCAATAATGATAATAAGTATCCCTTAGGAAATAGGGTCTAAGGTTTTATATTTTTTCCCTTGCTGCTTGGCCTTTTCAAAGTCTGAGTTTAAATCAGGGAAATAAGGGACTTGAAAAAACTCCAACACTGAAGACAGACCACAATTGTTGTCCTTAAATATTTTTTCGCTAAGACATTCATTTAAGAACAAATTGCCTAAGCTTCCATCAGTCCAGGGCAGGTTATGACTACAAATAACACTAAGTTGAATTGCCAGTAGAAATTGTGGTTAGGAGTTTTCTGAAACAAAACCTGAATACATATACGCATGCAATAAAGATAATGTATATAGATAAGATAACATATATAGAAGCACACAAAGAACTGAGCTAATTATAATGTGTCAAGTACTGGACTTTACTTCAAGGAAAATATAACAGTAAATGCTTTAGGACATTTAAGACCATATATTTTGTCTAATAAGTAATAATTCAATAGATATGTATTATGTTGTGCATCTTTCATTTGGCAGGAACAAAAATATCCCCTTTATATTGGCTTAACAGTAGTATTAAAATGCTAGAGCTAAAGTTGTAACAGTTCATAGCAGATTCCATTCCTGATGCTGTCTGATGGTAGTATTAATGAATAATCTCTTAGATTGTTACTTCATCATTGTGGTTAACACCTATTTCTCAAATTGTGTAAGACAAAGTGCAGACAGTACAGATCTATTACACTGCTATGCCAAACCCCATATACAAACCATGAGTGGAATTCTTTGGCTATATAAAAAGTCTCTTGATATATTTCCTAATAAGGATGCATTACAGCAAGACTGCAATGCCGGCATCCACCTGGGTAGTTATTGCAGAATTTCTCTAACATCTTCTCTCAACACCATACTTCCTATTCCGCTGATTTTAGGAAAGAATTTCAAGCAAGAAAAAGCTTAAGGCTGGCAGGATGGCCCTTCTTGAGGATAGGAATAATAATACAGGGGAGCTTGACTCCATGATGAAAAACACCAAAGTCTATCCTCAGGTGTTGCAGAGGCTCACTGAGCTGGGAATCAAATCTATTGGAAAGCAGATAAAACAGTGGTGCTTGAGGCAGGATGAAACAAGATCTAAGAAAATAATCAGACCCCTAGAGCAAACAGACTGAGATGACATTTTCTGAACTGAACATGGATATCCATTAAGTGATCATTCACAGTCATATTTATTGACAGGATAGAAGTAGGAGGAAGCAGTCTGAGGACACAGTTTGTTCTGGACCATGGGGTCCTGCTAACAAGGAGCCAGGAGGAATGGAGACAGAACTGAGATATGATATGGAGCACAGGACTCAATTAGATACACTTCTGTTATGACTGACTCGTTACTTCACCTATGATTGAAATGTATGGTTGGTTACATTGAATTCCCAGTCCTGCCATAAAGAGTCATTCTTACAAATATATCCTTAAGGCATAGCTACCACTGAGGACAAAAGTTTCTTAATTTCTGATGGTAGGCAAAATATTTTATCCATTCATCAGAGAGAATACTCCATTTTCCATCCCCAAATTGGATATTTCTTCATGTTAACATCCATAATTGGATATTCCCTTTTAATCTTTTCTGCATGCCAGGACTCCTGCAGCCAATGCAATTGCCCAATACAAAAAATGCCATCTTGTCAAGTGCGGCAGACATGAAGATGTCCATGATAGTTTGTGCGTATTTGGAATCAGTTTGTTTCTCCACTATCAGCTCTCTACCATGTGGACACTGTCTGACTTCCACCAGGACAGGTTTCTCATCATGACCTGGAATATGCTGACACCAGCCCAAATATTTTGTCAACTTTTAATATTCTCCACACTGTACGTCTCCTGGTGTTATCACAGTAATGAAGGCACTTGCATCAGTTAAATTTTCCATTGCATTACTCTTGCACTTTTTTAGAGGACACCTTTGTATACTGATATTAACCTTTTCATTCAGGATTGCAAAGAGCTACTTCTTTTGTTTATTTATTTATTTACTTTACTGTGAAACAGCAAATATACATGATTCATTGAAAGTATTTTAATACCTTGATGATAGGAATACTCATTTCAACATGTGCTATGTGTTTAAGTTAAGCAAGACAATGGTGAAACAGCTGTAATGCGGTTGGGTAATACAGACTGAAAAGCAAATTCATCCCAGGCATTTTTGACCATGAGAAACAGCCTCTGTGGGCAAAGCATCAAGAACTGTGACACCAGCAACAACTGTAATCTTTTAACTTTGATGTTTCTCTCTCCTTTTCGAGGGGACTTAATTCTTAATACTAGGAGAATCTTCTTAAATGGAGTTGCAAAAAATAGCTAGTTTAAAAGCCATACTCTCCTGACATTGCCAGCATAGTCTATCTTTAACTTCAGTGAGCTGAAAGGAAAAAAAAAAAAAAAAAAAAAAGAAAAAAAAAGTCAAGTATCAACACATTGTCTTGAACAGCTTATATCAGGCACTGGAGCAGAACTCTCATATCACCCCTGGACTGCCTTAGGGAAGCACATTATAAAAATTATAAAGATTTAAAACAGTCCACAAACTAGCAGAAATGTGGCCTCCCCCTATTACTGAGGAAAATACTACTTACAATTCCAGAGATGAAAGACCTTTTAATCTACTAAAGGAGGAATAAGATTCAAGTCAAATATTATAGAGAAACTTGCTATAATTTTGCAGATATTTAGTTCTGCTTATGGCATTAATACCATCAAAAGAATCCTTGCAAAATAAAGTGGAAATTTCAAGAAACTGATTCACACCAAATAAATATTTAACTTGTAGGGTGGCCAAGCTATTACTTGTAGGTAGAATATGGCCCACGTTCAGCAGTTTTGTGATGGAGCCTGAAGCAGTCTTATTACTTATTGGAAACACATAGTTTATAGGCCATCACAAATCACAGAACATGTCACTCCTGTGAGGGCAGATATTTTCTCTATCTTCTCCGGTATCAGAATGAGACTAATGAAGCTGGAGGCATTAGATGCTGGAATCCACAGGCTCTCCTTGTTACAACTGCATCCCCTTTCTTAAATTAGCTATTATCTACTCCAAATAAGCAGTGACTCTTTTGTAGATTTGCAGTGCAAGACTGTACTGGGATGTGCTGCTTCATTCATGCCTGAGCATGTTATTTTCTGTAAGCATTTATTTACTGAACTTGTGGTTACATTGTAAGATAAAAAATAAACAAACAGAAGCAAGGCCTAGTAAGCAAGCAAACAAACAATACAAAAGAACTAATTTCTACTTGTATAACAGAGTTAATCTCCAAGATTAGGAAAACACATTCACGAGTAGCCATTAGTGAATAAGAATCCTCACAGTGGTGAAAGTTACTATTAACTAATATACAGAATACGCCACAATAGATGGATTTTGATTAATGCCAGTTGGCATTTGTTTATTTTTGTTCAATTCTTTTCTCTTGGGAAATGTGCAACCAAAAACAAAGCAAAGCCCTTCATAGACTAAGGCTAAATTGCCTGAGTACTCACTTCACCGTGGTAAGTGAAACTTCCGATTTTTATATACAAGCAAGAAAGTTATCATTAATTCATCCTCTCAACCTTTTCTAATACCTACTTCATAATTCTAGGAGTTTCTAAACTGGTGATGTATTTCTGGATCTCAGAAATAGTCTTGTGGTAAAAAAAAAGCTGTCAGTTTACACTTTAAGATATGATCCAATTTTTTATTACTGAATGATAATATTTACCTGAAGAGAAATTACCTCGGGTACATTGGGAGTTCTGGCACCAATCTCAATGAAAGAAGTGACTCTCACAGCAGCTGAACTTTTTACGTGAGAAGGACTGCAAGAATGGAACGACTGAGCCAGTCATACAAACATATTCAAATCAGCCCAATTGTAAAAACTCTAGGTTCAATTTCCATTGAAACAGTTTATCCAAACACTGTATCTTTTGTAAAATCTATTTTTGAATAGATTTTACGTACTCCAGTAGATTTGAACAGAAAGTGGTCAGTAGAGGAGTATTTAGTTGTTGGCTGCTTGGATATTTTCATCTTTCTTGTGTCTCCCTAGTAAAAGAATTTATGCTTCTCAAGTCCATGTATTTTATGAAGGAGCATGTAAAGAAGATGCAAAGAAAGCCCCCAAGCATCTTGTTATTTTATCAGTTATATCTCCTCCAGTCTTGCTCTCCTTATATTCCTTCTATATCGTTTCTCACTGTGTATCTGAAATGCCCTCAAGATACATATCTAGCTTTGTATATCCGATTCAATTTTGTTACATGAAATTTGTAGATTTCACTCCTGAAATAATAAACTCTGCAGCATGTGGGGAAGCAATAAACTTTGCAGGCTTGTGATGCATTCTTAAAACTCCAGTGTCATTGTTACTGATGTACCTGTCTCAAAGAAATCAGGCTTTTAAAATCACTCCAGTTTTGTTCTTTGCACCATTTTTTTTCCTTTTGAAAGTTTTTAAATGTACTTATATACAGTATAGAACAAAAGCTCTTGGTTCTGCTTTTATACACTAAAAGCATGTATATATATATATATATATGTATATAATTGTAATAATGCCACTAAATCATGATGGTATTAGTCATTCTATATTTGTACTACAAAAACATCTTTTAAGAATGACTTGGAAAATTATTGTTACTGCTGTTATTGCTAAACTCTAGAAGTTCCCACTGTGCATGATATAGTTTTCAAACATAAAATAAAAAAACAACCAAAAACCTTTATGATTATGTGGTCTTCATTATTGTAGGTTGTGATTACCTCACAAATAATGCATTTATCTTCACAATAGAGATTCCTTTGAGGTACGCAAGTATGATCATTTCCTTTCTGGTTTTCAGCAGTAGAGATGATAATGTGAAGGTCAGTGGAATGAAAAAAAGCAATTAGGCACCTAGTGATGCAGATAAGACTTTCTCAGAATTTATAAAGAACTTAGTTACCTAAATCACAAAGACAAGTAGAAGTCTCATGTTTAACTGCTTAAACTACCTATCCATATAAATAAGATTTGTTTCATGAATGAACTTCCTATGTGGATTAGATTGGTTTTCTAAGTATTTTCAATTAACAACTGAGAGTGAGAGGTCTTTCATGAATTCTGGTTTTTAGATATATCACTGTATGTGAACAACTTTTGCACAACAGTATGAATTCTTCCTCAAGGGTATTTAGTTATCTGTCTTGGAGAAGGACATTGGCTGATCAACTCGATAGTATGTGAAAGTAGTTGAAATGAGTTACAGAATCACAGAATCACAGAATCACAGAATTGTAGGGATTGGAAGGGACCTCCAGAGATCATCGAGTCCAACCCCCCTCCCAAAGCAGGTTCCCTACACCAGGTCGCACAGGTAGGCATCCAGGCAGGTCTTGAACATCTCCAGAGAAGGAGACTCCACCACCTCCCTGGGCAGCCTGTTCCAGTGCTCCGTCACCCTCACTGTAGAGAAGTTCTTGCGCATGTTTGTGCGGAACTTCCTATGCTGCAGTTTCCGGCTGTTTCCCCTTGTCCTGTCTCCACTCACCACTGAAAAGAGTCTGGCCTCACCATTCTGCCCCCCACACCTTAGATATTTATAGACCTGGATCAGATTCCCTCTCAGTCTTCTTTTCTCAAGGCTGAACAGACCCAGTTCACTCAGCCTTTCCTCATAGGAGAGATGCTCCAGGCCCTTCACCATCTTCGTGGCCCTCCGCTGGACTCTTTCCAAGAGATCCCTGTCTTTTTTGTACTGGGGAGCCCAGAGCTGGACGCAGTACTCCAGATGAGGCCTCACCAGGGCAGAGTAGAGGGGGAGGATCACCTCCTTCGACCTGCTGGACACACTCTTTTTAATGCACCCCAGGATGCCATTGGCCTTTTTGGCCACAAGGGCACACTGCTGGCTCATGGCCAACCTGTCATCCACCAGGACACCCAGGTCCCTTTCTGCAGAGCTCCCCTGTTCAACTCAATATGATTTTTTTTTTATATAAAGAATATACATAAAGAATACGATTCTTCAACATCTTTATCAATGACATCAATGATGGAATTGGGTGGACCCTCAGCAAATTTGCTAACAACACCAAGCTGAGTGGTGCGGTTGACACGGTGGAAGGAAGGGATGCCATTCAGAGGAACCTCAACAGGCTTGAAAGGTGGCCCAGGTGAACCTAATGAGGTTCGCCAGAGGAATCCCAGGCATCCATAGGGACTAGAAGGAGCGGTACTTGAGAGCAGTCCTGCAGGGAAGGACCTGGGGCTTTTGATGGATGAAAAGCTTAATATGAGCCAGCAACGTGCTCTTGCTGCTCGGAAATCAAATGGTATCCTTGGCTCCCTCCAAAGAGAGGTGTCCAGCAGGGACAGGGAGGTGATTGTCTCTTTCTATTCTGCTCTTGTGAGGCCCTATTTGCAGTACTGTGTCCAGGTCTGGTGCTCCGAGGACAAGAAGGACAGGGAGCTGTAGGAGAAGGTCCAGAGAAGAGCCACAAAGATTATCAGACTGGCTGAGGGAGCTGGGTTTGTTCAGCCTGGAAAAAAAGAAGGCTGCGGGGTGACCTCATTGAAGCCTTTCAGTACCTAAAGAGAACCTACAAACAGGAGGGGAATCAACTCTTTGAAAGGGTAGATAATGGCAGGACAAGGACAAGGGGAAATGGTTTTAAGTTGAGGGAGGGGAGATTTAGGTTGTGTGTCAGGGGGAAATTCTTTACAGAGGGAGCAGTGAGGTGGTGGAACAGGCTGCCCAGAGAGGTTGTGGATGCCCTTGGAGGTGTTCAAGGCCAGGTTGGATGGGGCAGCCCTGGGCAGCCTGGTCTAGTTTTAAATGTGGATGTTGATGACCCACCCAGTGGCAGGGGTGTTAGAAATTCATGATCCTTGAGGTCCCTTCCAAACCAGGCCAATCTGTCATTTTGTGATTCTGTGATTTTCCTGAGATTATGTGTGAAGGTCCACCATATTAAAAAAATGTCAATATACTATCATAATAGAACCATACAATCATAGAACGGCCTGGGTTGAAAAGGGCCACAATGATCATCTAGTTTCAACCCCACTGCTTTGTGCAGGGTTGCCAGCCACTAGACCAGGCTGCCCAGAACCACATCCCGCCTGGCCTTGAATGCTTGAATGCTCCAGGGATGGAGCATCTCCTTGTACTGTTCTGTTTGTGGGTTTGAAAATTGACATAAAATACAAATAACAAATCTGGTGAGTTTGAGGGGGTTATTTATTGATTGCTTTATATAGAAGATATAATTTATATAACTGAAAAAATATAGATCTAGATCTAGAACTGTTGGCCTTTTTCCAATCAATATAAATTCAGACTTCTAGAAACTGTTCTCTATAGGCTCAGATTACTTTCATATTTAAAAAAGTCTTTATGGAACATTACAGATGAGCATGGATATGAGATTTTTTTTTTTATGGTTGACACAATGAAATACAGTTAAAAAATAAATAAACTTGTAAAAAATAATAGTCTGATTCAAAAAAAAAAAAAAAGCCAAATTCTCTAGGGAAAATGTGGTGTTTTTTTTCTTTTCGCTTTCTTTTTAATCTTTGAAGTTCATTATCATTTTGTTATTGTTATTGATTTTACATGAACAGAAGACAAACGAGATGATGAGAGGCAACATAAAAGCAAGCAATCAAATAAGAAATGCAGAATATATACATTCAATTTAATTCCACATATTTCTTTTGTTAAGATCAGCACCTAAATTCTTCCCAATTCTTCAAAGTATTCTATCAGTTTATTTTTTGAATTTTCTTACTTTTTTCTAGAGTTGTATGTCTTATAAATTAATGGTTTAATGCAAAATCTGAAAAATAAAGGAAATTTTTTATTAAATTTTTATTGTCTTTGAATCCAAAGTACAGGGTGAACTCAATTTTCTTTCTTCTTTTCTTTCTTCCTTTCTTCTTTTCTTTCTTCCTTCCTTCTTTTCTTTCCTTCTTTCTTTCCTTCTTTTCTACTTTCAAACATTTCAAACTATTTTTCTCAGATGCTATCTGCTACTTTTTCTGTAATACTCTGAATGGAAAAATAGTTAAAAATATTTTTAAATTATAATTATTGATCTGTACATACATTTTCCTGTTTACTAAATGATGATTACTTTGTTTGTATCTGCAAGTGAATTCTGTTTTTCACCTGTCAGATAGTAATGAATGGAGAGTTCTGAACTTTGTACAATATTTGTCAAAGATGTTATGCCTTAAGAAAACCTTGAGTAACTTTTACTTTTCTGTTTTTTCTTTGATAATATGTAGATAAATATAGATTGATGTAGATGGATTTATATAGACAAAAAATGCATATATTATACATAATATTATAAAGAAAATTTTGCAGACAAAGTGAACTATTTTTAGAATTATTGTTGGAGTATTATTTACTGTTAGCAGATGTGCAATTCTTAAATAAACATCACGTAGTGCTGTGGTTGGAAGGGACTGATGGAGGTCACCTGGTCCTGCTTAAACAGGACCATGCAGATCCAACTGTTCAGGATTCTATCTTTTTGAATGGTTTTTGAATATCTCAAAGCATGGAGATTTCACAGCCTCTCTGGGCAACATGTGCCAGTGGTCAGTGACCTGCACAGTGAAGAAGTGCTTAAAGATGTTCAGAGGAAACCACTCATGTTCCAGTTTGCACCCATTAATACTTTTACTAGTACTGGAACCAAGAAAAGAGCTTGGCCTCATTTATACCCTCCCTTTAAGTATTCATGGACTTACATAAGATAGTGGGATCTGAACTCCTTTAGACTGAAAATTCCAAGCTCTCTTAGACATTCCTTGTACTTCATTCTCGTCCACAATGGATCAATTCCAGTATGCTCATTCATGGACAGGACACAGTACTTCAGATGTGGTTTCACCTGTGCTGGTGGGAAGAATCACTTCCCTCAATCTGTTGACAATACTTCCAAGAGGATCTTAGGTTTCCCTGTTTCATCCCTGCGTATCCTTACACATTTATATGTTCCTCTCAGGTGGCTAGATACTTTTTCCATATTCAGCAGACTTTCTTCTTCAATTTGTATTGATTTATAGGCTCCTTGCTAATCCATACATATGTTTGAAATCAGAACACCTATATTAGTCATGCATTATTGAACTATTGCTGACTGAGCATTTCTCAATAGTTCTATGTGTAGAAAAATAAATAAATAAATAAAAGAAGTACATACATTTCTTTCTGGAGTAATATATTTTAAGCACTATAGCCATGTCCCAGTTCAGTGAGCTATAAGTAAGGTCCTGTGAATTCAGTTCTCCCCACAGATTCATAGATGCAAGAACTGATTGGATCCGTTTCTGATGAGGGTTGAAATGGATGTGGAAAGCTATGTTTCTCAGAGAGAGAAATCCTGGCCATGACAGAAAGCTCAGTATAGAGACTGTGGGCAGCAAAACATTCAGTTCCTATTTGCTTCTATTTCATTTTGGAAAAATCAGCTCTGTCCCAGCTGAAACCAGAGCACCAGCTGAAACCATCAGGATGTGAATATAAACAGAATGACACCAAAAAAGCTGTCAATTGAAATTAGTTTAATTTCTTGATGGAAACTAAATAGAAAGATCTGAATGCTACTTGCCCAGGATCAGCAATATGGAAGTGCATAAAACAACCTAGTATATTGGCTTATTTTAATGTTATTGAAAATACTCTTGAGTATGAGGGAGCAAGAAAAAGAGAGAGGGAACAGTATATTTTTACTGAACTTTTGTGTAAAGAACAGATTGTCAGAGACAAAGACATAAGTCTCAAAGTAATAAGTCTTCCCCTGGTGATAGAAAAGAATAAGCCTTAGGAAACATAGAAAGATTATAGTCTGTCATGAAGAGTTTTTTCTCTTTTCTATTTTATCCTTCCTGTGAAATCATTTGGTTTTAATGAAACAAGTATTTTTTTTACTGGGTTCTTGAATACCTAATACTGTTGATGATGTCAGCCTGAGTATATAAAAATTCCACCCCCGAGAAAGGAGGCTACTTATAGCCTGTGTCATATCAGGCTCGCTGAAATAAGGATCTAGACAGAAAATAAGTTTTCCACTGCTTTATTTGTAGCTTCTCACCCTCCACTTCCCAAATCAGGTTGCTGGTGGCAATGCAACCTGTTTTTCCAAAGTATGGAACTCCAAGTGTAGGACTGAATGAGACAAAGGAAGTAGAAGAATAGAAAATAAATGTTCAAAATTTGAAATAAGAATGCAAACCAGCCATCTGCACACCCAGATTTCAGTGTGTCATACACCCACATGCATGAGTTTCAAATGTAACTAAAAAAATCAGATCTCTAATTTTGATCTTTATTATTGATAAAATTCCCCTCATTCTCTATGACTCAAACTAAGGACTTCTGGACGCTATAAGCTTAGAATGTGCAAACTCATGACAAACAATTTTTTATTGGATCTATTGTACTTTGGAAATTCATTTTAGTTGATCTCTCAAGAGATAATCTGTGCTTTCAATTCACTCCTGGATTGTTCATGACTAACTGAACTTTATCTAGAAAGAGTAAGTTTTAAATAAAGATTATTCATTCTAATACAATCTGTGTCAGTTTTACCACCAAAAGTTCATTTATATATCTGAATAGGGTTCTGATTCTGTTTTAAAGATTATATTTAACAGTTTTATTAAAATACACTGGAAGGTTACACATCCAGGTCAGCAAACACACTGAAGAGTATTTATAGGAGTCATACTATTATTCACTAGAAAATAAAGAAAAATAGTCATTTAAGAGTAAATTGTGACTACTGGCCAGACCTTCTATTTATTGCTTAGTATTTGAGTCAAGAAAAAACCTGTAATATCAAAATCTCAACATGTTTTATTTTTGTTTGCTTTGTTTTATTTTGTTCTGTTTTTTAACTGCTCTACAAAGTCTCTCTAACTATCTTCTTCCTTTGGTAAAGCATTCAAGGAAGTTCTTAAAGTGTACTTTAATATTCCACAAATGCCCTGGTATAAAGTGACCAGAGGGAAAGAGACAACAATAAGTGGAATTCATGGAGGTAGTTGGGTTAAGTGGGGAAGGAGAAGCACTCAAAGTCAATTTTAGACAAATGAGTAGATCTACAGCCAGGAAAATAAATGAATAGGCTGAGAAAGAAACAAATGAGCAATGAAGCAAAACTCCACAGGGCAAAGCCATGCTTGTGGTAGACTATAATATATTTTAAAGGCAAAAGATTAGAATAATTCTGTGTGGTATTTTACCTACAAGGTGCCATGAAGGAGTCTAGAAGTTTATTTGCATTGGCTCTTTCCTTCAAGCCATTGAAGTCATAAAACTCTGAATGAATTTTTCATAAATTAACAACTTTAAAAAGTGAAAGATAGATTTCCAGTAATATATTTTTAAACAAATCAGGAATATTTTGATGTTCCTTTTTAAGTCAACAGCAGTTTCACAAATGATATAGTTACTGAATCTTACTATAATAAAAGACAAAAATGTTTCATGGGTCTCCTGTAAAAGATTAGCCCCTGCTGGAATAGTGAAAGGAAAAACAAGGCATGGAGTAGTTTATAAGGATGGTAAAAACAAGGGACAAGAAAAACACATTATGTCTTGGGAGATTTAGCTTGAAAGTTTGGAAAAATTTAAACATAGAAACGTTGGGGAACACAGGAAAGCCAGGGAAGCTGTGACACAACCATCCTTTACAATGTGCAAGACCTGCCCAACCTAACCAAGCACTGTACAGTGATAGTCGCAGTGTGAATGGGAGATTGGATTAGATCACCTATTATCTCTTGTTCTGTGGCCAAATGCTTCCACGAATGTGTTTTCTTTAAGAGAACCACTGGATTTTCACATCACAATAATCAATATTTCTAGATAAAATACAGCAGGAAATCAACTGGTGAAGCACAGAAAAGATTAAAACAATTTGGAGTCTTTACCTAAATACCAGTATTATTTTCACCACATCATTTACATCTGAAGAGGAGGTATTTCATAATGTAAAATAGTGCATCCATCTGTGATATTTCTTCTATAAATAAAGTAAGCCACTAGCAGAGAGCATGCCTGTTATGTGCCTATCTCATCTCCTGAGGCAAAAGAGAAGAATTCAGCTCTTGTATCCTATTCATCTCTCCTGTCTCTTCTCTATGGTTTGAATATACTTCTCTGATTTCTTGCTGTGCTTCTTGCTGAGGATCTTGATTCTTTATGCCTAACATGCTGTCTTCCAAATACATTGCAGCAGCAACATTAGTCACTCCAGGACAAAGTGCTCTTGGATACAGCACTGTTTTCTTCAACAGACAAAAAAAAAAAAAAAGAAAAAAAAAAGAAAAAAAAAAGAAAGGATGGTAGAAGTGAGATTGCTTCTACTGGGACTTATAAATTCTGTGATCTCAACCACTCTAAAAGGAAAGAAGCATGCAGGTAGTACCTGTTTTACCCTTTGTGTGGACAATTAGAGGTATACACTGCAAGTGTAAGACAGCAGTTGTGCCATTTGGGAGATTTTTTTCTAATTTTTTAAATAAAAGATAGAAGCCACTATTGTCCCTTAAAAAAAAAAAAAATAAAATAAAAATAAATAAATAAAAAAAGAAGCAGTATTTTTATTTTATTCATAGTACTTGAGAAAGAGCCTGAGCTGGGGATCCTGAATATCTTAAGTGGATTTTACCATTTAGAGGCTGGTGCAAACTCAAAAATTCAAAAATTTTGGGTACTTTGATGATGGGACGGTCTACTCGGCACCTGCTATGAGGGCTGTGGATGGGTATCACTTATCCAAAGGGGGAAATGGATCCTTGCCCAGAAGTTGTAGAGAGGGCTTTAAATTAGATATGAAGGGGGAAGGGGATAAAACCAGACCCGCTAGAAATGAGCCTGGGGAAGTGGTAATGGGATTAAAGGTGAGGCGAGGGGCTCAGCTGAAGTGCATCTACACCAGCGCACGCAGCATGGGCAACAAACAAGAAGAGTTGGAAGCCATTGTGCAGCAGGCAAACTATGACCTAGTTGCCATTACGGAAACATGGTGGGACCGCTCCCACAACTGGAGTGCTGCAATGGCTGGCTACAAACTCTTCAGGAAGGATAGGCAAGGAAGGAGAGGTGATGGTGTAGCTCTCTATATTAGAGAGTGCTTTGATGCTTTTGAGCTTGAGGCTGGGGATGATAAAGTTGAATCCCTATGGGTAAAGATCTGGAGAAGGGATGACAAGGCGGACTTCCTGGTGGGCGTCTGCTACAGACCGCTGAACCAGGGAGAAGAGACAGATGAGGAGTTCTACAATCCACAAGTTCTGCGCGATCGCCAGCCCTTGTCCTGCTGGGGGACTTCAACTTCCCCGACATATGCTGGGAATACAACACAGAGCAGAAGCAGCAGTCTAGGAGGTTTATGGAGTGTATGGAGGACGACTTTCTGATGCAGCCTATGAGAGGAGCTGCCCCTCTTGACCTGCTGTTTGCGAACAGAAAAAGTCTCATGGGAGATGTGGAGGCTGGGAGCTGTCTTGGACAGAGTGATCATGAAATGGTAGAGTTCTCAATTCTTGGTGGAGCCGGGACGGGGAACAGCAAAACTGCTACCTTGGACTTCAGGAGGGTGGACTTTGAATTATTCAGAAAGCTAGTAGGGGGAATCCCCTGGGTTTTAGTCTTAGAGAGTAAAGGGGTCCAAGATGACTGGTTGTTCTTCAAGAAGGAAGTCGTAAAGGCACAGGAGCTGGCTGTCCTCTTTAGCTGCAAAATGTGCTGACAGGGAAGAAGACCAGAGTGGA
Source organism: Centrocercus urophasianus (assembly GCF_019232065.1). NCBI lineage: Eukaryota > Metazoa > Chordata > Aves > Galliformes > Phasianidae > Centrocercus > Centrocercus urophasianus. Next base: position 17,606,495 of record NW_024885532.1, read on the forward strand.
TAAATAGAGAGCTATTCTTGAGGCTCCAGGAGAAAAAGAGAATCTACCTCCTGTGGAAGAAGGGATGGGTGACTCAAAAAGAGTACAGAGAAGTTGTTAAGATGTGTATAGAGAAAATCAGAAACGCAAAAGCCCAGCTTAAACTCAAACTGGCCACTGGGGTAAAAAGGAACAAGAAATGCTTTTACAAAAAAAATCAGTGCTAAGAGGAGGACTAAGGAGAATCTTCATTCTCTACTGAATGAGGCTGGGAATGTGACCCCTGAGGATAAGGAAAAGGCAGAGGTTCTGAATGCCTTCTTTATGTCTGTCTTTAAAAGGTCAGACCAGTTATCCTCAGGGTACTCCACTCTGTGACCTGATAGTATCGACTGGAGTGCGGACAGGACCTCCCGCGATTCAGGAGGACGCAGTCAGAGACCTACTACTCCAACTGGACTGTCATGAGTCCATGGGACCGGATGGGATTCACCTGAGAGTGATGAGAGAACTGGCGGAAGTGATACCTGAGCCGCTCGCCATTATCTATCAGCACCCCTTGTTGATTGGTGAGGTGCCAGAAGACTGGAGGTTTGCCAATGTGACTTCCATCTACAGGAAGGGTTGTAAAGAGGATCCAGGGAACTACAGGCCTGTTAGCCTGACCTTGGTGCTAGGGAAGGTTATGGAGCAGATTGTCTTGAGGGAGATCACACAGCATGTGCACGACAACCAAGGGATTAGGCCTAGCCAGCACGGGTTCACGAAGGGCAGATCCTGCTTGACCAACCTGATCTCCTTCTATGATTTAGTGACCCAACTGGTGCATGAGGGAAAGGGTGTTAACCTAGACTTCATCAAGGCCTTTGACACTGTCTCCCACAGTATTTTCCTGGAGAAGCTGGCAGCCCGTGGCTTGGACAGGTACACTCCTGGCTGGATAAGGAACTGGCTGGAGGGCTGGATCCAGAGAATGGTGGTGAATGGAGCTAAATCCAGCTGGTGACCTGTCATGAGTGGTGTTCCCCAGGGGTCTGTGCTGGGGTCTGTGTTCTTCAATATTTTTATTGATGACCTGGATGAGGGCACTGAGTGCACCCTCTGTAAGTTTGCAGATGACACCAAGTTGGCTGGAAGTGTCGATTTGCCTGGGGGTAGCGTGGCCTTACAGAGGGATCTGGACAGGATGGATAGCTGGGCTGAAGTCAATGGGATGAGGTTCAGCAACGCCAAAAGCCAGTGTGAGAATCCTTCTCTGTTTTTTTGGCTCAAAGCTTGCTTCCTGAGGTTTTTCTTGTGATAAGACTCTGAATGATTTGTTGAGGAGGCAACTAATAGGTGCTAACCGTGTGACAATGGATATCGCTTTGGGAACATTTGAAAGCCCCTTCCCCCAGAGCTGCTTGCTCTGTAGAAGAGCGGATGAGAATGCTCAGGAGTGTTTACTGGCGGAAGATCTGGCCTGTGACAAAACAGCTCCAGCTAGTTGTGGGAAAATTGGGGAACGATACCATCGTGTTCTGTGAGAAACAGGATGCAGATGGGCACCCCTGCTCCCTCTTATCTGCTGGCAAGGCCCGGAAGATGGGAACAAAGGAGTTTTTGCTGAGATCCCAGAGCCAGAAGCTGCCACTCAAAGGAGAGCTGACTCGACCACTTTGGATTTGAGCTGTCACTCCAAAGATAGCTGACTTCACCACTTTGAAACCATTGAAAAGGGGCCATCATCACCGTTGTGTTTCGTCGTCGTTGTTGGCAACAGGACAACTCTGCCTGACGACCCACCGCTACTGAAGATCAAAGACTGAACTATGAACCACGCTGGATCCATGGTGGTGACTATGTCCCTCTTGCTGCCTGTAAAGACTCCTTGCCTCTTCTTTCCTATCTTTTCTATCGCCCTCCTTCCCTTCCTCAGTACCCTAATTCATAATAGTGTCCGTCCTCCCCTTCCCCATTTCCCTAATTAACATTTGTAATAAACTGGTCGGACCAACATTTGAACCGTTGCTTCTTAATCTCACGCCGGGTATATAGATAATAAAAGAACCTCCTCTCCCTCCTATAAATTGGAGCGAGACAGCCAGGTCTTGCACTTTGGTTGCAACAACCCCAGGCGACGCTACAGGCTTGGGGCGGAGTGGCTGAAAGACTGTGTAGAGGAAATAGACCTGGGGGTATTGATTGATGCTCAGCTGAACATGAGCCAGCAGTGTGCCCAGGTGGCCAAGAAGGCCAATGGCATCCTGGCTTGCATCAGGAACAGTGTGGCCAGGGAAGTGATTGTCCCCCTGTACTCAGCTCTGGTGTGGCCACATCTCGAGTACTGTGTCCAGTTTTGGGCCCCTCATTGCAAGAAAGACATTGAGGCCCTGGAGCGGGTTCAAAGAAGGGTAACAAAGCTGGTGAGGGCTCTCGTGAGAAGCGGCTGGGATTGTTCAGTCTGGAGAAGAGGAGGCTCAGGGGAGACCTTATTGCTCTCCATAACTACCTGAAGCGAGTTTGTAGTGAGCTGAGGGTTGGCCTCTTCTCTCGTGTAACTGGTGATAGAACTAGATGGAATGTCTTCAAGCTGTGCCAGGAGAGATTTAGATTGGACGTTAGGAAATTCTACTTCTCTGAAAGAGTGGTTAGGCACTGGAATGGGCTGCCTAGGGAGGTGGTGGAGTCATCGACCCTGGAGGTGTTCAAGGAACGTTTGGATGTTGTGTTGAGGGACATGGCTTAGTGAGTACTATTGGTGATAGGTGGATGGTTGGACTGGATGATCTTGATGGTCTTTTCCAACCTTGGTGATTCTGTGATTATGTGATTCTGTGATTTATTTTTGTTCTTAATAAAGGCAGGTATTGGTATTCTTCAGTTTCATAACATTTACAAAACCTAGCAAATTCTGTGAAACTTTCCAGGCTTTAGTGATCTGTTCTGCTAAGTTAGAAACACATCTGTTCAGATTTCGGGGAATAATAACTTAGGAGGATCTAATCTAACACAGTCTTTGCATTTTAGCATGTAGTTCTAATGCAGAAGTATAACTTTCAATTCTTTATTTTATTTTTTCTGACATTTTGCTGTCTTGTTTATTTATTTGCAAAAAATAAATAACAGTAAAAAAAATAAAGAATTGTTTCTAAACTGATTATTTTTTAACCAATTGTTTCTAAAGTAAAGTTTCTTGAATTTTCATTCAGTTATTAAAGTAACTGTAGGTACAAGATTATAATGAGATTAAAAAAAAAAAAAAAAAAAAAAAAAAAGTGGGTATTATGGAAGTAAAATTCTTATTTCATTCCAAAACATTTATTTTCTTTATAATCTGTCATTAGATCTCTTGAAGATTTTTTTCTTTGATATTTCTCACGTTTTAAAAACTCTTCTCCTGAACAGTGACTCATAAAATCCATGTTATATAAATGCTTATTTAGAAAGACAATTTAGAGATGTGATATTTGAAGGAGATGGAAATAAAGAAATGTCCAGTTAGTATTGTTACTGAGAAATATAACGCATGGAATATTTGTAAAGGTTATGCAAGATAAATGTCTGTCCTGCTTTTAATGGTTCACTTTTTCTTAGAAAGCCTTGTGAAGGTATAACTAATACATCAGCAATATGTAGTTTTGTGATAAGCTATAAGTGACTTACTAGTCATTGACTCACCTATTTAAGCTAATTCATTTGCTTCTTAGGAAGTCTGTCTTTCTCCCTAGATATGCAACATATGTCCTTTCATATTTTGTCTATCCTTCCTTCTGAAGTCTGTGTATGCATTAATGAATTTCATTTTGTTGCACAAGATGTGTCAGGTACTGTAATACAAAATATTGAGTAAGATCTTCTGGTTAAAAATGCCAAATAACACTTTTTTAAAAACTATTTTTAAATTTTATGTCTTACTGAAAAATAGAATATTTAGTTAAAATAAAAGATACTGTAGTTCCTCTTCTCTATGATGATGACAATGATTACTGTTGTTTTTATTATTATTATTTGTATAATAATAATATTGAAGGAACATTACATAGAAACTCATTAACTGGTATGAAAAATGTAATTGAGGACTAGACAGATTGCTGTCCTTGATATTCTATAGTCCTAAATAACGTGTGGATGTGGGTGTTTCTGCCTAAGCAGGTAAAGAAAATATACTTTTTTTCTTTCTACTTATTATCATTGCCTTATTCTATGTACTAATTCCCATAGGTTGGAAAACAATGAAATAATGAAAATAGCCATGAAATCCCATCTCAAACCCATCTCACTAGCATTCTCTGTGTGTGTCTACTCAGGTAGAAAATGAGGAAGCCATTTTTAAACTCTTAGTTAGAGGAAGTGCCAAATTAAGTATTAGCAGTAGTAGGAATCAACTCATAGATGACGAAGAAATATTTCTCTAAGTGGTTTCTTTATAGCTGTACAAAACTATTCTTTTCATCCTTTAGCAAACAGCAAAGGCATCAGATATTTTATATCTACCCTAGAAAGTCTGTTCAAGGCAAAAAAATTTTGTCTAATTTATTTTTCAACTGGGAAAGATAAGAAAGAGGGGATGGATGTGTACTACTAGTAGTGTTACAAAATGCTTTTAAATTCATCAGGGTAGCTATCTACAAAAAAATGGATTTTGAGGTCTTCTTGAACAAAAATTACTGCAGAAAAAGACTGTGTCCTTGTAGTGAACTACACTGTAACCTTTAAGTGTTTGGAGCTCAGTTTATACCTATCTAGCGGTTCTCCTCACAAATCCTTAAATGTTGCTGTCAGGGGAGTTTGTCCCTGTCCCCTGATCACTCTGTGATCCTTTTTTGAAATATTGTCTGTGTTGAAATTTCATACCATGTTCTGTGAGTTCCTGAGAATTCTTGAAAATAAAAAAGGCTGTAAAGTTCCAGGCATGCATTTTGGACAATTATGCACTTAGTATGCAGGCTTTACTGTGTATTTTGGGCCCGTTGAATTGTTCCTTCAGTAGTAGATTATATCATCTGATGGGCAATTTATGTACATGTCTTGCTTGTCAAATCACTTCCCTTTAACTGTGGATTTGGATGTGAGTAAGAAATAAATAATAGATGCAATGCCATTCACAATCTGTCATGACATGCTGATGCTCTCACTTAAACCCTACTGATCCCTGTACCTCACCCTGACTCATAGCTTCTGTTTTGCTGCCAAAATCATTTAAATCATATAACTTCATTTAAATCAAGAAAAGAAGGAAACAATAAATATCTTGCATAATTCCTTTCTGCATCCATTTTGGTTGCTTGTTATACCTAAATTCTGCTGTAAAAGTTTACTATTTAGTTGGGTACAAAATATGGCATTCTCTTTTCAGAGGCACAGTGCTCTCTATTGTGTTTCTGCAGATTTCTATGCTATTTTGAGACATGTCCACATTATGGAAGCACTTACAGTTTCTAGTGAGGCCTTCAGGTCATAAAAGATGCATTCTGTGACCTCTAGTACGCGTATGTAAAGATGCAAGAGCTTTAATGTGAGTGAGCACTGTGTGAGAGACAAGTGAGCCACTCTTGCAGGAGATGCTCAGTGCAGCAGATTCTCAAAACAGAAACAAGTAGCTAAGGCAGTGGAAGGGAACAGGCACACGATTTTCCTATGCCTTTTCATCCATATTTTTTTTGACATGCAGATCAAGAGTCAAGTTGTGGTTATTTAAAAGGAAGAGAAGAAAAAAAAAAAAATAGGATGACTTTCCTATATTGGTTACCAAGCCTGATTTTTTTTTTTTTTCATTTTTTTCATATTGCATTTTCATTCTGCATATGTTAGTAAAAATTCAAAATATGACTTCCCTGCCTTTTTGAGACATGGAGAAGATAGTAGGGTCAGGATGTACACTTTCTTTATGTCTCCTGCAGTCCACACTGAAAAGGATTCTCTTTCCTTATTTAATATTAAGGATGTAATTCTGCTGTAACACTGAATTTTTACTGAAACCAAGTCTTCTGGGCATAACCTGAAGTAAGTAATTGAATCAGTCACTTTTTTTTTTCTTGTCTCTTTTTTCTTGTGGCAACTTCTTTGGCTTTTCAGCATGCATGTGATCTTTCTCTCCGTATGTTCTTTTTCTTCCAGTTTCCTTTGGCTGCTCCACTACCTGCCATCCTGACCCATCCTCTTACCACCTACAGTCTATCATCTACAGCACAGAAGCTGCTTGCCACTCCTCTCAAAGAAAGAAAAATTCACCAGAAATTAATATCTTCTTGTTCTTACATTATAAATTCAGCATCACTTAAATTAACATTCATAATTATTTATCCCCTGATAATTGTCCCTTGTTCCCTTTTCTACAGTTTGTCGTCTTTCCCTGTGACTGTTCTGTTTGATCACAGGGAAAACCTAAACTAAAAGCAAGCTTAGCTGAAGTTAATTTAAAAGCAAAGTTATTCAGAAGCCCCACGGGAAGCCTGGGACCTCACTGGATTCTGGCAATCCTGATTCTAGGTCCCACCCTCTGTACTGTTTCACACTGATTTGCACACAAAAGTTAACGGCAGAAATCACCCTGGCAGCAAAATAAACTTTGCAGTTTCCCTGACGCTGTTCTAAATGAAAGTTCTGTTTTTCTTAGCCTGGAGTGTCTTTGGCTCCTCATTCAAGCTAGGAGACTCAAAACTATGCTTGAATAGCGGCACCTTTAGTGCAGGCTGCTTTGGGAACCAATAAACCAATTTCCCCTGCCCTTGATTGGTCTCCTGAGGAGCACAGCATGTTCCCAGCCATTTTCAGATGCCAAAACTGTCATGACAAAGGCAATTAATATGGTAACAAGAGAGTTAGCATCCAAAACACTGTTTCCTGAGGGGCTTGTCACATAAGCTGTGGAAAACATTAGAAACAGTTACAATCTGCATTTCTTTCCCCAAATGTAAATTTCCACAAGCCTTTGTAATTGCCCACATCTTGAACACTTGCAGTGAGTCAAAGATCAAAAGCCTGATTGAGTCAGACGCAGAATATATTTGTCTTCAGTGTAATCCAGACCAGTAAAGACTGCTCTGTTGAAAGAATAAAGGCAATGAAAAAATCAAACTGGCAATGGAAAAACATGCTTTTCCAAATGAATATTGTATCTGTATATTACTGGGAGGTGTGTAGCCAAACTATATGTCCTCATAGAGCTTGAATGTAATCAAGGATTATCTTAATACTGTATCATGGTGATTGTTGGCTTTTTTGTTAGACTGTGTTCTAAGTAAGTTGTTAAATACATTGACCAGCTTCTCAGCTGTGTCCATACATAATGAACACAGGTGGTATGACATAAAGGATCTGATATTGTATTACAGTCCTGGGTCTGATTCCAGACCTAATTTTGTGAATCTAATTCCAAAGGGCCATTATGTTGAAAGGGTTCATGGTATCACAGCAGCATTCTGAACCATGCCACTATAATCTAATCAGTATTGCAAGAGAAGTGGCATATTTCCATTTCATATTCCCTCTACACAAGAGAATCTTCATCTGCTTTGTTAAATTGACTTTATAGCCCATTTATGCTGCTTAAGCATCTCAAAGAATAAAGCCAAGAATCTGGCCCATTCCTGTGTCTAACTTAATTGCATGCCTTAATGAAAACATAATATATAGATAATATTTATTTGCATGGTGTGGTATAAAATAGATTTAACTGTGAATCCACATTGGTCTCTGAGGCTTTTACCATTTGAAAATTATACATGTACATATACACACGACTTTAGCCCAAGAAGGGACTAATAATGTACATATATATGTAAATATCAATGTGTGTGTATGTATGCATTTATCACTCCCTTCTTGGGCTAAAGTGGAACTATTCTGGCCCCTTGGGTAAATCTGTAATTATGAAATCTTATACCATTATATGAAATTTTTCTAGTGTACCAGTAAATTATTCTATGAAAAAGATGGATTAGGTACACAAAGTCTTCTGATACTTTCTGACTGTCTGGTTAATAATAATAATAGTAATGATAATGATTGTGGAATCCAGATAATCCAGTAATTCAATTTATGTAGTCAAATTGTTATTCTCTGATTCTGAAAATTATGGAAAATTCCATCCTGCCACCCACACCCAAAAGCTGCTACAATGCTATGGGTTCCTTACTTCCAGAGAAGGGAGATGTTTTTCAAAATCTCTTAGCAGAAAGGGAGATGGTAAAGACTTAAAAAATAAAGTGCTATTTCCTATTTTAATACTTGAAGTGAAAGCCCAAAATCAACAAAGGAAATTATTGATGCAAATTTTTGTGTCACTGAAATACTGAAAATCCCATTCTAATACATACTCTCAATCACCTTTTTCCAAAAGTAGTTTGAGATTCTTCCTGATCAAACCACAAGATAGTGTTAATATCTTAGACATTATGAGATAGCAACTCCGGGTCTGGCTGTTACTGACACTTGTTTCACATCTCTGACTGTTGTCGCCAGGTTCAAAGCCAGTATATGTTTCTTACAAATACTGAAGATGGGACTGCATCCCTTGTCAGAATTACCTGAAACCAACAGCACCTCCTATTTACTGCAGTTGCAGTTTGTGCTACATATTCTGGATTCATTTGACTTTACTATGGTGTTTATATCATGGTGCTGAAAGATCTAGAATGTCTGTAAAGAGTGAGCAGGACAAGAACAAGTTATACCTAGATTATAGAACCCAGATGTGCTAAATTCTTGTTCTCTAGGCACACTGTATACTGTCAAAATTACCACACATAAAAGTTTCATAGAAAGAAAGCATGAATCTATACCACAAAGAGGTGTTATGTTACTTTCTGTGAGTTCAGAATCTGCATAGGAAATGGGGCAGGATGGGGGGCAGAATGCTGTGGTATACCTTGGAGAGTATTGCTACAGTCAGAGATATTCCCAGAAGGTATATTTATGCTCTGGTGGGATTTAAATTGCCTTCTGGAATTTTCTGTCACGCAAGTATTAACCTGGTCCAGTGGAGTATGCTTATCTTTTAGGTTCTAAACCTCTTTCCTTTCACTTTTCATTTTTAAATTTTAAAGTTATATGTTATGTGCCCAAATCAGGAGCATTAAATTCTTGTTTGCATGCACATGATGACAGCAATCTATGAATTTCTTAACCAGTAATCAATGGATTTCAACTGGCTTATTCCTTTTATTTCTTTTCATTCAGTTAATTATGGGCAGAGCTCCTCCATTTTCATTATTTATTTATTTAAGTTAAATTAGAACTATGAATATATATGATAGTTTTTCAAAACAGGAGGAGCAATACATTGTGATTTGATCTATTGTTATAGCTTTATCAGCACACCATACCCTTAAAATTCTGAAAATTCCCGAGTGGCAAATCAGCAAAGAACAGGCAATCTGTAGGAAACACACCAGTCTTCTGGTTCCTTTTGACCCAAACTTCATGACCTCTGTTTCTTCACCAAAACATTCACGACTGATGCCTATCTGTGGCCAATAATCTTCCCTGCTGAGCAAGTTTTGATCAGATGCTGATTTGGAGTGCAAATCAGTTGTTAGCAAAGCAGTTGCACATTCATCTCAATCTGAGGATCTACATATGTAAACCACTGTGCAGTGGAATTAAGATGCATATGCGAAGTTTTCCGAAGTCAGCACAATAACTTACTATTGGCATTCACTTTTAGTCAGAAGTTGCCTTCTGTTTCTGTAACTGAAATTTGAGAAAAGCAGAACAAAATAGAGCAAAACTTACATTCTCACAGCTGCACAGAGCTATTTTACCTCAGCATGTGTTCCATATGTAACCATTTTTTGCACTATGTCTCATGGAAAGATTTACCTCATCAAACATGAATGTCTAAAAGGAAGACATTTACATCTGACCTAGTCACTCTGGACTACCTTTATAGTCAATGATAAAAAGAAGACAGCCTGAGAGAGTGATTGATTTTATCCTGAAGTAGCTATCTGGAATAGATCAGATAAATTGCATCCTAAAACTGCTTATTTCTCCACTTTGACTATAAAGGGAGTAAGCAGTGATTAACTCAGATGTACATGCCTGAAGTTAAGTGAGATGAATAGCATCCTAAGTGATTTGTGGAGTTTTCCTCACTGGTTTTTCTGTCACAAAGGGTTCTGTGCGCTTGGTTTATGCCATCAGTCCAAAGAAGTACCAAAATTGGAGACATCAAGATAAATGGATGTGTGTCAGAAAAAAAAAAATAAATAAAATAAAAAAATTCCTCTTTTTTCTTTTCTTTTTTTTTCTTTTTTTTCTTTTTCTGTATGATGATGTTTTTGCAAACTGAAAAGATATTCAGTATTTCTGAATACTCAATAAAACAATAAAAGTATTAAAATAACTACATATAAAATAGCATTGCCCCAGTAAAAATGGCCTTAACTTATTATCCAAAAAGATGAAAGAATGCATGACAAAATACATTATTTCTAATATAATGTATTAATGCATTAATTTACTTCCTTACTATAAATTCAGGTGGAGTAGAGGAAAAGAAAAAAGAAAAAAAAAGAGTAAAACTTACAAAGCAACACAGATTTTCATCATAATATGACCAATAATGAAAAGAGGAAGTCTACATGTTAGATTAATAATATAGTAATAATAATAAATAATTAATAGAAATGGAAACTTGTTATTAATACAGGTTTCCTGGATGTATTCTTTGCTGCTTGTTGTCAAACAGAAAATATTAAATATTTTTGATTTTGTTAATGAACTGGTATTTGGTAAAGACAACAAATGTGTTCTCTTTGTGAAGAGCTGCTGAGGAAAATCACCATGAGCTAAGTTACATAATAGTTAAATCTGCTTTATGGGTAGAAGCGAAGCTCTGATAAAAAAATGCCAAACCCATCAAAGCTTCAGAACTTTTTAAAGATTTTAATGCTTAACTTTATTAGAATGCAGGCTGTCATTTATTTGCATCGTTTTAGAAGCTGATTTGACTGATGAGAGCAAATATAGGATTAGAGTATTCAAAAACTGTGATAAAATGTAGTTATACTGTACAGTATTGAACCTTACATTCTTACCCTAAATACTTCTATCTGCCTTTGGAATGAAGCATGACTATTAGAAATTTAGAATTAAAAACCTAGACATGCAGAGTCAGGCACAGCAGCTCAAGAGTGAGGGAGAAAGAATTGGGAACCAGACATAATAAATCATGCACTATATTTACTTTGCAGAACGTAGGTACAGGATTGATGGTCCTCCAATGCTGTTGCACACACTGCTGACACATTAACTGATGCTGTGGCTTTGCTGGCTCATATTCAGAATGAGTGACTCACTGCCATTGGCTAAAGAAAAACCTGTACAAAATACCTGTGCGTATTAGATTGCTGCAACTTCATGCACAATGCAAATGCTCTTATCCTTGGGAAACAGCGAAGATGGAGTGTTCTGGAAAGATGTCAAAGACCATGTCTGTGCATGATGTAGTACTATCTGCAGGCAGATCATGTGCACTGTGAGGCACTTCAGTTACTGGTACTCTGTCTGGACACCCTCACAATGTAACAAAGCAGGAACTCTGCAGATTTTTTGAAGAAGATGAAACCTAAGGGTCCTGCAAACCTTAAACCCGTGTCTGATTCATTGTTACATCTCAACAGGCTGGTACTGAAAAGCCAAGGCTCCTGTTCCTTTCACAGTGTCACAGAGAAGATCAAACCTCTCTAGAAGAATACCCAAAGGTCACCAGAATTTATTTTTCAGGAGAAGAAAGATTGCAGCTTATAAGGAAATTGTATTTCATGGAGAAAAGTTTATTTTCTTCCAAAAAAGGGCAGAAAATTGTAACTTGGAGACATTACTAGGGTTATTTGGAGAGTGGTATAGGTTATATGAATGCTTATGCAGTGACAGAGTCATTGCTGTGGTTACGTAAAATAATAATTCAATGGGGGTGTGGGGGGGTGTGGGGGGGAATAAAACTGACTTAAAATTATTAATGATTAGTCCCATATCAGACCAACTCTAGAACATTTGTTTGGTATGTACAATACCTGATAAAAGCAGAAGCACTAGGATAGAGCTGCCCAGATTTCAAGTATATATTTTTCTGACTTTTCCAGTTTGAGCTGTTTAAATGATGTGTGGAATATATTTGCATGGTGGGGAAAATCGGATGAACTTGTCATAGCCAGTAGCCTACAATTTGTCATTTCATGGATGTTAAGGCAATTACACCTTCCAAATTACTAAACACCAAAACTGTCCATGATATAATGGTGAAACATCTCTCTGTAAATTTCTAACTTTGACCCATAATACATGAAGTGTTGTTAAGCACTCTATGTCAGTACCATTAAGCATAGTACAGAGCAGCTGATTTAGGTGAGAGCAGAAAATTCAGTAATAAAATATAAGCTATATTTTGGTAATCTAAAGTTGATCTTTCTGAAGAGACAAATGGAAGAATATTTAAAAGCATGAAATTTGCATGGTGTAAAACCCAGACAATATTTTAATAAGGAAAAAAAAAAAAATGCAGATTTCATTGATCTTTCCTGGTTAAATGAAAGATGTGCAGATCAGAAAGTAGGCAATGGTACCTAGCAATTCAGGCTTTCTGAATTTATTTTTCACTGGAGCAATCAATTCAACAAAGCAGAGTTTTCAAGCTGTTAAGATCTAACAATAGCTTATTCTTTTTCAAGTCTTTTGATGAAAATCTTGGGAAAATGTTTTTGTAAGTGTTGAAGTACACTTGAGAAACCTGATTATTGCAGAGACTGATAGTTACTTTATGTATACCTAACACAAATGATGCTGCATAGTATCCAATTTGCTCCTCTGATAACTGTTGTTTTACCATAACCAGCTCCAATGCAAGGTGTCACTGTAAGTCTTGTAGCTTATGAGTCATTTCAATTATTTAATAGCCTGTTTTGTGATCTCAGAGGCAAAGATGCATGTCCTCTAGTCTCTTATCTTCTTACTACATATTTTCACTCTTTCAGAAATAAAAAAAGAACTATTACTGCATGCTTTAGGAGGGGGAAAAGTTCATATTTAGCTGTAATAGATAAGATATAGTTACTGCTAAGAATTGTTTCCTTCATTAATTTCAAATAATAAGATATGCATGATTGCACTGTTATGATTCAGGGTTTCCAGGTAGCTGGCGCTACCTCCTGTACTTGTTCATTTTCCTAGACAGTAGGTGGACATATGTCTCTAAACCTCTGTAGGTAGATTTGTGTCGTATGTTGGTTTTAGTCCTTAGGAATGCATTTTAAGATGGTTTTCCTTGGGTGGGTGTTATCTCAGTCATCTCAAAGGAAAACTAAAGGCTGAAATATGAAAATACTCTAATGATTTCAAGATGACATAATTGCATGTTCAAGCAAAGGTTTTATTTTTTAAGTAATTTATTAATTTTGTAAATTATGACTTATGTTTAAGCAAGAGATAAGTATGCATTTTGTTGTACATTGGTCTTTTAAAATTGGTAAACTAGTTTCAGTATATTCAAGGACTGTGTCCTGAAAGCCCAGAAGCAGTGCATCCTGCGAAAGAGGAAGGCTGCCAAAGGAGGCCTCTGTGGATCAACAAGTTGCTCCTGAACTTACTTTGGTGCAAAAACAAAGTCTATAGTGAGTGAAAGCAGGAATGGGTTACCTGGGAGGACTACAAAGAGATTGTCCAAGCAGCAAGATCTGGTTAGGAGACCTAAAACCCAGGTTAGGAGAGCTAAAATCTAGCCAGGGACACAGAGAAGAAAATCTACAGGAATGTCAGTATAAAAAGCAAGTCCAGGCAAGAAGTGGGCCTTCTTTGGAAGAAAACTGGAGACCTGATTAAAAGGGATATTAAAAAAATTGAGGTGCTGCATGACTTCTTTGCCTCAGACTTCACTCGTAAGGACTTTAGACACATCACTCAAGTTGCAGAAAGCAAAGATAAGAACTGGGAGAAAGAGGATCTGCCCACTGTAAGTAAAGATTAGATTTGAGACCGTTTTGTGAAGCTGAAGGTTCAGGAATCCATTGAAAGTAATGAGATCCATGAGTTGTGAGGAAACTGGTGGATGAATTTGTCAAGCTGCTGTTCATCGCATTTGAAAAGTCATGGCTGTCTCATGAAGTTTCCACTGACTGGAAAATGGGTAACAGAACCCCCATTTTTAAGAAGGGAAAAAGAGAAGATTCATGGAACTAAAAGTCAGGCAGTCTCATTTCTGTGCCTGGCAAGAATATGAAATAGATAATCCTGAAGGTCCTACTAAGGCACATGGAAAACAAAGATAAGGTGATTGGTAGTAACCAGCATGTCTTCACCAAGGGCAAGTCATGCCTTTTGTCATGTTCTAACAGAGTCAGTAGATAAAAGCAGCTTACGTCATCTACCTGGACTTGTGCAAAGCGTTTAATACTGTCCTGCATGACATCCTTGCAGCCAAATTGGAGAAAAAAGGATTTGATGGTTGGACCACTCACTGGATAAGGAATTGGCTGAGTGGTCACACTCAGAGTGTTGCGGTCAATGGCTCAGTGTCCAAGTGGAAACCAATCACAAATAGCATTCCTCAGGGATTAGTGCTGGGTCCATTGGTATTTAACATTTCTGTAGTCAACATGAAAAATGGGATTGATTGCATTCTCAGCAAGTCTGCAGTTTACACCAATCTGAGTGGTGCAGTTAACATTTTAGAGGGAAGGGATGACAATCAGAGTAACCTGTACAGGCTTGGGAAGTGGGCCCATGCCAACCTCATGAAGTTCAGGAAGGTAAAGTGCAAGGTCCTGCACCTGGTTCGCGACAATCCCAGGCACAAATACAGGTGGCAGAGAATGGCTTGAAAGCAGCTCTGAGAAAAAGGATTTAGGAGTGTTGATTGATTGATTAAAGACTCAACATGAGATGGCAGTGTGTGCTCACAGCCCAGAGGGCCAACTGTATCCTGGGTTGCATCAAGGGAAGCGTGACCAGCAGGTCAAGGGGGTGATTCTGTCTCTCTCATGAAACCTCACCTGGAACTTCTCTCATGAAACCTCACCTGAAGTACTATGTCCAGCTCTGATGCCCCAAAAACAAGAAGAATATGGAGCTGTTGAAGTAGGTCCAGAGGAGGGCCATGAAGATGAGCAAAGGGCTGGAGAACCTCCCCTATAGGAAAAGGTGGGGACAGCTAGGGCTCTTCAGCCTGGAGAATAGAAGGTTCTGGGTGTACCTTATATCAGCCTTCCAGTATCTGAGGGGTTCCTACAGGACAGATGTGGAGGGACTTTTTATAAGGACATCTAGTGATAGTAGGAGGGGAAATGGTTTTAAACTGGAAGATGGTAGATTTAGACTAATATTAGGGAGAAATTCTGTACTGTGAGAGTGATAAGATGTTGGAACAGGTTGCCCAGAGAGGCTGTGAATTCCCCTTTCCTGGAGGCATCCAAGGCCAGGCTGGATGCGGCTTTGAGCAACCTGTCCCGACTGGGAGGATTGGGGGATTGGAACAAGGTGATTTTGAAGGTCCTTTCCAACACAAACCATTGCATGATTCTGTGATTTAATGATTCTATATAAAATGAGCATTCTAGAAATAACCAGTTCAACTAGAAATGGCAGAAAAACTGTTTAGGAACCTCTCTTTAAAATTTTGGACAATTTTTTTAGGTATAAAAGAGGTTGATAATGTTACTTCTTTCTTGCAACAATTTTTCTTAACCTTCAGGAAGACTTTTAGCATATTAATAAAGAAAATAAGTTTATCTTTAAACTTTGGAGTGCTCCTCGTAAGTTAATACTATTAACTCTTAAAAGTTCCCTACTACCTTTCTGTCTGTTACAATATTCCTACGGGCAACATAAAGAATAGAGTCTGAATGAAACTTCTGCAATGTGACTATAAAATGCCTCAATCTCATTAAATCTCATCAAATACAAGATTATTGCTGTCCAACATTCAGCACTGAACAGAAACACCTCTGATAGGCTCTTGGGGTTTTATGCCATGTCTTTTAGTAGAGGCTGATAAAGTAGTGGCATATGCTGCCCAGGAAGGTCTTGGTTAAAAGCATTAAAGACTAGGTTACAAATTTGTCAAGAAGGTGATGAGTATACTGATCTTGAATCAAAACAGATGGATAGACTATATGAAGCTTCAGGGTCTATTACTGCCAAATTTTCTGGGATTCTCAGAATCACAGAATGGCCAGGGTTGGAAGGGACTTCAAGGATCATGAATCTCCAATCCCCCTGCCAAATGCAGGGCCACCAATCTCCCCATTTAATACTAGACCAGGTTGCCCAGGGCCCCATCCAATTTGGCCTTGAACACTTCCAGGGACGGGGCATGTATGAATCCTTCTTTGCTTTCTGGGTTAAAGCTTGCTTTCTGAGGTACTTCTTGTGATTAGACTCCAGGAGATGAGAGATGGGTGTTGTTGTGTGGACAATTTTACATTTGAAAGCATTTCTTTGGAGCTGTTTACTTTTGGAAGATAGTGCTTAGAACTGTTTACTGGCGGAAGATCTAGCCTGTGACCAAATAACTCCTGTTTGCTATGGGAGAGTGGGGGATGATGCCACTGTATCATGTCAAGGCAAGATACAATTTGACGCCTCCCTGCTCCATCTTATCTGGTGGCAAGGCCAGGCAGATAGGAACAAAGAAATTTCCTGCTGAGATCCCAGAGCCAGAAGCTGCCACTCCAAGGAGAACTGGCTTTGGATTTGAGCTGTTGCTCCAAAGAGAGCTGACTCAACCACTTTGGAACTACTGAAAAGGGGCCATCATTGCCGTGGTCACCATTGTCATCAACGGAACAGCAATGCCCGATGACCAGGTTAGGTTGGATGTTAGGGGGAAGTTCTATACAAGGAGAGTGGTTAGGCCCTGGAACGGTCTGCCCAGGGAGGTTGTGGATGCCCCGTCCTTGGATGTGTTTAAGGCCAGGTTGGACGGGGTCCTGGGCAACCTGATCTGAATGTGTATGTTTGGTGATCCTGCTAGGCAGGGGGGTTGGAACTACATGATCCTTGAGGTCCCTTCCAACCCGGGTGATTCTGTGATTCTGTGATTCTGTGACCCACCACTACTGAAGATCAAAGACTGAACTACGAAACGCTGGATCCATGGTGGTGGCTATCCCCTCTTGCTTCCTATAAAGACACCTTGCTTCTTTTTTCTTATCTTTTCTATCACCCTTCTTCCCTTCCCATTACCCTAATTCATAATACTGTCCATCCTCCCTTTCCCCATCTCCCTAATTAAGATTTGTAATAAACCGGTCAGACCAACATTTGAGCCATTGTTTCTTAATCTCACGCCGGGTACATAGATATTAAAAGAACCTCCTCTCCCTCCTATAAATTGGAGCAAGACAGGGCACCCACAATCTCTCTAGGTAGCTGTCTCGCTCCAATTTATAGGAGGGAGATGAGGTTCTTTAATATCTGTATACCCGGTGTGAGATTAAGAAACAACGGTTCATATGTTGTTCCATCCAATTTATTACTAAGACCTAATCAGGGAGACGGGGAAGGGAAGGAGTGCGATAGAAAAGATGGAAAAGAAGCAGGAGTTGCGTAAAGCGGGGATAGTCACCAGCAGGATCCAGCAGCGGTCCCGTTGCACGGCGTTTGAAGGTCCCGGGCAGAACGCAGCAGAAGACGGGGAGCAGCAGCGTGGCCGGCCCTGGGCAGCAGGCAGGTAGACGAGGAAGTCGAGGAGCCAATACTTGGAGCAGGAACATCGGTCAGGCAGCAGGCTCAGGAGAGTTCAACAGTATGCAGGAATCCCCTCAATCTTCAGGAATCCTTCCATCTTCAGGAATTCCTCTCTCTCTCTCTCATGGTTTTCAGTTCCTCTTTTATCCTCCTTGTTCTCCTGCCTACGTGACAAGGATGGGTTTCGAGCAAGAGTCATTGAGTACCCTCTAAGATGGCCCATCATCCTGAGATAGGTCCACACAAAGGAGCACTTCACAGCTATTTAGCTGCAGTTCATCTCGCTCTCGTTGCCCCTGGCCTTGCCCATCTGCGTTCCCCCAGACAAAGGATTTCACAACCTTTGCCTAGGGCTTGCCTGGACTCGTCCATCTGTCTCCTTAAGACAAAGGTTTTCACGGTCCTTGCTCGGGACTTGTCTGGACTTGAACAAGTCCATCGGTGTTCCCAGCAAACTTTGAGACAGAGACGTTGACAGAATAATGTCTTACAGTAGCCTGTTCCAGCACCTCACCACTCTCTCTGTAAAGAACTTCCTCCTGATATCCTGATATTCAACCTAAATCTCCCCTCCTTCAACTTAAAATCATTTTCCCTTGTCCTGCTGTTATCAAAGAGTTCTTTCAAAGAGTTGATTCCCCTTCTGTCTGTACGCTCCCTTTAGGTACTGAAAGGCTGCAATGAGGTCACCCCTCAGCTGTCTTTTCTCCAGGCTGAACAAGCCTAGCTCACTTAGCCTATCTTCATAGGGAGTTGCTCCAGTCCCCTGATCATCTTGGTGGCTCTCCTCTGGACCTTCTCCAACCGCTCCCTGTCCTTCTTGTCCTCGGGGCTCCAGACCTGGACACAGTACTCCAAATAGGGCCTCACAAGAGCAGAATAGAAAGGGACAATCACCTCCCTGTCCCTGCTGGCCACCCCTCTTCGGAGGGAGCCCAGGATGCCATTTGCTTTCCGAGCAGCAAGAGCACGTTGCTTGCTCATATTAAGCTTTTCATCCATCAGGACTCCCAGGTCCTTCCCTGCAGGACTGCTCTCAAGGACTGCTCCTTCTAGTCTCTATGGATGCCTGGGATTCCTCCGGCCCAAGTGCAAAATCTTGCACTTTGCTGTGTTGAACCTCATTAGGTTCACCTGGGCCCACCTTTCAAGCCTGATGAGGTCCCTCTGAATGGCATCCCTTCCTTCCACAGTGTCAACCGCACCACTCAGCTTGGTATCATCAGCAAACTTGCTGAGGGTGCACACGATTCCATCACTGATGTCATTCATAAAAATGTTAAAAAGCATCAGTCCCAAGACAGATCCCTGGGGGACGTTGCTTGTTACCAGCCTCCACCTGGACATAGAGCCACTGATTACCATCCTCTGTCTGCGGCCTTTCAACCAATTTCTTATCCATCAAGTGGTCCACCCATCAAATCCACATCCCTCCAATTTGGAGATAAGGATGTGGTTGGGGACCATGTCAAAGGCCTTGCTCAGGTCCAGGTAAATGACATCGGTCACCTTTCCCTTGTCTACCAATGTCGTCACTCCATCATAGAAGGCCACAAGATTAGTTAGGCATGACCTTCCTTTGGTGAAGCCATGCAGGCTGTCTCGGATCACACGCTCATTCCTCATGTGATCTAGCATGTCATCCAGGATGAACTGTTCCACAGTCTTCCCAGGTACAGAAGTGAGACTCACTGACCTGTAGTTTCCCGTGTCCTCCTTGCTCCCTTTCTTGTAAATGGGAGTGACACATCTGCTAGTTAGGAAATCTTTGTGATTTTAAATTTTTTCTTCTGTAAGGTAAAACATCCATAATTGAACATATGACTTGATCTGTCCAATGAATCACACTCCCTGAACTGTATCTTTACTCAGAAGAAAACAATTCTAACTAATCGGTAACCACGCAAAAAATCCCAACCTTGTTAAATGTGAAGAAAAAACAAGGAAAAGTTTATTTTATAACTAGTGATCATGTGTAAGAGATGCACTGTGTTAGAATACAAATTACTTTCCTGTTAGCTATTTTCTTCTAACAAAAAGGTCATAATTTGAAAGGCAGGTAAACATTTTTGTTTATTTTACTGTTTGCTTTGAAGTATATAGTAATGTACAACAAGTTCCTGGTTCTGGAGGCTAATTGCTACAATTGGGAGTTGTTCATGCACAGCCTTGCATGATTTTTACAAGTGGTTGTTCCAAAGCCTCACTGTCATAGAATAATGTGTCTTGTAAAGACTATGTATTTTGCCACATACACTGACATAAATCAGATTGTTTTGTGTGGCAGAAACACAGCAGCACAGCACAGAAGATCAGTGCCATTGTACATTTAAAATATGTATATATTTATTTAATATAGCACTGCTATTCTCCTTTTTTGAAATGTTTTGGCTACAGTTCCTCTGAATGATCATTCTCTTTAGTTCTTTTTACTAGTTATTCACAAATACACCAGAAATAGAAATTATAGAGTATATGATAGAACAGAGAGACTATACATAACTTCCAGCATATATAGGTTACAGAAATAAGTAGGATATGAGGTTAAGTTTGTGAGTGTTTCTCTTAAGAAAGGGATTGGACTGGGCACAAGGTGGCTCCTACTGGAGTAAGTCATACCTGTCCCTGTCGTCTTACATTATTCTGCAATCAAAGCTGGAGTTTCACTGCACTGTCAGTTCTCGTGCAACCTGCTACCATTCTCCTGACATAACCCTGGCATAAGAGATACTGTTGGACTACTCAGAGCTACAGCTGCTGATTCATGCACTGTGAAAAAAATCAGAAAGAGCCAAATGTACTTCTTGCTACTTTGTTCTCCTTCTTTGAATACAAAAGAATTGGTTTATCTGATCTTTATTCTTTCAAGAATTTTTTTTTTCCCTTTCATATATATATGTATATTTAATCTTGCAATTGTATAAACTGTTACCTTCTAAAATAATTTATTTATTTTAATTGTCCCAAGGGTCAAAACAACATACCAATATGATACTGTAAATAAAGTGTTTTCTTAAACTGCATCTTGCTTCAAGATAATTTATTTCTGCGTCATTTTAACATCTAAAAAAATGCCAATCTTCTTTCCTTTTTTATCTCAACAGGAGTTTTGATATATGTCTTAGAAATGAAGGTTCCAGCACAAGGCTGCCATTCATAATAGTTGCCTTTGACCATTCTCACTTGTCTCCAGTACTTCAAAATCCCTAATGTCCTGATCTTATTGACTGACTGACTTTAGTCCATGTCTAGTATTAAAAATTGTTAAAAATCCGCTGTCAAGTGAAAAATACGATGTTTTCCTGACAGCATTTTACAAGAAATTGGTTCAAGATAAAATAAAACAAATGTAATTTGGAGATTGTTTCTGTATATATTTCTGAAATGAGTTGATTTCATGCAATTAAAAACAATATATTTTTACTATCAGCCTTCACATTTAAAAAATGGCCATGTCTTATCAACACAGGGTAAAAAAATAGAAAAAGGAAAAATGAAATAAATAAAATGAAAGCAAAGAATGCAAAGGAGAAAGTGAAGGCAAAGACTACTGCAAAGGAGAGAAAAAAGGAGATGAAAGAGAAAGAAAAAAGTGAAGAGAAAAGGATGAAGTGAAAGTGGAAGAAAAGAAAAGGAAAATAGAAGAGAAAAGGAAGAAGGAAGAAGGAAGGAGGAAGGGGAATGGGAAGAGAAAGAGAAAGAGAAAGAAAGAGAAAGAGAAAGAGAAAGAGAAAGAGAAAGGGAAAGGGAAAGGGAAAGGGAAAGGGAAAGGGAAAGGGAAAGGGAAAGGGAAAGAGAAAGAGAAAGAAAAAGAGAAAGACAAAGATAAAAAAGAGAAAGAATTGTTTTCTTTGTCCCTTTTTATGAATGAACTTGCATGCCTGCAACATTCTTAAAAAGTGCTTATATATGTTAATTTCCTTTTTCAAGCAGAGGAAAGAGCATTAGGCAGACTGTACATACAGTCTGAAGTACCTCCATGACTGAAGTCAGTTAAATTACTACCTCTCAGCTGCATCATCACAGTCTTTTATTGGTTGTCTTTCCATTGCTTCAACTATGTTTCTGCTTTCTAAATCTCCAGTTTACATTTCTGGTTGTATTATTGTCAAACAGATATCTAACAGATATTTGTTCCAAATTGACAATGTACATATATGCATATGTATACATATATATGTATATGCGTATATGTGGAAAAACAGCAACAAAAGAAAGTGAGTTTTCTGAGAAGTAACAAATCCAGAGTCTGAAGTGTTTTATCAAAGATTAACAGGCTAGTAACAGAGCTGGGAATGAGATCGAATGTGCTTCTTATTCCCCATCAAAACCCAGTAAATCCCAGTCTATCACCCTTCACTTTGTATTAACAGATGATTTCAGAGGTACTAATGTATCCAGTCTGAGTTGTCGATACAATCTCCAATGGCTGTGTAGCAATAAGGTAGTCTTACTGCCTTTGGTCTTCGTAGTAAGCTAAAAATTCCAGTTTAAAACCTGGTTGGAATTATTTACAGTATTGTATCTTACTATCGATAAATTAAAACCAATAAAGATAATTTAGTTTTTACTTAGGTAAAATGAACCTGTAGAATTTGCGGTTTTAGACTGTTAAGGTAGTTATGGAAGCAGAACTTTAAAAGCCTTGTTTAGTTTTATAGAATCTGAAACTTACATAGTTATCTAAGTTAATATTTAAAGGAGACTCAATTTCCTGCCATGAGACTTTACCAGATTACCTTATGTGTCAGGAAAGGGTCTCCATTTGCAAGTTCTGCGCTGCCTAATTGGCTAGATATATTGCAGAACATTTTCACAACTTTGAGCTTAAGCTGATATAAAAAAATTTGATAATTGTCTGAGACAGAGGCTCACTTTTTCCCAATTTACTTTTTGTTAATGGACTCGAGCTCTACTGTATTCTGAAAATCGACACACACACACAAACAAAAATTAGCTACAGAACTCCTCAGTGTAAGAAACTTGTATTCACAGAGAACAGTGATTTAGCATGGCCTGTTCTCTTACTTTCTTAAGAAATGCCTGTTAAATAATTTATTAAGTACTGAAAAAGCATGGTACCTGAAATACAGCTGTTATGGTCTGCTCTTGTGGAGGAAAATGTTGAACATTCGTATGTCAGGAACAGAGAACATACTGAAGTAGCTCTTACACAAAGTAGATCCAAAGAGCTGCCAAGCAGACTAGTTAAGTTTTATACTATCTTTTCTAAGAACTGGGAAGCTCATTTTTTCCTTGTCAACATATTTATTTTGGCACTAAATTGGATAAGAGAGAGAAAAAGAGAGAGAGAGAGTGAAAGCAAGTCCTCAAAACCTTTGGCTGAAAATTAAGCTGAAAAAAAAGTTTTAAAAAAGTTTTCATGCTGTAAGGAGAAAAGAATTGGGATGTTGGATAGTTTCACAGTGGTGCCTTTTTCTTTTTCTTTTTTTTTTTTTTTTCAGCTCATTAAATGTTTTCTTGAGATAATTGAAGTGTTTGTGCTCAAAATAATTGGTGTCACTGAAAATAAAGGATTTAACCTTGGCAATAGTTTGAATCTGTCTGCTCCAATTCGTTTCTCCAAAGACATAAGAAATCAGGTGTTTTTTTAATCTCTAAAGATGGCTAATAATTAGTTTAAACATTCAACATACAAGGTTAGTTGTCAGACATGAGAGATTTTACTTTCCAAAGTTAAACACTCTCCTCTCCTCTCTTTCCTCTCCTCTCCTCTCCTCTCCTCTCCTCTCCTCTCCTCTCCATTTCATATCTCTCAAGATGAGCAGTGAGGAAAAGAATACATTTATGTAAGAGAGGAATTATTTACATAGCATTTTCTGATTTCGATGTGTGTCCAAGAGAAATAATATTCTGTTTCAACTTCTTTTCCTTCCTGATGGTGACTCAAATACCTCTAAAATTCATAGCACTTTTTTATAAAGCATTGTCCAAATTCCAAAAATTGAGGAACAGTCTTATTTCCCAGTTCTGATACTATTACTGACATACTGAAGAAAGAAATTTTAAAATGCACTAGGTATTCATTAGAAGTTTATTGGAAGAATATTCAACGGAATCATCTTTCATGCATGAAATCTGTTCTCCACATATTGTTCCACAGATTGCTTATGCCTTTTGTACAGAATATAAATTCAAAACAGCTGATGATCCAGTCTTGTCTTTGCTCTTTTGTGAAGTCACATGCTTTTACATTTTTTTATTATGGAGAATTCATATAATTTGGAAGTTGGAAATAAGACAGTGAGAAGAAAGGCAAGGAGAAGAATAAAAAGAGGGACAGAAAGAAAGAGACAGCATTAGAAAGAGGCAGACAGGCAAACAAGAAGGAAGGAAAGAAAGAAGGAAGGGAGGGAGGAACATTTTTCAGAATATAACACTTCATATGTAGATAATGCTTCTATGATTTCCTGCACAGAGAATTGGAAATCTCAAACATAAGAGTTTGTTCATTAAAACTATATATTTATCTCCATATGAAGGCACATGTATGTTGTTGTAGGACCAAGGACAACAGTTTGTTTTCTAGAAAATCTACTGTAAGTGAAAACATACACAGGAAAGGAAATAGATTTGAGTAATATTGGAGGTTAAAAGGGTCATACATTCAATATAGATATACAGATTTAAAAAAAAGAACAAACGATTGATACGTCACCATTCTTTCAAAAACAAGCTAACTCAAGCAAGTAAAGCAGATAGAATTGCATTATTTAAGAGGAAAGAATTGTCCACTTTATTGCTTAGAATAATGTATATTGAAAAAGTTTTTTAAATATTGTATATATCTGTAAAGCTCGTTGTCATTAATTTCAAACAATGTCAGATAATCCTCTCAAAACTTAT
The DNA here is from genome assembly GCF_019232065.1 of Centrocercus urophasianus. Taxonomy (NCBI): domain Eukaryota; kingdom Metazoa; phylum Chordata; class Aves; order Galliformes; family Phasianidae; genus Centrocercus; species Centrocercus urophasianus. The sequence continues at coordinate 17,631,008 of NW_024885532.1, forward strand.
ACAGTTCATATTCATACCTATATTTTTATACACATGTATATGCATGCATATATGTGTATGCATGCACAAAATTATACAGTAATCCATCCCACCTTTATGTTTCTTTAGGAGTTATTTAGTCTTATAATATTCCTATTGTTGTTAAGGATCCTTCTTTCTTTTCTTTTTTAAACAAAACAAAACAAAAAAAGAATGACTTTATAAAATGTAATATGTAAGGATTCATTTCTTCTTTTCTGCTAAGGGCATTCAATTTTCCTTCACAACCACATCTTTAAGTGCTTTTGATGATAGAATAATGGGAAAAGAAAACATTCTTTTCCTCTTCTGCAGAAATGGATTCATACTCATGGGACACTCCCATTTTAATGCTAGAGAACTAAGTCCTTGTATGTACTACAGATGCAATCTCGCCAACAACAGTACTAAGTGCTTTACCAGATAAGCTTAATTGTGCAGAGGAATGATCAGCTTTAGGGATAAGAGACTTCCTTAACCTCAGTGGCTTGTTTTGAAACTAGGATTTTGATATCATCAAAATTCAATATCAAATCAGAAAAAAATGGCTGGTTTTTTACATTTCCCCATAAATAGTTAATTGATTTCTTTGATGTTCCAGAATATACAGTACTCAGTAATTATCTGAATTGTTTAAAAATTCAGTTGCATGTGCTACTACTTTGTTGACTCATTATAAATTTACAGTATAATAAATTTATTCATTTTCCATGGAGCTTGCTTTTATGTTTTCATTTGTTTCTTACCGCAAGTATACTTTAAATTTAGTTGACTTTTATCAAAATATATGAATAAGAATCTCACAGGCTGAGGGAGATGTACTTGTTCAACCTAGAGAAGAGAAGGCTCTAAGGAGACTTCATTGAGGCCTTCCAGTATTTAAAGGGAGCTTAAAAACTGAAGGGAAATAAACTTTTGATGTGGTTAGATAGTGATAGAACAAGGGGGAAATGCTTTAAACAAAAGAGATTTAGATAGATGTTGAGGAAATGTTTCACTGAGAGGTTGATGAGGCACTGGAACAGGCTACCCAGAGAAGTTGTGGATATTCCCTGGAGGTGTTCAAGGCCAGATTAAATGGGGCCCTGGGCAACTGATCTAGTGCTTGATGTAGTGGTTGGCTGCCATGCCTGTGGCAGGGGAATTGGAATTAGATAATCTAGGAATTCCCTTCCAACCCAAACCATTCTATGATTCCATTATTGCATTATTCTGTGTTTGATGTTAAGAATCTATAATCATACACCAAAATGAAGCTGCTTTTTAATTATTTATTTTCTTTAAACCTCTTTCTTTAATTGTTTTTTTCAATCAACTACAAAACTGAGATGACTGTATGGCAGCAAATGAATAGTGAAGGAGTTAAGACTGATATCAAGATATTCACAGTAATTAACAGCAGTTAGTTAGTTAGCAGTTAGACCAGAAGAAATTAACACTAACAATAACTTCAAACAAAATACTCAAATGGATCTTTATGATCAGTTTTGTGAAAGTGCTGATCTGTTGCAGGACATGGTAGCTGATGCTTGTAACATCCCTAGACCATGACTAAAAATAGAATTGTGAATAAAAATTTTGCTTACATTACAAGAACAGCAGTTCTGTTATGGTCTAAGTACTGCATTAGGCCCTAACTAATGATCAGTGCTAAAAACACAGAACTGATCTCTTCACTCTTTCATTTCCCCAGAGTATGCACATTGCAAATTTGTCTCAGTCAAAGCAGATCACATGCAAAGAAATCTTCTGTGTATTCTGCTGTTTTCCCAGTGTGTTCTATTTGCATAACCATTAGAGTGAAGGCCTTGTTTGGGCTGACAATGAGGTTCCCAAGACCTTGATAGGACTAATAATTCTGCTTGCTGAGACAGATGATGAACAAAGATCTGTCTCAGACTGGAGGAGCAAAAAGAACTGATAGCAAAAATCTGGTTCAAGAGCTGAGAATCAGATGAACACAAACTAAATACTATGAATGTGAATCAATCATCTTGCCTCATTATTAGTGAGCAGTCCAAGAGCGCCCTGAGCTGGCACCACAGTCATCTGCAGAACAGGATCTTCCCTTGAGTAGAGGTGTCTCTTGAAGTTATCCCTGCACAGAAATTCTTTATACCTTGACATCAAGATACAGATCATTGGTGAGAAATTACTAGCTTTAAGATCTGTTAAATTAGCTAAGATTACATCTTACCTTGATTGTGCACATGCAATTGCTCAGACATAAAGTTTTTAATAAGACTGGGAATAGAGTGAGTCCATCTGTACCTAGTCCCCTCTGAGAAGGAATTTGGAAAGCAAGGGAAAAGCAAGCACTCTGAACCTTGTGATTCAATGGGAGGGTCTTCTAGATCAATGTGTTTAATTCTACCGTCTGTGCAGTAATTAATCAAGCGTACATTGCCATTTTGAGTCTTGTAAAGTTCTTCCCTTGTTCATAACAAAACTTAGTAAATCATTATATTCTATCAATATATCCCTGTTTCTATGAAAAGTCATATCTGTCTGCAACACAGGATAAGCCTGAACTCAAATTGGAAAGCAATTGCATTCACAAAAATTGAAATAAATACATTTCTTGAATTTTTTACTTTTTTTTTTTTTTTTTTTTTTTTTTTTTAAACTGGGTTGAGTCATGATTACAATTTAGAAACTGAAGAATATACTACAAATGCATTTTGCTGTCTTAAACTGACACGATGCAAAGAAGAATAAGAAAGGTTTCTATATCAGCTAAAAAAGTAAAGTCCAGGAGGGCATACCCTTCCTAGTGAGCAATACAGGCAAGCTAGTAACAACAGACAAGGAGAAATCTGAGGTACTTAACAGCACTTTTGCATCAGTTCTTCACTGCTTGCAATATACCCAGAGAGGGGTGGTCAATGTTTCAATCTCTGGATGGAGATCAGCAACAAGTGGTGTCCCCCATTAGTCAGTACTGGGGCAGATACACTTCAATATCTTCAACAGTGACATTGACAGTGGGATAGAATGCACTCTCAGCAGGTTTGTAGATGACACTAAGCTATTGGTATGGTTGACACAAAGGATGTGATACCACTCAGAGAGACCTCATAAGGTTCAACAAATCCATATAAGGTCTTGCACCTGCGTGATGGCAACAGCAACTATCAGTACAAGTCAGGGGGTGAAAGGATAGAGCATAGCCCTGCCAGTCTGCACTAAAAGAAGTGCAGTCAGGGGAGGTGATCCTGCTCTCTGCTCTTTGCTGGTGAGACCTCACCTGGAGTACTGCAACCAGAAAGGCAGAGAGAACTGGAGCTGTTCAGCTTGGAGTTGGACTTGATGATCAGATGGATTTGATGATCTTGAAGGTCTTTTCCAACCTGAGCAATTCTATGATTCTATGATTTGGAGAAGAGAAGGCTCTGGGCTGATTCACTAGCAATCTTTCAGTGTCTGAAGGAGGGCTGTAAGAAAGAAAGGGAAAAGACTCTTTAGCAGAGTCTGTTGTGATATGACAAAGGGAAATGGATTCAAAATAAAAGAAGGAAGATTTAGATCGGATGTAAGGAGGAATTGTTTCACAATGATGGTGCTAAGGTGCTGGAAAAGGTTGCCTAGAGAGAAGGTGGATGCCTGGTTCTTGGAGACATTCAAGGTCACACTAGACAAGGCTCTGAGCAACTTGATCTAGCTGTAGATATCCCTGCCCATTGCAGAGGAGTTAGACTTTAGGAATTCCTTCCAACAATTCTATGATTATTTTATGAATGCTCTGTTTTCAAACTATAAACATCTCCAATTGGGAGAGACTGAGAGACTTAGAGCTCTTTAGCCAGGAGAAGAGAAGGCTCCAGGGGGATCTTATAGCAGCCTTCCAGTACTTGAAGGGTACCTACAGGAAAGCTGGGGAGGGACTTTTTACAAGAGCATGTAGTGACAGAATGAGAGTAACTGATTTTTAACTAGAAGAAGGTAGATTTAGACTAGATATTAGAAGAAATTATGTACAGTGAGGATTGTGAGACTGAACAGAACTGGGCAACTGAAACAGGTTGTCCAGTGAAATTGTTCCCTGCCTGGAAGCATTCAATGCCAAGCTGGATGGGGCTTTGAGCAATCTTGTCTAGAGGGAGGTGTTCCTGCCTGTAGCAGGGGATTGAAACTAAGTGATCTTAAGTGTCTCTTCCAACCCAAACCTTTCTATGATTCTGATTCTTTTTTACTTTGAAGAAAAACTGCTTAATCTGTAATGTTTTGTTTGTTTGCTTATTTGTTTGTTTCCCTAGGGAGGAGGTGTTCTTTCTTTTAGCATACTGTCAGTCCCAAAAATATTAGTATCAAAATATTGCAACACCTATGGTATTTTCAACCATGTCATTGTACTTGTAGTGACTGAATCCAATCAAGATAATAAGGAAAAAAACGTGATAGCTTTCATCACTGACTATAGCACAAGTCCTTATCAGCCAAAATAATACACATGGCAAGAATGAGTAAAAATTCAGTGACACAGACAAGCCACTGCTGGCCAGCATGGCAGAAGTTCTATCTTCTATGGAGCTTCATATTCTAGACTGAAGAATATCAAGAAAAAAAAAAATAAAAATAAAAATTTCAGAATAACTATGACTTTTATTTTCTAGAATGGCCAACTGTTTCTAGGCAGCAATATAACTCACATCCAGATGATTCAAAGTTCATGTTTAGAGGGGAACATAAATGATTAATGCAATTCTGTATGTCTTTCTGTCTCTGCAAGTGAATAAGTTATTTTTAATAATTCAGGCATTGCTAAAATATTATTATAGAAGCAGTAATTGAGACATATAAAGGCGAACAGCACAGTCTCTAAGTAAAGAAAGAAAGGAGAGCCTGGAGTAGCTCTGCACCTTCCAGGATTCACTTTAACAACTAGATGGAGTATTATTTCTAAATTACGAGACAAAACTGCGTCTGGTCCAGAGAGGAAGCAAAGACTTCTCTGCTTCTTATTCTAATTTAGTTCTTTTTGCTATCTTCAGCGTATGGCATTCTGTTCCATCTGTCTTTTCCCACTCTGTCTCTGGAATTTATATGTGATTTTACTGCCTTCACAGTGTCCTGTCTCCAAGAAGAGCAGATTAGTAACTAATCCATTAATTATTAGAAGTCATTTGAGAAGCATAGATCTCCTTTGGCACAGAGGACTCTAAAAACTGCTGAGACTCTCACAGATCCCCAAAGCCTGGGTAAAAGAAGTTGATGAGATCTGAAGTATTAAACATGAGTAACTATCCCACAGACAGAGGTAAAATGCACAGCTATGATTTTGGATTTTTTAGCATTGGCTCTATCAGTTGCATATTTACACTAGCGGTTATGCAAGTTACTGCATACACGTGCCAATCACATGTGTGGAGAACCTCTGCTCATAGGTTCTATAAATAACTTCCTCTGAGCTGGGATTGTGCATTGTGCTGATCATTGGACTGTTAAAGTGGGGCATCCAAAATTCTTGGATGGAAACTGGAAATCAGTTTACTTTGTGGTGTGGCTACACTTGCAAAAGTGCTGATTTTGTTACCCCACCCACTGACATATTTCATGCATACCTACATGTGATAGATAAGAAGCCTTGCCAGACAGCACAGGCATGTGAAAAATCCTAAGCATACAGTTAGTATCTTCTGTGCTTGCTCTAAAATAAAGATTAATCAGTGCAGAAAGAGTTCTCAAGCTGAATTTCATCTGCTAAATTTAATTATTTATATCTTTCAACAACCATGCATTTTCATGTACATGACCAGACAAACCAAACCAAATGAAATTCAGGGATCCCTAAGTAGGATCTAAAAGAAGCTCAATGGGCAGAAGTACTTAAGTAGATAACAGAAAGAGGAAGTTTTTAACTTCCCTCTTCTCTCTAGCTCTACTTCTGCATATGTAGATTATTAGAAGACATACTTCCAAAGAAAAGTACTTCAGAAATGTGGCAGCTGTATGTATAGTGTCATACAAAAGGAATTATACTTTTATTCTCTTTGGTACGTCTTCTAAAAAGTTTCTCTAAACTTGTATTTCTGTGCCTGTAAATACATTGATGGTGCAAATCAGGGAATTTGATACTTGATAATCAGATTTATAGTTACCACTAAGTACCTTGAAGTGCAGATTTGCTTGTGACCACTGAAATGGAAGTACAAAGGAACATCTGTTTTACAAAAATTAGTTTCTCATGCATGCTGTCAAAAAATTACCAGTTGGAGGGGAACAAATGAAGACTACAAAATAAATTATATTGAAAGTTGCAGCACAGATTGGTAAAACTCCATCAATGTATTATGAATGCTTTGAGGTGCCTTTTATCTTACTCCTGTGTACTCCTACTTTTCCTTTTTATGACAAGAAATCTCAAGGTCACAGCACTGAATGCTGAAAGTTAGCATTTTAACAGGGTGTCTAATAATATTCTCAAGTTTTTTTAAAGGGTTCTGGTCACAAAATACTGAAATAAAATGACCATGTTCAATTAAAATAGAATGGGGAACAAGAACTCCTATTGCTACTGCAATGTACAGCTTAATAATGAGTTACAGGATTATGATGTTAACAAACTGTATGTTTGAGATACTAAACTCAATATATATTTTTTATAAATCAGAAAAATTAGAACTTGATTTAAATAAGCTGATTTTTTTAATGCCTCAGAATGCATATATTTATGTATTACAGATCTTGCTGAAAGCTCTGTCAGTCCTTTTCAGCACATAGTAGTTGCATGAATGATGAGGTGTTTTGTCCTCTCTGCTGCTTATTTTTTCTTTTTTTTTCCTTTGCTTTGATTTTGAGATCACACTCTTCCCAAACAATTTTATGTTTAAAAAAGGAATTCTTCCTTATGCATGTATAACTTTCATTGTGTAAATCAGTACATTGACCTCAAAGCCAACTTGGTTTTACTGGATACGTCCCTTCTTCACAAAGTCTGTCTTGTGAATTATAGTAGCCCTAATATCTTTAGCTCCAATATTATGCAGCAGAACATTGCAATTTTTCTGTAAGTGTTTTCACATAAGCTTTTATTTTCCTTGTAGAGAAACAGCTTCTGGAGTGGGAAGGGAAAGTGTGGGAAAAGATGAAAACTGAGACTCACTGATAAATATTTTTAATGTTGAATTGATGGACTAAAATGTTTCCTGGTTTGGAAGTATCAAGCACCTTCATTAGTAACCTGAGAAGAAGCAAGCTGAAAAATCTTCATTTTCGTATAAATCTTAATTTAAGTGGAAGAAACAACAAAAAATGTCTACCTATGCTAATTACATTGTGCAGGCTTAGTTTTGCATTCCCATTAATCCTCCTCCTGATTTGTTATATGGACTAGTAATTAACAGACTTATGACAAATTATGTGATTTATATTCTCAGCCAGGACCCTAGCAGGTACTGATTTCAATGAAGTTTTAAGATGCACACAGAAGTATGCAGTGCTTTAGAAAATGGAGCTGCAGCATTTTTTGTACTGTCAGATATTTCTGGAATGGAAAATGGGAATTTTAATGGGAACAAAAATTAACCTTTTATTTGTGGGAGAATTTTGTTTGAAGCAGTTACAACCTGAGCATGAGAGCAAAACTGTTGTATTAGACATCTAGACTTAACTAGAATGTATAAAGACAGTTGTACTCTTTAATAAAACAAAAATCTTAAATTAAAACATATAGAGTATATGAAATTCAAATTCATTAGATTTTATTAAAAACCACATCTTAAGAATTTACTGGTTTAATCTAATTTCCTTTTAGCCAATTATACAACATCAAATAAATTCATAGAATTTGCTGTAGACAGACTGTTTCACATAAGCTTTATTTGCTTGCAGCGAAGATCTAGGGCCACTTACCCTAACGTAACTCAAAAAAGGTTGGGAACTTGATTTAGAAACTCTAAAACATTATTTCCAGACAAAGAGATTCTTCTCTTTTTTTTTTTTATTATTATTATTATTGTTTTTAGTTTTTTTTTAATTATTCATTTTGACTACATCACACGCGTATGTTTTTTGTAATTTTGTATGCTTATACAAAGTAACAGTGGCAGAAAATACATTCCTGTTGCCTGGTGGTGTGGCAATCAATTTTTTGTATCTCAAAAAAAAAAAAAAAAAAAAAAAAAAAAAAAAGAAAAGAAAAAAGAGAATGGGTAGTACTAGTTATTTGAAAGTGAGATAGTCCTAATGAAGACAACGATAATATCAAGAGTATGAAAATCCTATATATAACTGACAGTTTTATTTCATGCCCATGGTCTTTGTTATTAGAAATGAAAACTGTACTCAACACTCTGAGCTACATAATGCATTTTTCAAAGGAAACTTATGCTTAGTCATTGCTAATTGTTGAAGAATTTGCTGAACATTTAAGTACAATAGCAGTGGTACTTAAATGTAGTAGTGGTAGACAAATGAATATTATCCAAACAGTATGAAAATAAGTGCTGTTTTCATAGATAAGTAAAGCAACTTAAATTTAATTTTAAGGGTCATGCAAGTACGTATCAACCATTGTAATTATCATCAAAGGTTGGGAAGTTGCAAGAGACCAAACATATGTTATGGATTAATAATCTCTTATGACTATAGATGTGTCCAAATGTGTTTCTTCCCACCCAAAGAGAAAAAGAAAATAAAAAAAGCGGAGAGGAGGACAGGCATAAGATGTTAAATTTCGGCAATTCACACTTCAGTATGGAACTTCTAGAAAGAAACTGAAGGTGACCCCTTGAAAAACTCCAGCTACTGTAAAACACTCCTTTGCAGCAGTGAAACCTTATGTAGTATTTTTCTTTCACTAATAGTTCTGGTGGGTAAGAATTGCCCTGCACCAATTTTCATGTTTTCACTCCTCATCCTTCCCCTGCCTTTTTTTTTTCCTTTGTACTGAAGATTTCCAGGGTGAGTCATGTCCATAAATTAAACTAACTGGCCATACTGTTATATGATTATTGTCTAAGTGAACAGATTTGTCATCTTCACTTTTTCATTTCTTGTACTAAGATTTCCGTTAAATGAATATTACTCATGAATGAAAAAAGGACTAACAGCATGAGAGGCTATTCCTCTCTCAGGGGCAGAAAGAATAGATACATTCAGAGTGTATTTATTCCTCAGCTAATGTTCTTTGCCGATAATTGATTGTGCCAGATTTTCTGTTCTGCTTTCTAAAAACTGTATATGTTATCAGTTGAGGTTACAGGTGTTTACCCACTGAGACCGATGAAAGCTACTACCTTTCAACACCTCAGAACACTTTTTTTCACCCCTATCTCTTGGCACCATTCCCTTCCTGGTTCCATGCTTCTGTTTTGGCTTGGGTGAAAATACTATCCAGATGTACAGTTACCTGTGCTGCAAATGCAAATTAGAGATCTGTAGAGAATTTCACCTCTTGTAAAATCTCAGTTTAAGGTACCCTGGGTTGAATTAATCATTATTATTGCATTGCAGTCTGTTTTAATGAATATGATCCATTAACATATAATAAAAATTCAGAAATGTAATTGAAAATAGTCCAAAAAATCGGACTGATAATAAAAGATCTATACCCAGGTGATTATTTAGTTTTAAAAACATAGGAAAAACTTTAAACATAATATGCATTGAGTAGATCTGATTTCATCTGTAACAGGCCCCAGGTGAGCACAGCACACATCCACCACTAAATTTCCTTCTTTTCCCAGTTCTTTTCCTTTGAGGTGTAAAAGCTGCTGTGCGATTTTTGGAAAAGAGCAAGATAAGCCTTCTGTCCTTGGGCGTACAAAGTTATTTCTTTTCCTTTTTTTTCATTTTTTCTTCTTTATGAAATACAAATGTCATGGTTTGACAGTTATTGCGATGACATGTGAGCTCTTGGGATGTAAACAGCACGTTAAGCTATTTGTGGTGTCCTCTGATTACAGTCACTCATAAATGAAAATGTGCCTCTTTCACCTGTCACTAAACCATATCTCAGGTAATACACAACATGGATTTAGGGGCAGACTAAGGGTTTCTGTATTCTATTCTTATCTCTTATGATTGGCTAAGTTTTGTGTATTCATATTTCCATGAGTGAAACAGTGTATTGAAAAGTAACGTACATTGCTGCTGTGACAGATATGGGGACAGCCTTGCTCTAAATTTTTTAACTTTAGTATAACATATTTAAGTTTTCTCAAATCTAACTGTACTTCCAGTTGGAAGATTTCTGCTATTTTGTAGTACTCTGAAATATTAGATGTAATATAACTGCTATTATATTACATGAGATGCCTTCAGGGGCTGTAGTCACACCAGGGGTGGGTGTTACCATTCTCAATAATTTCAGATGCTGAACTAGAATTGGTAACTTTGAAACCTGCTTACTAGGCCTCCAGAGTTCTCAGCTGAGACAGACAGAAGTATAAAAAAGATTTAAAAAAACAAACGAACAAACAAACAAAACTTGCAAATCTGATTTTATCTCTTAAACACTGAGTTTTAATCACTGTGATGTATAAAACAGATCCAGGGAATGATCACAGGCTCTGAGTCCAGTTATCTGCCACTGATTCATGGCCTGTATTGTTAATGTTGGCTCGTTCCCACTAGTTGGAGGCACCTAGCTACGACAATCCAAAATGTATCAAGTAGTGAATGTTAGCTTGATCCACAGGGAAGCAGTGCGGACTGTTGGGGTCCCAAACTCAGTGTGTCTTTTGCTTAAATGATTGTTTTAGCCAAATGTATATATATATATATATATAAAAAGAATAGATATCAAGTAAATTCCCTTCAGTGACCTTGTTGAAATTAGCATTTTCAGTAGCTCAAGTAATCTACCACAATTTGTCATTTACTTTTAATCACTACTTTGAACATCAGGCTTAAAAGAGGTCCATCTGAACATCTTCCAGTTTCTGTCTATAAAACTTATAGGAAGGCTAAATCAAAGTGTTGTTTTTTTGGACTTTTTTTTTGGTTGTTGTTGGTTTTTTTGTTTTTTTTTTTTTTTATTTTTCTTAATAGGTATTATGGAACTTTAGGGAATAATATGGCATTGCAGGCTGGTGCAATACCAGTGAATCTTTCTGCAGCTGGATGGTGAAGTTTTGCTGATTTACTATTATTATTATTTTAATTTACAGGAGAAAGCAAACTTTCTTTTAATTCCCTGAGGAATCAAGATCCAAGAAAAAAAAAATCAAATTACTCTTGTAAGTAATGAATTGCAATGTCCCTGTTTACTATAATCTTATCTCTTTAATATCACTTACACATTAATTGTTTAACAAAACATGGACACTTTTCTCTATTTCCGGGTAATGATCCCATAGGATTGCAACCATTAAAGAATCATAAGCAGAAGAAGTGTAAGGTCTTTGTTGTCCATTTTTCAAGGACCTTTATTAAGGTTTCTCTCTCTTTTTTTTTTTTTTTTTTTTTTTTTTTTTTTCATTTACTTGTAGCTCAAGATTTCTCCAGTAATGATGTGCTGATGCTTGATTTTCATTCTTCTTGACAACAGGTTTCATTGTTTTTATATTTTTATTTATTTATTAACATCTTTTGGATTTGTTTCCTCATCTTGGATTAACAAATTGGACTGAGCAGAATAGCTCAGTTCAGAACAGCTGCCTGTCCTTTTTCATAATTTTCATATATTTAAATTCCTGATTAAAAGGATTGGACCCTTACAGCTTGTGATGTTATAGCAAGGAAATTATATTTTAGCATTTGAACTTCAGTCAATCTTGGTGGTATTGGATACTTCAAAGCCAAACAAGTTTCAAGTAAAAATGTTTATCTAAATAGTTCTCTTTAGTTTGTTAGTTTCCAGAGTCTTTGAGCGTTGGTTAGATGTTTTTTCAACAAGGAACAGCCATTGTCCATGTCTCATTATGAAACAAAATCCTGACTGCACCTAACTAATGACGATTTTATCCATTTGGATATATTTTGCATATGTATTTTAAATGACTCTCTTAACAATCAATAATTTAAAAAAGACAAGAAAACAAAAACAAACAAGAACAACAACAACAATAACAAAACAAACACAAAAAGTAACACATTCAGTTTGCTTTGCAACTCTCTTGTTTCTTAAAGGGAGCAAAGTTCTGCATACTAGGGCCTGTTCATCCCAGGAAAGTCTGGGGTCTTTTCATACCTACAACTGTCAATTTCTATAACTGGCACTTTAAGAGAAGTGGCGAGGAAAAGGCATTAGATACTTCGATTCCCAAAGGAATCCCTTAAACCACTGTTGTGGTTTAACTTGGCATGGAGTAAAGCATCACTCAGCTGTTTTCTCACTCCTTCTTTTGCAGTGGGATGGAGGTTAGAATCCATAAAAATTATCTCATAAGCTAAGATAAAATTATTTGCTAAAATGTAAAAGGGAAGAAAAAACAATTATAATGATTATTTGTTTGTTTGTTCGTTTGTTTGTTTATAAGCAAGTGCTGCGCAATGCAATTGCCACCTTTCCAGCTGCAGCAAGCCCCAGTTTATACTTGAATGTCGGTCCTGGGATCAGAGGAAGGGCATGGAGGAAAAGTCTGATTCCCACATGTAGAGCACAGACACAAAGTCTAGTCTCAGAACATAATATCTACAGCCCTAGATCTCTTCACTTTTCTCTTGTTCCAATTCCCTTCTTGATTGCTTACTGTTATGTCCTATGATATTTGCTTTCCTGGCTGCTCAGGCTTCTCTTCAGCTGGAAAGATGACATATGCAGTCTTACAGCATGCTCAAAATTTGAACCGTAATCCTGAGCTCAGAAAGGGCTGGGAACCAAGGCTCTTCTTATAGGGATGCTGCTGCTCAGTGTGAGCTTCAGCTGACTTTATATCAGTTACAGTCTGAAACCCATGCTATTTGCACAGGAACAGCTATGGAAATAAGATCTTGCTGCCCTACTAATCATAAATCTGTCACCTTTGTGAGGATTGACATCTTGACATGAAGATTGCTTGAGATTTATTGCAGAAACTGAAGTAGGAACTCCCCTGAAATACAGGCTTCCCTCATAAAAGATGATTTCCAAATTTTCAACTTAATCACGCAGACTGACCACGCTCCATAGCTAAAGAGTTGGAAAGATAAATGTTAGTCTGAGGAAGGCTTAGTACAACCATAATACAGGACCCACCTGCCCAGAAACAGTATTTGATAGGAAGTGCAGTTGGTACTCTAATGTCAGGAAACATGGAGTTACTCTTCCCCATGTGCAAGATTTATCATTTGCATGCGTCGAACTTCATGAGATTCCCACTTGACATTTTTCTCGGTTTTTGGGTTCTCTTTGAAAGACAGCAAAAACAGCTCTTATATTATCCATTCCTCCCCAATTTTGCTGCCTGTAAAGTTGCTGAAGGTGCACTTGGTGCTATCTTTCAGTGTACCATACAGTTTACAGAGTATTTGTGTTTTCCTGAGAGACAGGCAAAAAGAACTCCTGATATACAGAAATAAATCATTGTTTGAATGTCCTGCTATGGAGCTGAGCTCTAAACAATATGCACAATCCAGCTTGTAGCAGCAAAAAAAAACTCCTTAGTGTCCTTGATAAACTTAGTAAGGCCTGAAAAGTGCAAAATTGAACTGCAGTGCTTCCACAGACATAGTTAAAACCCTCGATGGAGTGAATTTTCATGCTCTAGACCATAATACTGCAATTAGACTTGTCTGTACAGACAGGAGTGACATTCACCTTCATTTTGCTTGAGGGTACAATGGAGGATTGCACAGTTCATTGTCATTTTTTATTAAAACAGATAAGAATGGACTGAGGGTTGTGACCCTTATATTCAGTGAGACCTCCAAAAATCACTCAGCTGCAGAGATAACATTCAAGATCATCCTCGAGGCTGTGCATGCTCTATAGCAAGAGAACCAAAGAGCCTAGTGAAAATACTAAACGACTACTTTTTCCTGGCTTCATACAAATGTTCTTGCTTCATGTACCTGCCTCATAAGATCAGTTCTGAAAGTTTTGCAAGTGAAGTGTAATTTGGACATCTTATTTTACCGCTGGTAACAATAATAAATAATAGAAGTATAATAGCTGGGCTGTGAACTCTCCTCCAGTTATGCACTGTACAGACATATCAAAGAAAAAGGAGTGAAAAATACTGAAAATATTCATTAACTAGCAGTAATCACACATTTTGTCACTTCTTGTCCATAGTTACACTGGAGAAATTGTTCCATTTACTTGTCTTTAGGTACATGTTTAGTGCTTCTAAAGATGTTAACTGCATTTTAAATTGAGCAGTCTATTAAGGGCAGAATCAATATTTGGGTAGTTGTCTATAATGACAGCAGTGAACAATAAATGTCCATGAAGTCAAGCAAAAATGCAAAGCATTTCTAGTTGTGGCAACTACGGAATAAGGAATAGAAGAACAATAAAACCTCATGGTCTCCGTGGGGTGCCATGCAAAAATCCTTCTCTCTAGAAAAAAAAAAAATTGAGACAGTAGCTGGAAAGTGATATTTCTTGTACCTTAAGATGATGAAGAAAATGGAAATATTCTTCCCTACAATACTGAATGGCAATTCATTGCTTAAAAGCAACAGGCAAGAAAAATCTGTGTTTTTCTTTTCCTCTGTATGCTACATTAAGTACTTAGTAGCTCATCTGAATTGAGTAGAAGGTGAAGTTGGCCACATGCATCATTAGACTGTCTTCCCTTTCTTGTCTCTTTCATCTTCCTTTTTTTTCCCATCACTCTCCCCTCAGGCCACTTTGACCTGGTATTCCCAGCATTTAGCATTACAGAATCCTCAGGATTCTCATTTTTTTTGGTCCTATCCTTCACTCGTTCTTCTCCTAGCTTCCACCCGCAACTTCTTGAGGAAAGGATTTCTGTGGAGTAATGAATTCCTTCAGTTCATTTGGGTTGGCAGTGAGACAGAAAGTGATGGAGTACTGTCTCAGAATGGTGAAGGATCTAAATAGCAGTGTTGATGACTGTTGGAAAAGAAAAAATCTGAAAATTTTATAATCCCTGAAATTTATTACACCTGCAGATTACCATTTGGCTTCCACATTTGAATATGCTATTTTGGCTTCAAGTGAAGCAATATTTTAGCATGTTCTACATCCAAAATTCAGTCTGCTTTCGATGACCTAGCATTCTATTACCTTTAGTAATTTTGTGTATGATGATCATTATAATTTCTGAAATTTATTTGCTCTTTTAAATCCTTTGTTTTTGGAAAGATCTTTTAGCATTTCTGATTTGTTGTTGCTAAAATTTGCATTAGAAAATTCTTCAAAATCCTTTGACCTTAAATCTATTTCTTTGTTGTTGTTGTTGTAGTTGTTGCTGTGATTTACAGCTTCTAAATAATTTGTAGAATGTAATTTGTAATTAAGTGCATTCTTACATATGCAAATTCTAATGAACACTTGTCAGGATTCTTCTATTTTTAATAACATTGCTGTTCCTATGCTGAAAATTTTTAAAGATCCAACTAATTTTTAATAGGTCAGTGTTCTTTTTATAATAACCTAACTATTTGTTTCTGTATGAATGTAACTGATTTGCTTTATTTGAAGGTGCTAGCAACAGAGGATGCAAACATCTTTCCTGATCCAGTGCAGAAAATAATAACAAATTTTAACTTCTGCAACACAGCATGGATATTACACACACACACACACACACACACATAAGGTGTGAATAATTCTTTTTTTTTTTCAATTGAGAGAGAAATTTTATAGAGGAGTAAAAAAAACACGTAGATTTGTTTCTTATTTTCTTCTGTCTATAAATGCAAACAACAAACAAGATAGATAAGAAATTGCAAAATATTTCAACTATTTATTGTAAGATCTAGATAGAGTTGCCCTCATGTTTGGGTCTTAATACGAGGCTTCTGTTTTTATACCCTAGAAATACCCTAACTCAGTCCCAAATCAAAACTGAATCACAACAGAACAACATAAAGAATAATATAAGAAACGTTCTTATATGGCCTATTCTCATATTTGAAGACTTCTATCAGGTATCCCACAGTATTCTCTTTGCAGAAACGAACAATCTCAGTCTTTCATCGCAGGTCATGCATTATCTGATCACTGTCCCTTTCTCATTCCATTCTTCCGCTTCCGGTTTCTTTACAACTGATTCATATTTTTTATGAATTTCAGTGTGCCCCAGTAAACATAATTACGTAATTTGGAGCCTTGGAGTCTCATACAGTTTTTCATGCTGCATTCCATACATCTTCTAATGCTTATCTATGTTTCCTTCTAGGATTATAGTTCTGCTTTGGAATAGTACAGCCACTTACCTGCCTTTTGTTAAAACTATGTCATCATGTGGGAAGAAATACAAGATTCATTGACAGGAAAGAGCATGTTTTTTAAACACCAAAACTGAGTAAGACCAAGAAAACTGTTGGCAGCGTTGGTAGCAGTTTCTGTACATTTTACCTAATTATCCTCTAATACATTCATAAAGAATTCTTGGAGTGGAAACCAGCATATGGAGGGTTTTTGTTGTTGTTTTTTGTTTTGTTGTTTTGTTTTTAAAATCATCAATCACCTTTTTTAATAGACTAGAGACATTAAAAATCATCTAGTTCCAGCACTCTGCAATGGTAAGAGTTGCCAACCACTAGATCAAGCTCACTGGGACCCAATCCAACCCAGCTTTTGGTGTCTCAGGAGATGGGGCATCCATGACTTCTCTGGGCAACACCCTCTGAGAAAAAAGAAAAAAATAAAATAAAATCCCCCTAATATATAATTTAAATATTCCCTCTTTTAGTGTAAAACCATTCCCCCTCTTCCTATCAGTATCAGACTATGTAAGAAAATGGTATCCCTCCTGCCTATAAACTCTCTTCCAAGTATTGGAATGCTGCAATGAGATCTCCTCAGAGCTTTCTCATTTCCAAGCTGAACAAGCTCAACTCCCTCAAACTTTCTTCATAGGAGAGGTGCTTTCATCATCTTCATGGTCCTCCTCTGCACTCTCTCCAAAAGCTCTATACCTTTTTTGTGATGAGGGCCCCAGGCCTGGACACAGTATTCCAGATGGGGTCTCAAGAAGGCAGTGTAGAGGGGGACAATCAGTCTGGTGGCTACCCCTCTTTTGATGCAGTCAGGATACAACTGATCTTCTGGGATACAAGGCACCCCTAACTACCTCTGCATGAGTGCTGTCAGTGAGTTTTTCTACCAGTCTGCACACAAATCTGGCACTGCTGCTATTCAGGTGCAATGTTTTGCAATGGCCTTCTTGATCTTCATTAGGTTCATGTAGGCCCATTCCTCAAGCATGTCCAGGTCCTTTTGGATGGCTTCCATTCTTTCTATTATATCCCTGACATGAAGTGCATCAATTCCCGAGTCAGTCAAAGAAAGAATGACATGCCACCATTTCAATTTTGCCTCTTAAAACAATTATGTCCTTTATTGTACTCTAGAATGTGTAGGTTTGAACTCATTCTGGCTTTAAAGGACTGAAATAACTGTCTTTCACTCCTTGAGCAAACAGTACAATCTGTAGGCGCTTGCCTAAAAGTATGGCTGTTTCTTGGCTCAGATAAAACTGATGTTGCTAAATGCTGTGTTAGGCAAATGTCTTATGAATTAATTTGTGCCAGAAAAGCCTGAATACAAAAATAGACAAAAAGGAAAGGGATATATTTTTTTTCCCAACTTGCAAGGGAAAATTACATCTCAGCTGGGGGAACAGGAGGTGGAGTGAGAATAGATGTGGTAGTATAAGAACTCTGAATACTAAAGTAAACAATAACAGGATTAGCTGTTTCCTACATTATAGGTATTGGAGTTATACCTTAGTTACTAATGAAATGCCCGATACTGTATCTTATCCTACATTAAAACAGACGTATGACCATTTCAAGTAAACTTTGCATGTTAAGATTAACAGAACAAACCTGGAAGTTTCTTCATGGGGAAAGCAACTTACCATTCAAATTAAAGTGCCTAGAGAAATTTCCTGAAACTGGTACAGATGATCTGTCTCAGTATCATGGATTGAATTTTCTTATGTGAGAAAAAGCCTTATAAAATTTTTAAGCAAATATAAGAATAAAGATTGTTTACTAAGAAAGGTCAAATCTGAAAATGTTACTACCACAATGATAGTCCAGACCATAAAGGCAGATATTAGTGTTCTTGTTTGATCTCAATTGGTTTTGTAAAAAGGGTTTTGCTATGCATAGTTACATGAGTCATCACAAAACATCTAATGACATCTGCATGTGTAAGCAATCAATTATGCTGCTTTAATAATACGTATATGTAAGAATTAAAATCGTTTACCCAAGTACTAACAGTCAATTCTTTCCATCTTTAGTTTAGATGACCAATTTCCTCCAGTTGAACGTAACTGGATTACTCAGTGAAAAATACATTATTCAGTGGAGACAGGAGCAACAGTGTCCAGTTTTTTATTAATAACTGAGTAAATTCTTTGGCCACAGAGATACTACACTAAATATTTTCTGTTCTATATATACAGATTGAGTGGAATCAAAAATCAGTTGAAATTATTCATCATTCTGAATTAGAAGATGGTTCAGGGTGTTTGACCTTGATTTAAAAGCTGGAATCTGTTGCAATGATTTACCTTTTTTTTTTTTTTTTTTTTTTTTTTTGAGTAGGAAATTACATCTTCACTGCTGTAAATATGGAGGGTCAAAGTCTTAGCTGATGAGAATTAGATGCAATCAATGAGCTGTTATTCATATTCATCAGATGAAGATCTAGAGTAGAAATTTGAATTCTTATTTCCCAGAATGTATTCATGCAAATCACCTTGTTTTGGAAGTGTAATCAATCCCTCTGTAAATAAAGGATATTTACTACGCCATAACCAACATACTCTTGAGGCTAGTACAGTGATTTCATATTTGTGTTTCACCTGTTCTTACCAGAAAATAATACAAAGTTCACAATGATTTCATTCTGTTATTTCTGGCAAATTAAATTATTGCAAATGACAGACTGGACTAATAAAATCACTGATATGGAACTTGTTTAGATATTGATATACAAAGTTCTCATGCAACACTTACTGACTTGTCACCTATATCCTATATTTTTGTGCTCTTTGGCTGGTCATGCTTACTCTTTCCGAGATGCTCAAAGTACACTACTTATTTACATTGATAAATTCTAGAAATTTTCTTAGCATTGGATTTTAGTGGCAGAATATGAAAGTTTAGAAATTACTGTGGAAAATTTTCATGTAAAGGGGACTGTCATGTACATATGGCAATGTCAAACACTTTGTTGGATATGAAATTTTATTTATTTTATCCTGTGCATTCTGTGAAAGAATTAATTCTATTGTGAGGATAGTCACTGAAACACAGTACTATTCTTCAAGAAGAAATGGATAAAAATGTTTGATATGACTACCTTAGACATATAAGCATGTTCTAAAATTTACTGAACAAGTTATAATACAGTATGGTCTACAGGATAATCATGAAATCTTTCTGCCAGTTTCAGCTTTAAAAAAAAAATAGTGGAAAGCAGTCTGAGAGAGAGATTTCTGGAAAAGAGTCCACAACCTTCTTCTACTCTACCTATGTTGTTCCAGACATTATTCACCGAACACATTCACCTTTATTAAATCTGTTACTTCATCTGCGCATTCATGTGGCAACTTTGGTCAATCAGGACTTACGGCTGAGAGATTCTAGTGTACTCTATAGGAAATGAAACAGAATACCATCAAAGCATCAGCTTCTTATAACAAAGCATTCAGTCATCCATTTAATAGCAAAAAAGTCTTTCAGTAGGACCAGTGAATTTTAACATGAGGAACTAAGCCAAAGATTTCTCTGTAAACAGCTGGAATTGTTATAGAACTTCCCAAAACACTAGATTAAAAAGGCAGATTATTTACAAGTATATATTTTAATTCTATAAATTCGCAGTAGAGTATTGGATGTGCGCATAAACTGTTTACTGACACCACAAACTAAAGGAAATTCAATGTATTTCTTACATGAATCTCAGCAGTAGTCCATTGTGCATTCTTATGAGATTATTATTGGTACCATTACCTAATATGTAATATGACATTTGGCCTCAAAATGTTTCACACAGTGGTCAGCAGCAGTTGCCCTATTTCTTTCACAATGTAGAGATTTTTTTTTAATTGTCCATTAATTAAGGCAGTAATTATTAGTTGTTCAGTGAAGCATGGACATATAAAGTGATAGAGGACATAAGTGAGATAGCTCTGATGATTTAAGACTGGTCTCTTCCAGTAGCTCAGATATTTACAGCCTGTGCAACTGGAATTAGAGTCAGGATAGCCAAGATGCCCAACACTGCTGTACAAAGAACTACATAGAAAGCAGTTGCCATTTCCAATAAAGGAAGAAACTGACAAATTAGAGTTTCTAGAAAAGGACCATCAAAAGAAAAAGGTGATTTGGAGACTGAACATGTGTAACATATGAAGTTGAGAGAGCTGTGTTTGATCAGTCTTAAGAAGAAGCACGTAAGCATGGGGTTCTAATTGCTGTCTTCAAGCATCTAGTGGGAAAGTATAGCAAAGATGTTGCCAGTCCCTTCCTTGAAGAACTTGACAAAAGGTTGAGGAGCTACAGACAAAAATTTCACTTAAATTTCCATGTATGCCCTTTTTGTGTCATAGTATCCCACAGAATGGGATGAGCAGGGGAATCTAAGGAATCTCCATTCTTGGAGATACTTAAAATGCTATTGCATATGGCCTTGAGCAAGCTGCTCTGTGAAAAAAGAAAAGAGACCGCCAACACATGTTTTTTTCAAGCCCAAAGCATTCTGCTAATATATAGTTTGTAGCTTCTCAGGAAAGCATTGCTGAAACCTGGTAAATAAATGGCATCTCAGCCAATAGATTGTTACATCCAGAACACAGAAAGTTTAAAGAAGAGACAGCCCAAAGGCAGGATAAACAACTCTGATAAGATGGCTCCTCTTAGCAAAATGCAAGACATCCCAATTTCCTTGAGAAGAAAGTTTGAGAGGACTAGCATATGTGTCATGATGGATGTCACACACCATGTAAAGTGAATGTCTTCTAAATTTACACAGCAAGGCTTCAAAGATGAAGAAGAGATATTGCTTACAAAGTGCATTATAAGATGAAAGCCTCTTAAGTGAGCAATGATTCTTCCAACAGGCTAGCACTGATTCCCTGTGGCAACAGGGAAGAAGTGGACTGATGTCCAGGATAGAGAAGTGCAAGGAATTGCTAGCAAAGTCAGATGTATAATTCCTGCACATCCTCTAAGTGAGCTCTGAAAACAGATTTGAGACAGGAAAACATAAGAGGAAAGAAAGAAAGACACAATTCAAAACTCCACACTGAAATTATTCTCACTATTATGCACAAATGCAGGTAAGGTAATCTCTGTACCTACCATTGCATCACAGCTGGATGTACTTAATCAAGTGCAGAAGAATAAGCAATGACAATTTTTGTCATGAGGCACTAGTAACTTGTTTTTAAAACTATTTCTCTGTTGGAAATATTTCCAGCCACATCTGCCCTTCCCATGCAATTGTGCTAAGGCTTAGAGATCTGCAGTTTCTTTCAGGTTAAGTAAATCTTTTAGGTGGAGGATCTGCATTAACAATAATCTTCGTTTTAAATCAAGGAATACTTCTCATGTTTCTTAGTAATAGGTTACTCATACATCTGTCACCTGAAACATTCAAACTGACAACAGCTGACTTTCATTGTAGGAGTGTCATGTCATTCTTTCTAAAAGGGCAGTTGTTAGCGGGAAGAAATAAATAAATAAATAAATAAATAAATAAAATAAATAAATCATTAGCAATAAATCATTTGAAATAGATATTCAGTATATTTTATAATAGCTAGAATGTACTGACTGAAGATGATACTGGTGTTTTTTCTCAGCGAATAGGTTTGAAAGTCTGAAGCTGATGGGATGGAAATTTTTGTCATGAAACTATAAAGATTCAAAGCAATGTTAAAGAGAGAAGGGATCAGATTTCGGCGATAGCAGCTAGAAGCACTGAGAAGTTTAACAGCGGCAAAATGTAAACTGATACACTTTGGAAGAGTTGAGGCAAGATCAAAGTAGGATGGAACATCTTGGTTGTTTTTTAGTTTGTTTTTCAGAGAGACATGAAAAAGGACATCAGGGATGGAAATAAGAGGAAAAAAGCAGAACAGCTAGTGTATGAGATCGGTTTGTTTATCTGCAACATTTTGGTCTTCTCAGGTTAGACATTCGCCTTGTCAGAGGCATAATTATTAACTGTTAGCATAGGTTAAGTTCTGATATGTTTTCTTTCCATGTTGCTAGAATTACAAGGATGTCATTTTGCAGCCGGAAGACCTAGTGTGTCTCTGAGAGCATGATTTTCAAATGTTTTTCAGAGCTTATGCCTATTGATCAAGGCAGGCTCTTCACCCTTTGAACTTTCACATTACTGTACTGAGCAAAACATGTACTGTTGTCCTTTAATGACAGAGTTTCAGTCATAGCACTTAATTTCTGACCCTTTATGGGTTTAACTTTTACTCCAGTGTGACCTTCAGAATACTGGCATTAATACATGAATTTCATTTGCATATTATAGGTCCACAGCCTGAATCACTTACCCAAAATTATAATAGGTAGCTGCTAGGCATGGGAAAAAATAAAAATTAAAAAAAATTGTTACTCAAGAATGCACAATTTCATGTATCTAAACTGTTCTACTGGTAGTTGTGTGCATTTGTGTGTATACATATACTTACGGATACAATGAAGTAAAAAATAACCCCATAGAACTGTTGCAGAACACCAGAACATATAATGTGGTATTTAGAGCAGAAAAGTGTGCATGGTACAACACACAGCTGAATTGGAAGACAGTAAATATGAGAATATTCCTTGTTCTTACAATTAAAAAAAAACAAAAAACAAAAAACAAGCAAACAAACAAACAAAAACACTCTTGAACATAAATCTGATTTCAGTTTCAACTTGAATTTTTACGGTGAAATTACAAGACCCTGAATATAGGGATTTATATAATGAAAGTGCTGACAAACCCTTACTATGATAGCAAGAACAGGTGCTGTTATAACATAAAAGGAACTGTTACGCAGTAGAAAAGTGAGTCTACAAATTACTGTTTTGAAAAATACCTCTCTGCTTATTTATATTCAATATGCAAATCATAAACTCACTTGCCAACAAAGAAACAGACTGCACTGAATTTGTGAGTATGTATTGTTTTTGCTGTTTGTTTGTTTGTTTGTTTGTCTCCTTGGGTCTCATCATTGCACATTCGTACTGGCCTTTCCTTTCAGCAACTTCGTTTGTGATTGCTCCCCTTCACATCTGCTATATTTTGTGAAGCTAAAATGTAATATACATGAAGTTTCCATTCAGAGTCCCAAGGAGATCCTGGCTTTCAGCATAAACGAGCAGAGCAAAAAGACAGCAGAAAATGGAGGCAAAAGAAAAGAGAAAAAGTTGTTTGTTTTCAAAGTGGTTAATGCTTTAAGAGTTATTCTAGAAGAGAATAACTCTTCAAGTAAGTACTGGCAGCTGTGCCATCTGCAGTATAGAATACCTGATTCTGAAATACACAGTGATATCAGTCTCATATTTACTTTCAAAATGTAAACTGTACTTTTTCCTGCTGGATTCATCCTGCTTTTATTCACTCTGCTTTGTAGCTTACCTTGTGTACAAGCTTTAGACAAGATTTGACTAATGGGCCTCTGGGATTCGGCTGGTCAGTTAATCTTTTCTTTCTCCAGCTCCTTTGGCTTTGTCAAACTGTTCTGTCACTTTAGTAACCAATTGAATTAGAACTGTTCTTTTATTTGATGGATCATTCTCTATAACATAGATAAAAATTATGGCAGCATCATGGTAACAAATTGGACTGAAGAGGTGGAGGGGGAAAAGCTTAATTTACTTTTTATTCCTCCCATGAGTAAGAGGCTTATACTTCCCAGTATTACTTGAGAGATGAAAAAAAAATCTACCTGTTTATGTGAGCAATAATTATATATTCTGTGCGAGGAGAAAACATTCTGCTGTGCACTGATGAAGACTGTTAGTCATTTCATCATGTTCTGCAGCATTGCTCCTCCTGACTGCACACAGCACTAATAAAACAAGTTAATGGAGTTTATTCTGTCACAAACACTACAATTTCAAAGAGCTGATTGCAGTCTATGGGAAATCAGTTTCTAACAGCATCTTAAAGATGTACAGGAGCTTTAATATATTATACTACAGAAGATATACACTAAATGGAAAGATCTGTACACAATGAGAACTCAGCCATGTTTTCTGTACTAACAAATTCTCTGTATGACAGTTTGTCTGAAAGTCAAATTAGCTAGAAGACAGAAAGGAGAAATTCACATTTTATAAGATTCATTTAAACCAAATTGTACGATTTAATAAGTATCTTGCAGCTTGGATTGATGTTGATGAAGATGCACAAACCAAACACTGCTTCATAGGCTTTGAAATTGCATGTTATTCATACTAAAATATGGGTCTGATCATAAGATTCAGTGGTAATCAGACAGAATTAATAGGAGCCCTTTAACAAACCTTAACTTCTGCAGGACTGATGACTTTCCATATAAGTAGGCAGTTAGATGACATACTGTTTCATGAAATAGATTTAAATTGTTACATGAAGACTAAGGTGCACTTGTTCAGTTATTCAATACAACTTCTTAATTTAAAATATTGTTTAATAGATGTAGTTAACTGAATGGGCTGGGGCAGTCGCCAGGGTCCACAGGGGCCCGTCGGCCCTTGGGAAACCATGGCAACAAATGTCTTGAAGATAAGAGAGAAGAACAGGTTAGACCAAATAAGGAGGAAACAAGATATGCCACATGTCCATTGGTCAGAGATAACGGTAGTAGCCCTAAGGCATGGGGAAAGTTTTAAGAAGGATGTGCTCCTTGCCATTAATGCCATTTTGCTGCTCACCATATTGGTGTCATGAAAAGCATGCAAAACTGACCGGGGCTGTCGGAACACTTTCACAAGGAGACTTCAGCCAGGGTCGCCGAAACAAAGGCAACAAATAGATATGAATATTTACTAAGTAATATGTTCTTCCACCCCTTCAGTCTAACTCCCATTAAGTCTGAGTAAAAGTAAAAATAAAAAGATGATATTTCATTGTTCTTGAACTTAGGATCAAAGAAATGCATTTCGGAACCACTGCAGATAACTGCTGTTTTACTTCACTGTTTCCTTAAACTAGACTCATCTATTTGGCTCATGAAATACTAATTAAAGTTAGGGATTCTTTCTAAAGCTAAAGCTTATTAAAATTTCTGAACTTGAGATTTTCTGATAAAGGCAGATACTAATGGGTCTTCCTTTGTGTAAAATTTAAGTGCAGTGAAACAAGCGGGAGTGCTACTATAGCACTGGAAATAGAGTCATGAATTTGAAGAAAGAATAAGAAAAATATAGATACATACTTTTAATGCAGACTTACCATTAGAATGCACTTTGTCCTTATTTGCATTGCTTTACGTAGCTTGGTGGGAAACAGGGACAAAGGAGAGATGGCAGCAGCAGATGTGAATATAAAATTTGTACACTCTTAAACATATGGCCTTAGGTTACTGCAAACAGAATAGAGATGGTAGTATTGCCTTTTCCCTAACAGAATTTCTCTTAAACATGACATGTAGCCAGTAAAACCCATTTGCAGCCAGCACAAAGAGAATCCCTAGGATATAGTAAATGTTACCTATATAATTTTAAATATCTTTCAGGCAGACATGTATCTTCCTAATACTTTCTCTTTTTGCTCTTTTTTGTAGTATTTTCAAGGTTAGGGACATTTTCTAAAGAGAGGTAATCCAACGTAGTAAAAAATATTATTGATTTTATTTTCATTGCATCTTTTGCAAGATGTAAAGTCTATCTTTTTGATAAAATATATGTATTTTTAGAGCATTCAGTTAATGATGAATTTAATATTATATTTTCTCCATAACCTTTAAAGGTGCATACTGTTATTTAATTAAATAATATTTCAAAGTAATTCAGTGCTTAATACCTATTAAGTATCACTTCTTTACAATATCAATTACTAATACTTTTAGTGAATATATTGCGTCTGTGTCAGTCCGTCTTTGATACATTTAACCTGCAAATAATTTTTTTTTTTTTTTAATGTTACTTCTTACATTGCTGATTAAAGGGTTGATACTACTGCTGGTAGTTCAGTGGGATATTGGTAATGGAACATACTCTCTCAAATGCACTGTCAAATACTGAATAAGTTCTCTGAAATTCAGAGCTTCAAGTTTCATTCTACAATGTAAATGTGCAGCATTACATGTATGAATCAAGACCAAGAAAGGATATGCAGAGAAGCCTACAAGATTGCTGACTAAAAGTTGACATAGCATGTGAAAAGAGGATTACTCACACCTTCTGTCAGAAAATGGCACAAGAGTTTAGTGCCCAGTTATAAGAACAAGAACTGTGCTCAAAACCATTGTTAATCTGATGTATTGATTGTTCATTATTGTATCTCTACTTAGGATTTCATTCTTAGATGTCATGAAGGAAACAACAAGAACTTCTGCCTAATGCTTTCAGGCAGTATTTAGGACTGCTTTGGGGCATAATATAACATTAAACATCACTGTAGAGTTCTTCAGTGGTATTTAAATGTTCATGAGGAGCACGGTTTAAGACGGCATGAAGACAACAGTTTCCAAGTGCTATCATACAGAGAAATACAGTTATGAGCTACAGCCCTGTTGAAGATCTTTATTCTCATAGTTTAGCTTCACCTCAAGTTTATACTGCCATAGATATCATCAGTCGTGTTATCTGAAAGGATTCATAAGATCTTTGTTTAGATATTGAAATCTAAAGCATTAATGCTCAAGATATACCATTCTACAGGAACCATAGGAAACACATGTAGGAATCCCTATTTCCTGATACAGTTTGTAGTTATTGTGTCACTAGTTTTAAACAGTGGTATAATCTATTCTCTCTCATACAGTAAGAAAGAAAAAATCATAAAATGAGGACTTCCTTTACTGTTAGCTTGACTACAACTTCAATCATATTTACATTATCTACTGTGTTTTTGTTTTTTTTTTTTTGTTTGTTTGTTTGTTTAATTGTGCTGGTTTCAATAAGCATCGAGAGTAGTTATACTAAGGCAACTAAAAGTTGAAAATTAAGTTATTAGCTGATAAATATTACTTCAACATTTTAATTAAAACACAGCAATAAAAAATACCTGAAAGTAAGAAATTATTTTAAGTTTCTGAATAATACTGTGCTTAATGCTCAATTTCTGTCCACCCATAATAAATCTTGAAGCTTCATCATTTAAAGAAAATGAGAAAGTAATTGACCTACCAAATATTTTTACATCAGTGTTAAAGAAGTCCCTACAGTTCTTTACCTCCTAATGTTTCTGCAGCTCCTTGTATAGTATTAGATTTTTTTTTTAACATTTTTTTTAGATTTTGTGTTTTCTGCAAGGATTTCCCTTGATACCAAGTCCCACAGATCCGTCTTATCTCAATATGTAGATAATTCCTTCTTTCCTTCTTAAGAAAACTGAAAATGAGGCACTAGGGAAATGAAAGTCCCATTTGAGTACTCAAACATTCTATACAACCCACAGCACCACCTTTTATTTCAATATATCTGTGGGAATTTGTCACACATTGCTGAAATCCTCTAAGGGAAACTACAGCAGCTGTTTAAAAATACTTGGCATCAGGCTACAACGTATTAAGGCAGAAGTGATGAGCCAAAACATACCAAATTGAATTGCAAGGGCAAAGTAGGTATGCAAAATGGAAATCCTCAGTTGGAATTTGGACAATCCACCAGGACTAAAATTGCTACTCTTGAAAATTGTGCTGTGGAATTAAAACACAATTGTGACTATGCTTGATAGAAATCTTTCTAATCCCCTTATTCAGGAACTTACTATGAAATATTGACTGTGTAGATACTAGACAATTTATTGAAACTGTAGCCATTGGGAGCTAATGAAAGTTGTAATGCATTATGATGATCTGCTCTGTGGCATTACTGTAAAATATATACCCTACGAAAGTCAATCTTAAATGCATTTTTCTGCTGTGATGAATCATAGCATAAAAGACTTAGGGTCTACTTCATGTTTTTGAAACTTCTTTTTCTTGAAAGTAGCTATTTATGTCTCCCATACGTTTAAAAATTACAGACTCCTTGAATTGTTACAAAGAATACAATTTAAATTAAAGTTATTGAAATTATGAGAAAACTGAGTTAATAAGGCCTTTGCATGAATTTCAGCTAGAGATTTGAATCATAACTTGAGGAGAATAGAGAATCCATTGTACTATGAGATACAAGGAGATGTTTCAAATGGGCAAAATAGTTAGAAGGTAAACTCAAGCTGTGTTGTTGCTTTACTACGTAGAAGAAATACCGGTAGCAGACGAGCTACATGGGAGATCTACTAGAGGAAGTACTGAAAATTTTAGTTAAAATAAAATACAGAAAGGAAGACTCAGCTTGGAGAGCAGGTATAAGGAAAATGCTATTTTCCAAAATAAAAATTGTAGAAATGTTGAAATGTGGGTAGTGCTTGAACTGCAGTAGTCACTGCAAGCATAGGGTGTTGAGAAACTGACAAGTCCAGATCAAACCATAACATTAAGTACAGAGCAAAGAAAAAGCTGAAAGTCAAAGACCAAAAATATCATTAGTGACATCTCTGAATTCTCTCTGAATTACTTTCATTTGCTGCAAGTTCACAAAAGAAAATGATCAAGTGACCAAGAATATAATGAAAATAAACAGAAGTCATAATCAGTTTCCAATCTAAAAAGTTTTGGATTTGTAGATGAAGAATTTTTATTTATTTTTTAATTATGAGAAAGATCCAGTACAATCAGACAATAATTGTCAGTGAAGCTAACACTAAAAGAAAAAGAAACAAGATGAGTTCAGGCAACAGAAATGTAACATATAACATATATATGACATAAATTAAAAAAGCATATTATATAGAACTTACATTCTTTTCTAAGAATGTTCACTTTAGTATGAAGTTCTTAGGAATGTAATTAAAATAATTTCCACTGGACGTAAACACTTACTCCCTGATTCTCACCAAAAAGACATTTCTTGACAGAATTCATTAAGAACTTAGCCATTCTTGATTAAAATATAAAAAAAAAGCAAATAAAAATTCTAGCTAGCTAGCTGATAGCTTGCTTTTGCTAATCAAGGCCTCTGTACAGTCACTGTATATGTTTCTTGCTTTCAGTCTCCTTTGTGCAAATGCTCTAAGATTTTAAAAGGGTTGTAACTTCAAAAGCAATATATTCCATATGTTTTAATATGTTTTTATATGTTTGCTCACAGGCAAGAATATGCTCCACTGACAAGTGCAAATTATCTGCTAGTGGTTGTCTCTTCAGTAAGCAGAAAATGTGGTAAGTAGTCATGATCATCAATGGGAATTTAGAAGAGGAAAGGATCAGAAAAACTGAAGTTACTGGGCATCAAAAACACAACTTTCCAGTAGAATGAGGTGCAAGAGAAAGGGGATGGGGAGAGCCAGTGACACCCTGAGGAACCTTAGGATAATCTAAGTATTTTATATGTGCAAATGAAAGAGTACATGAGCTCTGACAATTTGAATGTGTGTAATCACATGTAGGAGAAAGATGAGAAGGAGCTGAAGAAATGCAGACAACTACATAAGAACTTGGACTTTATATTTACTTGCTAGAGTATATAATGCCCTCAACAGTAGCTCTTGATAAGTGCTGATTTTTAATTAGAAGTACTGAAACAAGATCTTCCTGATCATTATTAGACACATTTCACCTTACAGACAAAGAATATTGGCTCAAGTACTCATTAAGTATTTGAGCTTTACAGTTAGCTTTAGCTATACAGACAGAGAAAAAAACCACCAATAAAATTCGAGAGAATAACCTTATGTTCCTTTCTTTACAAAAGAAAAAAAACATGCTCTGTGTAGATGAATCAGAAATGGGATACCATGGAGTAGAGTTCAACTAAAATGACTGATCTTTACAAATTACACTGGTTTAACAATAGAGATCCATCAAAGTCAAATAACATAATGCCAAAAAAATCACGATATTTTTTTTCTTTTTGTACTTCTTTCCTTTAATCTTTTCTCCTCCTGTTTCTGATTTAGTCTCTATTTTATGGTGATGTTGTTAAATGCTAATGAGGTCACTCCTGGTCTCATCTCCGCTAGCATTTTTGGCATAATGATTTCTGAAGCTGAACAAGCCTTTTGGGATAAGTGAGATTAACGCAGCAGGAGACATTTTCAGAGGTTCAAGTAGGAGCTTCCATTGAAACTGATGGCACATAAACCTTGCTGGTTTATCTACATTGCTGATTTTTGTGTGTGAAATGGGATCTCCACTTAAATCTCATGGAGGCTAGTGTTCCAGCAGGTGCTTTCCCATTTGCCATGACTGTAAGACTCTCTATCTTTTTCCATCTTTTCTTATTGCTCGATTGTACAAGCATAAAGCAAGCTCAGAAGAGTAATTTCAGGAGAGATGCAAAATGAACAAACGTTTGTATTAATATACATATATATATGAAGCTGTATGAAGTAGTCATTATCTATAAATCAGTTTAACAGTGCCTCCAATGATCAGGATGAAATGAATTTGGACTTTATAATTTTTGTTTGTTTAGTGTTTCTGTTTTGTTTTTGTGAGTTTGGGGTGTTACATTTTGGCAGTGTGGATTATGTCATGCTAATCTATAGGAAAATATAGAAATCTGGGCTGGCTGATCACAGGTTTGTTTAGGACTCAAACAAATTCTGTTTGCTTAATTTTTTGAATCTTGAATACTGTGGTTTTTTTTTCCCCCAACTTGTTATATCAGCTTAATTAATTCCTTCTAGAGGAGGTTTGTTTCTCCTCCCTCCCTCCCTCCCTCCCTCCCTCCCTTCCTTCCTTCCTTCCTTCCTTCCTTCCTTCCTTCCTTCCTTCCTTCCTTCCTTCCTTCCTTCCACAGGAAATTGCTGAACTAAATTAACGTATATCCTACTCAGTTGCCCAAATCTTTAGATGTGCTATAATAACTTTGATGACTTCTTGTGAAATAGAGCAGACCTAAAACTTTCTGACTCTGTAAATGAGGATTATCTGCAGATTTAATGGCCACAAGTTGGCTAGTTATATGTTCTTAAATCTCTTTGTTGCTGACCTTCCTTTGGTTTCAACGAATGAACTAGATAGGCCTTCACTCTAATCCAGTGTGACAGTTGTACTGTCCCTGTCTTGAAAGATTTTCGGCAGGTGCCGAGATTCTGCTGAAGCTCTTATGTAATTCTCATGTCCAATTCCACTAAATAAAGACAGAGATCTGTAACACCGCAATAATGCTTGACTAACAAGTTAGCTGCTAGATCCCACTGGTTTAGTGCAATGATCCCTCAGGAATTGGGTAAATATTTAAGAAAAATATGCATGTATTCACCTTTTCCATTACAGCTAAATGTAAAAAAAAAAATAATAAATAAATAAATAAATAAATAAATAAAACCAACCACAACAAAAAACATACAAAGCTAACACCATCTATGTAAATGTACTGAACTGGGAAGCATAGAGATTTACTGTTGTGCACTTAGCCATTAAGCTAGGAAGTAGATGCCTCATCTTCCCTAATTTACAGCCAATTCCTGACTCAGATTTTCCTTCCTTAATCAGCTCAATCAGCAGAAGTGTCGTAAGAATAAGGACAAAATATAAGCTGAGTAAGGGCTCTGTTCTTTATCTAAAGAGAGAGAGTGATCAGTCTGCTATTTCTAATGGAGACAATTTATAAGCAAATATTTTTCGAAACTGAAATTCTTTTCTTTTGAGCTATTGTAGACTTGACAAAATATTTGGCAAATTATCTATTACTTTTTCTAATCAACCAGAGAAAAAAATGAACCAAGAATTAGAAAATATCAGATACGACTTCTGGATGTTAGGGATCTTAAATCACAGTATGTGTCAATGCTGCAGCATGTGTAGTCTTAGAGCCAAAATGCCCTTATCTATTTTTCTCCTTTCAGACAGAAAAGGAAAAAGCATAAGAGGAGGAGCATGATTATCCCCACAGATGTCAACTTTAAATTCTCACTGAATTGAAAGTGGGCAGAGCTAAGCATTCCCTGACGTTCTTTTTCTTTTATTTCTTTCCCTATCCCTCTGAATCTGAAGTCCTTACTTTTATATGGCTTTATGACATTACATGGTTTCCCTCTCTCCACTCCAGAACTTGTTTCCACAATACAGAGAGAAGGAGGGTGAGAAGAGGGCAAGTCTGTCTTTTATTTCTAGAAGTTGATAACACTTTCCTCTGAGGTAATGGAACACTATGAGGTGTGCTCTTGCATATTACTTCTTTTCCTAATTAAATTGAATGTGATAGTGAGAGCAGGTTGACATTGTAAAGTAAATGATCCAGGGCTTTAGTAATGAAGACACATTCAGAGTGAAGTTTATTGTTTTAATTTTAATTCTGAACAACCCAAACACTATTGAGTAGGTTGTTCTAAAATATCCTGCAGTGCATTTTCCCTGTGAACTATATTTCAGCATGCTGCATACAAAATCATTTATAATAAGTTGATTTATGGATTGAAATGGCTTATTTATATGCAGTGTGAATTGATATAAAGTGTTTACTGAATTTTCTCAGTAATAGTCTATCATTAGCCAGAATTCCCAGAGTGGGAGAAAAAGGGTAAGACAATAGAGACTAAAAAAAAAACTATACCATGTCTCATCTGCTTGGATAGGATCCTTTTTTATTAAATATGAATTTCAAAATGACTAATTCAATTTTTTTCTTGTCTTTAAGCCAAAAAGTTAATTTGGAGGGAAACACTCAGGATATTAGAAAAACGGGGTTTATCAAACCCGAAACACAAAATATTCATTTATATTGCAAAAATGTGTGTTTTTTTTTAATATATAAAAATTTCTATAAAGTCATTGCTTACCTGTACATTGTATATTGTATTTTGACTTTTCGTAATTTCAGAACTTGAATATCCTGTCAGTGGGTTTCACAGTTATAATGTGAATTAGCAATTCACTAGAATTCTAGCAATCTAGCAGCATGCAGAATCAAGCCTGATTCTCCTTCCAATACTAAGCCATTTAATAACAGACAGTATGTCTGGTATACTACATTTCTGCAGCGCAGCAGCCTTATTATGTACTGTTGCTTAACAACTGTTGCTTAACAACGGATGAGGGTAATCCTGACTTTTCCATCACAGAGCCTTTCAAACTGAGCATCAGTACTAACATCTACCTGTCTGTAAGGATAACTTGGAGAGGAGGAAGTCACTGCAAATATTCTTACCCTCTATTAATCTATTTTCATCTTGCATACCTTGAGCATTTTCACAATTAAGTGTCTACTGTCCGTGGCAGCTTCATGAAAAATGCTTAATACAAATTATAGTCTATACAACTCCCATTCATTGCTTACATTTTAGCCGATCTGTATTCCTATCATTCCCTTTCTTACTCATAAGATGGCTATCTTTATTTTTATTTATTGAACTCGATAGAGTTCTCATGTTAGTTACAGATTAGTGCAAACCTGTTATTCAATAATGGCATCAATAATGAGAATAATGTTAAAAATTCACTCAAGCAATAAATAATACTGCATAGCATCAGATTTTATTATGTACACATTTGGAAATTGGAGATTGACTTAAAAATGACAAAATACTTGGGGTTTCAATAAAACTTTCTGCAGCTGTACTACCCTTTAAGCTTTACTCTCCATTTAAGAAAAAAAAAATCTAAATCTAAATCATACATCATAAACTCACAGTTTAGCTATTTCAACAAAAAGGGAAAGTTGAAAGCCAACTCAGTCACTGAATAAGCAATATTGAAAGCTTCAGACACCAACCATGATTTAAAAGTAATAGGAAGAAAGTAAGAATGTTCAGACGAAACAAAGAGATTTCAGAAATCTGGAAAACAACTTTAAATCAACATTTACACACATAAAAATGTTAGCTAAGTTCTTACCTGTTTCTCTTGTAGAAAGGCAGTATAATGGATTTATTACAATATCTTAAAGGAGATGTGAGTGGGTATTCACAGTGTTTAGCTTAAACAAAGGGAGGCAAGCAATCCTGCATTCCCACATTCAGAGAAGAAATAATTCAGAAGATTCTCAAGGCTGGACAAGAAGTAATCTCTCCCGTGGACTTCTCATAGCAGAAATACAGTCACCACCTTGGTTAAGAAAATAAACAAAACAAACAAACAAACAAACAAAGCCCAGCCAATTACTAATCCCAGCTACTTGAAGACTTACAGATTCACTCTTATGAAACTTCACTCTTGCTTAAAACATATTTCAAGAACTAAGCACTTTTATCCGTTGCTTTTTGAATGTAGATTTTGTGCCACAGGCTTTTCTGTAGGCACAAGGATGGACTATTTTGATCAAAACTAAACATCTAAATCCACATTTTCATTTTTCTGTCCAGTTTTATGATTTATAATGATATATAGAAGGAGAGTGTCTGCTCCTTTAAGAGTTTTGGGTCATGGACCTTTTCTGAGGCAACAGAGGGATAATAAAAAAGAGAGAAATTATAGGAATCAAGTCTCATCAGACGCAGTAATCAGTGAGGCCATGTGAAAATCTGGGAACATTTATTACAAGGGGTTTGTATGCTTGAGGGCTTCTAATATGGAAGATAACCAGAAAACCAGATCAGTTGTACTAAATGCTAAGAAAAAGAGATTCCAAAACATGAAATCACAGAATCACAGAATGGCCCGGGTTGGAAGGGACCTCAAGGATCATGAAACTCCAACCTCCTCACCAAAGGCAGGGCCACCAACTTTGACATTTCATACTAGAAATATTGATGGAAATGTTGATTCCAGCAAGGCTGTTTGAGTGAGGGTATCTGTGTGTGCCTGCACTAGTGAGCTTCTATCTCTAGCAGCCAGGGAAGAAGAGAAGGGGATCTCAGCTGTGTCTGTGTTTGCATGTCCTGTGTATAAGTATCACTGAAAGCAGCAGAAAGGTTGGAAGAGGAAACATATGCAGGCAGGCACAGTCACAAGCATAAATAAAAATTTCTTTTAAAAATCCTAATATAATTAAGCCAATGATAAATTAAAAAGTAGTGCTTCATGACTCATTCAGACTCAGAAGCAAAATATGGTGAACAGTTAAAAGCTGCACTCTGTTAGATGGAGATGGAGAGATTAAGCAGGGGTTTTTAATGTGTTCACCTAGAAATTCCTATGACAGTTTAAATATGTTCTCATTTTTAACTGAATCTCTGAATTTTCAGTTTGTATGGGATGTTTCTATTTTTGTTAAGTGCTTTTTTTTTCTTTTTTCTTTTTTCTTTTTTTTCCCTATTCTTTCTGCTTTAAAACTGATTCAACCTGCTCACAAGGCTGTGTTCTTTCAGTGATAACTTGGGAGTTAATTATTCCCTTGTCATCTCTGGCATCATTCTGAGCCTGTCTTCCCTAAGTTTCTGTTATGAACCATTCCTTACACTCTTAATGCTTTTTGCTACGCCAGTCCTGCAAGCCCTTGTGAAAATATTTAATTTTTCCTACATAAAGATCTTTTGTAGTTGTCAGCTGAAGTGTGCATTAAAAAAGCATAATTATGAGCCTACTGATTTGATGTGTAGTGGATCAAAGCATTTCACAATGACATAGTTTCAGATCTAAGCAGGTATGTTTATAGGGATTGTTTTTCTTGCCTAATATACCACATTGCAGGGGACACATCATATGCATGGAATTACTATTAGTGAAATCCATTCAATATCCACAACATGCTCTATTATCTCTAATGGTATAAAAATGTGAAGAGAGGTATTTTAATGCACTTCAGACTGTTTAGTGTGCTATGAAGCCAGTGCCAATTGCCTGTGGAAATATCAGAAAGGGCCCTAGCAGATGTTGCAACCATGGATGAAACCAGTCTAATTTGGGGGTGACACACATTTTGCTTTTTAGATCTGTTTGCAGTTTCATTTCCTGTTTGCATATGGGATTAAATGACCTCATTCAGCAGCGGACATTGGAATAAACTAACTCAAAAGCAGCTTTGCTGGTGGTCAGGCTGAATAGTGAGCTGGCCATGAGTCAACTGTCAGCTTTTACAGAAAAGAAAACCTGCCACATAATGGACTTTATTAGCAAGAATGTAGACAATGGGTGAAGGAAACTAATTCTTTTCCTCCTGTCAGTGTTTCTGAGCCAAAATCTAGAATATTGTGTCCAGCAGTGAGCTTCCAAATGCAAGAAAAATAATTTATGTACCGCAATAAATCAATAAAAATTGATATACTGCAAGAAGGTCAAGTGGATAGAGCACGTGTTGTGTGAGAAGGGGCTGAGATAGTATGAGCCACTCACCTTAAAAAGAAATCATTAAGAAGAAGTCTTATTCTGTCTGGTGGGTGCAGTAGAGAGGAGTTGGGGACCAACTTCTCGAAAGTGAACAGTGGAAGAATAAGAGAACATAAGTCAGGAAAAAGACAAGGGGAATTATTTAAATGTTAAAAAAAAAAAAAAAAAAAAAAGAAAAAAAAAAGAAAAAAAAAAAAGAAAAAGAAAAAAGTACCTTTAGGATCATCAAAACACTGTAACATGTAGCCTAGAGGGACTGTGAAGTTTCTGCACCACAATATGTTCAAAACGCAGTCGGGTACAATATAGACCATCCAGTTCTATTTGGGCCTGGAGGTTGAGCAAGAGGATGGGCTGGAAACCTGTGCCTACAATATTCTGTTGAGATAATTATCTAAATTTATCATTGCACCAAAGATGAAAGCAGAGTCTAAAGAATGTCGTTAAACACTGTCCTTCTTCACATTAATTGCAGAAAGAATGTAAACATTTTTCCTATTGTAATAAGTTACTTAGGCATTACTGAATCATACCTTAGAACTGCCTAGAGCTGTTAAAGGAATGTCTGTCAATAGCCCAGGTGCAAATGTCTCCATTGACATGTCTGAATTCTGTGAGATGGAAAGCACACCTTCATTCTACTTGTTAGGTATAAACCACTTTCATGCAGAATATAGAATTATTAGAAAATGGTGAGTGCTCCCTTCCTAATCTAAGCTAAGTTTGGTAGGGCTTTTCCTGAGTACCTAGTAGGCACTCAAATTATCCATCTCAAATTATCGCTGTGCAGAGCTGGCCTTCAGAAAGAAGGAAACGGGTTTTGTAACACCAGTCAGTGTTGGGGAGGATCACCATACAGGAGATGAGAAGGGAGTGGTGAAAATCTGGATTTAATGTCTTTATTTACAGAAATGCTTTTGGTTTGCAACAATGCAAATATGATGAGAAATACTAAAGAACTAAGTATGGTTTTGTGGGTTCTTACAAGGCTGAAGGCAGCTCCCATTTTCACATACTCAGCATTTGCACAGAGGGCCCTGAAACAAACGTGAGTTGCTACACACACAGTTATCCACACCTCTGAACTGCCAGCTCTCTTCTTTGTCTTTCTGTGGTCCCCAGCAGCAGCTTTGTCTCCAGAATGAACCTTAAGTGGGAAGCATGTGGACTGAACCAATACAAGTCACCTGGTCAGTGAATGACCTCTGACCCTGTTTTATTCAGCTGTGTGGGCACAGCCACAGTGACTCATTTAAGAAATTAGGAGCATGTCTTAGCTAAGAACATTACTTTTGCCTGCAACACCAAAATATAACTCATGTGACTTCGTGAAACTAAATATTCTTCTGTTCACCTTTTGTAGAACTGGAAATAAAATAAGGGAGTTTAGCCAAATTTACAATGAACTTGGCTTCATGTTATCCCATGGTTCTACAAACAAAAACCTCAATTGACAGAATACAAACAAAATAAATGTGCAGCCTGGCTTTCTGAGCCAGTCACTAGTATATGTATAATTAGTTACAGACTGAGATTTTGTGGCAAAATTAAATTATTTACTATTTACTTTCTTGATTTATGACTGATGGAGTTACACTGCTTTTATACACATTTGGATGTATACTTGTTATACTGATATGACTTTAATTTTGGAGCGCCTTTTCAAATGTTATTTTGTTGTTATTTCTGGCTCTCTGGGATTAGATATTTTAGCCAGGCACTATATTATAAATGCTTTCTCTGAACTTGCATTTTTTGTTTAGATATGGGACAAGGAAATAAGTAGGGTAACAAAGAAGACATTACTCCAGGTTTTCTGAAGAATTTGTGAAACTCTGTCTGATTATATGTAACCAAAAAACCAAACATTTATAAAATGAGAAACATTAAGATTAAAAAATATATATCTGTTTCATTATGGGAGAGTTAGTTTTGACTGTGGTCTCTTGTACATATGAGGGAGGTAATTGATGTAATCAAGGTTTAATAGCTGTAAAAATCCATTTCTGTGAATAATTTAAATAGCTTGATTTAAAGCTAAACTGAAAGTTTATTTTTCTGTAACTACATATTCAAACCACAAAGAGATTGTAACACCGAACAATAATGGAATTAATAATCTCTATCAGTTTACTGTGAAACACTACAGAAAAATGTTTCAAGGGAAAAACGGCAAAAATAAGAAAAATACAAAAGAGAAGTAAGAGCTTCCTAAAGTTCAGTGAATAGACTCCTAAGCTTTGAAGTACACTGTTCAATGAAGAAAGGCTTTTCTACTAAAATCCACACTGTATGGGAGCTTGTGACGCTGTAATTGGTTCAATTATGTATCCACAGTAACATTTTTTTCACTTTGACAAGGTTTTGTGTTAATACTCCTCAAAAACTACATATGCGAAGTTATTTAACTGTTTAAGGCATAACCACATTAATTTATGATATTAAGATAAAGGGTATATGAAACTGATACGAAGTCTTTCCCTACAGCCTTAACATATCTTTTATTTCTTTCATTTCACTTCTCCAATCATCATTACCACTGTGCAAAATACTTCTGAGAGTGTAAGGAATAAAAAAAGAAAAATCATCCTGAGAATAGAACTTGCTGCTGCAATGGAAACACAGCTAGCAGTTTATCTCAGTACACAAGTGGGAGTAGAATTTGGCTTACACACCCATTGATGCTTTTATACCTCAGAACTACTAGGATTGCTGTTGAACATTACTAAAACTCCAGTGTAGCGTGGGCACACAGTTAAACTCTCATTTTCTCTAAAAACTGCAATGTTCTTTTAACTATGTCAAAGAAAAAACAATAACAGGAGCTCCAGAGGTACTGAATGTTGAAGTACATATAAACATCCTCTTGGTAGAAATGATTGTGTATATGAGGTAGAGATTTCTTAAGTATGAATGTTTTTGTACAGAGTCACTTTTCAGACACAGCAGATCATCTTTCAGAGTTGTTTCTAAACCAAAGAAGGTTTCTATACCAAAAGACTCTTATTCTCCGGTGAATCAGATATTATCTCTTCCTTAAAACCTTGATTGTAACTGCAATTGTATCCTTTAGATAATAATCTTTTTATTGAGGAATGTGTTTTTAAAACGTGCCTGTTAAATATACACGTTCCAATTACAGTCAATGACACTTAAACACTGCTAAATGTCAAGTACAGGCTTACGTACTTTCCTGAATAATTTCCTAAGGAACGGTTTGGTTCTTTGCATTTGTGTCGAGCTTTCTCATTCCCTTACTGCTCTTTGACCATCCACTGTGCCATGCCAGGCAAGTACATTTTATACAATACAATAGCATTCCTCATCAACACAAGAATGCTGGGAAGATTACAGAGGTGCACTTTATATTTTGTGTACCTGTGAGATTACAAAAAAATATTTGCTATATCTACCTTGCAGTTATTTATATAACATAACATAAAAGTCATTCCAAAACAAGAAAAAAAGATTTATGTGATAGCTTAGTGACTGATTGCAGTCTCAATGAACATAAGTAAATGCCTGTAAACAAAATTGCACCTGAGTAGTCTATTTTCTTTGTCTGTGCTGAAAGTAAGGCAGAAAATCAACAAGAAACTTAAATAACATCCTTTCAATTTCAATACGCTAATATACTGGCAACACAGGGAAAGGATTTTAATGTAAATGTATAAATCATATATACAGTTGTTTACTTTTCTAAATAGTTTTTCAGACATCTGTTTCTTTCAAAAGCTTCCTTAGATTACTGATGTGTTCAAAATGTGAACACTGGCATGTTTATTCAGTGAGTAAAAATGGACTTACAGTACATGACTGGACAAGCTCCAAGGCAATTTTAACTTGAGTATTAGTAACAACGAAGTTGCAATTGCATGGCTTGCAGTATTTGTCTTGTCCACCACCACTGCCTGTGTTGCTGAACATTTTGTGTTACTCATGGCTAGCAAAGACCAGTCCTCCATCTCTGCAAGTAACTCAATAGTCTATCCTAATCAATGTGTGATATAGCTCATGAAATACAAATCTCCATGGTAAGTAATTTGTTAAGTGACTTGTTAAGTGACTAAGAGGCAAACACCCTTTTTTGATTTTTCATTATACTTGTGGATAGTCATTAAGAAGTTTTCTACAGATTGATGCATGTATGACCTCTACCCTGCTCTCATAAGTCCCCACCTGGAGTACTGTGTCCAGTTCTGGAGTCCCCAACATAAGAAGGACCATGCACTGTTGGAGCAGGTCAGGAGGAGGGACACAAAGATGATCAGAGGTCTAGAGCACTTCCTCTATGAGGACAGGCTGAGAGAGCTGAGGACAGACTGAAGAAAACTCTGAGGTGACCATATGATGGCCTTCCAGTACCTGAAGAGGGCCTACAGGAAAGCTGGGGAAGAATTTTTTGTGAGGGTGGATAGCAACAGGACAAGGGGGAGTGGTTTTAAACTGGAAGAAGGTAGATTTAGATCAGATATTAGGAAGAAATTCTTAACTGTGAGAGAGATGAAACATTGGAATAGGTTGCCTAAGGAGGTTGTAAATTTCTACTCCTGCATTCAAGGCCAGGCAGGATGGGGCTTTGAGCAACCTGGATTAGAGGTAGATGTAGATGTCCCTGCCTATAGCAGGGAGAGTGGACTTAGACAATCTTAAAGGTCTCTTCGAACCCAAACCATCCTATGATTCTATGATTCTATAAAGAAATTGAAAAAAGAAAACTTAGGTTCATTATCCTAAAAGGCAATGGGGTTGGTGTGAATGTTGAAGATGTAGATTGTTTTTTTTTGTTTTGTTTTGTTTTGTTTTGTTTTGTTTTTCTGCAGAGGTAGGAAGTAAGATTCAACATTAGGAAATTTTATGGCTCAAGTAGCTAAAGAACTATGTCTGATAGTATTTTTGACCTAGAATTTATTTCTGAACTAGAGTCA
Organism: Centrocercus urophasianus; assembly: GCF_019232065.1. Taxonomy (NCBI): domain Eukaryota; kingdom Metazoa; phylum Chordata; class Aves; order Galliformes; family Phasianidae; genus Centrocercus; species Centrocercus urophasianus. The sequence goes on from NW_024885532.1 coordinate 17,672,391, forward strand.
GAAGAGATCTCTTCTGCACTGCCCAGCCTTGTGTTACCAGCACATACTTGTACATTCAGTATTATAAATCAGGAAACAATATTGACTTTCAGCCTTTCCTAAAAATAAGACTAAAGTGAATATTCTTCCTGTTTTGCTAGGCCTAAGGTCTCACAATATCATGGAGATAACTTTCAAGTAAGAACTTTGTTTTAAATCAGATTTCCAAATGATTTGGAAATACCTATTCAAAGAAGAGATAGTCTAGAGAAGAGTTATGCTCAAGATCATAGATGTACTCTAGATATATAACTATTGGGACATATGTGCCATACCTTTTGTTGTTAAATTTGTCTTTTTTACATGTATGTGTGTATGCATTCTAAACTAGGAAAGCTAAAACTACTACTACTACTACCTATGATTATCCCTTATTTACCAATGACTTAATTTACAGCAAAAATCAAAAAACTTTCCTAACTGAAATATAACAAATGGATTCGTTATTGATAGACTCTGCTTTCAGCCTTCAAACACTATAGTAAGAACTTCCATCTATATAGATAGATCAAACTTCACAGCTCAGCAGACATGAGAAAGACAAACAGGTTTACTAAATTTCTCTTGCTATCGGAACTAATTTAAAACTGTTCAAATTTGAATTAATATGTTGTAAATCCTTCTTTGAAGAGTTAACTATATTGTACTTGGTGCAAAATCCTATTTTGGTATGGGATCTATGCAACGCATAACAGCTTTAGAATAGTGAAAATTACATCAGCTGTGTTAAAGAAACTGCTGCTGCCCTTTTCTGTGTTTTTTTGTTTGCTTGGTTTTGCTTTGTTTTGTTTTCCCTGCTCTTTTGCTATCACTGTTTTTCATAGGTGTTGTTGTAGTATCTATACATAGTAAGAAAAATATGTGCCTCTCCTTGTCACGATGTTGGCCTTCCAAATGTGTATTTTATTGCTCTTGAATTGACTTCTATTTTTACTGTGGTGACACTTCAAAATGAACATCACATCCCTGATTTCCATAAGCACAGATGGAATTCATCAGGGAGACATAATTCCAATTCTTCCCCTGTTTCTCTCATTTTGAATGACAAGTGTAATAATAATGAGATCAGAAGAAGACATAATCTTTAAAATTAGAGGAGGAATAGTTAAAATGAATGGTCGTATTAGTGAACTAAGAAATTACATTTCCATCAAGACAAAATTAGACACTTTCAGAAAATGCTTGGACAAAGCTGAAAATCACATGAGCTTTTCAAAAGATTAGATGAAGCAAATGAGACAGGACATCGTCAAAGCACTAGGAAAATGATGTGCCATGAAGCTGTGATATTTAAAACAGAAAGAACAAGAAGTTGCAGCCTTTTCTATTTATGAGGAAAATGGGAAATATCTCTAGTTGTCATTATGGACACCTTGTTTTTTCAGACAAGTCTTAGAGTAGATGTTTAACATACTGTGTTTACCTCTGAGAGGAAAAAACAACACACACACACACACACACAAGCACATCGTTAGGTTTGTTTTTCTTTTACTATTATACTTCAACATGTGTAGCAGAGCTTGTCACAGTGATAAGTATGTTTGAACTGTAATGAAATACTCAGAAATCACTGATTTTATATTCTATACTGAAGCTGGAGATGAAGAGTTTCTACTTCAGAATCCAAGAGCCGAGGAGAGGAGAGGAGAGGAGAGGAGAGGAGAGGAGAGGAGAGGAGCGG